>NC_090265.1:1528148561-1528882311 GCF_040414725.1 Anabrus simplex
TGCCTATTCAATTCATACTTCATCACTCTTGACTGAGTGAAAGAGGATTGCTAAATTATTTATACAGAAGTTTAACTCGCAAATAACTCGCCCTTTCATTAGAGGAAATGTGATAGAAAGTTGAACATGCCCTTGCTCTTCTATTACGTTAAAGTCTCTCTCATTTATTCCATCTACTTCGATACGAACAGCTTCATTCAGTGGGCAAACTTAGTAATCCTGTTGAATTACAGCTGTATGGCAGTTATATGAATGGTTCATTAGAGTGGAGTTGTAGGATCGATGTTTGGCATACGTAGCGGTGATTCTTGTAGCCTACACCGGGAGTCTGGACTAAAATATCCAGAAGATCTTGAGTTCGGCTTCGAAAACGAGGAATATAATTGAATCGGTTGGTGAAAAAGAGATCTTTATCTCACTTTTCGGCGGAAGGTAACGAAAAAAACATATTTCCGCAAAAGCGCATTATTTGACTCTTCCTTGTTTTGTCCACGTCACATTCCTCTGTCAAGATGACCATAAATTTTAAATGAAATATTGTGAAACACGTTTTTAGAAATAACTTGTCCGGCTCCAAGGCTAAATGGTTAGCGTGCTGGCCTTTGGTCATAGGGGTCCCGGGTTCGATTCCCGGCAGGGTTGAGAATTTTAACCATCATTGGTTACTTACGCTGGCACTGGGGCTGGGTGTGTGTGTCGTCTTCATCATCATATAATCCTCATCACGACGCGCAGGTCACCTATGGGTGTCAAATCAAAATACCTGCACCTAGCGAACTGAATATGTCCTCGGACACTTCCGCACAAAACCCCCGTACACCACGTCAGAAATAGCATATTTCATAATCAATCACTTTATTTATGATTTTGCTATCGGTTTTACGTTGGACAGACTCGGGCAAGTCTTATACCAACCAAGTGATGATGGGACAGGACAAGGACAGGGAAGCAAGCGTCCGTGGTCTTAATTACGGTTCAGCCCCAGTATTTGCCTGCGAAGCCACGGGAAATAACCTTCAGGGGTGCCGACGGTGGCATTCGAACTCATTATCTCCCGAACGCATGCTCACAGCTACGTGACGCCCAACCATGTAGACAATTCGCTTGGTAATCAATCACTTAATCAAATAGTAAGTAAATCCAAAATATGTCCTGTTTACTAGTCGATATCACTGAACTGTTTTGAGCGAAACGAACAAACCGAGCACATTAATAACTCCACATCAATCAACCTTAGGTACAAGTTCACTTCAGTAATCGATAGTCTACCTGCAAGTATCAGAGTTATCTACAGCTTACGAAGGAATTAAATTAAAATTAGCTTTCTTGTTTTTCAAGCTGCTTTACTTCGTGCCGACACAGATAGGACTTACGGCGACGATGGGATAGGAGTGGGGAGGAAGCGGCCGAGGCCTTAATTACGGTACAGCCCCAGCATTTGCCTGTTATGAAAATGGGAAACCACGGAAAACCGTCTTCAGGGCTGCTGACTGTGGGGTTCAAACCCACTCTCTCCCGAATGAAAGCTCACAGCTCCGCGCCCATAACCGCTCGGCCAACTTGCTCGGTATGAAAATATGCAGGAACGTTCAAGCATGGTCCATGAAAAGACTTTGGCGTTATTTTCCTTGTAAAATGACGCATTTGATCAACCAAGTAACTTACGGTTAATAACATTATGCTATGATGTTTAGTCGCAAGGTTCAAAATGACCGGAAAACACCCCACAGAAATTAAATATATTATCAATACAAGTGTAATACATAAAAGTCGATTAGTTACCTAGTGTACACTCAAGTGTTTATGTGGACGAGGCGTGCCTCTCTACATCTTCAAAGTGAGTATTTTCCATGAAGTGCTTGACGCTCAATGCATTGTAAGGTGTAGATACAATACAATACAATACAATACAATACAATACAGTACAGTACAATACAATGTTGCGACCTAACGCCATAGTAAAATTTCATTAACCCTAACGACTTGAAGTTATTCGTTTGATCAAATGCGCAGTTTTACACAGGGAAGAATCTTACAGCTTTTTTCAGTGACCATATTTTGAGCTTTCTGCCAATCGTCATGCAATGTGGAGCGTTCGAACACAAATACTTATCTCGTAAGTTCTTTTCTTTTCAGTAAGGAGTGAAGCTTCTCCATATATTTCACATAAAGATCAGGCGGGCATGGCTCCTTTCACCACAGCAAAGTTCGCCTTGGGTAGCTTAGTGAAAAAACAAAAATGGAAGTAGTTCCGTTCTCTATCGACCGATTCATTTGCGAAAGAACATTAATATTCATTATATATGTATAGACCCTACATAATGCTTTGGTTGAGAAGTCCAACTCGAATTTGTTTGATTGTAATCATTATTTTCAATATTTAAGTCTCTTCGGAATGCCTATCTTAATGTACTCATGTGAGGTAGTAAATTCCTAACCAAATATACGAAATTGGCTCGTATTCATTTCTTCTCCGGAAGGCAGTTGTCAGAGAAATGTCCCAATATCATCTGTTGCTACTGGCTGGGCTATGATATACAAGTGAAGTCATTTGATGCCGTTCATCAGAGCCAGCTAAATATTGTTTACTAAAGGGAGAACTGGTACCTAGTCAAGTGCGTTGAGAATGTTCGATCACATGTTTTGCAGTTAACGCTACCTTTTCGTAACTCCTCGATGTGTCCTGAAAGGGTTACAAGTTTATCTACCTGGAAACATACCAATTATTGTAATTTACTCTTTGCAAAAGAATGGCGTGTATGAGTTGCGATTGCCCAACTGCTGTTGACCGTGAAGCAGGAAAGAGTTCATATTAAGTTATCAATCAGGTGTCGTACAGAATATGCAATGCTGAATATTAATAATTATAATAAACGAAATGAGGAAGAAGTAAGAACCATGAAATTAAGAAAAAATGGAATAATATTTATTTCGGCTTAATCGCAACGTAAACCAGTAATCAATAGATAGTTCGAATTCGATTGTACAATGGGTTCGAAATACATACAGGGATTAGGTAAGGCTGTAATATTTCACCCTTAATATTAATTGCTTACATGGCCTGCTTCCTTGAGCGAATGATCAATGGCATGGTCTTCGGTTCAGATACCTCTAGTTTCAATAAAAGTATAGAAGTAGAGACTGAAGATTCGGATTCATTTAATCTAAATGATCCTATGTCAAAACTGACAGTTATCTTAACTAAGTCAGCCTTTACATTCGTGTTTAATCACTCGCGTATGTACGGATTCAAACTAGGTGAGTGGTTTATGGAAGGAAAATACCATTCATATACGACGATGTTATTTATATGTCTTACAGTATCTGTCGTAGATAGATAAGAAATGTGTGAGCCCTGTCTTCGCAGAGCTCCACACGTAGGTCTATGAAGACCCTTTGTGCCCAGTATCTGTCGTATAACCTTTTGTAAATAAATGACACATTAGTCTTCGTAGAATATACTCTTAAGACGACAGACGCTAAGTCGTCAATGAATTGTTATTGACAAGGAGTTCAAATCGTCAAGGAAAATTGGTTCATGAAGATGATGTTTATATAGTGGTGAGACAATTGCCGTGACGATAATTATAGTGAACCTGTAGTAGCATTAATAACGTGCTCGTGTTTCTAGTGCCCATGGACTTCGGCGTCATGGGCATCAACTCCATTAACAACCAACTTTGGATGAATGATTTATTACATTTCAAATTCAGGAGAATGCTAGAGGAGTGCATTTCTCAAGTTCAGGAAAGTTTACTTCTCAACTATAGTCTACATTAATTTCAAACGATCATGCCAGAGCAGATTTCTCAAATATAAAAGGAACATGTATGCAGTAAGTATAAGTGACTGTTGATCACGATGTTCCAGATCTTATAATGGAAGAGCAAACAGCAACTAACAAAACTATGTTTAAATTCTTTCTCTGTTTTTCGATTTCTGATGAAATGGCGTATGGCTTTTAGTGCCGGGAGTGTCCGAGGAGAAGTTCGGCTCGCCAGATGCAGGACTTTTGATTTGACTCGCGTAGGCGACCTGCGCGTCGTGATGAGGATGAAATGATTATGAAGACGACACATACACTCAGCCCCGTGCCAGCAAAATTAACCAATGAAGGTTAAAATTCCCGAACCTGCCGGGTCGATTTCTGATAAGTTTAGTTGAGAGCACTCTCGGTATCTCAACAGGATTCATAGCAACTCGCGATCAGTTCTTTCCCGGCAGATGCTTACAAATACAGCTAACTCAAGGAGCTGAGTGTGTTTCTCTTGTGTATTGACAAGTCTATTTCGCAGTGCGTGGAGGCAGAGAGAATATATCCACGGTACCCGTAACCCCTGGAAATCTAATCTTGGGAGAGCGAGTTGGTGGTAATGAATCAATCATTGATTTTATCTGCTTGTGCCAAGCTCCTTACTTTCATCTCTCATATTTGAACCCTCTTGGTCAAGTATTGTTCTCTTCTGACCACGATGGTATTGGGTTTCACTTTCTTTCACCGATGCCCTCATTCTACGAAGGTACGGACTTGTTCCATTGCTTCCCTCTGATTAGTCAAATCAAAATGTCTGCAACATGGTAGGGACGCCATTTAATTATTATTATTATTATTATTATTATTATTATTATTATTATTATTATTATTATTATTAATATCATCATCATCATCAAATACATCACCATACAAGCCATAAAGGCCCTTGTAGGAGCTGAAGGTAAAGACTTCCATTATCCATAAGCAGAGTTGAAAAGTGACTGGGTAAAATTAATTGACTTCCCTAGAACGAATGCTTTTCTTAGAAATGATTTTCTATTTACAAAATTTAATTATTACTCGTAATTTTCTTCTTGAAATAAAGTTGAATTCATTACGTTTTAGTAATCGTTACATTATAATAATCGGTATTCATCGAACTGGAACACTGCGAGTCTCCAAAATATCTAGGAGTGACACTTGATAGATCTCTTACTTTCAAGAAGCACTGCATGAACTGCAAATCGAAAGTCTCCACCAGGAACAATCTTTTACGGAAACTGGCCGGATCACAGTGGGGTAGCCAACCTGAAACCATCCGAACTTCTGCAATGGCACTATGCTATTCTGCGGCAGAGTATGCGTGTCCTGTCTGGTATAATTCAACATATGCCAAACAGGTGGATATAGCTCTCAATGAAACTTGCAGAATTATAACAGGTTGTTTGAAATCCACTCCAGTTGAATGGCTCTACCACCTTGCAGGAATAGCACCTCCTTCTGTTCGAAGAGAAATAGCTGCGAACAAGGAAAGAAAGACAGTGGAACAGGAAAGGACCCATCCTCTATATGGGCATAAAGCGCATCTGCAACGTTTAAAGTCAAGGAAGAGTTTTCTCAGAACTTCAAAGGAACTTAGAACCACTACTGAAAAAGCCAGGTTGCAATTATGGAGGGCTACATCCTACCTTCCTCCTGGCTGGATGAGATTTTCTGAAACTCTACCTCCTGGCTACGATGAAGAATGTATGACCTGGAAGTCCCTGAATAGACTGAGATCTGGAGTTGGCAGATCCAAGGTTAATTTGGCAAGATGGAGCTACATAGATCAAGAAAAAAATCCAGTGTGACTGCGGAGAAGACCAGACCGTCCAACATATGCTCCAGTGTCGTCTATGTCCAGCCTCCTGCACAGAAGATGAACTATATCAAGCATCAAAAAATGCATTGGAAGTGGCCAAGTTTTGGGCAAATGTAATATAGTAATTATAACTGTGTACAACATGTATGTTTCTGATACGAGAATAATAATAATCGATCAAGAGCTTGGCAACAAACTATTAGCGTTATACCAGTGCTGAATGAGTTACTTCCACAGACATCCGACTTACTCGACATCGCTACTGGGGATCTTCTTAAAATTAAAACAGGCATGCCATCAAATTACAGAGTAGAGCGACTTTTCAGAAAATGCGAAGAGATCGAGGCTTTTCTATAAGAATTGTAAGATCAATTATTTTATAAGAAGAGCCTCCACGGCTCAGACGGCAGCGCGTCGACCTCTCACCGCTGGATACCGTGGTTCAAATCCCGGTAACTCCATGTGAGATTTGTGCTGGACAAAGCGGAGGCGGGACAGGTTTTTCTCTGGGTACTCTGGTTTTCCCTGTCATCTTTCATTCCAGCAACACTCACCATTTTCATTTCATAGCATCTATCAGTCATTAATAAATCACTTTGGGAGTGGCGACCCCATCGTACTAACAGCCTATATCTGCTTCGTTCATTACATCCCTGACCCGGTTAATGACTGGAAAACAGGTTGTAGGTTTTCATTTTTTTCATTTTCAATTATTTTGTAAAATAAATGGCAAAGTATTTGAAATGATAAAATAGAAGAGAGAAAGTCCACAAATGAAGCTGCCCTAGAACAAGGGGTACCGTATGGTAACAGCATCGAAAAGATAGTAATTTTCGCATTATTTATCTTAGGATAAAATTAGCTTATGTATTTTTGAATTTTGAAATTCCGCTGTTGTACAGCTATCCCCGCTCAGAAAACTTTATTTTTGTTTACATATACCGTAGAAATGGTTATTAACGATTTGCAATGAATTACGTAAAACATCTAAACAAATATCTTTTAGAAACGAAACAGGAAAACCAAAACGTAGGAAGAAATGAACTGAAAATGTTGTGACAGATCCTCGCGCACCGAAGAGTAACCCAATCACCTCCCAGCAACTGGCGGGTGTGTGGTACTTATCTTCAAAGTACTTAAAACAGGGTTCGTAATGCCTCTTCTTTTTTTTTTTTTTTTTTTTCCTAGTTGCTTTACGTCGCACCGACACAGATAGGTCTTATGGCGACGATGGGACAGGTAAGGGCTAGGAGTGGGAAGGAAGCGGCCGTGGCCTTAATTAAGGTACAGCCCCAGCATTTGTCTGGTGTGAAAATGGGAAACCACGGAAAACCATTTTCAGGGCTGCCAACAGTGGGGTTCGAACCTACTATCTCCCGAATACTGGATACTGGCCGCACTTAAGCGACTGCAGCTATCGAGCTCGGTCCTCTCCTTTTCAGAATCAACTTCTTTGGCCTGTGTACTATTACTCTCAAACCTTATTGGTGGATCAATAACAACACCGATGTTTTTCTTCATATCAATCGCGACACTGCACGTTTACTGGATCTATCCCTAGAAATACAGTGCACTTCTTCAAAGACTTCAAATCTCCCAGATTTTTTTGAGAAGTTCTGCAATACTGCTCCTGACCCTATGGTATCTGTTATTTCTCAATAGTTCTCCTTCCGTGCAGAAACCAAGAACATGAGGGAGGGTTTCTATCTCGTTGCAGTAATTAAAGTACAAACTGTAGTATCAATCAATCAATCAATCAATCAATCAATCAATCAATCAATCAATCAATCAATCAATCAATCAATCAATCAATCAATCAATCAATCAATCAATCAATCAATCAATCAATCACTACTGATCAGCATTTAGGGCAGTCGCCCAGCTGGCAGATTCCCTATCTTTTGTTTTTCTAGCCTTTTCTTAAATGATTTCAAAGAAATGAACATCTCCCTTCGTAAGTCACTCCAATCCCTAACTCCTCTTCCTATAAATGAATATTTGCTCCAATTTTTCCTCTTGAATTCCAACTTAAGCTTCATATTGTAATGTTTCCTACTTTTAAAGACACCACTCAGACTTACTCGTCTACTGATGTCATTCCACGCCGTCTCTCCGCTGACAGCTCGGAGCATACCATTTCGTCGAGCAGCTCGTCTCCATTCTCCCGAGTCTTCCCAGCCCAAACTTTGCAACATTTTGTAACGCTACTCTTTTGTCATGGTTCATGGTGTGGGTTACTGTAGTCACGTCTCAGTTCGTGAACCACGGGCAACGGCTGAGTGGCCTAGTAAGTGGCCCTGAGAGTCAGGGTACCAGTTGCTATGGAATGGGAGTGGGCATCTCGGACATATTCTGAGTCATGGCCCTCCTTGTGCACAGGTGGCTAGGACTATACACTTCACCGGTGATCCTTAACCCGTTAGCGGAGAGATCCTCATTTGGACTATGTGCAAGTAGGGTAGCATACTGCTTCATGAATTTACCGAGCTCAAATCATTTTAAGCAAGCCTCGGACCTATGGGAGTAACGGTGTCGCAATCCCATTTGACAGACGAGGGACTCCTTGGAAACAAATTGGTAAACGAAATGGAATTCGAGGGGGAGCTATCAATACACCACAGAGGCGGACTCAAGAAGTAAATAACGACTAAAAATTAAATTTTGTAACTTGTACCGATTACAAGTAAACATTTCTAAGAAAATAATTCGTTCTAAGGAAGTCAATTATTTTTACTCAGTTACTTTTCAACTCTGCTTATGAATAATAGAAGCCTTTACCTTCAGCTCCTCCAAGGACCTTTATGGCTTGTATGGAAATGTCTTTGCTAATGATGATAATAATAATAATAATAATAATAATAATAATAATAATAATAATAATAATAATAATAATAATAATAATAATAATAATAATAATAATAATTGTATGGCATAGCCTACCGTGTTGCAGACATTTTGATTTTACTAATCAGAGGGAAGCAATGGAACAAGTCCGTACCTTCGAAGAATGCGGGTACCAGTGAAAGAAAGAAAGGGTGTTTGTATGAATGATTCCCTGGGCCTCACAAGCCTAATACCGTCGTGGTCAGAAGAGAACAAGAGTAGACCAAGAGGGTTCATATAGGAGAGATGAAAGTAAGGAGCCTGGCACAAGCAGATAAAATGGGGCTTACGGGAGAAAGAAAGTAGAACTGGCTGAGTCAGCAAAGAGGATGCATATGGATGTGCTAGGAGAAAGTGATATTTGGGTACGGGGAGGTAACGAGGAAGAGATAGAATATTATGTTTTTGTTGAAAATTTCATGTTAAAACGTTTAGTGTCACTTATGTCTCCGTGATAAGAAACCCAAAATGCGATACCAGTGAGTTAATATACACTGACTGACAGAGCAAATGCAACACCAAGAAGGAGTGGTCTGAACTTTATGCCAATTGCAGGGTAGACTGACGTCACTGAGGTATGCTCATGATGTGAAATGCGCTGCTGTGCTGCGCACGTAGCGAACGATAAATGGGACACGGCGTTGGCGAATGGCCCACTTCGTACCGTGATTTCTCAGCCGACAGTCATTGTAGAACGTGTTGTCGTGTGCCACAGGACACGTATATAACTAAGTATGCCAGGCCGCCGTCAACGGAGGCATTTCCAGCAGACAGACGACTTTACGAGGGGTATGGTGATCGGGCTGAGAAGGGCAGGTTGGTCGCTTCGTCAAATCGCAGCCGATACCCATAGGGATGTGTCCACGGTGCAGCGCCTGTGGCGAAGATGGTTGGCGCAGGGACATGTGGCACGTGCGAGGGGTCCAGGCGCAGCCCGAGTGACGTCAGCACGCGAGGATCGGCGCATCCGCCGCCAAGCGGTGGCAGCCCCGCACGCCACGTCAACCGCCATTCTTCAGCATGTGCAAGACACCCTGGCTGTTCCAATATCGACCAGAACAATTTCCCGTCGATTGGTTGAAGGAGGCCTGCACTCCCGGCGTCCGCTCAGAAGACTACCATTGACTCCACAGCATAGACGTGCACGCCTGGCATGGTGCCGGGCTAGAGCGACTTGGATGAGGGAATGGCGGAACGTCGTGTTCTCCGATGAGTCACGCTTCTGTTCTGTCAGTGATAGTCACCGCAGACGAGTGTGGCGTCGGCGTGGAGGAAGGTCAAATCCGGCAGTAACTGTGGAGCGCCCTACCGCTAGACAATGCGGCATCATGGTTTGGGGCGCTATTGCGTATGATTCCACGTCACCTCTAGTGCGTATTCAAGGCACGTTAAATGCCCACCGCTACGTGCAGCATGTGCTGCGGCCGGTGGCACTCCCGTACCTTCAGGGGCTGCCCAATGCTCTGTTTCAGCAGGATAATGCCCGCCCACACACTGCTCGCATCTCCCAACAGGCTCTACGAGGTGTACAGATGCTTCCGTGGCCAGCGTACTCTCCGGATCTCTCACCAATCGAACACGTGTGGGATCTCATTGGACGCCGTTTGCAAACTCTGCCCCAGCCTCGTACGGACGACCAACTGTGGCAAATGGTTGACAGAGAATGGAGAACCATCCCTCAGGACACCATCCGCACTCTTATTGACTCTGTACCTCGACGTGTTTCTGCGTGCATCGCCGCTCGCGGTGGTCCTACATCCTACTGAGTCGATGCCGTGCGCATTGTGTAACCTGCATGTCGGTTTGAAATAAACATCAATTATTCGTCCGTGCCGTCTCTGTTTCTTCCCCAACTTTCATCCCTTTCGAACCACTCCTTCTTGGTGTTGCATTTGCTCTGTCAGTCGGTGTATTTTCCTTGCAAACTTTGGTATAATTCCATTTAAGTAATAATGTCAGTGACTTCCTTAAACTTGCCGTTCTGTGGAGTGATAGTTATTTTAATGAAAACTTTATGAACAATAATATTAATTCTAATTGAGTAAACTATTTTTCAGGTAACTGTAATTCTTCTCAAATACTTTTTCTTTGTACTTTTTCTATCACTCGGCACTAATTAATTTCGTGTGGCTATTTCTAGCCGAGTGCAGCCCTTGAGGGTGGGCGGCATCTGCCATGTGTAGGTAACTGCGTGTTATTCTGGTGGAGGGTAGTGTTATGTGTGGTGTGTGAGTACTCGGCACTAATAATAATAATACTAATCGTATGGCCTCAGCTACCGTGTGCAGACATTTTAATGTGACGCCATGTGGCTGTGTGCTCGTCAATTTCGACGTTCGGTTTTACGCTAGGCCTACTAGATGGCAGACAGAGTAAACTGAATCTCCCTTGCGACAGAGTAGGGTATCCGTGTTCGAGTCTCGAGGGCTGTCACATTTCCTCCTCTATCGTCTCAGGCAATCAATATCAATATTAATTACAAAATTCAATTATAAGTTATCAATATTTCAAGTTCTTTCTTTATAACCGGCACTATAGCTCCGTCATTTTAATTAGTCGACCAACGGACGAATGACACAATATTTAATATGTTTTTCGGACAGTTATTAAGTGGGTTTTTAATGAAGTAGGAGGAAGGTGGGACAAATTACAGGGAAGTAAGGCACTTCTGTACAAACTTGGTCGTTTTTCTTTTCCTTTCATGAGAGAACAAGTGTTTTCGTTATGTACGCTGTAACATTCAAGCCTCGCATTTGACAGGTGACAAATGTAAGTAACGATTTGCCATTTTGTTTAGCACGACTCTGCTGTGAGTTATTAACTATGCATGGGAAGAAAATTGTGGCTATTAATCTTAACGAGTGAGAAATGGTACCTGTAGCTGTTATTAGTGTAGCAAGTTGGTTAGTGTTGGACAGCAGTGCTTGCTTTGTCTGCCAGACACATCTGAATAATGTATGCCTCTTGTATGTTGTGTGACGGTGTCACTTATCCGACTATGGAAGCTGCAACGTGTTAATTGGTTTCAAGAGGATATACAGTACGGTTTCCTTTTACTCATTTCTAAACATTTCAGTTTTTGGAAAAAAAACATTTTTTAAACTTTATGTTCGTGTGCCGCTTAATAAGATTTGTGCGTGACGCAGAGCCAGCATGAGCCCCATTATGGACATATTCTTCATTCGCAGAGTATAAAGTGGTAAAGCGGTAAGATGTTCTTTAAAGCGAAGGTCAATGAGTGATTTAGCTTCGCATTACGAGGCTAATTAGCTGTGAGCTTGTATTTGGGAGATGGTGAGTTCGAACTCCACTGTCGATAAACCTGAAGATGGTTTCTCATGGCTTTTCCATTTGCATACAAGGCAAACACTGGCGATGTACCTTATTAAGGCCACGGCAGCTTTCCTCCTAATCCTACCATTTCTCTATTCCAATGTGGCCGAAAATCTGTACGATTAGTGAGAAATTAAACCTCTAGCAAAATGTGAAATAATAATAATAATAATAATAATAATAATAATAATAATAATAATAATAATAATAATAATTCTCACCAAGGAGACTGTGATCTCAATCTTGCTGTATGCAAGTAATATAATAGAAACTCACGTCCTTGCTATTCGGATTCCACCACAAACTGTACTGTAGGTCCCATGACCTGCAACAACAAGATTAACAGTCGTGTAAAATTATAACATGGGAATGATGATGATGATGATGATGATTGTGATGATGACGAAGATGACGTTCATGACTATATTCCAGTCATAGTTATCAAGTAGGTTGCTGCAGATAACTAGTACTTCTGTAAATATATACAGTATGAGCGCATTTCTCTTTATTTATCCATTTAATTAATTAAGTAGTTAATTTATTTAATTAGTTATCAGCCAAAAGACTGGTTGGATCCTATACAATTCTACCTTCAGCTGTTATAGAAAGCTCCGGTAACATTGAAAAGGTGTACTAGAAGAATGAAAAGTGAGATAGTTTACAGTTTCTTTCCTTACTGAGTCAGAAGTTGCTATATCATATTAATCTGGCAAGTCCACCCAAACGTATACATGTACTGCACCCGTCCACCTCCCGAGTCCCAGACTAGCATTTATCTCAGGGGTGTCGGTTCATTATTTAAGTCATCAAATATAAATATAGCGGCATCAATGAACACGGGAATGAACGGAGCAAATAAAATTAAAAATGGGGAAGGCAAGATTGTAAACTTGAATTTAAGGACTCCATGATAGGACTAGGAAGTGACTGTTAACTTTAAAAAGGGCATCAACTAACTACAATAAAAAGATTATGAGAATGGTTTCCTTTGAAATAATTTGCCAGAAAAAGCAGTTTATTACGCCATCCGACGTACGAAACTTTGATACATTTGGCAACGATATTTAAATTTTCCACACATGTTACATAAACAAATCACTTGCTATACCGCAAGTGGTATCAATATTGTGCTGGGTTGCTTCTGAAATAAAATGACATTTTGAGGTATAATTTACGGATCGATTCCATTTGAATCGAACCGTTGTTCAAGGATATAGCTTCCTTCTATCGGGAGCCCGAGCATAACCCATGTTACGGTCGGCTTCTCGATTTAACTAAGACTAGCTGATGTACCCGTGCTTCGCTACGGGATTCTCAGAAAGACTGACTTTGTGGTTTTCTTAACATGAAATCAACATAGGTCATTACAAAAACGTAAGTATGAATGTAGCGATTAAAAGCGATGCTATCATATCAAATACTCGATCAAGTGGAAAGCCGCACGTTTTATCACTTTTAACGAACAGTGCTGCGATTAGATTGCAGTGCCAATCTAATAGTCCGAAGTTCCAGAGCTGGGATGACCAGGCCGCAGATTGCCATGAACACTCATCTGCCATTATTCCGCTTAATTTGCACACTGTTTATTCCAATCAGTGCCTCAGAGTAGGGATTGAATAGCCCGAATGCTATGATGATCCAGTGAGTTACGTACCAGTAGTATCAGAAAATTTATAAACCAGGGGAATGGCATGCTAAAGAAGAAAGTTATCTAACTCCCCAGCTACTTCCCATCAATATTCAGGCAGGCTGTTACATTCTGTACGACTGAGCGAGTTGACTGTGTGGTTAGCGGTGCGCAGCTGTGAGCTTGCATCCGAGAGATGGTGGATTCGAACCCCGTTGTCGGCAGCGCTGATGATGGTATTCCGTGGTTTCCCACTTTCACACCAGTCAAATGCTGAGCCTGAACCTTAATTAAGGCCTAAGGCACTCCTAGCCCTTTCCTATCCTATCGTCGCCATAAAACCTATCTATGTCGGTGCGACGTAAATCAAATTAAAAAATACTCTGTACGCAGAAGTAATCCTATCTACCGGAGATGAGGGGCAACAGATGGCACAAAGCACATCACGACAAACAATGGTCAATGTAATGTTATTGTTGATCAATGTTATGAGCTTTCTATATTGCAGGCCTTCACATTTAGTTTTCTTTCGACTCTGTGATTTGTAAAATATTTTATACCATAAGCTGTAGTTTCGTATTCTCCGACTTTACATACCGATTTTCATTAAATACTGTTTACCCATTTTCTGGTTACTCGGCGCTGATATGGACTTAGTAACAAAAATCCAAAATCATGAATATCTTTGTGATCATAGCCAGTACGGTAACAATGTATATTAATTAATACTATACTGTATAACCCTAGCTATGTAGCATTTATCGATTACACCTCTAATAAGAAATATTTGAGAATTATATTTTAGGCCTTCCCCTAAACTACCATTTTTCTCAGCGTGAATACAATTATTGATAGCCTAGATTGTAATAACTTATTCCCCAACTTTGCATACCCATTTTCTTTAAAATACGACCACTAATAACATAAATAGTTGAGAATTCAATTGTAGGCCTTCCCCTAAACTACCATTTCACTCAGCGTGAGTAAAATGATTTATAGCCTAGATTGTAGAGGCTCATCTCCTGACTTCACATACCAATTTTCATTAAATTCTCTTCAACCGTTTTCTCGTGATGCGTGTACATACATACAGACAGACAGACAGACAGACAGACAGACAGAAATTACGGAAAAGTAAAAAGTGCATTTTCTTGTTACTGTGGACATGACCGATACAGAAATACCATTATTTTCAAATTCTGAGCAATGTACAGACAAAACTCTTATTTTATATATATAGATGATGTACTCCGGCTATATACATTTTTCCGAGACCGGTACTCGGACTGGGTAATGTTTCTCGTGAATTACGAAAAATGGATTACACGGACAGTTCCTATCTTACGATGTCCAGCTGATGCCATACCACAGAATTAGCATTTACATTTTATTTACACATGATCTGAGATGGTACAAAGTAGCCTCAGTAGACTACTGCCACAGATGAGATAACGAGAAGCGGTGGGAAATACCGTGGCAATGACCTCCCCTCGCATCGCGGGCGAAGTAAACAAACACACCAAGTATTACTGCAACTCCTCCCATGCGGAAACCGTACGATAACGAGGTAACAAAATGACTATAATATTTCTCACTCTTATTATTCAAACATACGAGTAGAGGGATGTTGTCACCAATTAATTAATTCACTATCGTCAGAATATTCATGAAATTATCATCCTTGAAATTATTATTATTATTATTATTATTATTATTATTATTATTATTATTATTATTATTATTATTATTATTATTCAACGGTTCCTGGCACTGTCACGTTTGGTTAATATCGTCATTATTATGCGGGATGCAAACACAAATGGTTATTACTGTTATTATTATTATTATATCCCTCTTGTGGTTATTATTATTATTATTAAATAGGTGACTCCAGATTTTATTATTATTATTCACGTCACTCAAGAGGTTATTATTATTTATGAACCGGTCACTTCCGCCAAATATATTAAGATATCGGTCGCAATTATAATTATTTCACTGATCAACCAACGGCATCATTACTGTTATTATTATGACAATTATTATTAATCTGACCGTGATGATTTAACATCGTCCTTACATTGTTATTATTATTATCGGTTGCATATTATCATTTAGATTCCCGTTTAACATCTTTATCAACGCTCATTTAATTAAGGCGGTCCAATCCTTTATCTGCAATATTTATTATTATTATTATCACGACATCATGATTGTCATCGCTCGTCATTACAATGATTACACTATACGATCATTTATGTGAACTCTGAACTCTCATTATCCTTAGATCCGTAGTATCTCGACGAATAGCTGTGCAGTCTATTTATTTCGTACATGCTGTCACGGGTCCGAATTCTACCCGCTACGTAACTCAGTATTTCTCTGTGACACTGCCCGTACATTTTACACTCATTTCAATATCCTAAGTGTCTCTCGTACGGAATTTATATCCCTTTCTATCTCAATATTTCTTGATTCATTTATTTCTCACAGAATTATCAACTGACTTATTTATTCCACTTCTGACATCGTACGACCTTTTATTATCTGACTGCAGATTCTTTAACATTTTTCTATCTCATTTTGATCTACGCCTTAGTTCGTTCTCCACAAATAATCGTAACATCTTGAAATTATATTTACCAAAATTTGACAATCATGGTTTCGTAATATTAGTCCTACGTGTTCCGGCTAATGAATTGCAACTTTAAGACACGACATTTATACGTAAAAATATATTGGACCGTAATTTAAACCACACGTTCATTAACATGTACGGATTATTAGCACCGATCTACATTTCAATATTATTAATTTATCAAGTTAAATTACCACACACTTTAATTCCGAATTAAAAACGACATACCGTCATTAAATGATTTCCGACAAGCTCAACACCTGATCACTTAAATTTATTATTACGCATTGATCACTAAAAATTTCCAATATCTCATGAATTATTATTATTTCCAAATTATATTTTAAAAAATTTCTTCTAAAAAAAGTAGTTTTATTTATATTTATTATTATTATTATTAATTAAAAAAAATTAATTTTCGCCTGTTACACGGTAGTCCACTCTTAATATGTTTAACGCATAACCCCTTTTACAGTTTCGATTCATTCTGGCACTAACCAATTCCAGATACGATTTACTTGGAATATTATTATTATTATCGCTTCTCACAAATTTAACAACTTCACTTTGAAAATATGAACATACTAATCAACAACAAACACAGCTGGTATGACGAGGCTGGACTTTCCTTCAATGTCATTACATAGCTCGTTAAAATGACAAACAGAAAAGCACATATCGGGTCTATTTAACTATAATAACCAAAATCAAATGTAAAGAAAATTATTCTTGACTACAAAGAAAATATGAATGCATGCATGACTTAACGTACTACCCTATATCTACAAAATTTACATCTACAACAAACTGAATACATAAAAGACCCGATTATTTACATTGTTATTATTTACTACTGTCCGAGCTACAAATTTAGGATGGGGTCGTTAAGCGACTCATCTTGTTACAGAAGGTAACCAAGTATAATCAAATTATTCCCATTTTTCCCAATCACGCTAACATTTCCCAAATATTATATACATGATGTACTCATCTTAGTTTCTCGGTATTCCATTACAGCTTTGCAGATGAGAGGCTCCTTTCGGCCCCTCTCTGCATTTTACTCCTCCATTCTTGATGGCGTAGTTCCACAAAAGATTTCCTGGCACATTACCATTTTACACTAATACCTTAATTATCACAAAACTTCACCATTGACAACGTTAACACTGAACACTTTAACTTTTATACAACAAATTAATATCCTAGACCCAAAAATTTAATATTTACACTATTTTAATCTTCGTCCAATTACCGCACAATGGACCTGGACACGTACGACGAGGTGTCAAATTTTACGCCCGTCGCGATTTATGTCGTCCGACGCGATACGCCCCTTTCATACGGCACTCTTGAAGTGTTCATGATAGCGGTTCGATATTGCAAAGTACAGGCTATTATTCCCTTAAAGTACTGTTCGTCACACAGTCTGTTATTTACGTACTTATTGCGGTGCAATTTATATTACTCTCTTACAGTGCAATTAATTTACTTCACTGATATTTATAACTGACAAACACTGTCCTACGTTAACTATTTGCAGTTCATGTTGCTTGAGCGCGATCACATTTTATAAACACTGGCGGATGCTCGCGCCATTAAATGTTGAGTTACTGTACGCCCGTAGAATTCTAAGTTAGCCGCGACCGACAGTTCAGCTCCAGAGATTCAGTTCAAGTGTGTTGGCGAGGATCCCTTGTCCCGTATATATGGATGAAGCTTTCTCCCGCGGATTCATTGACGTCATACCCCTGAGGGAGGGGGTGGATTTTTAATATCGGCCCTTGCACTCCGAATTGGACGTTAAAATTTACATCAAATTAATCCACTCCGCTAGCATATTTGCTGGATTAAATATGAACTCCTAGCGATCACAGATTTAGGAGATACGGGTGGATTTAGCTCCTCACATTTCGCGCCTTTAGAAGCGTCCCTTACAACGTGGTCTTTGTCCAGCAAATGAGATTCAAGCTGTCTGGTTTCCGAGAAATCCAGCCTCCAATTTATTTAATTTGCCAATAATTATTGATTATTTTTCCATGCGTGACATCTAATAAATTCATTACATCGATCCGTGTACTCACAATAATTTATTACTGATTAATTTTGAAGTTACGAGAATATCTCATCCATCATTCCTTAAGATGGTATCCCTGAGTCTTCCATCAAATTTTTACGATTGGCCGGCAAGCGGTCACGTGATTTAAATCTCCACCTGCCCGAACCTAGGCTAGCGAATGTACTCGCAACCGCTGTAGTTTTCCACGACGTCCCGGGAATCTCCGTCCGCCAAAAATATCCCAACGTATTACTCATGTAGCGAGCTTCCGTTGTCAAACTATCCCTTTCTCTTTCTGACCAAGACTTATTTGTAGACTTGTATTTCCTTGTTCGCCAACTAATGAGATCCCCTGCTGTGAAGTAGCTAAATGTTGGTGTGTCGAGCTAATCCGTCAGGCTCCAGTCTGTCGTCCTTCCTTCGCTCCTATTTCGACATTACATATATGAAATGTTTTCAACTACACTTCTGTATTTCAATAAATGTACCATATATTATTTTATCAATCAAATCATGACTGACTATGGACCTATGTCACTCGGGTTCAGTACCAATCCTATAAGTGACATATCAACGCCATTCATCACAGGGACTCAATGCATGAGCAATGGCGTTTTTACTAGCATCACTCATACCTTTCATACAATAGAGAGACAGGTCGATGAAAGTCCAAACCATACCAGAAGACATAGCATACTGTAAAATCTACATATCACAAGAGATAGATCAGGACAAGGAAATAATTCGAATCATGTGTGAGTGAAAATATTGGTTTAGGAAACAAAATGGTGAGATATTTTCATCGCAAGGAATGTTCTTCCTGGACAACAAAGGGGGGTGGGGGGTTAGGGAATTGATATAATCACGGGGAAGGTAGAAAGTAGAACTCAGTTTGTGCTTAAAAAATAGGTTACTGAATTCGGCTGCTGCCTTTGTCAAGTACTCAAAAATAAGTTTTCAATTCTTTACTACGAAAATGTAGCGTTGTTGAGTACAATTGGTACCGTCTGATCCCGTGTGTCAGACAGAGGAGTATAAACGAAGTTCTTTTTCACTTGTTGATAAGATTCAGGTAATTACAGCCATGGACAGCTCTAGAAATATCGTTCAGGTCGTCAGCGTTCAATGCACTTTGAGTAAGTACACGATAACTTCAAAAATGGAGAAGACAGGATATTTTCTCCCGATTTTTGCAGTAGAAGATCAGGAAGTCCAAAGTTAATGGACAGCTTTCATAGTCCAATATAGGTGGTGGATCTGCACTAGGGTATTCGAATCACGATCCCAATTTTGAGGGTTCGTTCCCGGTTGAGTTAGCTGATTATTGAATTTTTGAAGGACGGTGAAAAGTGTTGGTAGTTCATGTCATTGGGGTTGGCTAGTTAAATATCTCTGGTTGCGCACTCAAAATCATACGACAAAACTGAATTAACTGATCCATAGCAACCGTCCGGCAGAAATCCTCTCTCGTTGCTAGACAGCAGCACAATCGGAATGTCGAACTTGGGAGGTAAGCTGACTAGGAGGAGGGGTGGTCACGGCTCTATCGTGGCTCTACGCCTCTGCATTAGGGAGACGGGACAGGGCTGGACTTACGACTGGCCCCAACTGTCGGCTGTCCTGAGAATGGTTTTCCGTGGTTTTCCATTCTCCTGCACTAAGGCGAATGCCGGAACAGGTCCTAATATAGGCCGCCAATC
This sequence comes from Anabrus simplex, assembly GCF_040414725.1. Classification (NCBI taxonomy): domain Eukaryota; kingdom Metazoa; phylum Arthropoda; class Insecta; order Orthoptera; family Tettigoniidae; genus Anabrus; species Anabrus simplex. Next base: position 1,528,168,414 of record NC_090265.1, read on the forward strand.
CCCTCACCTTCTCCGAGTATCTCCTTCACCGTAACAAGTCTCCCGACCTGAGAGACGGCGTCACCGTCTAGGAGGCCCGCCTCCCCCTCCAGGGGATGAATGAAAACATTTTAGTAGTAGTAGAAATAGTTGAGTGGATGGCACCACTTCAGAAAGTTTGCATTTACATTCGGGAGGTAGCAGGTTAGAATCCCACTGTCGGCAGTTCTGAAGATTGTTTTCCATGGTTTCTCATTTTCACATTTCATAATTAAGGCCACGGCCGCTTCTTTACAACTTCTAGCCCTTTCCTATTCCATCGTCGTTATAAGACCTATCTTTAAATAAAAATAAAGTCTACAACACGGTATCTGTGGCCATACGATGATGATGATGATGATGATGATTATTATTATTATTATTATTATCTAGCTTCTTCGCCGGTGGTCAGTAGTTAATGTAGGTACTGGCCTTCACTTCAGAGGGCCCCGGGTTCGAGATTTTATCTACGTATGGTAAATTACTTTGGCTCGGGAACTGGGCATTTGTGTTCGTCTTAACATATTTTTCTTCATTCACATACAATAAATCACATAAATACACAATAGTGAATGCATCCCTTGAAAGGGAAAGGGCATCCGGCCGTAAAACAGGACAAAATCTTCATCATGTGTCGACCCCAAGAAACAGGGGAAAAGGCCAGGAAGGTTCTTCTTCTCCTTCTTCTACTTCTTCTGCTTATTAATATTATTCTCTGAGTATCTCTATACGCATTCATCGCAATTAATATAATTCCATTTTATTTTAAGCTATAAGATCTATTCTAATTCTAGATCTAAGTAAATAAGTTATGTGTAGTTACGTTCCACGCTGCTTTCTGCTCATGATGTTGCAGCAGCTTTCAACGCAAATAGTTGTATCTAGAGAGAGGTTAAAAAATATCGGTATCAGAACCAACGCCGGCCCCGCGGTGTAGGGGTAGCGTGCCTGCCTCTTATCCGGAGGCCCCGTGTTCGATTCCCGAACAGGTCAGGGATTTTTACCTGGATCTGAGGGCTGTTTCGATGTCCACTCAGCCTACTTGATTACAACTGAGGAGCTATCTGACGGTGAGATGGCGGCTCTGGTCTAGAAAACCAAGAATAATGGGTGAAGGATTCGTCATAATCTGCAGACTTTCGGGCTGGGCAGTGGTCACTTGATAGGCTATATTAGAACCTCCGGGTACCTATCCGGTAACCTTTTTAAAAATGCTATTTGTTCGGGGCGTCGACCCATGTGGATCTTTTGCCCCTACTGGCACCATATTTTATGAACCTGCGTGAAATTGGAATGGCGGTAGTGTGAAATGTTGTGTGTGGGGAAAGGAAGATTCAGAACGTCACAAACACCCATTCCCCAGGCCAGGGATATTAATCATTACAACTAAAAAGCCCCTACCCCGCCGGGATTCGAACCCGGGGCTACCGTTGCCCGCTACAGCGCGGGGCTGGACATATGGTACCTTACTTGGAGAGATAAAACTTCGATATATCAGATAATACGGATACCAATGCCATCATAAGTGGATTACTGAGCTAGTTGGCTACGTGGTTCAAGTCGTGTAGGCATTAGCTTGTATTCGGAAGATGGTGGGTTCGAATCCCACTGTCGGCAGCCATGAAGATGTTTTTTCATGACTTCCGATTTTGACCCCAAGCACATGCAGGGGCTGTTCCTTACTTTCAGCCACGGCCCCATCCTTCTAGTCCTAGCCCTTTCCTATCGCATCGTCGTTGCCAAAAAGTGTATCAGAATTGGTGTGTAATTAAACTACTTAAAAAGAAGTGAAGAGAGAGGATCGATAGTTGAGTTAATGTTATATCACTCGCATAGACAAAAACAACAAACCCCATGGCATTACAGCCCTTGAAGGGCCTTGGCCTACCAAACGACCACTGTTCATCCCGAAGGCCTGCAAATTACGAGGTGTCGTGTGATCAGCACGACGAATCCTCTCGGCCGTTATTCTTGGATTTCTAGACCGGGGCCGCTATCTCACCGTCAGATAGCTCCTCAATTCTAATCACGCAGGCTGAGTGGACCTCGAACCAGCCCTCAGGTCCAGGTAAAAATCCCTGACCTGGCTAGGAATCGAACCCGGGGCCTCCGGGTACGAGGCATGTACGCTACCCCTACACCACGGGGCCGGCACTTGCAGAGACTATTAACTATTATTTCCATAATGAGGTAAACATTTTAAACACCTCATCTGCCTGAAAATTACTTATTTCTTTAATTATCAAATACTTTAGAATCATTAACTCATGAAACGATCCGCTAGTCACCATATTGACGTATTCATCCGACAGGCGACTGTAAATAATTTATGGACAATTTCTTGCAGCTACTCGTAGATATTGGATGCTGGTTGGTACATACACACAGCCAGCACTTAAACAAGGCGGGAATGTTAATAATTGCTCAGCGAAAATGAATGGCAGGCAGGTGGAGCCGTGGGTTAGCAAGCCAGGTCTTCATGAAATTGCTAATTACCTAATGAGGTACATGACGTGTGAGTCAGTATGTATCATCCAGCCTAGCCAACAGGTGACTGGGAATAATTACTTTTAAAACTTTCCTATTTCTGCCTGGCCTTGACATGCATGCAGATAGGAATCACACAGCTTTGCTTTAGCAGATTTATTACTTCCGTTCTTACTTTTAAAAGTGTATCAGTTCCGAGTAAACCAAGTTACACTTAGAAAGATTGTATTGGCACTGACGTCAAAGGAACCTTCTTCAACACGTCGTTGTGAATACATTTTAAAAAATCCGAGAAGAAATGGGGCATGTACAAATTGATTTCCGTGAACATGTAGTAAATATTTAGTATTCCGGAAGATCAGACTTGATATATTTCTCTTAGATATGTTCTTTTAAAAAGTGAAAAGCATACCGGTATACTTTGCCATGGTTGTTGATATTGTAATTATAGAGCAAGTACTGCCAGTTATAAATGGAATGCGAATCACTTTGCAGTTAAAAATTCCCACATGCCTTCGCCGGGATATGAAATGCAGATGGTTTAGTAGTTAACTTTACAATGTATGAACATTTCTGTCTTCACGAAGTGGCTTAAGGAAGACTTGTTCACGTATGAAAATAGGAAGCAATTACGCCACCTTCATACAGTGCATGAATACCGGTACTTGATGTTGCCAATTATTGTTTCTTTCCATGTTACTGTAGTCATTCCCCCTCTACTAAAAAGGCACTTAACTGCACCTTCATGATATAGGTGCGACAAAGCAGCGAAGGTAGCATTAGAGCTATTTGCGTGTGAGAAGTACATTGCAGCTGAGTAGGTTAAGGAGAGATAATAAAGGCTGTTGTTCTACCTGGAAACAAGAATTCGTCTAAGCTTGTTTATACCAGACCTTTCCAAACTTTGTCTCACGTTGGCACACTTTTACTCCACCTGATTGCTCGCAGTACTCTTCAAGCAACCAACATCAATTACGAAGCGAATGGAAACCATAATAAATGAAGTATAAATTAATGTCGAATAATTTTAAATATTTTTCTTTTATAATTGTAACATAAAGCACAGCATATTCAACATTGAATACCATTGAAAACGTAAGTTATACATAGCACTTCACATCCGCAATAGTACTGTAATTAAGTTGAAAAGTTAAGAAGCATGTTTACAGAAATGTTTAAAGACTTACATGGGACTGGTGAATTTACAGATCTGTTTTATATCGGCTCGTATGACAAATTCACATGATTATTTTCAAATTGCATTCTCAAACTTCGACGTTCCTCTGTATTTGTTTCGTTATAGCGAAAAGAGCACTTTCACGTGTATATGGCATAGAAAACTGTAGTAAAAATATAACAGCACATTTACTCAGGCAAGGAAAATTTTATTGAATCAATATACAGAAGTTGTTTAACTCCGGTTCCTGGAACTTCAGTTGTAACGTACGGTTTGTCTTCATGTCTACCAACTCTTCTCTTCAATAAATTGAAGTTATCTAGTGTTGGAAGATTGCGAAATGATTTCTGATCCAGTCATTTTCATTCACATCAATGAATTAATTAATCGAGAAAAATACTCAGTGCTTCTTTCAACCGCAGTAAATGATCACAAATCATGGATTTTATGTCGTTTTTCATTGAAATTTCGAAGATTTTTTCAAATATTTCAACACTGTTGTCCTTCGCTTTTCTTAACTATATACCTATACACACCAAACCAAACCAAACCCCATGGCACTACAGCCCTTGAAGGGCCTTGGCCTACCAAGCGACCGCTGCTCAGCCCGAAGGCCTGCAGATTACGAGGTGTCGTGTGGTCAGCACGACGAATCCTCTCGGCCGTTATTCTTGGCTTCCTAGACCGGGGCCGCTACCTCACCGTCAGATAGCTCCTCAATTCTAATCACGTAGGCTGAGTGGACCTCGAACCAGCCCTCAGGTCCAGGTAAAAATCTCTGACCTGGCCGGGAATTGAACCCGGGGCCTCCGGTTAAGAGGCAGGGACGCTACCCCTATACCACGGGACCGGCTACCTATACACACACTACTGGAAAAAAATATTAGAACACCCTTTGAGAGGTTTCTAATTCACTCAAGATGTATTGTAGAAGCAGCAAATACATAGAGTACCTAGTTACATGCAATTATTACATTTATAGATATGTAGCTCAAGCGGTTCTGAGGTACGAGATATGCACCCATGCTAAAACACCCAGATTAATACGTGGTGTAGCCTCCAAGGGCGGTAATGCACCGCTGACTCTGGCTTGTAGTCGATCATACAGGTGGCGAATACTTTCTTAGGATATGTTATTCCACGCGCTCGTCCTGTCCACGTAGTTTTGTAAGAGTTGTGGGTTGACGAGTCGCACGAGTCACTTGTCGTCCTATCTTGTCCCACACGTCCTCGAATGGAGACAAGTCCAGAGATCGTGCTGGCCAGGGAAGTTGCTGCACGTCTTGCAGGGCACATTGAACAGAGCATCCCCTTCATGTTGCAGGAACGGCAAAAGAATGAGTCTAACAACATTCTGTATGTACCAAGCACTGGTAAGCGTTCCTTCCACAAACACCAAAGGTGAACGAGAATTGAAGCTTATCGTACCCCGGACCATAAGGCCTGGGATAGGGCCAGTGTGTCTTGGACGAACGCTCTCTAAGTCATACGCACGAATGGCCATCTCTTGCGTGCAGGCAGAATCTGCTTTCATCGCTGAAGACGAAGGCGCGCCATTCCATCTTCCTTGTGATCCTCTGACAGCACCGGTCGAGGGCACCAGACGAGCCGTGCACGTCGATGCTGTGGCGTGAGCGGAAGACGGGCTAGAAGTGTGAGTGCCCGTAGACCCACTGCTAGTTACCGGTTCGGAACAGTTCGTGTGGACACTTCTGGGCTCACATTCGCTATTATCTGTGCTGTGGGAGCTGTACGATCTGTCACTCCTGCCCTTACAATACGACGATCTTGGTGAGCGTCAATGCTGTGTGATCGTCCAGAACCTCGTCTACGAGTGTGAGAATATTCACGTGTCCATTGTCACAATTGACGTGGCACGTCCAACTTGTGTGGCATTTCTGCGAAAGGATCATCCCGCGTCTCGGAAGGCCATAATTTGACCCGCTTCAAACTCGCTCAGCTGGCTGTAGGAAGCACGAGTGCGTCTCCATGGCATGGCACCTGCTTGCTTTACACGTCTGCACCACTGCCACGAGTATTCCTTTTAGAGAGTAGACACAGATGGCACTCTGGTATCTATGTCACTACGCTATCTGCTGGCGGACGACGTTGAAACCATTATCATTATATCTACTGTACTATCCCCGACGTGGCATTTGCCGTCATCGGATCAAAATCGACATCTTTTTCAGAATGTTCTCATTTCCCCCCCCTGACCGAGTATGTATATTATCCCCAGCACGGACCTGGTAAAGAAAATTCTTTTAGCTAACAATAGAGATGGAAGAGGTGTTCAGGACGTATCTGAAAACGTTGCTGTTAGAAAAGATAAATTTGTTTAATAGTATCTTTGCTGTAAACAAATGCCCTGTACCACTAAACGATAAGGCATTTTTGAAGCAATAAATGAGTACATGAGATTAGTACATTTTTTGTGGAATAATTGTTTCGGGATTTTCACAGTTCAGGCCCCATGAACGAAAGATTCAAATAAAGAATTTCATCTCATTAGTGAAGCACAAAAACGAAAAAGTTATGATCAGACATTGCTTTCTACATAAAATATAAAATAAAAAACAGTGGTGCCAAGAACGATTGGAGAAATGTTAGTTTCGGACAATTAGTCATTGTTCAGATGATATATGTAATAAAACCAGAAAATCGTGCAAATTTGTTCCGATATGAGGCCAGTTAGGAATTCAACACAGCAGTGACGCATCCGAACATTCAATCAATCAATCAATCAATCAATCAATCAATCAATCAATCAATCAATCAATCAATCAATCAATCAATCAATCAATCAATCAATCAATCAATCAATCAATCAATCAATCAATCAATCAATCAATCAAACAAACAATCAATCAATCAATCAATCATATGCATATAGGTTTGTCGCTCAGGTGGCAGATTCCCTATCAATTGTTTAAGAACTTAGAAATTTATCGAACATTTTACCTTGATAAATTACTCCATTCTCTAATTATTCCTATTCCTATAAATGAATATTGTGCCGAATCCACGGTGTAGGGTAGCGTGTCTACCTCTTACCCTGAGGCACCGGGCTCGATTCCAGGCAAGAGCAGGGATTTTTTCCTGGATCTGAGCGCTGGTTCGAAGTTCACTCTGCCTGCGTGATTACAATTTAGCAGCTCTCCGACGGTGAGATAGCGGCCCCGATCCAGAAAGCCAAGAATAACGGCCGCGAGGATTCGTATTGCTGACTACATGACACCTCGTAATCTGCAGGCCTTCGGACTGAGTGACGGTCGCTTTATAGGCCATGGCACTTCGGGGCTGTTGCACCATGGGATTTGGTTTGGTTTTATAAATTAATATTATCCCCAATTTGACGTCTTGATTTCCAACTTCACCGAGCTCGATAGCTGCAGTCGCTTAAGTGCGGCCAGTATCCAGTATTCGGGAGATAGTAGGTTCGAACCCCACTGTCGACAGCCCTGAAAATGGTTTTCCGTGGTTTCCCATTTTTACACCAGGCAAATGCTGGGGCTGTACCTTAATTAAGGTCACGGCCGCTTCCTTCCCACTTCTACCCCTTCCCTGTCCCATCGTCGCCATAAGACCTATCTGTGTCGGTGCGACGTAAAGCAAAAAAAAAAAAAAAGATTTCCAACTTATCTTCATATTATGGTCTTTCCTACCTTTAAAAGATCCAGTCAAGCTTGTTCGTCTACTAATGCCATTCCACGCCATCTCTCCACTGACAGCTCGGAAGAAACCACTTAGTCGAGCGACTCTCCTTACTACTAAGCCAAGTCTTCCCAGCGCAGTGATTTTCTTCCCCGTGGCTGTCCAAAAGTCAAGTGCTCAGTTATGTGTGTGAACTCAATGATGGTATGTTGGAATTGCTAGAGATAGGAAATAAAACAGAATTTACAGGTGCACTAAAAGACAAAGCTAGCTTCTCATATTTATATACTTATAGAACGTAACTGTTATTGACGGAGCGATAGTTGGCGATGTCATTGATTTTTATTTGTACTCTTCGTTTACGTGTAATTTTCAAGCAGAAACCTTCCCGGCGGGTGCTCTGCAACGCGTGATTTAACACTTAAAATTAGAATTTCCTTTAGAGTTAATAAGAAAATACGTATGACCTCTATTTGTAGAAAACTGAATTTCAAGAACATGTACTCGGCTATATTTAGTGATAGGAATAATTATTTTGATTTTTAATACATAAACATGCGAAAGTTCAGTAAATAACCCCTTATGGCCATCCTTTAGAAAAGGATTATTTATTCAAAAATATAATAAACTTATATTCGTTTTTTGTATGTGTGTTTGAGCAATATTGTTTCATACTGGTTAAAGGAGTTACCGTATACCATATTCATTATTTTATACTTGTCAGAGTGTGAGTGTTAGTATAAAACAATTCTGTTAAACTATATGCGGAAAAGTGTTATAAATATGGTTAAGTGTAAGAGAGGGGCAGGCGACTATCTTCGCCAATTGAAAGAAGACTTGAAAGAAATGAATATCTGAGGTCCTACCAAATTTAAGCTCAGCTGATCCAACACTTTAGGCATGATTGAGCGAGAAATAAATAAATGCCATCTAACTTTACACTATTACGCAATTCTAAACAATTATGCAAATATTACATTTTCAGGTTAGTATCTTGAAACAAAACATACCAAAATGTACCCGTCGTATAGTTCCGCACATCTTATAATTAAATCGTTATAAAATGAATCTAACCATCGCCACGTTGGTCTCTCATTACTCTTACCCTCCGATGCCTTGTCCATTATTCTTTCAGGTAAGCTATCCTTCTGCACGCGCCTCCAATGACCCCACCACCAAAGCCGGTTGATTCGTAAATCTTCATCCATCGAGTTTATTCCTAACCCAACCTCTATTTCTATATTTCGAATAATTCTCCCAGCGTGATCTTATCAGCAACCATTCTCACTACTTTCATGTCTGTTATTCCTAAAAGGCATCCTGAGTCCACTCACCTTTCATTTCCATACAGCAAAGTCGGCATGAAAACAAACCGACGTGAAGACAATTTCGTCCGATAGTCCGACAGCCGTTTGTTTGCTGTGTTGGGTATACAGAAAGATAAGCCAAAACCTGTAACGTTTCTATGTAATGGAAGTGTAATATACATACTACGGTTCGAATTTTAAATTCCTGTTGCATTTTCAAATGACAAACTAAAATATAAGGGAAGTCGTAAATTTTAATTTCATTTCCCCCAGGTTTCAGAGGAGCATTCAAACTTTTAGAAGAACGGGATGGCATGCGAACACTTTTTTTTGGCTTAGACTGCCTAAACCGTTAAAAGGGCGCTCAGAACAACAGCCTTTATACTTATTAAAATAAAGAAACCCTGCGCTAGGTAGGGGAAGAGCATTCCTGGGACTGGTATAACAATTTCGCAGTTAATACAATTTTAGGTCAATACTTTGAAATAAAACATAGTAAATCACGTGACTTCCCTCTAAGAATGTTTGTACAAAAGTTCATGAAAGTCCATCCAGCGGTTGAGTTGCGGTTTCGTTTTCGAGAACAGACAGACAGACAGACAGACAGACAGACAGACAGACAGACAGACAGACAGACAGACAGACAGACAGACAGACAGACAGACAGACAGACAGACAGACAGACAGACAGACAGACAGACAGACAGACAGACAGACAGACAGACAGACAGACAGACAGACAATGGAATCTCACGTTTACATATTATAGAGGTTTATTTATTTATTTATTTATTTATTTATTTATTTATTTATTTATTTATTTATTTAATAAAGAAATTCGCATTCTTAAAAAGGTAGAGAACCCCTGTGTAAAGGAATGTTCCTCGAAGCGATCTTGTAAATGGAGCCTTAATAACAGTAAACTACTGTCAACATTTTCATCTGTATTATCTCATCAATGTTTTACACATCCCTGTCTTTTGGAGGGGAGACAATCCTTCTTTTCGTTCCTGTAGTTAATTATTACACAGAGAGAGTGTTGCAGAATTGCTGGAAATTACCCCAGTTCGCTATTAGCAATTAGCAAGCTAGTCTTGGTTTTATTGCGGGCACTGTGTTGAATGTTGATGACCAAGTCCGATGGGCTTCCGAGGAATGGCTAACTTATTCCCTCTCGCATCGCCTCGCTAAAACACAATACCTTGGAGAATACGCTCACGTTTTTAACTTATACGCTGGACTTACTTTCCAATAATTCCTCCTACACCACACATAACACTATCCTCCACCACAATAACACGCAGTTACCTATACATGGCAGATGCCGCCCACCCTCATCGGAGGGTCTGCCTTACAAGGGCTGCACTCGGCTAGAAATAGCCACACGAAATTATTATTATAATTCCTCCTGTTAAATTCACAGACCGAGTAGAAGAAACAGTGAAAATGTCCGTTATTAATAACGAAACACGTGTATTATACACAACAATCAAAGACGTTATTACTTTTTAATTTGCGGTCTGAATATATGCTCACCAGTCTGTTCACTTGTCAACGTTGCACTTCAAAAGATGGCTATGAGACGATGTCCGAGAAATACTGATCCTCAGCTCAATCGTTCGTAAGGACGAAAATCTATATATTTTTTTAAAAAAATATGAAAACTAAAGTCAGTCAGTCTGGCCATTATATCCGGTCGATTTCTTTCAATATTTTCAAAACTGAAAGGTATTCATGCACAGATTAGTCATCAGGTACTATAAAACACTTAACTTCCGCCTTCCTCAAATTATTTGATTTTTTCAAATTTTTTTTTGTCTCTTTGAAGCAATCATGTCTTTGGTTCTAATTGAGGTACGGAGTTCGTTTTGCCCTAAGAACACTTAGTGGATCAAACTCTTTCATTTCAGCTCTTAACTATTCAAATTGGTTGATTCTGAAGAAAGTTATGAGTGCACATTGAATTTGACGTCTCATTTCTTCAACATTTTTTCTCATTGAAACAATCATATCTTTTCAAATCGAGATACGCAGTTCGGTTTGGTCTAAAAACACTCACTGGATCAAGCGCTTTCTTTTGAGGTAATAACTACTTAAATTGGTAGATTCTGAGGAAAGTTTTGAGTACATTTGTCTCCATGACGAAGATCTTTGAAGGACTTTTTAACAGTTCGGTGCGTAGTGTTTTTCTTTTGCTAGGGGCTTTACGTCGCTCCGACACAGATAGGTCTTATGGCGACGATGGGATAGGAAAGGCCTAGGAGTTGGAAGGAAGCGGCCGTGGCCTTAACTAAGGTACAGTCCCAGAATTTGCCTGGTGTGAGAATGGGAAACCACGGAAAACCATCTTCAGGGCTGCCGACATTGGGATTCGAACCCACTATCTCCCGGATACAAGCTCACAGCCGCGCGCCTCTAACCGCACGGCCAACTCACCCGGTAGAAACAACGTGTATCAGTGCAGAGTGTTGGTCATACTGACAAATAATTTGAAAATTAAATCGATATCTCGCGCCGTTGTCATATTATCAGCTGCTGAACTCAGACAATCAGGTCGCTTCGCGGGCGAATTAAAATGGGCTTTGTGAGGCGGAATGCTAAATCTGCACGTGGATTAAGATTGGCTTGAGGTAGGGTTGCAATAAGGTTCAGGATGAAATTCAGGACACAGACATCGACAAGTTCCAGCCATAGGCGCCGACTCTACGGGAGCACTTGCCCCCACACACAAAGTGGTACAGGGACGCAATCGTGTCTTTTCTCCCGTAAGAATATTTGATATTTTCATCCTTGCCGCCGTACTCAAGACCAATATCGGCGCCTATGCTTCCAACGAATGTATTTGGGTAGTTTCATATGAACTGTCCCGTCCGTTACCAAAAGAGACACTTATTATATGATGTTAATGTTAAAAATAAAATAAAATACAGAATTATTAAGAAATCATACTTTATGTGAAACACGTACTTTACAGACCACACCAAAATTATAATATTCAATGGTATTTTCATAGATTTTCAAGTAACAGATGGAACAGCTCACGTGGAATTCCTCACTTCTCAATAACACGAATAAGTGAAAACTAAAAACAGAATTTATTTACCTTTGTTTAAAATATATTTATGACACAGAAATGCTCTGATACTGATACCAATCACACTTTTCCGAACTTGACACACTTTTTAGCAACTCGTCATTTTTAAAATTTAATCTTGAAACTCCTATCAAGACATTCCTTTAAAATTATTTTGGAGCAATAATATCGATTTAACAAATACTACTTTCAGTCTATTTCTGTCATCTGTCCATTGTGTATTCATTAAAGAAAAACTTCTTCCCACACATGCATTATGACCAGGTAAACGGAAATAAAACTGAGCCAATTTAAGCAATTCAGAATATTGCTCACTGTATTTACGTTGCTTTAAAAACCAAACCCATTTATTACTAGCTAACATGTATACAAAATAATTTCAATTATTATTCACCACGGTGCTTCCGGGAAGAAGTAGATAGCGTTAGCGTAGGTCAAGCCTGTTACTATGACAACCGAGCTCGATAGCTGCAGTCGCTTAATTGCGGCCAGTGTCCAGTATTCGGTAGATAGTAGGTTCGAACCCCACTATCGGCAGCCCTGAAAATGGTTTTTCGTGGTTTCCCATTTTCACACCAGGCAAATGCTGGGGCTGTACCTTAATTAAGGCCACGGCCGATTCCTTCCCACTCCTAGCCATTCCTTGTCCCATCGTCGCCATAAGACCTATCTGAGTCGGTACGACGTAAAGCAACTAGCAAAAAAAAAAAAAAAGTTACTATGACAACGTCAAATAACGATATCAGACTCTGCTTCAGCATGACCAACCAAAAACTTCCATTCCTGTTCAAAAACATTTGAGAACATTTTTATATAATTTGCTCTGATTTTTAAAATTCAGGACATTTAGGGATTTTTAACTTCATTGAGGACGTCGGGACACATGTTCAAATTCAGGACAATCCCACTTTTTGAGGACGTATGGCAACCCTAGCTTGAGGCCACCAGTCGAAGAAAAAACACTTCGTCCGCGGAGGGATTCAAACACGGACCTTCATGTTAACAGGATTGCGCCATAGCAAGTGCGCTACGGTGACACCAGATGAAACCAAACAGTGTGTGTGCTGATTTCTCGGTATGGCTTTCAAGCCGGCCTTATATCACGTGCAGAGTTTAGCAACATCGCCTCTCAAGTTGTTAAGAATGGACAACGTCTGAAGCACTTTGGGTAATAGTACCACAAGTAGAAATCGGGAGATTCTAATTCGAATCACAGAACAGGGTGCATTTAAAGTTGAATTATATTGGAATATTCAAAGCTTACTAATACCACTTTTGTTCGCCTCTGTGGTGTAGTGGTTAGTGTGATTAGCTGCCACCCCCGGACGTCCGGGTTCGATTCCCGGCTCTGCCACGAAATATGAAAAGTGGTACGAGGGCTGGAACGGGGTCCACTCAGCCTCGGGAGGTCAAATGAGTACAGGTGGGTTCGATTCCCACCTCAGCCATCCTAGAACTGGTTTTCCGTGGTTTCCCACTTCTCCTCCAGGCAAATGTCGGGATGGTACCTTACTTAAGGCCACGGCCGCTTTCTTCCCACTTCCTTGTCTATCCTTTCCAATCTTCCCATCCCCTCACAAGGCCCCTGTTCAGCATAGCAGGTGAGGCCGCCTGGGCGAGGTACTGGTCATCCTCCCCAGTTGTATCACCCGACCCAGAGTCTGAAGCTCCAGGACACTGCCCTTGAGGCGGTAGAGGCGGGATCTCTCGCTAAGTCCGAGGGAAAACCGACCCTGGAGTGTAAACAGATTACGATACGATACTAATACCACTTTACCAGATATACTGTACAAAAGAAATGAAATAATAACAGTTGTTCCTCAGAGTCCTTCAAGCAGCTGAGTCTTAAATCGATCAATGTTTAACTTATTTTGAACATTAAAGGTAGAAGACTTTGGAATGTACAATAATGTCTCAGAATGTTCTTCAAATGGAACTTTACTGGTACTAATTGTGGACCATAGTCTTTAGAGACGATTATTCTTTCACTTTCGACGCTGTATAATTCACAGCTAAACCTGTCAAGGACAAGCAGATTCATTAATTCTCTTTTTCACCCGGCTATATGTTTGTAGGAGGTGGTGTGAGCAATTTGCACATATTAAACATTCATAAGTTATTTTCTCCATTTATTTTATGCCCTGTGTGAATACATTAAGGGGGTGTCGTTTGATGAATGCAATAATGTTGATGAAATTGTCTAACCTCTTCATCAACTACCATTTGCAATAAAGGCACAGTAATAGTTTCGTTTTACCTTTTCTTTCTTTTTTCTCCTTATTGTCGCTGTGGCCTCAGAATGGAAATGAAGGTCGTTTCGATCTAAACAATGTAAAGCAATTTTACACTTTGGAATGAAATAATTTGTCTAAGGAGGCATCTTTGAAAGATAAATGCATTAATGGAGAAACGAGAAAGTGTAAAAATAATATATTATACTGCTGTCTTGGCTAGAAAATATTAAGAAAATTATTCGTTTTATGTCATTATTTTTCTCAATATACTGCGCCTTTATTATTATTATTATTATTATTATTATTATTATTATTATTATTATTATTATTATTATTATTATTCAACTAGTAGTAAGTTATTATACGCAAAGAATAAACGCAAATCATTCTACTAACATTCATAGTGAAAGCAACAATGCGAGTTTCCTAATACGGGGTACCCTATAATACGACCTTCTAGCTATCCCATAATAGGCAACTTGCCATGTCCGGTCACTCAAGCTTTCAGCTAAAGTATAATTGTAGTTAGGCCTACATCTAAAGTTTCTTGGAGTGAGTATGTGCAACCTTACATATTGCTAAATCAGACTAAAATTACTGTAGTTTGGAAATAGACAACTCAACTTCATCAAGGGAAGAATGTTTTAGTAGGAGCACCTATTCAGATGTGTTGGGAACAAATCTAAGCACAAACCAATGCACTTTAAAATCAGATGAAAATTATTATTTTTACTTTTGATCCAATATTTAGTTTAATTGAATTCTGAATCCAAAGATGAAAAGATAGTGCTTGAAGTGAGGAGATTTCTGCGGACATAAAACACTGAGTATTCTAACATTGTTATACTATTGACTATAAGTTGTGTTCTATTTAACAGTTATACAGTTTATTGATGGAGTAATGTATTGTTTTTCGCATTGATAGTTAAAGATAACGGTCTCATATTATAAGCAGTGACTATAAATTTATGTACAATTGAACTAACACTTGCAGTGATTACTTGTTTATATGAAGCGTGTAATCTCATTATTCCATACAATTTAATTGTGATTATATTGCATTAGTTTGTGTGCGCCAGCTGAACTGTTCATAAACCCGTTAGGACTAGGCCTCACAAACGTGGAGGAAAAGTTTACGACTTTCATTCTCTAGCTCAGATTTATTTACTTGTAGGCCCTATATCACATTTTCCAGCATTTAGATTAAAATTATAACTTTTTCATTCAGCAACTCTTTCTTGGCGACGGATTTTTGTATTCCATGGTTAAATTTATAAAGGGGAGAATTAATAATCCACATTTCCTCACTCTTAACATTTTATGTTTCTAGTGTCAATAGGAGAAGAAATTTCACTTTTCAAACTGAGAAGGTTAGAACATTCACTCCTCTTCACAGAATATACATTCAAATTGACTCGTGGGACCTCCACGGTAGGTTTCAAGGCATCAAAAAGTGTAGAAATATTCCGTCTAATTCCCATCTACAAAACTGTAAATAACTGTACATTCCACATTTCTCTGATAATGTATAAAAATGAGAAATATTTCATTTTTAACTATATCATTCATTCCTTCAAAGTCATGTGAAATGTATGATTATACTTTATTCAGCAATAAGCAATAAAATATATTCATCATCATCATCATCATCATCATCATCATCATCATCATTATCATCATCGTTTGTTTAATTATAAGTATTATCTGTAGAAATATAACGAGAATTCCTAAATTTATCAGATACAATCTGGAGCTCGAGTTGTATTTTGACTATTTAGTGAACAACTACAAAAACATACATAATGGTAGTAAAAATGCATAAATATAATACAAACTAAATCAAATACATGGGTATTCATAATCCATACAGTGAAAAAACTTTCAGCACGAGATGCAATGTTTGATTTTTACATTTAAACTCCTTCAAACTGTTTTAAACTGATAATAATAAAAATAGTACTTATAATATAATATTATCACATAATAGCAAATGTACCCGTGCTTCGCTACGGTATTCTACATTGTATACGAATATTGAAGTAAATTACTCACTTGCAGTGAATAAGATTTTCTTTAAATTGCATGTTCTTTAGCGTTATCCAGAAATTGCATGGGGGGGGGTCCCATACGTTGTTTCCAATCTAAAGAGTGAGTTGCGGAGTTGGGATGATAACGCCAGCCTCACTTGCCTGCTGCCAATCACAATCGAGTTGGGAAGTTTACATTATAATGAGAGGCCCCATTAACTTCTGCACGGTCACAATCGATTTGGGGAGTTTTCGTTACAATGACAGGCCCCCTTTCCTACTTCCAGACAGATTACACCTGAGGAGTTTTTATTATAATGGCAGGAACTTCCCTACTGTCAGTCAAAATTGAGTTGTGCTGTTATCATTATAAAGTCAGGCCCCTTTTCTTAATGTCAGTCACACCGAGTTGGTGAGTTTCCATTATCATAGCAGGCAACTATGCCTAATGCCAGTCATATTTTAGATGGGTAAATTTGTTTATAATGATGGGCACGCTTGCCTACTCCCAAATACAATCCGTTAGGGGAGTTTTGAGAAAAATTACATGCTCCCTTGACTTCTGCCAGTCAAATCGAGAAGAGAATTATTCATTACAATGGAAGTCCCTCCTTACTAATGCCAGTTACACAGGCGTTGGAGAAGGATCCCATTCCTACCGCCATTCAAAGTCGATGTGGAGAGTAATGATTACAATAGCCCTCCTGCTGAGAATCACTATCGGTTTGTAAAATATTAATTATAATGACACACTCACCCTTTCCACATCGTTGCAAATCGACTTAAATGAATATATGTAGATCGATATACGAAGTATATGCATGTTTACAATATTACAAACCTTGATTCAAACTATGAATTACACGTGTACAAAGTTCAAAATCGAGAAAAGGAGACAAATCTAACGTATAAGGAATAGAGATACGATAAAACGTCATACGGCATAATTGAGCGGATATTGTGCCATCTTTTTTTGATACGACTTACCGTTTATCCACGAAATACCTCGGAACGAAGGTCTGCACCGACATAAAAATTGTCTCAAGATTACGATATTTTTGAGGTGGGGGGTTGAAAAGTGAACTATTTAAAAATCTTGGAAACTTTCCTTCGGTTACAGGCCAAGACATATAATTCTGACAAGTTTCAATATTCTAGCTCGTCTGGCAGATTGTGCCGCAATCTTGCTTTTGGCGGAAGAGAGGGGACCGGTGGGTGGTAAAGTGAGGTCTTTCAGGAAACTAAAGCTAACAAATATGCAGATGGTCATTATTACACCTGAAACGGATAACTGAATGAACATTTCGCTATATGTTACACGGTCGTTACGATTTTATTTATACAGATAAGGAACCTGTTCCACATACAACACCGTTTGGGCTATGTCTGCTGGATTTAGCTTGCTAAATCGACCGTTCATGATATCTACCCTATTAATCCTATCGAAAAAATGCACATGAGAAAAAAGTTCTAGAAATTGATTTTCATCGACTTGGCCGATTTCCAGTTAGGTAGGTCTGGTATATTGTGGAAGAGTAAAATAACTGTTTCGATTCCGTATAAAAACCCTTGTCCATTCCTGGAATTTGGCATGGTATGGACCTAAAACTACCTTTAGACAGTTGTATGCTAAATATGAAGTTTGGTTGAAATGACTCCAGTAGTTTTCAAGTTATAAGAAATACGCTTTACACGCAGCCGATCTTAAGTCCGTTGGGACTTGTAGCGAAAAACGGTCCGTTAATGATATCTCCATTATTAATCCTCGTATGGAAATGATGTACATGAAAAAAAAGAAGGTTTAGAAATTGATTTCCATAGGGCAGGTACATTTCCATTACGTTTAGTTGTGTATATTTTATGGGAGTGCAAAATCACGGTTTCGTTTTCGTATAAACCCCCAGCCAATTCAGGAATTTAGAAACAATTTTGCCCCTAAACCTACCCAAGGACAGGTGTATTCTCTATATGAAGTATGGTAGAAGTATATCCAGAAATTTTCAAGTTATAAGAACTTAGATAAACAAACAGACAAACTGACACCAAAGTATACAGATGATCATTATTATACCTGAAACTGATAAATGAATGAAAATTTCGGCAAAATTGTAAATGTACAGACGCATGGTCGTTACGATGTTATTTATATATATATTATTGTTATTATTATTAATAATAATATTGTTATTATTTTGTTCTACAAATTTAATAGGCATTTTAAATGGTAGTATCCATGCTGAATGTGATGCGAGTAGATCGAATCACGAACGAAGAGATACTGGCTCGAATTGGTGAAAGAAGAACGATTTGGCGAATTTGGACAAGAAGAAACAGAATGCTAGAAGACACCAAGGACTTGTTCATTTGGTTTTTTGAGGGAAGTGAGGACGGTAAGAACGGTACGGGTAGACCAAGGTATGAATATGACAAACAGGTTAGGGTAGATGTAGGATGTAGTAGTTACTTAGAAATTAGAAGGTTAGCACAGGGTAGGGTGGCTTGGAGAGCTGCATCAAACTAGTCAATGGACTCATGAACCAAACAGGCACACCACACGGTATCCATGTTTTGACAGTGTAAATAGAAATAAACTGGCACAGTCCTTTTTCCCTACAAGAGGCATCAGGAAGTTGTATCTCGAGAAACGCATAGGATTGCTCTGTTGTCTTTCAAAGCGTCACATTTCTGTTTGTATAGAGTACCCATTCTCAGTTTGTGACGGGGATTTCTTTCTACCAGATGCTAGTCCTAGAGAAATTATCATCAAAGCCATCGACACTCGAACTCAATACACTTACTTGTATTAGAAAATCACTATATCCTGCAATGGACCGGACTAGCATACCTACAAAATCCGTATGCCGATGATGTACGGGAGAAGTCACGACTACCCGGGGCGAAATTTGGTTGCCTTCCCGCCGTCAATCGAGCAGAACGAAATAGCGGCTAATTTGATGGTGGCAGTGACAGAGGCTAGGTCAGAACAAGGCCGGACGAGTAATGTCTTGCACAGACGTACTAATGTCATATCTTGTGACGTAATTCCATGCTTTAAAATGCCGCTCTTGCTATCTTGACTGTTGTGTGTGTCACTCATATTATTAGATACCATCCTAGTAACATCAGAGTCTTAATGGTTAACAGCAGTATTCATAATACCCCCATTTCCACCCCATATTATTTAGATTTAAGTTTCACATGGCTCCAGAAAAACTGTAAAGAAAACCAGAATAGCAGAGCCAGATTTACGATTTATTGTATCTATCATTTTGCCAAATCTCGAGAAACTAACATGTTCCAAACAGGCCGAACCCCGTCACATTGGTTGTCTTAAGTTAAATGTATTTTCAATTGATTTTATGGGTAGGGATTTACATCATGTATAATATATTGGTTTCATTGGTACATTATAAAACATCAACTTGATATTGCAGTCATGTTGTGTAAGAAAAAAATTAATGGCCAAAATTGTACGGGGTTCCGACATAAAAAATAATTACAAGGTAGCTTTAGAAAAAAATGTAACGAGCTCACATGGAGAAATTTTTATAACCTGATGTAAGTTTAATTTAATTTCGTGTGGCTATTTCTAGCCGAGTGCAGCCCTTGCAATGCAGACCCTCCGATGAGGGCGGGCGGCATCTGCCATGTGTAGGTAACTGCGTGTTATTGTGGTGGAGGATAGTGTTATATGTGGTGTGTGAGTTTCAGGGATTTTGGAGACAGCAGAAACACCCAGCCCCCGAGCCACTGGAATTAACCAATGAAGGTTAAAATCCCCGACCCGGCCGAGAATCGAACCCAGGACCCTCTGAGCAGAAGGCCAGTACGCTGACCATTCAGCCAACGAGTTGGACAGCATACACAGTAATAGGACACTAATATGCATTACTATTGAACATAGTCTCCATTTTTTGTCTAAGCACTTGTTCCAGTACTTACCACCGGGAAGCGTCGTATCAGTTCATGTTTGCAGCTGGCTGCGTGTGGTCTGGCGTTGTCGTGCAGCAACACCACACCTGTTGAGAGAAGTCCAGGCCGTTTTCTGCGAATAGCTACCATCAAACGCTCCAGCGTGTCGCAGTAACTGGCACCATTCACTGTCGATCTCTTGATGAGAAAATCAACCACCTGGACCATCCTACCTACAGCCTTGGTGTACCGTTGGAACAAGTGTTTGGACTATAATGGTGACTAAATTGAATAGTAGTGCGTATAAAGTTTCTCCGCAAGAGCTCTTGTTACCTTATTTGTGGAAGCATCTTGGTATTTGAAGGGGTCATGACACTTGAAAGGTCGCCAAGCTCTGCTATAAAAGCCCCCTGCTCTCTTAGGTCCTCCTGTGAGCCCGACGAGCGGAGGGCGCGAGTGATTTGTAGACTTAACGTGTCAGTAAAGCGAATTACATACGGTAGGTCCCTAGTAACATTATCAAATATCGATCGTGCACCTTGAGACAGAAGGTGAGCACCCATATCTGAGCTTGCTTGATTCTTGGGATCATTGAGATACAAAGAAAGAAAAAAAAACATGGCGGAACAGCCACAAGGGCCATGGCCTACCAAGCGACCGCTGCTCGGCTTGAAGGCCTTGATGTCAATCGACAGTGGCGTAAAGTGCTGTTGCTGCTTGAGCATAGAGGACAAGGACTTAATCAAACTGCACAACGCATCCTATTCGTGTATGTATGTACGTATGTATGGTGGTTTCATTTGTTCTTGCATATTTAGATAATTGTGTGATTACCGGGCGAGTTGGCCGTGCGCGTAGAGGCACGCGGCTGTGAGCTTGCATCCGGGAGATAGTAGGTTCGAATCCCACTATCGGCAGCCCTGAAGATGGTTTTCCGTGGTTTCCCATTTTCACACCAGGCAAATGCTGGGGCTGTACCTTAACTAAGGCCACGGCCGCTTCCTTCCCACTCCTAGCCCTTTCCTGTCCCATCGTCGCCGTAAGACCTATCTGTGTCGGTGCGACGTAAAACAACTAGCAAAAAAAAAATTTAAAAAAATTGTGTGATTGAATGATATTTAACATATATTTCAAATATACTCCATAGAAGTTTTGAATGTGATGATTTCTCAGTCTCATTTAGAGTGTTTCGAATTTTTTAATTTTCCAGCATTATTTGTACAGGTTTTTGTTAAGGAGGAAGCAATTCTTTCCATTGTCTGCTTAGTTAATATAACGTTTAAGTTTTATCACTTTGCCGAATACGAAATGCACAACTTATACTATTACGATAACATACCTGTAAAATACAGATTGTAAAAACGTATAGGTTCTATTCTTGTCAAATATATTCTGTAGCTTTGACCTTTCTGTTCATCGTATGTCTTTCCATAATAATTCGTTTGTGTCTTGTTCCAGGTGGGTGCCATGGTCATAGATGCCTTGATTTGTCTAATCCTGCATGACATATGAGAGGCGTCCAGGTATGTTAAAGAATACTCAGTATGTACAATACATATCAGGTAGCGTGCAAATGTAATACTTTACTGAATACATCATTTTGTAAGGGGCAGTCAAATGAAAACGGGTCACCTGCCAAAACGTAGAACATTTCGTACCTCAGAAGTAATCTCTACAACTATTAAAAAATTTGTCCCACTGGGTGATGAGACGGTCAGTCCCATTCTTGAACAAGCTGGTGGGCTGTCGATGGTAGTACCTCTGTACACAGTCATACAGAGAAAGCATAATTGTTCCATCTTGCCTCCGAATAGAATAACTCGAAAAACAAATGCATACACTCGCTACTTAAAGATCACAGTAGGATTCTTATCATTAACAGATACTGCATTGCTGTTGCCGAAAGATAATTCAAGAAAACATTTAATGAAGGTGGGGTATCTATAACCGACCAAAACAAAGTAATATCCTACTTACATCGACGTTTGTCTGAGGAAGTAAAACAGCAGCTGACCCGTGCTATCACCGAGGAGGAACTTCTTATGGTCCTGCGCACAGCAAGTGACAGATTAGCTACCGGTGTAGACGGCATCAGCTATACTTTCTACAAAAAATGCTGGCTCGTCATTAAAGATACGCTCCTGGAATTAATGAAAATTATATTAAACAACTAGAAATATTTAAGTGGATTCACCGAAGGCATATTTTTTGTTCCAAAAGTTCCAGTACCCAGAAATTTATCAGACTAATGTCCGACTCGTTGGCTGCACGGTCAGCGTACTGGCCTTCGGTTCAGAGGGTCCCGGGTTCGATTCCCGGCCGGGTCGGGGATTTTAACCTTAATTGGTTGATTCCAATGGCCCGGGGGCTGGGTGTATGTGTTGTCTTCATCATCATTTCATCCTCATCACGACGCGCAGGTCGCCTACAGGCGTCGAATAGAAAGACCTGCACCTGGCGAGCCGAACCCGTCCTGGGATATCCCGGCACTAAAAGCCATACGACGTTTCATTTCATCAGACTAATGTCCTATAATCTTATTAAATGTAGACTACAAATTATTTATAAAAATTCTCGCCAGCAGATTACGACCGTTTCTGGAAACCATCATTGAACTAGGGTGGACGTGTGGCATTCCGAACAAGGATATGTTTAATGTCCAAACGATTAGAGATACTATATTATTTTGTGAACACTACCCCCATAACGACGCAGAAATACTTCATCTTGACTTTTAAATCTCGACATGTGTAGTATTCCGAGTTCAACATGTAGTATCATTATCAATCTGTACACTTATGCTCATTCCAGAATACTCTTAAATGATCATTTCTCCAAACCTATTCCAGTACGAAAGTCAGTGCAACAGAGATGTCCCCTACCTATTATCCTCTTTGCCTTAAGTGCAGATGTGGCTGTCCATCACCACCTAAAGGACGTACCAAATCCACTCAAGATGTTTACAGTCAGGCCTTATGCCGACGACATACCCCTTTTAATACAGAACCGAGCCCAAGCGGATCAGCTGATTGGAATAATATCTGTCTATGGAAAAGCTACCAACGCGAAATTGAATGAATTTAAATCTGTTTTGTTACCACTGGGAAACAGGGCAAAATATATAAAAATTGCTGAAATCCCAGTAAAAGAAGAAATACAAATTTTCGGTTTGAAATTTAGGAGTAATTTTCAGGAGGCAGTCGAAAATAATTGGACTAGAGTAACTAACACTGTACGGAACACAATAACGACGCATCTCAGTAGGAATCTTAATCTAATACGGAAAGTATGCCTTATTTATTAGCTCTATCTGAATTATGGTACACTTCTCAAGTCCTTTCCATTTCAGAGCAACATGCGCAAAAATGAATGTTTTATTGAGTTAGTACCGATAACGAGGCTACGTCTAGCGCATATCAAGAAATGAGCTCAGAAGACCAGTTGACAAAGGAGGCCTGGTGCTCATTGCAGTCTTCGCTAAGTGTCAGGCCCTGCTTATGAGATCATTTCTAATGGCAAAGAACGGATTTGGAGATATAAATGATTTGTAATTTTGGACGCCACCTCAGACGCGAAATCATTCGAATGAATTCTCAAGCTTCAAAACAGTTCTGCATACTATCGAATCCTTCTAGCTTCATATGAATCAACAGTGCATTTCAACCACGAAAATAATATACAGTCACATTTTAAACCGTCATCTTGTCACACCACTGCGGAGGTTCGGACCTACCTTCGGGCAGAATACACCCTTACCTTACCTTATCACTAGGTGAGAGTAAGCAGCTTTCAAAATGATTTCTTCCAAGCAAAATTTGCACGTCACTTTCGCGTTTTAAATATTTTTACGGTAACTAATTCAAAATATTTAGTTACTTACTTGTATCAGTGTCCTCGGTCAAGTATTGTTCTTTCCTGACCTCCACGGTATTAGATTTTCGAGGCCTTTGATTTTTACCGCCCTCGCGGCTCTTCCCTTTCTTTTATCGAAACCATCCCTGTTTGAAGTGTCGGACCTCCTCCATTTTCCTTCTGATTAGTGTTAATAGAAGATGGTTGCCCATTTGTACTTCCTCTTAGAACAATAATCACCACCACTACCTCGACCTTGCAGTACACGATTATCTAAATCTCAATCAGTAACCTCAACAACATGCGAGTAAATGAACGAGTGCACTTCGTATCTTGGAATTATACCTCTGTCGCGACGCCTTGCGAGTGCTGGGGTTTCAAAGCTGTCAAGCTCTCGATGCTATTTATATCCATTAATAGAATGTAAAGATTATTATAATGTAACTATTACAATTTTATTTTCAGAAGTAAATTAGGAATGAAAATTACATTTTGTGAAAATTAACGATTACGAGTAAAAATTACTAAATAAGTAATCTTTGCAAGTAATTCAATTATTTGTACTAAATAACTTCCCAAATATACTCAACATCTGATACCTCCTCTGTGGTCTGAAACCACACTGCTTACTCTCAACTGTTGATCTGGTGATCACACCCTCCCTTTCCTTCATGCCAGTAAACACCTCATACTGATCAATGAAATACCTCGATCCTTGTTGCAGTTCTTCCTGTTCTGTTGATCATAGATAGGTGCAATTAGTGATTCATCCCGACACAAGATGCCTTACTAACAATCCGTGCTGATCTTATTACTCTGTCAAGCCATTTCATTCCTGCCTTACCACTGTATTTCACCATTGCATCTATTCCTGCTGCTTTATGACGATGGAGTTTATTTACTGTACCATCCTTTCCACTTTCTCGGGCGTAATTTCACAGATATAATTATCCTCCTCCCCATGAGCATGTTTCTTCGCGACGTTAACAGAAAGATTTCAACTTATGTAGAGAATATTTTCAAAATACTCCGATCTGTCCAGTGACTCCTTAGGATTTATTATGAGTTCACCTGATTTACATAGAACACTATTCGTTTCGTTCTCCCCATTTCTAGGCTTTTTTGTTGGAGTCCAGAAAATTTTCCCTGCCATCTGACCAGGAATTTCTCGGTTATTATCTAAATATTCCCCTGAATTCTTCTTGGATTAAACAATCATTTGTTTCGCTCTGTTTCTTTCATCTACATAAGATTTCCTGTATGCATTAGTCCCTGTTTTGAGTTATTTTTGATACGCTTTCTTTTTAGGTTTACAAGCTGCCCTCACTTTTCCATTCCACCAAGTTCACGCTTTCCCCATCTTTTACACACAGTTGTTCCTTGGAATTCCCTTGATGTTTCTACTACTACAGCATCCCTATATGTCACCCTCTCTTTTTCTATATTGTTTCGAACATTTCACAGTTCATATCCATGTATTTCTGTCTAATTTCTTTCCCCTAGAGATTTTATACCTTTATTCGTCTGCAGACAGTCTTCACTTTCTCCTTCCTAATCCTAGAGATTTACTACAGATCAGATAGTGGTCTGTAGTATCTAAAAATAAATAAATAAATAAATAAATAAATAAATAAATAAATAAATAAATAAATAAATAAATAAATAAATAAATAAATAAATAAATAAATAAATAAATAAATAAATAAATAAATAAATAAATCAGGGCTTACAAAGCGTATCGAATTCTGCACTGCAATTTTCAGGTTTTATTTATCTTTAACTGAAAAACAGATGTTCGTTCACCTGTCATGCGCAGTAGTGAGCTCGGGGTATTCAGCTTCAAATCACTGGCGTACCGAATATTTTCACTTTATTTTCATTTCTAAAATGTTGCAATGCTTCTCAATTGGAACTTGTAATATCCATACAAATTGAATAAATAATTCCGAGCATGTGTTTATCCTGACTGAATAGCAGTTAATAAGAGACACACGTGAAGCGTAATGGTAATGAGCTCTTTTGAATTCCTGATTCCCACTTCAACCACAGGATAAATTAAATATAGCCTTACATATTATCCAGGTTAATAGAATTAATCTCCTGTCCGCTGACTGTACATTTCACAAAGCAAGCCTAGTTGTTAGGTTTGAAAAGCGTTATCGAAAACTACTGATACCCTTTCACCAGCTCGCAATTTATAATGCATTGCACTTGTCTTAAATAGGCCCTTCAGAATAAAATAGGTTGTAAAATGAGCAAGGTATACGTAGTACTTAATAAATGAAGAATAGAGGTTTCATGTCCATACATTGTGCACAGACTAGTGAATGAATTGCCCATACTTATTCAGGCTCATATCGGCTAATGAGTACACAGCTAATAGCATTAGTCCCATTTCATACGCTAGGATCAAGATGGGTGTAATGATACTTTCATAGTAAATCAATGTTTACTCAATAACTACGGTTCATTTAGCAACAAAATAATGGAAATAAACAAACAAGAAGGAATGAAGAAAGAAAGGGAACTTCTTTGTGCTAGAGCATTCGTTGTAGAACGCATCTTTCATTCCAGAAGGTATACCAGCTAGGTTTCCGAAATATCACATGCTTTATTAGTATCCTTATCTGCCATTAACGGGAATGAGGGTCACGTGGTGGACAATGTGTTTTGATCAGGATTTCCACAAAAGAGAAATGATACTGGGTAGTATTTTCAACAATAGGCTGAGTAAAACTACAGAGCTTCCATAAGACATACATACAGGGTGCATGAAAGCTCAATGGCAAAACATTTACGAATGGATTCCTAGTTAGAGAGATAAATAAATGGTATGACAACATGGGTTCGGAAATGCATAATTGCAGAGTTATTAGATATTTTCTTGGCCACCACCATCTCCTGACTTAAATCCACTGGACTTTTACCTTTAGGGACACGTAAAATCTGTCGTATATTCCACTGCTGTTGATGGTGACCCAACTCTCGTGCACACATTGTAACAGCCTGTCAGACAGTTCGCATTAAACTAGGTATGTTTGATGGCGATCGAAACTCATTGAGAAGACGAGCTGAGACCCGTATTCAGGCAGGATGAGGTCAGTTCGAACATTTTAACTGATATAACAGAAAGTTCCAGTGGGCCTTACAGACATATTCAGTGTAAGAGTGCAGCAGTGTGTGGAATGCTGGATTGCACTAACGTTACTAGAGGTCGGATAACTATAACAATACATTTCCAGACCAGCGCTGTAATTTTTCTTTCTGTACGAGGAATCCATTTCACAAGTATTATAGTTAAGTTTTTTATACACTGTGTATTTTCCGCACGTTTCAATTTTTTGCCTCAGACTTCATTTTTATTTGAGTTTAGGTAACCAGAGGTCATAAGAAGGTTCAGTTCAATACTGATTTGTCTGGATGTTTGTTACAACATTAGAAGAAAACGGTTCGAAGAACAGATTGTCGGACTGTGTACTGGGCTATATTATTTGTTCATTATAGAGTGATGTAGCAATCTTAAGGAAAACCTAGACTGGGAATATCAAATATCAACTTTAATGAAAAGCTAACAAATCTAACAACTGTATATAACAAACATTGTTGAAAATGCAATTTGCAGTCTTGTATGTCCAACGCATTTTTACAGTACGAGCTATAGTAATGGAAATATGCACTGATTTAATTTTTTATTGCAAAATTCAAGAGGGAGCAATAAAGACATGGATATATTGCTCAGATGGCTTGGTGGTGGTTTTTGTAAGGTGCTATGATCAGGCAGGTACCAGAAATGCTGTATATTATTTGGGTACATGGCACAGCCTTTCATGTCAACGGGAGTGATATCTAATTACCTTCTTCCGTTGTTCAGTAACCCGTCTGCGATGGGTAGTACAGATAGTACTAAATCAACTGAAGTCAACAAGATGAAGATAGAAAATGTTCAAACGTAAATACTCAATGAGATGCACCAACATGATACAGTCGACAAGGAAATTAGATTGGACCGTCTATATCAATGACGATGTATTCTCCTTGGCTGAGTGGTCAGCGTATAGGCCTTCGGCTCAGAGGGCCCCCGTTTGGACTACAGGCTGGTTAAGGAATTTTAATCGCGTCTGGATAATTATTACAGATCGGTGACTGGGTGTTTATGTTCGTGTTTAAACACACCTTCATTTATAAACTGCACATCACATTACAAACCAGCACAGGAACACGTGATATTGAATATATCCTTATAAATGGGGTTGGCGTCAGGAAAGGCATCCGGCCGTAAATCTGGGCTATACAAAGTGCCTAACCCAAATTAATTAGGGCCAGGAAGAACAGTCTTAATCAACAAACTAGCTGCTAATATTCAACAGTAGAAGTATAATAATAATTATTTCGTGTGGCTATTTCTAGCCGAATGCAGACCTTGTAAGGCAGACCCTCCGATGAGGGTGGGCGGCATCTGCCATGTGTAGGTAACTGCGTGTTACTGTGGTGGAGGATAGTGTTATGTGTGGTGTGTGAGTTGCAGGGATGTTGGGCACAGTACAAACACCCAGCCTCCGAGCCATTGGAATTAACCAAAGATGGTTAAAATGTCCGACCCGGCCGGAAAACGAACCCGGGACCCTCTGAACCGAAGGCCAGCACGCTGACCATTCAGCCAATGAGTCGGACAACAGTTGAAGTGATATGTCAAGAGTCATGCTTGCTCGGTTCACCCAGAAGGATTCGTGTTCCACTCTCCGTCAAGAAGTGAAGAAATGGATCTTCCACTTCTGGAATACCACGCGGTCCAGGGGTTTACTCAGCCTATAACAGAGTATCGGGTTATGTCCTTGGGGATAAGGGGGTCAGACCTAGGGACAGCCACTCTAACACACATAATATAGAGTTTCGGGGATCTTCCACTACTCCTACAGGATTCTTGCTTTTTTCTTATTTACCTCAGTCCAACTGTATTTGAACGTGCTCTAATGCGGCAGCCTCAGCCTATTTCTGAAAATTTATCGTCATGCAAAATAACTCCTGTGGGAACAATTTTCGGCACCTCACCAATCCTGGCAAACACAAACATATTAGTGGGAATTACAACCAATAACATTATTAATACTATCCAACCTCCCTTGGTTTACTCTTGCTCTCTTCCGAATCCAATAGCTTTGAATTTGCTAGGTCTAGGGAGTCCTTCATTTTCACACCCTTCTTGGAGCCTTCCCATTCCTTATATATCTATAACTGTTATATTCTTCAGTCTGGCGAAACTAATTTTGATTTATACACTTATAAACTATCTGAAAAAGAAACCATATGGTAACTGTATTATACTTGAAAGACAAGCAACTTAATTACAAATTTATTAATCAAAAATATCTTCGGCAGACTGAGGAACTCAACAGTTAGAGATTAACTGAGTCGAAACTGAAGACAGATGACTTCAGACATTACCAACCTTCCTATTCTTTTACTGATACCTTCATTGATCGAATTCGAAACTCTTATTTTTTCCTTTCTGATTAGAGTTAATAGGGGATGATTGCCTAGAGCTTTTCTCCTTAACACAATAATCACCACAATCACATCCCCTTACCTTTGCAATACGTTTTCTGCCACTAGAATAAGTGCACACCTCCAGGGATACCTCTTCCTTAGAGTGCTGAAAGTCTTCGCTTGCACACATCGTTGACTGAAATTCTTGTACGACCGCTCTGGTGACGCGATATCAAAGTTCATTGCTCGCTGGCGACCAATTTCTATTTGTCATTGTTTTTCACGGAAGAACGGAGCTCGCATCTGTGTTCGCTCTTCCTCTTCCTTCGCAATATTGCTTTTTGTGTGAACCCACAGAGGGAACCAGAAACTGATTGGTGAATATTGGAAGTAGAAAGTGCTTAGTACGCCTGTATACACTTCAAGATAGAATGGAGTGTGGGATGGAATAATTCAGTGCTATAGTTCTGAATTGCCAACGGCCGTAGCCGTGTTGAAACACCGGATCCCGTGAGATCTGCGAAGTTCAGCAACATTGGGCGTGGTCATGAGTTGGATGGGTTGCCACGCGTTGTTGGTGGGGGGTAAGGGAATGGAGGAGCGGAAAGGAACTGGCCACCGTACCGCACGTAAACTCCGGCTCAGGAACACCTCTCCGGAGGTTCGGACCTGCCTTCGGGCAGAATAACCCTTACCTACCTAGTTCTGAATTCTGGCATTGTCTTTTTATTTTTTAAATAAAGAAAAATACCTGATAAATTTTTATCTAGGTGTTTGGTTGACATTTATCGTAATCCAATGTCTTTATCTATTTTTTTAATTTATGTTGTACAATTTGCTTTTAAGTCTTATGACGACGATGGGATAGAAAAGAGCTGGGAGTGGGAAGGGAACGGCCTTGGCCTTAATTAAGGTACAGCCCCAGCATTTGCCTAGTGCGAAAATGGAAAACTACGGAAAACCATCTTCAGGGCTGCCAGCAGGGGACTCGACCCCACTATCTCCCGAATAAAAGCTACGTGACACAAGCCTCGTGGCCACTTGCTCGGTGTATCTAATTAAATGTTATGATACGGATCATTAATAGAACTAAATGATCGTACACGGAAGAATATTTCTCGCTATTACCCACAATGAAAAGAAAATTGCTAAAGTAGGCCTGTTCAAGGAATTAAAATAAGGGTTGTATTTTTTATTCACACAGTTTGGTTGCGAAGGGAATTACTCTTAACAGGATTAGAACTTTAAAATCTGGCGTGAAAGTTGTAAATCTTATGAAGTTGCAAGCATTACATTTCTTTAAAATATTTGTGAGGTAATGGGATCTCTGCACTGGGATGTGGTGGTTGTCACGAGGAAGAATAATACTCTCTCACTTCTTCAATTTTGAGAAGACGTGATTCCTTCACAGATCATTACTGATTTAGTGATGTATTTCAAAAGAGAGGGAACTGGCTATACCAATTGACTGCTGTAGTAGTCGACATATTCAGCAAAGTAACATGCTGGGTCTCTAGCTATAGAGATTTGGTAAACATGTATTCAGGACACAGCAGAAGTTGAAAAGTTTATGTTTTATGTTTTGAGCGAAATGCAAAGCATATACAAATTTTACAATGTTCAACTTTCAGTGAAAATGAGAAAAATGATGAGACTGTTAGTGCCACTGTAGCTGGAAGTTTTTAGGTATTATTAGGGGCGTGATAGCCCAGTGACATAGTGGCTAAATTCTCACCAAGGTGGCCACGGATTGAATTCCGTTCAATGCATGTGGGACTTTCCATATGGAAAGTCACGTTCCAGAGGTTCGGATTCCAAGTAAGAAGACTAGAGGTCCCATGGCTATGATCACGTCATCGGCAGTCAGGTAAAACTACCAGGTTTTGCTTAAAGTGTTATTTGAGCAAAGTCAAGGAAATTTATAATATACTCCATATACAAGGAAACCTAACAAACGGCCCGAGTGGCTGGCAGACTTTCAGAAACCAAGGCACTAAACTTCCGCGCGAACCAAACGAGGATTTGATAGCCATATCTGAAGACAGGTAGTTGTAGTCATTCCTTGAATATACTGTACTTATTTACTTACGAGGGCTGATCAACAAAGACTGAGACTGATTTTTTCCTGTAGCTTCCGTGATAGTTTCCTATCTGTAACATAAATATTTGAAAGAGCGGGTTTTTATGTATAATGCCCGTTGGCGGCAGCACTCTCGTATCGGTACGTAAGTAGTAATGCTCTATTGAGTAGACGCTACGTGCATTTCGCATACCAGACAACGATTTACCAGCATGCATTTTCCCCTCACACTACTGTTACAGCAGCATACTACACGTCAGTATTGGCTACACTGAGGAAGCACATTGCAAAGAAACGATTAAACTTTCTCGGACTGAGTGGCGACTTCCTCATGACAATGCACGGCCTCACGTCGCATATCAAGTCATGCAGTTTCTGACTCGATGCAACCTGTGTACCACATCCACCTTATATCCCTTATCTTGCACCCTGTGATTTTTTTTATTCACATCACTAAAGGCAAAGCTTAGGGGCATTCGATTTGAAAACTCTGAAGAAAAGTGAGGCGATATTCAAGGACCTGACAAAGAATGGTCTGCAGCATGTGTTGAAGGACTGGCAGAGACGCTAAAAAAAAGTGAATTGATGTAGTAGGGGACTACCTTGAAGAAGATCATATAAACATTGAAATGGAGTAATAAACACCTGTGAAAGAAATAAGTCTCAGTCTTTGTTGATCAGCCCTCGTAATTACTTACTTACTTACTTACTTACTTACTTACTTACTTACTTACTTACTTACTTACTTACTTACTTACTCACTCACTCACTCACTCACTCCCTCACTCACTTACTTACTTACCTACTTACTTCCTATGACCCCTTTGGGAGCAAAGTACTAAAGGTCCTTCACTGGTCTCTTCTCCTGGCTGATGTCTGCAGATCTGCCAGGGATTAGTCAGTCTCACTCATCGTTTTCTCCACGCTCCTTCTCTAGGTCTTCTTTGCTCTCCCCACTTCAAAATCTTTCCAATGAACGTCGCATAATTCCAAGATGTCGAGATGTTAGTTGATCATCACAGAACAGACCTGCTTCAATGTTCCTGTTTGCCGCAGGGTTCTTATGTTCAAGGATCCGATCATCGTAACCATCTCATGCTAAAAATCGTCAATTTTGTTGTCAGGCAGGTTTTTTTTCTTTTTTGCAGTATCGGTTTTCAGGGATGCGAGTTATTAGGCGTCTCTCCCCACCCTCTGGTTATTTCACGGTTTGATGTTTGTCGCATCTCTTCGAGACGGATGGTAGTACTTCATTTGAGGTCCAGTCAGGATTCAAACAGAGTCCCTTCTTTCTCAACTGCGCTTGGGACAGGCTATGGCGGTGTTCCTTGAATATAGGTAAGTCAGGAATTCTTCGGACTTCAGTGCACAAGGAACTTAAGGAACTTAATGACATAGTCATTTCTAAATTCTTGAAATGGTTAATATATCATTGTGAAAAGTAATTTCCTTTGGCAACAGCTATGGAAACCAATCACAAGAATACTTGAAGACCTCGGTGCAAGAAGGGGCCAGCTCCACTTTGTACTGGTTTTCTGTTTTTTATTGACATGCATGAAGAAACATATTCTCTCTTTTTGTGTGGAAGAACGATACAGCTCCAACTAATATTCCAAAAGATACTAACGGAAAGGAGTTGTAACAGTCTGTGGTTCACTGTCTGGCCACTACAAGCGCTCGAGGTGTCAACAGTGAATACCTCTAGTCCTTTGTTTACTTCAGTACAAGCCTAACCTCAGCTTGATATTGTTTGTTCGTGTGTTTCAGTCATAAGTGCTTTCCTTCATGTAGTTAACTGTGATTCAGATCCTTATTAATGTTCCGGACAGTGACAGTGAGAGTGACAAAGATTGCAGTAGGCCTGGGCCTAGTAATATGAATAAAACAGATTCAACAGGTGGAGTTTCTAGTCAGGCTGAGGATGAATGTTCTAGTAGGCCTAAAGGTGTAGATTGTGTAGGTAAAGTAAACTCTACTATCCTCAAGGGAAAAGGAAGAAAGCGGAAGAGAGACTCTACCAAATAGAACCGCAATGTTTTGAAGAAGAAGAGGGCAAGTGGAGAAGAGCTCATCAATCCTACAGGTGCAGTGGTTGCAGCTCGTATCAACTGTAAGTTCAAATGTTTTACCGTTGTAAGTAATAATATCAAAACCGATATTATAAACTCCTTTAATGCGATGTCAGATAAGGAAAAACAGGATATCCATCATGTTGTATGTCCTCCGCTCTCTTCGCTCAGCGCCAGCCAGCCGCACGCACGCAAGCGTGGATCATTCGAGACTCGACGCGCAGTCTTCAGTGCGCGTGTCTGTTACGTCGTGTGCAGTATATAAGGAGCTCCCTGTCTGTCACTCATGAGGATTCTCCCCCGTGTTCTGCTCCAGAATACACTGAACGTCGAACACGGAGGCTACTCCTCTTAAAAATGTGTCTCGAGCAGGTGGACGGAATTCTGGTAGTATGAGGTTTCACCTCAGGTCACTACTCCACTTTCCCATTCCTTCATCCATGTCAAGCCCCGATGTTGTATGCCACACATCCCCAAGCTCACTCAAGCTCCGACACACACGATAGATTCTCTAAATGTGAACATAGCTTTCATTTAGTACAAGCTTATGAACTCAGACACTTCAAGTTAGAAGGAACTCTCTTAGCGAATCTATGCTAGTGCAAATGATAGTTTTCAACTATCACGAACTATATCTTTCCCAAGAACTATCTTTTCAAGATAGCAGTGAGTGTAAATACATTCAGAGTGTACATAGTGTATAGAAACAGAAACTCTCTCAAGATTAATCATCTACTTTGCTTCAAGACAATTTTATGTTTTATTCCTGTACATACTGTAGAATTCTGTGTGAAGCAAATAAATAAGTTGTGTTCTTGTAAACCTTATCTTGTTTACAACACAACAGCTTATCGACTGTTCAAAAACGTAGGCCTAAGACAGGCGAGGCCCAAATCGAGCCTACGCAGCTCACTGCAAAGTAAAACACGGTACCTTTGATCAAAAGGTGTGAAAAAAAGCGTTTTGTTCCGTCTATGGAATAGGAAAAAGGTAGAGTGGAAAGGCTAGTAGGCTATCTTCAGGAAGGTATCCCCATGTTGACGGATAAGCGAGGGAAACATGGAAATAAACCAAACAAAATACCTGACAATATTATTAATCAGATTGATGAGCATATACAAAGCTTCCCTGCTCAAGTATCTCATTATAGCAGAAACAAGAATGTAAACGTACGGTACCTATCACCGGATTTGAGTATTCAAAAAATGCACAGGCTGTAATTACAAAAATATGAGACCGAGGTTTTTCCAAAAAATAGAAAACGGCGAAGAGAGCAAACCAACAGTTAGCTACGATTTTTACAATCGTCATTTTAACCACAACTATAAACTGTCTTTTGGCACACCAAAAACCGACACATGTCAGAAATGTGATCAATTGGAGAACCGAATAAAATTTGAAAAAGCCCCAGACTCTTTGAAGACATTACAACTTGAAAAAGAACTTCTTCAAAGAAAAAGTGAGGAGTTTTATAAAGACATGAACTCAAAAATCAAAGAATCCAAAACCAATGACAAGATTGAAGTTCTAACTTTTGACTTTCAGCAAAATTTACCTTTGCCGGTAATACCAAGTGGAGATGTGTTCTATAAGAGACAGCTGTGGTGTTATAACTTCACTATATATTGTGCAAGCAATGGAAAATCATACTGCCATATGTACAATGAAAGTAGTGGAAAGAAATGTCAGAATGAAGTTATAAGTATGATAAACCATTTCATAACAAATTACCTCAGTCCCAGCGTAAAACAAGTTTATCCGTTTTCTGACAACTGCTCAGCTCAAAACAAGAATATGGCTCTGATGAAGTACTTTTACACTCTGGTCAAGGGATATAAAAGGTTTGATACGATTGTTCACAGATATCCAGAGCCACAACACAGTTTTTTACCCTGCGACCGTTCTTTTGGCATTATTGAAAAGGAGAGACGGAAAAGAGAACGTGTTTTTCTTCCTAAAGATTACGAAGACATGGTAAAAAAAACATCAAAAAAGTTTGTTGTTGTACACGCTAAACAAAATATGTTCTTAGACTTCACGACCCATTTTAAGGGAAAGTTCAAAACATTACAAACGTCGTACGCTAAACCTCAGAATGTAAATGAAAACAATACTCCCAAGAAACCTACCCAAGGCAATAAATTCACAATATCGAAGTACAAGTACTTGTATGTGCAGTTCTTCGGCAGCCGTAGTGCCTTTAGTAAAAGACGCTTTCCTGCTAGAAAAGCCAAACATTACTTTCCCCCTACCCGAATATGACAACGTTCTTTACCATGGGCCTTTGAAAATAAAACAGCGAAAGTTCAAAGATGTGAAGGGGTTAGTTGAAAAATATGTTCCCCCAGATTGCTTGTGGTTTTACAATGAACTGATTCAACAAGATGATGCTAAAAGTAACACGAGTGATGTAGAAGATGGGGATTGTGATGACTTAAAAGAAATCCTGTCACATAACGAAGAAAGTAACTTAGTTTACTATTATCAAAATACAAAATTGTTTTTGTCATAAAGCCAACATGTAACCTACTGTACTATTTCCAAGATATATGATTGTTTTTGTCACTATTCTCTCCTTTTTACCACGAAAACCAATAAAAACACATTATTTGGAGCAAAAACAGGACAACTCCAATACATACCTGAATATTTAAGCCGTATATTATATGAAGAATAATTTGTTTTTACAAAATACCATTGAATTCGGTTTTTAAGTGACAAAGTCTAAACTAATGCAAAATATAAAAATAAAATCCTTAAAAATATATTTTTTAAAGTTTTTCGTTGTTTCTGAAAAGTATTGTAAAATGGAGATGTCCCCTTCTTGCGCCGAGGTCTTCATTTTGTAGTTAGAGAAAGCAGGTTTCATACTTGCAGTCCCCCTCATTCATCCACACAGAGATTTCTGCGAGCCCCGTATAAACTTCTATATTATTGTCGCTTTTGCTGTGTGCAGATTGCACCATGCTTGCGCATGAAGTTTCCATAACAACTCCTTATGAACATTATTATTATTATTATTATTATTATTATTATTATTATTATTATTATTATTATTATTATTATTATTATTATTATTATTATTATTATTATTATTATTATTATTTATCAGTAACAAACAATGTCTTTTTTGATATCTGGTGAAATGGCTTTGGGGAGACGAAAGCATTTCTGGGAGCTACACAAACAACTAACCTAACTGTTCCGGTGAATAGGCTCACCGACCAAGGACGTATAATGTGTTTTTAGCAGAGATGAGAAAAGTGAATACCGTAGTCCACATTTTGCACGGCTTAATGCACTTATATGCCTTTGCTGGCAGGACCTAGTGTTTACAGTGCACTATGTCTTCTGGTATGGGCTAGAGCAATTTTGTTACTTTCATAGATCTGTCTCTGTCTTATTCTTAGCCTTGACAATATTAAAGTGACTGATGCATGAGCGATGCTAGTAATGCCAGTTCCTTATGCAGTCAGTCCCTGCTATGAATGGTGTGAAAATGTTGCTCGTAGGGTCGGTTTATGCATTACAGTGGGCTTGGCAGACTGATATGTAATAGCAACTTCTGGCTCGGTGAGGAAAGCAACGGGAAACCACCTCACTCCTCATTTCCCTTGTACTCCTCTTCAGTGATGCCTAGGCCATCTATGACAGCTGATGGCAGAGCTGTTGAGGATCCCATCAGCGGAAGCGCTGACGGACTGAACATACGTACACTTATGGGGGAAACCGATCATTTACATAGGGTCTATCACTCTGTTATAATATGGTGTTTCCCTCTTATGTGTAACTACGTGCGCATGCTACATCTAGTGAGGCATTCACTGTTCATCATCATCATCATCATCTGTTTACCCTCCAGGTTCGGCTTTTTCCCTCGGACTCAGCGAGGGATCCCACCTCTACCGCGTCAAAGGCAGTGTCCTGGAGCTCCAGACTCTTGGTCGGGGGTACAACTGGGGAGGATGACCAGTACCTCGCCCAGGCGGCATCACCTGCTATGCTGAACAGGGGCCTTGTGGAGGGATGGAAAGATTGGAAGGGAAAGGCAAGGAAGAGGGAAGGAAGCGGCCGTCGCCTTAAGTTAGGTACCATTCGCCTGGAGGTGAAGTGGGAAACCACGGAAAACCACTTCCAGGATGGCTGAGGTGGGAATCGAACCCACCTGTACTCAGTTGACCTCCCGAGGCTGAGTGGACCCCGTTCCAGCCCTCGTACCACTTTTCAAATTTCGTGGCAGAGCCGGGAATCGAACCCGGACCTCCGGGGGTGGCAGCTAATCACGCTAACCACTACACCACAGAGGCGGACATTCACTGTTACCACAGAATAATTATTCAGTAAGATTAAAT
Source organism: Anabrus simplex (assembly GCF_040414725.1). Classification (NCBI taxonomy): domain Eukaryota; kingdom Metazoa; phylum Arthropoda; class Insecta; order Orthoptera; family Tettigoniidae; genus Anabrus; species Anabrus simplex. Next base: position 1,528,206,161 of record NC_090265.1, read on the forward strand.
GTACTATCGTATTAAATTTGAGCGAATTACTCCTGTCCTCAAATTCAAACTCAACAATTGGTGATGGCATTACTGCACTGTGGTATATGAGTACTTGGTAGTCCAATGATGCGAGTTGTCAGAATTGAACAAATCGTCTTTTAATAGGGCCATAATACGTTAGAGATGAATGAATGACGTATGGCTTTCAGTGCCGGGAGTGTCCGAAGACATGTTCGGCTCGCCAAGTGCAGGTCTTTTCATTTGACACCCGTAGGAGACCTGCGCGTCGTGATGAATATGAAATGATGATGAAGACGACACATACACCCAGCCCTTATGCCAGGGAAATTAACCAATGATGGTTAAAATTTCCGACCCTACCGGAAATCGAACCCGGGACCCCTGTGACCAAAGGGCAGCACGCTAACCATTCAGCCATTGAGCCGAACACGTTAGAGATGAAGGGTATTGAGAGGCTAAAATCAAGGGGACTCCAGACGACAGGACTGTGAAGTTTTATTTGACTTTAAAACAGTCACTACCGGGCGAGATGGCTGTGCGCGTAGAGGCGCGCGGCTGTGAGCTTGCATCCGGGAGATAGTAGGTTCGAATCCCACTATCGGCAGCCCTGAAGATGGTTTTCCGTGGTTTCCCATTTTCACACCAGGCAAATGCTGGGGCTGTACCTTAATTAAGGCCACGGCCGCTTCCTTCCAACTCCTAGGCCTTTCCCATCCCATCGTCGCCATAAGACCTATCTGTGTCGGTGCGACGTAAAGCTCCTAGCAAAAAAAAAAAAACAGTCACTACCGGCAGTCCATCCCTCGCTAGTCGCATAGCACTAGAATCGAAAGAACACAAGTTAAAGTTGAGGGATACTGTGTGGTGGGTTCCTCTGCCCCGCTAATGACATTCAAAGTTCTGCACTTCGCACTTCTATGGTATCAACTGATGCGTATGTTTAGCATACATCCAACAATTCAAAAATAATATTCGTAAATAAATTACATTCAAAGTACAGCAATAAACCGAACTGAGGGGAAAATGAAAATAATTGCAATTCAAAATTTCACATGTTCTAACCATTAAGTGTGCAACTGCAATATTCTAGTAGGCAAACCGTTTCAGTTCGTATAGGACATGATATTTTAGTTCAAAGCTTCAAATAGCTGTGTTCATCAACCTATCCAAGAGTATGTGCGGGATTTATTAGATATATTCTTAATATACGTTTCACCGGGCGAGTGAGCCGTGTGGTTAGGGGGGAGCAGCTGTGAGCTTGCATCCGGTAGATCCCACTGTCGGAAGCCCTCAAGATGGTTTTCCGTGGTTTCCCATTTTCACACCAGACAAATGCTGGGACTGTACCTCAATTAAGGCCACGGTCACTTGCTTCCAACTCCTAGCCCTTTCCTATCACATCGTCGCCATAAGACCTATCTGTGTCGGTGCGACGTAAAGCCACTAGCAAAATTTAAAAAAATAATAATAATTTACGTTTCAACGTGTTCAGTAGAAATATCCTTTTCGACACCGAGGCACCTCGAAATCTACCTTCGAACCACCATGAGCCAGCACAGGCTGAACCACCTGGCTGTTTTGCACGTCCACGAAGAGAAAACTATTCTTTGGACCAGAGACAAGTGACAAATGAGCTCATCAGGAGATTCTCTGTGGGAAAAGGAAAATAATGATCTCACAAGGGAACTATCGATAAGTTCAAATAGAAATCGACATTGAAATTTCGCAGAGAGGATGAGAGGTCCATAAGAAAGCTCCCCAACGTTTCCGTTGTCTTGTTATGTCCATGCCATGCTACATCTTCACCATCATGAAGGCGAAAAGGGGTGCTATACTCCACTAGTGAGGTCTCTCTAATTATGAGTGTATATATTAAAGTAATGGATACATATTTACAATAAACGTAGGCCTATATTTGAAATGACTGACAAATAAGGAAGGAATTACAACTTTCATCGAGACAGTCAGCTATAATTCGGTAGCGATGGGCTGCAACACTGTCTTCCTATTGTGGCTTTCTTAACTTGCTGACTAAATTTTACGAACATATTAAAAAACTGGATTTTACTTGAAAATCTGAATATCTGCATTTAAAATGGAAATTATGAAAATTAACATTCATTAAATAAAATACACACTTGTTGGACCTTGTACTCACACTTACTTGTTACCTGCTTACTTACACATACATTATTTGAAGGGCGCCAGCTGTCACTCAGTACAGCAATAATAGAATGAGACTCTTGACCATCTCTAGGGTGTGGGGTAATAAGCTTACTTTTGACAACATACCATATAAGTTCTGGGAAAAGGAGATCGGCGTTCGGTTTCCCCATTAATTTTGAGGTTAAGATATTTTACTGTCAATGAAATGAAACTATGAATTCGTTTGATAGAACAATATATATTCTTTAAATAATATATCAAAAATAGTGAGTCTTGTTGCGATAAAACAGATAAGAATATGAAATTATGACATTGCAACTGAAAGAAACTAGGCATGAATTTGAATTCTTCTTGACCGGACATTTAACAATTTATACGAAATATTTCCCTCACTGATTCACTTGACTGTACCTTCAACACTTTTAGTGTAATTACGACGTATTCCTTTGATCTGGTGTTTACTGTAGATGTGTCACGCCTAACTTGGTGATATATCCTTGTGGCTGCTTCTTCTCCATATCATCTGACTTCTTTGTAAGTCAATATGGTATTACCTCTTGGTAGGTCCAGGGTTGCCCTCTCTGACTTCATGGTAAGCCCTTGCGTCCGTGTCTTCAACTAAGTGACGGACCAACCAACTTTTGGCCTCACTCTCTCAATGACCAATAACTAATGGCTCACTGAGTCCTCTCCATCTCTCGTTCACACTTGTTGACTGACCAACTAAGGCCTCTTGATCTAGTAGACTTCTTCACTGTACTGCATCCGTATAACTGACGCTACAATATGCACCCACCTTATATAGACGTTGGTTGACACCGCTACGTAATCTCCAGAAATAACAATGACATACTCCCACCTACGCTACAGATATTACAGACAGTGGTGAAATAGCCCTGGGGCGGCTGACTCTCTGAGCGCATATTCTAAATAAATACGATGACATAGCCATGGCGCGGCGATGACTTGGCAGAATCGCCACTAATCTTGCACAATGTCCCAACGTCACACCCAATCTCTGATATATACAACAATTCTCACTGTACAGGTATTGAGTGTTATTCTACACATACGTATATATGCATACATCTAAGTACAATCTTGCAAGCAACAGGCAATTGCAAAATCGAATTAAATAAGACTGATAATTACAATAATAGTAACAATATCACAGATAACATAATAATAATAATACTGATATAATAATAATAATAATAATAATAATAATAATAATAATAATAATAATAATAATAATAATAATAATAATAATAATAATAATAATAATAATAATAATAATATACAGATAAAATCATACAATAATAAAAATACAGATATCATCTTGTAACGGGATATGAACCGTTACACTATATGTACAATACCTACGTATTTTATGCATTAGATCAGGAAACTAAAAGACTTTGGGGTACCACTGGGACGTCCAAAAGATCTCCAAAAATTGTACTAGCAGACGAGTGGAATACAACCACCATCACACTAATTTCATTCAGATATCTTAAGCCGAAATAAGTCATGAATTGCTGTGTGTTTCAATTTACATGTTGAGTTCGATGCTACGTTAAAAGAAAAGAAAAGAAAAGAAAAGAAAAGAAAAGAAAAGAAAAGAAAAGAAAAGAAAAGGGAATTACGTCATTTAATTAATAACAGTAAGTCTACTGTGTAAATCATCCAATGTACATTTTGAATTAAAGTCTAATCTATGGATTATTTGTATCAGATGATTACGTGTTGGCCCTTGTTGGAAATAGCTTGCTGTATTTCCGAGTTTGGCCACTTGGCTGACATAGTTCAGCTTTCAATATTAGACCTATAGGAACCTTAATGACATTCGCCTGCTGTATAAATGGGCACCATTTCTTGGATGGCCAAAAATAGATTCTTAAACTACTCTTCTCCCAACTGTGTTTCTTGAGACTGAATAAAATCTGCTCCAGTTCCTCAAACCAGTCCCAAATTTATGGCAATGCTAGAAAAAGAACCCGTGTCAACCGAGTGAGAGACTACTTTCGACAGTCCTTCTTCATTCATATCTAGCGGCTTCAAACTCACTACATTAAAAGCATTCATTTCATTGTCATGTTATCTCTTCTCCGAGAAGTGAACTGCCTGAATTTTTGTTGTAGTATACGATCTCGCTCGGTGTTAAGTCCGCGTGGATTTTGGTATGCTCTTCTCCTCATTACAGCAGTTAATTAGGAGAGCTCTCAGTGATTAATGCCTCCGTTAATTCAGTTTAATATTATGCAAATGTTGAGACGGCGCTCATTTTCCTATAGAACTGTAACGCGCCCAACATTTGAATTACAAATTACAACAATGTACAGAGTGCAACATAGAAAATGCATCCTCGTATTTATACTTTTATTGAAGATAGTTATATCATAATAGCAGACTACATAGATTCTCCTCTCTATAAGAGTCTACTTTAGCACTGCTGTACGCCGTTTGGGCACTTGAAAATCTTGAGCCTCAATTAATTGTGTATTGGTTATGGCTTTACCGTCCTTGAGAACTTCCGTAGTATTATGGAATTTATCTGCAACCTCTAGCATGTTCTGTTACCGCGGTGGACGCTAAGAACATCAGTTATTTATTTGTTTCCCACCCGGAAGTGAAGGGTGAGGAGGGTTATAACCCAGTGATTGGGCGATGTTGACCCACCCACGTGATTGAGTTGATATTCAGCTACTATTGGAGATATATTCAAATGGGACATGGCATGGTACCTGACCTTGTATTTTCGTCAGGGACCAAGGACCAGAAATGAATCATGAGCTAAAGCGACTTCATATAAACAGTATGAGAGGAACCAACTTTGAAAACGGTTCATTTCTGGAGTGGCCATTTCATACAGTTCTCGAGGACGACTGTTCTTACAGTCAAACGTATCACTGTAACATGAAGTGTGTAGATAAATGTGTGATACTTTTTACTTTATAACGCTCATACTCTGCGGATTGGTATCAAAGACTGAACAGGAATAGGCAAAATACGTTAACAATATTTTCTGATTTAAGTTGCCGCTTGTTGTGATGGTTCAGATCGTCCAGTTTCATGAACTCGAGTAGAGGAGACGAAAGTGTTTTAGCTAGCACGAAGCCCTGACCAACCATTGTTCTGAGACACAATGCGGAAATTTCTCTGCTGTGAGCTTGCATCCGGGAGATAGTAGGTTCGAATCCCACTATCGGCAGCCCTGAAGATGGTTTTCTGTGGTTTCCCATTTTCACACCAGGCAAATGCTGGGGCTGTACCTTAATTAAGGCCACGGCTGCTTCCTTCCAACTCCTAGGCCTTTCCTATCCCATCGTCGCCATAAGATCTATCTGTGTCGGTACGACGTAAAGCCCCTAGCAAAAAAAAAAAATCTCTCTTTTACTGGAGGTTGAATAGGCCAACTAGAAGGACGGGAAAAGATGTTGATATTGATATTGATTGTTGTTTAAAAGAGAAAAATAACAGCCCCTCTCAATACTGAAGAAGAAAGATGAAGATTGAAGCTATCGCATAGAACAAGAGAATGGCAATGAAAGTTATAAATATTAAATCTGGACGTCAGAGGTGAACTGTCGTAAATGTAAAAACGACGATTTTCTTATCGTGTGTGACATTTTTTGGTCACGTCTTCTTATGGGTACACTATTATATTTGTATGTTTTGAAGGAATCAAGATAAGCTATGTGAAACTATCGTATGTGCAACGAGAAACCTGCGACAAACAATGGTAAATGCTCCTACATTAGTTCAACCTTATGCCGTTCGCTGCACTCCTTATCGTATTGACTCTTGCGATAGTTTACCATGGTCAGAACTGTTGATTCGACCTGCGTTAAAGGTAAGAAAATATGCGCCTCAGGAGCTTCTTTCCGCTCTCATGCAATGTTTGTAAGGTTTCACTTACGATAGTTTACGTGTGACGTCCAGAAATAGCTACCAGATCTCGGAAACCTAATACTGTTGAGTGTAAAAGACAACGAGAATCGACCAAGATAGATCAGATGAGAAGGATGAAAGGGAAGGACCTTGATCAAGTAAGTGAAAGCAGTGCCAGGCTCAATTGGAGTCACATAGTCATCACTGCATGTTGGAAAGTCAATATTGTCACTCCTATTCCAAAACCGCGAATGTGACAATCCTCTTCCTATCCATTATTTACCTTAAGACTGGTCACGCCTCCTAGCCACATATTGATATGTAGTCCATCAGAACAATTTTCGTTAAGTTCATTTTCCTATGCGTGTGTGTAAAGCAAAATGAACCTTACTGTCCCGTACTGTAGGAATGTATGTGTTCATGACATATTTACCCACTCCTACGGTACAGTAAGGTACATTTATCTTTACATATGCGCATAGGAAAATGAACTCAACGAAAATTGTTCTGATGGATTGCATATCAATATGTGGCAGGGAGGCGTGACCAGTCTTAGGGGAAATAATGGATAGGAAGAGCATTGTCATATTCGCAATTTTGGCATGGAAGAGACGATATGTGAGACTCTGGGGAAGACGAAATGACAGACACAAAATTGTCAAGAATCAGAAATATGCCACTTACAGCGCGCAAGTTTACCCAGACAACTACTACCCAGTTGGATGATCTGCAGACTACGTGAGTACTTCCTCAACTGCATAGCTTGGTTCTTTTGAGCCGAGTCCATTGGCTAACATATGAGACCTCCTCAGTTGAAATCACGGGGCTGAATCCAGTTCTCAGTTCAGAATTGAAGTCCTTGGACTATCCGTAAGTAGAATCTCCGGGTAAGGGACAGATACGCTTCCCTTAAAGCATGGGACTGGCTAAATAGCCACCTGACATTATTACAAAGTTACATGAAACAGCTCTAGCTGACGTTAGCAAGTATAGATATGTGTGTTCATACTGACAGAAGATCCTAACGATTGTGGCAATGTCCACAGATTTGTGTAGGAACGAGTAATTGTTCATTCTCATTTAACATGTGTATCTTCCGGCCATGATGAACCACCGGATCCCGTGAAATCTCAGAAGATAAGTAACATTAGGTGCGATCGCCACTTGGATGGGTTGCTCACGTGCTCTTAACTAGAAGAAGAGCCGGAAGAAACTCCATACCTAAAGTAAACTCTGACTCAGAATGTCTGATCAGTGACCTCTAGACTAGCTGGTGGCAAAGACTAGATTGCTGACGTGCAGGTTTGGATAAGGAAGGCTCTTAGTTATCTTACCTTTTGGTACATCAGTATCACCAGCCGCTATATTCTTATACCATGCTACAAATATCGTAGTAAATCGGAAGAGAAGCGCTGTATTTCATATGTTCAGTCATAAAGTTGGTGAATGCTGTACCTTGGAATTAGAATAGAGAAATCAATGATTGTTCACTTCCTACTGTAGATGTTTGTTAATCATCAGCTCGTTATTCCTCGTGGAATGATTGCAATGGTGATGAGTACTTCTAAGGTAGATACAGCGCTACTACTACTACTACTACTACCGCCAGAACGACCCCCACTACTACCCTATAATAATAATTGTAATTGTATGGCCTCAGTTACCGTGTGCGGACATTTTAATTTGACGCCATCTAGCTACCTACTAGTCAATTTCGACTTTCCGCATACTCTAGGCCCACTAGATGCCAAAGTAAACGGTATCTCTATTGGACGATCTATAGCTCAGTTTCAATTAATTTTAATAATTTTGTCGTCCGCCTCCGTAGCGTTACGGTTAGCACTCTTAGCTGTTGTCCTTGGAGGTCCGGGTTCGATTCCCGCTACTGCCAGAGATTTAGCAATGGTAGGAGGGCTGGTACCGCATGCGGTTTTGACTTTAACCATAAATAGTTAATTCCCTTGCCTTGGGCTGGATGTTTGTCCTGTAGCTTATGCACCACACACAACACTCTCATTCACTCCAATTACCCACAGTTTCCTACACACGGCAGAGGCTGCCCACCCTCGTTGGATCGTCTGCCTTACAAGTCTAGCAATAGCCACATGATTATTATTATAATTGTTATTTATTTTGACGGGTAAGTACTCATTGTGTCACTGGAGTTGTTATGCATATCGACATCGTACTACATGGAGCGTAGAGTTCGACGACCTCTCCCGGGTTTGGACCAGCAAACTTTGATCCACAGAGGGAGCTATAATACTACTACTACTACTACTACTACTACTACTACTACTACTACTACTACTACTAATCATAATAATAATAATAATAATAATAATAATAATAATAATAATACACATTAGGTTAAAGCCACTGACGGTATCTTCTTCCTTTTTCAGGGATACCCACGATCGTGTATTAGAGCAAACATTATACCTGCAATAAAAACAAGGGTTGAGGCGTACAAGAGGAAATTTCTGGTGCTTCTTTGAACGGGTTACATGATGCGTTGATATAATCGCTTACTCCAAGTAGTCACGATGTGGAATAATAGCTGATCCTTCCACCATGTTCGACTGGGATACAAGACGAAAGAGAAACCTGGTGGAAAAAAACTGACAATCTTAGGAATGAATCATTTAGTAATTAAGTAAATATTATAGCTGGAAGAGAATTGTAGGACATCTCAATGCACAGCCAGTGTATTTCCACGCGTTACTCGATTCACTGAGTTCAATTAAATAGCTGACGAGTGTGATCTTGTATTACCTTCAAAATCTATTCTGAGAGATTGCATGAAATGAACTGTTATCTATATTTTTGTCAGTCCTGTGGTGTAGTGGTAGCATGTCTGCCGCAGGTTCGATTCCCGGCAACTCCAAGTATTATAATTGTGGTTGAGAGTTGGAACGGGGCTCACTCAGCCTCGTGAGGAGCTGTTGGTACGAAAGGAAGTGAATCTGGTCAAGAAAGCAATTGGTTTTACGTCGCACCGACAAAGGCAGGTCTTTTGGCGATGATAGGATAGGCAAGGGCTGAGACGCAAGCCTGCATTCGGGGGATAATGGATCGAATCCTTCCGTCGACAGTCCAGAAGATGAATTTTGTTGTTCTCCCATTTTCCCATCAGACCTTAATCAAAACCACGGTCCCTATCTCCCAACCCTAGCTGGTCTTCACCCTAGCTTCATCGAAAACCTCTTAAGTGTTATTGTGACGTTAAACCACTAGTAAAACAAAACTAGTTCTGATGTTTTTAGTCTACTGAATGCCACAATATTGGGAACTTAGAAATCGGTATGCAGGCCGCCAAAAATGGCATCACTTTTGTGATTCTGCAAACCCATTTCCTCAGCCAATGCGATTTTACTATTAGCCATATAATACTAATAATAATACTTAGAATAATCGTCTTAACGGCCCTTCAACTACCGCACATATCTCTTCCACAGGAGCTACCTAACATGTCGGAAGCTTACATCATATTATTATTATTATTATTATTATTATTATTATTATTATTATTATTATTATTATTATTATTATTATTATTATTTGAGGGATGCGCCAAACACTTCCTAATCACCTCATTGCATATGACTTAGAATTCACAGCTATGAAATTAGGCCAATGAGTTCTTACGAAACAAGTTCCAAACGGAAATCCCATTGTCATGGACGATTCAGTAAGAAACAGGTATCGCCATAAACGCCCTGCGTGTTTGAAGAACACTTCGCGGCGCTGTACTGTTTGTGAGCGGCTGGATATAGAGAGCCTTAGTGAAGAGGGGTACGACCTGTGTCTTATTGTCTCTCCTCTGTCAACACACAAACATACAGCTAGTGAAACTGTTTTCATAACAAACGTGACATGGGCGACTCTGCTCCGTGACATATTTAAATACTACATGGCTCATTACCATTAAAGAGAAAAGGGTGTTTGTTTCTAAGACATAAAATATAAGCCCGTACGTTACCTCCCTGGGTCTCTTACGGCGAATGCAAATTACTGGACAAGATATAGAAATTATTAATGAATACGTGGGACGGAAGTGAGTGATTACGTGGTGGGGATATTTATAGCAAATAGAGGATCGGCCGATGGATTTTTATAGTTACAAAATGACGGTAGAACACAATGAAGGTGCATGCACTACATGTCATTACAAGGGCACTGATATAAGTGTATTGTAGATATGCTTGTTCTACAATTATGTCTCGGAATGTTTATTTAGGTTATTGTTTATTGTCGGTTTCTTTTTATTTTCTTTCTGTAAAATTTCCTTGGTGGAGGGAAGAGGGTTACCGGGGGTTAGAACACGCCCCTGTCTACGCCCCTGCACAGATTTATCGAATATTAGTAGATGATGAAGTAGAGGATGACCTTGGAGGTCATGGCTAGAATCTACCTTTGGTTCGGATTCCACATTAAACGTGTCACCATTATTACTAATCATTATTTTTCCGAATTTGGTCACCTATGGACCGCATAGATTTTAAGACCTTGGCCTTTCTTCTCTTCTCTTCCCAAAAACCCTTCATTCTTTCGCTTCACATCGTTTTCTCCTCTTCGGAAATGATCCGGTTGGGCCTCCATTTTAATGTTTATCTTTATTATTATTATTATTATTATTATTATTATTATTATTATTATTATTATTATTATTATTATTATTATTGTCTGATAGAGTTGATATTATATTGCTTAGAGACTTTCACTTGGTCTAGTGATTAATTAAAGGATAAACTCATACAAATCCATCCTAACGGTTCGTTTTATACATGGTATTAGAAGAAAATATCAAGATCTTCGTCCAGTCTAAAATTGTCATGGAAACATAAAAATGGGAGCACATTAGCCTATATTGGTGACAAATGTAGGGTAGCTCCTCAGAATTATCTAGCCGTAATTCGAGCAGCGTGGTCTTGGTCCGAGAAAAATGTGGTGGAGAATTTGTTAAACCGGCTAGAAAGTTACGAGGTGTCCCGACTAAAATTGGATGTTATCAACGGATCTTTACGTTTGCACTGAAAGCATTAGGGCTGTAAAGTAGAATAAAAAGCGGAGCCGGCTGAAGATAGGTGGGATTGATGTAAAGGGAAGTGAGGGAGGCGGCGTAGTGTTGCCATTATCTCCCATCACAAGCCAGGCTACAGGCTACTCGCAGGCACGAGATAAAGAGCTAACTTTAGGGGTGGGGTGGAATGTGACAATAATGCTGTTACAATAAAAAATATATCAAACTTATACGAAGCTTCTTTTCACATAATCAAGAATAGTATTATGATACCATATCCGAGAAATTTTCGTTGTCATACCGGCACGGTCCTAGTTCGAGCTCTTTATTAGTACCAATGTATGAACTGATTGTAGCTAAGGCCCAGTGATTAGTTGGTATCTGTAAACACTTTATGGAAAATGCCGTGGGTAATCGATTAGAGAAATGTTTCCCAAAACATCCATTCACTGTGATAGATCGTGTGAAACTGTTGTTCGCAGTGTTGGTTGGTGCATGCTTTTCAGTAGATTTAGCCAATGTTGCATAACAGCACCTTAAGCTTCGGGTAGGAAAGCAACGGGAAAATACCTCACTCCTCATTTCGCTAGAACGCCTTTTCAGTGACACTTAGGCTATGAAATCAGCTGCCTGCGTCCTGTGACATTTGATTCTGAAAAACAGTTCTTTCTGCACAATCCTGATAAAGAGAAAACACGGGTGCTGTGTCGGAAAATACCTTAATAAGTACTCTGGTACGGTCACTTTGCGTGTAATGCTGATGCTCCGTGTTTGGGGAAATTTCGAAAATATTGTTCACTTCAAACTAGTCTTAAATGCCGCGAGTTTGACACAGTGCAACAATCAGTCAACATTGATCTGCATTTGGGACAGTTGCCCAGGTGGCATATTTCCTATCTGTTGTTTCCCTAGCCTTTTCTTAAATGATTGCAAAGCATTTGGACATTTTATGAACATCTCCCTTGGTAAATTAATCCAATCCCTATCCCCCCCTACCTTTTATTTACAATCCCATTTATATGATTACCCCAATGAAGATATTTGCTTATATTAACACACATGTACTTACAACTATCGACAAATGAATCCGGATTACAAAATTACAACATACCACTATCCAACTTGAATGAATAGAAAGCGCTGTATGCTGCGGTAAGAAAATACTACAGTACATCAAATAAGGTCCGCCTCTGTGGTGTAGTGGTTAGCGTGATTAGCTGCCACCCCCGGAGGCCCGGGTTCGATTCCCGGCTCTGCCACGAAATTTGAAAAGTGGTACGAGGGCTGGAACGGGGTCCACTCAGCCTCGGGAGGTCAACTGAGTAGAGGTGGGTTCGATTCCCACCTCAGCCATCCTGGAAGTGGTTTTCCGTGGTTTCCCACTCCTCCTCCAGGCGAATGCCGGGATGGTACCTAACTTAAGGCCACGGCCGCTTCCTTCCCTCTTCCTTGCCTATCCCTTCCAATCTTCCCATCCCTCCACACGGCCCCTGTTCAGCATAGCAGGTGAGGCCGCCTGGGCGAGGTACTGGTCATACTCCCCAGTTGTATCCCCCGACCAAGAATCTGAAGCTCCAGGACACTGCCCTTGAGGCGGTAGAGGTGGGATCCCTCGCTCAGTCCGAGGGAAAAACCGAACCTGGAGGGTAAACAGATGATGATGATGATGACATCAAATAAGATCAAGTCAACAGAATATACAAGAATTAGATTAAATAGGATTGCTAGCTCATCCAACAAATAGTCCGAATGTTGTTCTATCACTATGATTTGTTTCCGGCATTTCTAAAACGATTCATTGATAATGTGGAAGATGATAGAGTCACCTATGTAGAGTTTGCGGCTTCCAAATCCAAGTACTGGTATTGCCAACTGATTGACACGATTGAAATTAATCGAAAATGATTACATCTGAATAATAATAATAATAATAATAATAATAATAATAATAATAATAATAATAATAATAATAATAATAATAATAATAATAATAATAATAATAATAATAATAATAATAATAATAATAATAATAATAATAATAATAATAATATGGCCTCAGCTACTCTGTGCAGGCATTTTGGTATGATGCCTTTTGGGCCTACTACCGTGTCAATTTTGACGTTCCATTTTACTCTACCAGATAGCAGGGAAATTAGTAGTTTATCGATGAGTTTTAATTCATGATGTCGGGTAAGCATTGAATGTGTCACCAGGGAATTTTATAATTCGACACCGTACAGCATGGAGCGTGAAATGTAATAAAAATTCGACTACCATCATCAGGTTTGAACCCACGGTCTTAGAATCCGGAGGTTGACACTCGACTACTGATCCATGGACGAAGTTAACGATAATGATTTTTGTTTTGTTCTGTTGCTTTTCGTCGCACCGACACAGATAGGTCTTATGGCGACAATTGTATGGGAAAGGGCTAGGAGTGGTAAGGAAGGAAGCCGTGACCTATTAAGGTACAGCCCCATCATTTGCCTGGTGTGAAAATGGGAAATCACGGAAAACCATCTCATGCTCACAGCTGCGTGTCCTTAATCGCACGGCCACTTTTTCGGTTAACGGTAATGATGACGATGATGATGGTGATGATTATGATGGTGAGGGGGAGGAGGAGAAAGAAGAGTACTAGCAGTATGATTGTGAACAATTCCAATTTTCTCTCCATTTTAAATGTTCATATGCCGGAAAACAAGCCCGAGCAAACACAACGTTTCGGAATACGGAAGTCAAACCATCCTCTCAAAGAAATTTTCCACTGAACATACTGTGTAACATCAAATATGAAAAAAACTAGCGAACGAGATGTTATTATATCTCTGATTTTTAAAAATGGGTTTTCTTATTCTATTTATGATGCATAATAGGAAGATACATTTTGGCTTTCTTTTCTTTCCTTCTTTTCTTTCCTTCTTTTCTTTCTTAATCCATTTACACTCGAGGGTTGGTTTTCCTCTTGGACTCAGCGATGGATCCCACATCTAGCGCCTAAAGGGCAGTGTCCTGGAGCGTCGCACTTTGGGTCGGGCGCTACAACTGGGGACGAGGACCAGTACCTCACCCAGGTGGCCTGAGCTGCTGTGCTGAACAGGTGCCTTATTGCGGGGTGGGGGGGAATGGGAAGAGTGGAAGGGATAGACAAGAAGATGGAAGGAATCGGCCGTGGCTTTGAGATAGGTACCATGCCGGCATTTGCCTGGAGCAGAAGTGGGAAACCACGGGAAACTACTTCGAGGATGGCTGAAGTGGGAATCGCATCCCCTCTACTCAGTTGACCTCCCGAAGCTGAGTGAACCCCGTTTCAGCCCTCGTACCACTTTTCAAATTTCGTGGCAGAGCCGGAAATCGAACCCGGGCCTCCGGGGATGGCAGCTAATCACACTAACCTCTACACCACAGAGGCGTTATGCACTTTGTTACAGAGATGAAACAAATTTTACACGTAAGAGTTGTCCTAGTCCACAATCATCCCTTTTTTAAATGGTTTCTTTTTCCTTTTTTTTTTGTTGGTTTAACGTCTCACCGACACAGATAAGCCTTATGGCGACGATGGGACAGGAAGGTGTTAGGAGTGGGACGGAATCGACCGTGGCCTTGCTTAAGATACAGCCCCAGCATTTACATGGTGTGAAAATGGGAAATCACGGCAAATCATCTTCAGGACTATCGACGGTGGAGTTCGAAACCCACCGTCCCCCGAATGCAAGCTCAAAGATACGCGATTCTAACCTCACGGCCAACTTGTTCGGTTTAAATGAATTGGTATTACATTAGCTTAAGTGAAACATATTATTAAATTAGGTATTTTAAAATAATGCCACAAAATCTGGGATGAGAATTTCTGTAGTGCATAATAAAACAACGTTTAAAAACTAGTATATCACAAAGCTGTAGAAGAAGACGGATAAGTTGCAAAACCATCGACATACTTTGTTTTCTCACACGCGTGTAATTACATTAAATGGACCAACACTACACCTGGCAACAAAGTGGCTTTCTGTCAAGATCCTGCAGATGAAGTGTGAAACCGTGGCAGAATCGAATGTGGCACTGGAAACAGACAGACAGACAGACAGACAGACAGACAGACAGACAGACAGACAGACAGACAGACAGACAGACAGACAGACAGACAGACAGACAGACAGACAGACAGACAGACAGACAGACAGCGGTATTCAAATCCATTTCCCTCCTTTGTTGTTCTCGTCTGCAATCAATACTCTGAAAACATTCGTGCATTCAAATATTAGAGTACAGAGCTTGAATTCAAATCATGGGAACAGGCCGGGAAGCTAATATCCTCGACTTTGTAAACTCTAACTCTCCTACAGAATCTTTAAGAGTAAATTATTTACATCAACTTTGAGAACTTCCAATATTAGAAATTGTCACGCAGGATGTCTGTCCCCGTGAGCTAGGCTAGTATGAATCACAATAACTCACTCATTTTGTTCTCGAATTACGAATGACTCAAACCATGACGAGAGGGTATAATGTTACAAATATTAACCCCAATTTCGTGCAGAAGTCCGTCACGCGAACTGCAACTAACCATCCAGCCAACCCTTTCCTGTTTCTCTGAGTCACACAGACTCAAACCCGCATAGAAAGAAGATAACAAACGAACACATGCAACTTACAGCTGATGTCGGTAAAACAGTCCTCTGCAATCAATACTCTGAAAAGTTTCCTACCCTGCATTAAACTCCTGCTGTGAATAAAAAGGAAGTGAAAAGAAAGATGGCTTTATCGCTAGTTTAAGTGTTGTACATTCTTTCATCTTCGCTCGGCTATCCAAGGCTGGGCTTTCATGCCTTCGCCTTCGTTTAAGATACGCATTATTTCAAGTCTGTCCCTGGTGTTCTTTTACTTTCTTATGAGTCGCCGGAATGGTTTGTGATGTGGTCTCTTCGAAGTAAGAGCAAAAAAGAAAATGAGTACATTTATTATGTTACTGCGCTTGTGTGTCTCTCGTTATTAGCCTCTTTGATTAACACAGAAAGAATGAAATGGGTATTTTAAGCAATCCATAAATAATGAGCTAAATAAAAATAAATGCTGTGGAAGTTTCAAGAGTGGAAGTGATTATATTACGGACTGAAAAAATAAATCTACCTTCAAAATATTTTGCAACATGTCATCATCACATTAATTGCAATCCAGTTTTGGATCAAAGCAACAATTGAACTTAAATTGATACTTCATACAAATGGCATAGACGATCTCAAGAAAAAGCTTTGATTTGATTCGTTATACGTCCATTAATTCGTGGAAATCAAATTCGGTTATCTAGTGGAACTCGCACCAGAAACTGTCATAATACAGGGGCACAAATGTGATATACAGGCCGTTGGGTTGAGCAGCGGTCGCTTGGTAGGTCAAGGCCCTTCGGGGCTGTTGCGCCAAGGGGTTTAGTTTGGTTTGGTTTTGGTGGGTTCATGTGAGGCGAATGGAGAAGGATAAGTTACATAGGAGAAAAGTAGACTCGGCCATGGAGGATAAGATATGTAGAGGGAGACCATGACAACAATGGTTCGACTCAGTTTTTCAATTATTTAATGATAAGAGGTGTCGAACTAAATGAGTACAGAGCTAGTTGCAAATAGAGGATTGCGGAGGCATATAGTTAATTCACAGAGGCTTGTAGACTGAACACCGAAAAGCGTAACAGTCCACAATGCCGAATGAAACAGAAATGTATCGAAATAATTTAGTAAAAAATAATTAACGAGAGACAAATCCAACTCAGGCAGCAGGGAAAATATTATTATTATTATTATTATTATTATTATTATTATTATTATTATTATTATTATTATTATTATTATTATTAAGAATTTAGTAATAGCATAAAAAACAGGTCCATAAATGGAAATTTCCGTTTGTATTCACCTTCGCTCCTTAACTGAGGATGGCAATGAGAAGGGCATTCGATCGTAGAAAACATGGTTTATAATCACATCTCGCCGTATCAGGATACGAGGCTAAGTAGACGTACATTGGAGGCTCTATCGTAGAGAAAGCTCATTTATAGGCTATAAATATTAATGTTCTGACTGGCTGTTCTTAATAATAACGTACGGGTATTGTGGAATATCGTACCAAATGTCTTTCAACAGGTTGAGGGTCTCCTACTTGACCCTCGTATAGTGCTGTCGAATTTCTGATCGACGTCAATAGTCTTTGGAAAGATAAAGACATACCCTAAATATTTGGATAAGTTGAGCTGTTCAAGTATTCGGGTATTGTATTCAAACTAAACGTTACGTGGGAACGAATGAAAAGACATTTCTGACGTGCTGAGAATGTCCTGGAGTGGAATGAAGCAGGAGTACTCTTGACTTTCGTACTCACTCCCTCCCTCCATGGTATAGAAATATGACATCATTCATCAGTAGAGAAGCTCTTCAAGATGAATGCTCTTGATCTGACATACAGTACAAACTAACATTGGGATCCGGACGCTGGAGCTTGAAACAGCGCACTTTGTGTGTGTGTGTGTGTGTGTGTGTGTGTGTGTGGCACTCGAGAGATGCCGCGTGACTGAATCTCAATGGTCTCCGCTCGCTTGTCATAGTAACACACACACATACAGTGACTCACACCGGATACTTGCTGGTTTGTTAACTTATAATCACCGTGAGTGGTAAGATAATAGGGGAGCAGACTGTCATGCATGTTCAAGGCGTTGACTTGCTAGGGTTGGAAGGATCCCGAGTTCAAAACCCTCTCTCTCATTAGTCCTTAGTCTTTCCCCGTTTGATGTAGGGTACGTAAATAATTAACAATTATTTTGGTTACCAGCAGTGTTATCTTCAATCTTACATAGACAGTAAACACGAATGACACTGATGTCATCAGTTTACATGAAAACCAATAGATAATAATAATAATAATAATAATAATAATAATAATAATAATAATAATAATAATAATAATAATAATAATAATAATAATAATTTCCATGCCACCTAAGATGGATTTATCTCAGTTTTACGATCGAATACCTCTCCCGACGGCAATCCTACGTGGAGGGATTCATTCACTATTGCGTGTTTCTGTGATGGTTGTTGCTCTAGTATTTATTGTGTGTAAATGAAGAGAAGTGTATTTAGATGAACATAAACACACAGTCTCCAAGCCAGAGGAATTTACCTTACGTAGTGTATATCCCCGTCCCAGCAAGGAATCGAACCCAAAGCCCTCTGTACCGAAGGTCAGTATGCTGATCATTCAGCCAAGTACAGTCTAATGCGTTTCCTGACGCCAATGCTATGTGGTGGGATGTATTTGCTATTTAGAGTTTATGTGGTGGTATTCATGGTGGTGATGGTGGTGTTAGTTGTGTGTAGATAAAGAAGAGAGTATGAAAACGAACATAAACATCTAGTCCCCGAGGACGAAAAAACTAACCAGATGCAACTAAAATAATCAACCCAGCCGTTAATCGAACCTAGGGCCTTCTAAACCGAAGGCAGCTCACCATTCATCCAAGGGACCGGATGATAATAATAATAATAATAATAGGACAATTGTAATCCTGAGAAAATTGCAGAAGACTGGAAATGTGCACTAATTCACCCACTCCACAAGAAAGGGGATAAATCAGATATAAACAATTACAGAGGGATTTCCTTACTATCAGCCGTCTACAAACTTTTCTCTAAAACCCTATTGAATAGATTAGAAAAACAAACCGACCACCTCATTGGAGAATATCAGGCAGGGTTTTGAAAAGGAAGATAAAGCCCAGAATAAATCGTAAACCTAAAAACTATTTTGCATAATTTGTAAAACAAAACAAACAACAATTACCTTTGTTGACTTAAAAAAATATGATTCAATAGATCGACATACTCTATTCAACATACAGTACTTGAGGAATCTCAAGTCAACATAAAAAACAAAGGAATTGATCTAGCAAACTCTAAGAGACACAACAGCACTTTTTGGGAGAAATTTCAGAGCCATTCGAAATTACAACAGTGGTCAAGCAACGCGATAGATTATCACCACTACTATTCAATCTCGTTCTGGGAAATGTGGTTCGAGAATGGAAAAATGAAACTGAAGAGATCAATATTGGCAGACTTCTCAAAAACAAAATTCACCTTGATTGCCTCGCCTTTGCAGATGACTTGGCAAACCTGTCCAACAACAATCAAGAAGCACTCCAGTCCGTAGAAAAACTTCCTGAACAGGTCTGAAAATGTCATATGAAAAAGACAAAGTGTATGGAAGGTTCAAAATCAGGATTTAACAACCAACCCCTAATCACTAGATATTTATGGGGAAATCTCCCAAGTAGATAAATTCAAATGCCTATGCGAAATGATACAAACAAACGGCAGCCAAACAAAGAAAGAATTACAAAATTACAAAAAGCATACAATATTGTCTAGGCCAGATACAACAAAAAAATCTATATCCCGAAACGCAAAATTACTACGATACAACACCGTTGTAAACCCAGAAGCCATTTATGCACCAGAAACTCTGACAATTGGTGGCAGATCAAAATAAAAAACATCGAAAAACAAGAGAGAAAAATTCTCAGGAAAATTCTAGGACCTAAATGCGAAAATGTGATTTGGATGAAGAGGAAATCACATGAAATCTATCAAGTAACAGAAAAAATCATAGATACCATTAGAAAAAGAAGATTAAAATTATATGGTCACCTGACTAGGATGGATAACAATAGGCTAACAAAGAAAATACTAAATCTCGCAGTATCTCTAAAAAAAATCACAACTGGCTTACAGAAATAAACAAAGATCTTCAGGAATTTGGTATAAATGAAGAAATTTTGCAAGACAGAAAAATTCAGAAATCTCATAAACACACACAAATTTGCTGATCAACCTAAAAGACAAGCTACAGGATGGTCGGAAGAACGCAAAAAGAAGCACAGCGAAAGAATGAAGAGATTTTCGGAAGATTGTTGTTCTTATTCAGTTCACACGCACTCCTGAGTTGAGCATAACGAATCAAGACAAAATGACATTGTCCTTGCGTCATACTGACGAAACTAATGTTCAATCCCTGGCTATCGATTGCGGGATTTTTGAAAAAGTCACATCCCAGTTGTTCGGATTCACGTTTAACTGGGAATCTCTTGGCTTTGATCAAATGTCTCGTAAAACTACAAGCTTGCTTTTTTGTAATGATAATTATAGTACCGATAGTAAAACACATGTTATTTGATTAACGTCAATTCACATTTTCCTAACAGACGCTTACGTGTCGGAGCTTACGTGTAAGAGTTCTTTAAGGTCTTGTGGCCTAATAACACTGGATGACAAATTCCCTTCAATGACTCCAATCTCAGCATGATCGAATCTACTAAATTGAAAACGGTTGATGGTGCTGGATTTATAATGTTAAACTATTAGCATTTCTTGTAATATTATGCTCTTTACATAGAATTGCTTGTTGTACTCTTGTTGTTGTAGTTGGTTTACGTGGGTAGTTAGGTTTAAAAGTTTACTTTTTCACTTTTATGTAAGCTCAAACTACAGTAGTAGTGTTAAGCACTGGAAATACTCTAGTTGTGTCTGACATTGGGACATTTCCCAATTGCGATGTATGTGTTAATAATAATAATAATAATAATAATAATAATAATAATAATAAAGAGAAGACCAACGATTAACCGACTGTACCACTGAGATCAGCTTTAAAAATCATTCTTGTAAGGTAATAATTTCATAAATTTCTGACTGACAAAAATAAATGTATATGCTCTTATTATTCTGATGATGCTGGATTTAGAACGTTAAACTAGTAGTGTTTCTTGTAATATTTGCTCTCCAGGGAATGGTTTATTGTATTCTTGTTGTTGTTGGAAATTATGTTTCAACATTATTGTATTATTACTTGTAATGTTAAGCTAGCAGTAAGTTCAACCTATAATATTGTAAGCTGTAGTGTTAAGCACGGGAAATACTTATTTGTATATGATGATGTTGGATTAGGAATGTTAAACTAGTAGTATTTCTTGTAATACTTTCTTTCCATGGAATTGCTTGTTGTCCTCTTGTAGTAGTAGTAGTAGTAGTAGTAGTAGTAGTAGTAGTAGTAGTAGTAGTCGTAGTAGTAGTTGTTGTTGTTGGGTAATTATGTTTTAACTCTTCTTCATTATCACACTACCGCAAGTGCCCATTGCCACCGGGACATTTCCCAATTGCGATGTATGTGTTAATAATAATAATAATAATAATAATAATAATAATAATAATAATAATAATAATAATAATAAAGAGAAGACCAACGATTAACCGACTGTACCACTGAGATCAGCTTTAAAAATCATTCTTGTAAGGTAATAATTTCATAAATTTCTGACTGACAAAAATAAATGTATATGCTCTTATTATTCTATATCTTGGTGTTTCTCATGTCTTAAAATATCTTTTTCATATGCATAGCTGTAAGTTTGCATTCTATGGCTAGTGCGTTCGAGTCTCATAATCAGCAGCACCGAAAATGTTTATCCGTGATTTCCCATTTCATACCAGGGTATCACGTAATTTAGATCACCACCGGTCCTATTCCAGTCCTGCCCCAGTGTCACTGGAAACCTTCAGTATCTGAGTTAGTGAGATGTTAAGCATCTAAGTCTTGAATTTCTCAACAGCGGTACTAACTGTTACGTTGATTGCTTTCTGAACTTCCTGTAGCACGCGTGACTGTGTCGGTATGACGTGAAGCGCACAGGGAAAATAGTCCTTTAAAACATTAGCATACCGGTTATTAGGGTAATTTTACGCGGATCGTAAAGTAGAAAACAATTAAAGAATAGGATACTTGCTGCCATATGATTCTTATTAGCTAAAATATGACCAATATATTTTTATCAACGTTAAATTTATACAATTTTCAATAAGAATTGTATAAACGATAAATTCTAAGCAAATTTCAGTATTTCATAGGTCAATTTTACATCGTTTTTCTCATTGTGTGTTTCACCTTTCTATTTTTTAGTCCTCTTTGTGAACCATGAATACTTCTCAGAAGAAGCAGTTGCCCATTTCCAAGTCACGAAGAAAATAATTTTGCGTGGTATTCTGATGTTAGGCTAAGCATTCGAGGGAGTTGATTGCCATTCTTTGCTAGTGGCTTTACGTCGCACCGACACAGGTAGGTCTTATGGAGACGATGGGATATGAAAGGCCTAGGAGTTGGAAGGAAGCGGCCATCGCGTTAATTAAGGTACAGCCCCAGCATTCACCTGGTGTGAACATGGGAAACCACGGAAAACCCTCTCCAGGGCTGCCGACAGTGGGATTGAAACACACTATCTCCCGGTTGTAAGCTCACAGCCCATTATTATTATTATTATTACTATTATTATTATGACTAACATATTCAGGGATTTCGGTGACGCAAGTGAAGGGGTATAGGGTTGATGAGGTAGCGACCGTGGCCGTAATTAATGTACAGCCCCAGCCAGCATTTGCTTGGTGTGAACATGCGAACCACGGAAAACCATCCTCAGGACTACTGACGATGGGATTCGAACCCACCATCTCTTGATTACAAGCTCACAGTTACGTGACCCTAACCACATGTCCTACTCGCTCGGTGATCATAAATTATGAGACGGCGCTTCCTCATAGAAAGTGAGAACTTTTCGAATTTAGAGTTACTGTTCTTGATTCTTATTCTTCTTCTTCTTCTTACAGTATTATTATTATTATTATTATTATTATTATTATTATTATTATTATTATTATTATTATTATTATTATTATTATTATGATTATTACGATATAAGCTACCTGTATGTCTAATCTATAGGTGGCATGTTAAAAGGTAACAAGGAAATCCTACTTTATTGTCTTGGGATCACAACGAAATAGCGTCGTGTCGTCTGCGACTTGGCGGCCACGTGTCAGGCTAACCCAACGTTACTCAGTAGTCAGGACAAGCCTCCAACTGCGCGGGCAACCAGCTGCTGCACACGCCATTTTTTATTTTTATTTTCTTGAGTTTTATCGTTTCGTATATTCCACTTTCACTTATCTTGAGGGTGGATGGAAGAAAAAGGGTGGAGTTGGAAGCTGGTGCGGTTTAATTTAAAGGAAGAATATTACTACCATCTATCGTCCGTATAAAGTGCATCGTACGTGATAAACTCGACAGGTGGCGAAAAAGGGAGTACATGATATACGCTAAAATGTTCACAAACCGACTCCTACCCTTTTAGTACTTCCTAACCACAAAATACAACCAATGCACTTTGACTGAGGACTGATGAAAATAAAAGGTTATGAAGAAACTGTCGTCGGTATAAGTCCCCTCTCCTTCTTTGGTTGTCTATGAATATCTAAACTCAGGACTGAGCCACCCTCGATAACTCAACATTTGAAAAGAACTTGTGGCACATACAACCCATTAAGTGTCCTGTTCTGCCAAGATTACCACTGCCCAAACAGATAGCCTGCAGACATTGGAGTGTCACGCTGTCAGCACAACGATATCCTCAGCCATATTGCTTGGCTTTCATGACAAGATATACTGATTCTCATATCAGGCAACTGCTCAGTTGGACTTGCGAGGCTGGGTTATCCCCATTCCATTCCTTCTTTATTTTGCCTTTTTTTTTTTTCTTGCTATTTGCTTTACGTCGCACCGGCACAGATATGTCTTTGGCGACAATGGGATAGGAAAGAGCTAAAAGTGGGAAGGAAACGGCCATGGCTTTAATTAAGTGACAGCCTCAGCATTTGGCTGGTGTGAGAATAGGAAACCACGGAAATCCATCTTCAGGACTGCCAACCGTGGGGTTCGAACCCACTATCTCCCGAATGCATGCTCACAGCTGCGCTGCCAAAACTGCACGGCCAATTCGCTCGGTCATTCCATTCGTCAGTCCTTGGACTGGCCGGGTATGGAATACGACGAAACCAACTAAGAGACCGACATGGTATTATTATTATTATTATTATTAGTAGTAGTAGTAGTAGTAGTAGTAGTAGTAGTAGTAGTATTATCATCCAGCTCCGTGGCTAAATGATCAGCACTGAGGTCTTCTGTTTAGAGGGTCCAGGGTTCAATTCCCGGCCGCATCGGGGATTTTAGCCACGTCTGGTTAATTCCTCTGACTCGGAGACTGGGTGTTTGTGATTGGCGCAATTCACACTTCTTCATACACAAACACCACACCACACTATCGATTACCACAGAAACACGAAATGATAGTAAATATGACGCTCCACATAGGCTTGACGTCAGGGAGGGCATCCGGTCATAAAACTCAGCTGAAACAAAGAAAGATCAGTTCAGACTTGGTCCTAAACACAAAGGGGTGTACGTTGATTGCCTGGCCTTGCAGATGATCTAGCCAGTTTTGCTAACAACATAGATTCAGCAGTCAACAAGATCAAAAGGCTGTCAGAAGTTGCTGAAAAGGTAGGACTCGAGATTTATATTCCGAAGACAAAATATATGACAAACATCTGTGATGGACCTGAATGGATGAACACTAATCTTGGAAAAATCGGTCGTGTCAAGAATTTCAGATATCTTGGTGAAGTCATCTAGCAGAATGGATTAGAAGAGGAAGCAATCAATGTCAGGATGAGGAAGTTACACCAGGCATACCAAATGACAAAGAATATCTATAATAAAATGTATATGAGTATAGGGGCCAAGTTCCGACACTATAACACAGTTGTAAAACCTGAGGGATTATATGCGTCTGAAACTTTGACCTTAAGTAGTAAAGGTCAAGATGACCGGCTGGAAAAAAGAGAGCGCAGGTTACTAAGAAAAATCCTAGGTAACAGGTGGATTGATGGACAGTGGCGAATGAGATCAAATGAGGATTTGTACAGCAAGACAGAACCTCTCACAGCGTCAATAAAGAAGAGACGGCTACTATTTTACGGTCATCTCTTGAGGATGACTGATGATCGACTAACGAAAAGAATATGGAATTTTATTCTATCCAAGGCGACAAGGCCAAGATGGTTCCAGGAATGCGAAAAAGATCTGAGGCAGATTGGTATTTCAGACCAAGAAATTCATGACAGGAACCCATTCAGATGATTGGTGAACAAGTATCAAGGTTTCAAAATGCCATCAACTTCCAGAAGACGGAAAGGACCTTTGACTGAGGAGCATAAACAGGCACTCGTCGCTGGGCTCAGAAGATACTGGCAGGAAGTCAAAGCCGGAACAAGAACAAGACCTAGACACTAAAATGAAGTTGGTTGTTACCACGCAGTCCATAGAGGCTCGACTCGATGTATAAAAGAATGATAATGATAATAATAATAATAAAAACTATAGAGGCATATCACTTTTGGATATTACATATAAGATATTCTCAACGGCCTTACTTAATAGTACAGAACCACAGTTAGATCATCAACTGGGTGAATATCAGGCGAATTCAGAAAGGGGAGACCCTGTCCGGAACAAATCCTGATCCTTAAAAATCTCATAGCATACCAGAAATCTAGGGCAAAAACACGCGTCATCACCTTTGTTGACTTCCAAAAGGCGTATGACTCACTAGACCGGGAAGGTCTCCTTTCTGTACTCAAAGAATTTGGTCTAGACAACAAAACAACAACCCTCATCAGGGAAACTCTCACTAATACATTTTCCAAAGTCAAATTCATGGGAGAATTGTCGGCTCCTTTTGAGATCAAAACTGGTGTCCGACAGGGTGACGGACTGTCCCCCATACTGTTCAACTGTGCCTTGGAGAAGGTAGTCAGAGAATGGGATAAGACAACTAGCGGTGGAATTCGATTGGGATCGGTAAACAAGGGTATCAAGATCAAATGTTTAGCTTTCGCAGACGACATGGCCTTACTAGCTGAGACGTGGGAGGAAGCTGAGGAGCAGTACTTCGAACTGCTGAAGCAAGCAGAGAAGATAGGTCTCAAAATCGCCTTTGGAAAGACCAAAATACCAGTTGGAATGGTCTTGAGAAGAAAGCAATGGAATCTCGGCAAACCAAAATAGAAACAGCCTTCCAGCTTACGAAAGACACCTATAACGAAAAAACCCTCACGTGGAATTCCAAGATCAGACATTATAATACAGTAGTCAAGCCTGAAGCCCTTTATGCTGCAGAAACCCTATCTATAACTACACATGGTCTAATGGAAAAGTTGGAGATAAAGGAAAGGAAAATACTACGTAAAATTCTAGACGCCAAATTCCATAATAACGAACTTTCATACATCAGCAATGAAACCCTGTATAGGAAATCAGAAAGTATTTCCGACACAATAAGGAAAAGGAGAATTGACTTCGATGGCCACATCCTAAGAATGGATCCGAAAAGGATAACTAAAAGAATCTTTGACTATTTCCGTAATAAGAAAACCAAGCCGAACTTGTTTAAGGAAACTGAGAAGGACCTACGAGAATTCCAAATTACAGAAGTGATGCTTATAGATGGATCTGCAGAGAAAATAACCAAAAATAAAATAAAGAGGTTTCAGGACAGGGTGAAGCCCAAACGACTATACAGAACTTCTGAAGAAGAGAGGAAGGCAAGATCTGAAAGAATGAAAAAGTACTGGGAGGACAGGAAAACACGACTCAATAACCATTTATAGATCTATCGTACCCCAAAGAGGGTGAAACGGACAAGAATAATAGTTTTATTAATTGCAACTTAGCTCAACTTCAATATAATATTTTATTATTTGTCGTAGGTTAAAATTCAGGTTTCCAGGGTTTCCCGAAACAAAACACACGAGTGTTCAAAAATACTGCCAAAGCACTGGTATTAAGGGTTATACGTTGGATAAGAACATTTCTAAATTCAAGGGTTCAGAAAGTCAAGGTAGGAAATAATAAATCGCAGGTAGAGCAAGTTTGTAAGGGAATTGCACAGGGTAGTATAATCGGTCCGTTACTTTTCTTAATATACGCAAATGATTTAGGGAACAATATAACATCAAAAATAATATTGTATCGAGATGATATAATTGTTTATAGGGAAATAAATAACATTGAGGATTGTTCAGAATTACAAAGGGACCTTGAAAGTATCCAACAGTGGGTTGAAGAAAATAATATGAAGGTTAATGGAGGCAAATCAACTGTTACAACTTTTACAAACAGGAGCTTTAAAACTGAATCTGAATATACTTTGGATGAGGCAGTTATCCCAAAAGATGGCAAGTGCAAATACTTAGGTGTGAGATTTGAAAGTAATTTGCACTGGAAGGGTCATGTTGATGACATTGTTGGGAAAGCATACTGATCGTTACATGTCATAATGAGGCTACTTAAAGGATGCAACAAAGAATTAAAAGAAAAAAGTTACTTAAGTATGGTTCGTCCATTATTGGAATATGCAAACAGTGTTTGGGATCCTCACCAAGAATACCTAATAAAAGAAATAGATAGTGTGCAGAGGAAAGCAGCAAGATTTGTAACAGGGGATTTCAGGAGAAAGAGTAGTGTATCAGAAATGTTAGAGGAACTTGGGTGGGAAACTTTAAGTAAGAGAAGGGAGAAAACTAGACTTACAGGATTATATAGAGCTTATACAGGAAGAAGCATGGGGAGAAATCCGTGAGAGGCTTCAGTTGGAAAATAATTATATTGGCAGAACTGACCACAAGTATAAAATTAGAAGGAATTTTAGCAGAAGCTACTGGGGTAAATTTTCATTCATTGGGAAGGGCGTGAAGGAGTGGAACAGTTTACCAGGGGTAGTGTTTGATCCTTTTCCAAAATCTGTACAGGTATTCAAGAAGAGAATAAACAGCAACAGGGAAAATAAATGAAATGTTAGAGGGCATTCGACCAGTGCAGGCTATTGTAATTAAAAAAGGTGTGTTAAAGAAATTAATTCCATCCCCTGGTCCATGGAGTTTGGACAGCCAAAGTAGGGGACTGCCTGTAGGGGTGAAGTACAGTGGGGACTTCGAAGGCCCTGGGACCGCTACGGTAGCTGTGAAGGCCCTTTAGGAACTCTGAAAAGTGGTGGCAAAAGGGTGCTCTGGTAAAGACGCAGCAGGTCGTTATGCTACTTAGGTTCCAAAATGGGTTAAAAAAAAGTAAATAAATGTAATGTAAATTTTAATCTTATACCAGCTGCATAGTATTATTTGAAGTAATTCCACATACTGTATATGAGTTGACTATGTTTGTAAGTATAGGATATATTATAAGTAGAATTTTGTAAACAATATAAATTTATTAAGGATGATCTGTTTGTTTAATAGAAAAAAGTTGTTAGCATAAATTGTATATTATTGTATTCTAGAAAAAAAAATTCTTCTCTTGTTAATTTAAAATTTAGTGCTTGATAATAATGTATTTTAGTGTACCATTTGCCACCGAGGTAGACACCTCATCTGCAAATAAAGAGATTTTGATTTGATTTGATTTGATTTGATTTGATTTGATTTGATTTGATTTGATTTGATTTGATTTGATTTGATTTGATTTGATTTGATTTGATTTGATTTGATTTGATTTGATTTGATTTGATTTGATTTGATTTGATTTGATTTGATTTGATTTGATTAAAAGACCAAGCTCCTTGGCTCAGTAGTTAAGTTCTTCGTCCCTTGTGCTACAATTATTTGGCATTAGAATGTTTAAATGCCAAAGATTCGTTACAGTGAATTTACTGACTATTGAAAGAACTTCTTCAGGTCGAGTTGAGTAGCTCAGGCGGTATAGCGCTGGCCTTCTGAGCCCAACGTGGCAGGTTCCATCCAGGCTCAATCCGGTGGTATTTGAATGTGCTAAAATACATCACCCTCGAGTCAGTAAATTTAATGGCACGAAAATAATTCCTGCAGGAAAAAATTCGGGCCCCTCAATGTCTCCGAAAATCATAATGGGACGTAAAACTATTATTATTATTATTATTATTATTATTATTATTATTATTATTATTATTATTATTATCATTACTGTTATACCCTATTGTTATTACCGCCATGGACTAATACCACCGCATTTCTCGATGCGAAATATGAAAAATCACACATTACCTTCCTTTTAAGTATCTTGGAGAGTTAATGCACCAGAGAAAGAAGCTCTGAAATATCGTGCCAAACGCATGACAGTAGCTTTTCACCTCTGTAAACACACTTACAGTATCAGGTTAAGTCGATCGCATGACAGACCAGCTACCACCACTACACCGCTAAGAGCTTGGTCCTCACTCACCACCACAGTGGGACAGAGAGGATCTACATAAAAGAGACGAAATCATAGGAAAGATCCTCGGCCAACCTAAAAATTCTGAGGACGAATATCGGCTGAGCTCAAATGAAAAGTTGAAGTCTAAATTTGAAAAGTTCTCACTTCCTACAAGAACGCGCCAACCTCATATTTTACACTCATCAAATGCCTACCAACTGGACATTACGCAGAATTCTCATGACTTGGACCGGTGCAATGAAGGAGGATCTGACCGATGTCTCTGAGACACTGGTTCAAGGGTATGAGTACACGGGATAGAGGAAGAGTGAGAAGAACCGTAGGCAAGTGGTCCGAAGAGTGAATTACCGCATTCTGCACAAGGAAATCTGGAGAGGCTAACAAGTGTAAACTGTAGCACAAGCAACCGAAACGATATGTAAATAATAATAATAATAATAATAATAATAATAATAATAATAATAATAATAATAATAATAATAATACTTGGATCATATCCCGGTCACTCCATGTGAGATTTGTGCTGGACGAAACGGAGGCGGGACAGGTTTTTCTCCGGGTACTCCCGTTTTCCCTGTCATATTTCACTCCACCAACACTCTTTAATATCATTTAATTTCATCTTTCATTCATTAATCATTGCTCCAGAGGAGCGCGATCGGCTTCGGCAGCCGGCACAATTCCTATCCTCGCCGCTAGATGGGGCTTCGTTCATTTCATTTCCTGACACGGTCGAATGACAACAACAATAATAGTAATAACTAGCGAATGTACCCGTGCTTCGCTACGGTATTCTACATTGTATTCGAATATCGAAGTAAATAGTGTGCATGCAGTAAATAAGATTGTTTTAAAATTGCATGTCTCTTAGCGTTATCCGAGGAAGAGCATGGGGAGGTCCCCGTACGTTGTTTCCAATGTAAAGTGTTTGTTATGGATTTGTGATATAACGACAGGCTCACTTGCCTACTGCCATTCACAATCGAGTTGGGAAGTTTACATTATAATTGCAGGCCCCATTGCCTACTATGCGGACAGAATCGATTTCGGGAGTTTTCGTTAAAATGGCAGCCCCCCTTTCCTACTTCCAGACACATTACAGTTTTTACTATAATGGCAGGCAATTACCCTACTATCACTCGAAATTGAGTTGTGCAGTTATCATTATAATGCCAGGCCCATTTTCCTACTTCCAGCCAGCTTACTGCCAGTCACACCAAGTTGGTGAGTTTCCATCAAAATAGCAGGCCACTATGCCTAATGCCAGTCACATTTTAGATGAGGACATATCTTTATAATGGCGGTCACCCTTGCCTACTGCCAAACACAATGGGGTAGGGGAGTTTTAAACAAAACTGCATGCTCACTTGCCTTCTGCAAGTGAAATCGAGAAGTGAACTATTCATTACAATTGTAGACCTTCCTTACTAATGACCGTTACACAGGAGTTGGAGATCGACATACGAAAGTATATGCGTGTTTACAATATTGAAGACCTTCATTTACAGATTAACTGCTACTAAACGTACTGCACCCGTCCACCTCCCGAGTCCCAGACTAGCATTTATCTCAGGGGTGTCGGTTCATTATTTAATTCATCAAATATAAATATAACGGCATAATAGAACACGGGGATGAACGGAGCAACTTAAAATTAAAAGGGGGAAGGCTCGATTGTAACTTGAATTTAAGGACTCCATGATAGGACTAGGAAGTGACTGTTACTTTAAAAAGGGCATTATCTAACTACAATAAAAAGATTATGAGAGTGGTTTCCTTTGAAATAATTTGCCAGAAGGAGCGGTTTATTACGCCATCTGACGTATGAAACTTTGATACACGTGGCAACAATATTTGAATTTACACACATGTTACATATATAAATCACTTGCCATACCGCAAGTGGTATCAATATCTTGCTGCGTTGCTTCTGAAATAAAATGACATTTTGGAGGTATAATTTACGGATCGATTCCATTTGAATCGAACCGTTACTCAAGGATATAGCTTCCTTCTATCGGGAGCCCGAGCATAACCCATGTTACGGTCGGCTTCCCGATTTAACTAAGATGATGTACTCCGGCTATATACATTTTTCCGAGACCGGTACTCGGACTGGGTAATGTTTCTCGTGAAATGCGAAAACTGGATTCCACGGACAGTTCCTATCTTACGATATCCAGCTGGTGCCATACCACTGAATTAGCATTTACATTTTATTTACATGTGATCTGAATTGTTACCAGTTAGCCTCAGTAGACTACTGCCACAGATGAGATAACGAGAAGCGGTGGGAAAATACCGTGCCAGTGACCTCCCCTCGCATCGCGAGCGAAGTAAACAAACACGCCAAGTATTACTGTAACATCGTCCCATATGGAAACCGTACGATAACGAGGTAAACAAAATGATTCTAATATTATCATTCTTATTATTCAACATACGAATAGAGGGATATCGTCACCAAATAATTTAATCCACGAAATTATCATCCTCGAAATTATTATTATTATTATTATTATTATTCAACGGTTCCTGGCACTGTCACGTTTGATTAATATCATCATTATTATGCGGGATGCAAACACCAATGGTTATTACTGTCATTATTATTATATCCCTCTCGTGATTATTATTATTATTAATGAATAGGTGACTCAAGATATTATTATTATTATTCACGTCACTTAAGAGGTTATTATTATTAATGGACCGGTCACTTCCGCCAAAATATATATATTAAGATATCGGTCGCAATTACAAATATTTCACTGATCAACCAACGGCATCATTACAGTTATTATTATGACAATTATTATTAATCTGATCGCGATGATTTAACATCGTCCTTACATTATTATTATTATTATCGGTTGCATATTATCATTTAGATTCCCGTTTAACATCCTTATCAACGCTCATTTAATTAAGGCGGTCCAATCCTTTCTCTGCAATATTTATTATTATTATTATCACGACATCATGATTGTCCTCGCTCGTCATTACAATGAATACAATATACGACCATTTATGTGGAATCTGAACTCTCATTATCCTTAGATCCGTTGTATCTCAACGAATAGCTGTGCAGTCTATTTATTTCGTACATGCTGTCACGGGTTCGAATTCTACCCGCTGCGTAACTCAGTATTTCTCTGTGACACTGCCCGTACATTTTACACTCATTTCAATATCCTAAGTGTCTCTCGTACGGAATTTATTCTCCTCTATATCTCAATATTCCTCGATTCATTTATTTCTCACAGAATTATCAACTGACTTATTTATTCATTTCTGACATTGTACGACCTTTTATTATCTGACTGCAGATTCTTTCACATTTTTCTATCTCATTTTGATCTACGCTTTAGTTCATTCTCCACAAATAATCGTAACATCTTGAAATTATATTTACCAAATTTTGACAATCATGGTCTCGTAATATTAGCCCTACGGGTTCCGGCTAATAAATCGCAACTTCAAAACGCGACATTTATATGTAAAAAAAAACATTGGACCGTAATTTAAACCACACGTTCATTAACATGTACGGATTATTAGCACCGATCTACATTTCAATATTATTAATTGATCAAATTAAATTATCACGCACTTTAATTCTGAATTAAAAACGACCTCCCGTCATTAAATGATTCCCAATAAACTCAACACTTGATCACATGAATTATTATTACGCACTGCTCACTAAATATTCCAATATCACATGAATTATTATTATATCCAAATCATATTTTTAAAAAAATATCTTCTTAAAAAAATAGTTATATTATTTATTTATTATTATTATTAATATTTAAAAAAAATAATTTCGCCTGTAATACGGTAGTCCACTCGTAATATGTTTAACGCATAACCCCTTTCGCAAACTCGATTTATTCTGGCACTAATCACTCCAGATATGATTTACTTGGAATATTATTATATTAATCGCATCTCACAAATTTAACAACTTCACTTTGAAAATATGACCATATTAATTACAACAAAACACACTTGGTATGGCGAAGCTGGATTTTCCTTCCATGTCATTAAATGGCTCGTTAAAATTGACAAAACATAAAAGCACATATCGGGTCTTATTTAACTAGCATAACCAAAATCAAATGTAAAGAAAATTATTGACTACAAAGAAAATATGAATGCATGCATGACTTAACGTACTACACTATATATACAAATTTACATCTCCAACAAACTGAATACATAAAAGACCCGATTATTTACATTATTATGATTTACTACTATCCGTGCTACAAATTTAGGATGGGGTCGTTAAGCGACCCATCTTGTTACAGAAGGTAACCAAGTATAACCAAATTATTCCCATTTTTCCCATCACGATAACATTTCCCAAATATTATTTACAGTTTAGTACTCATCTTAGTTATCGGTATTCCATTACAGCTTTGCAGACGAGAGGCTCCATCCGGCCCCTCTCTGCGTTTTACTCCTCCATTCTTGATGGCGTAGTTTCACAAAAGATTTCCTGGCACATTATCATTTTACACTCATATCTTGACTACCACAAACCTTCACCATTTACAACGTTAACACTGTATACTTTAACTTGGATACAACAAATTTCTATCCTAGACCCAAGAATTTAATATATTTACACTATTTAATCTTCGTCCACCTACCGCACAATGGACCTGGACACGTACGACGAGGTGTCAACTATTACGCCCGTCGCGATACGCTTGTTTCGTACGGCACTCTTGACGTGTTCATAATATCGGTTCGATACAGCAAAGTACAGGCTACTACTTCCGTAAAGTACTGTTCGTCACACAGTCTATTATGTACGTACTTATGGTGATATACTTTATACTACTCTCTTGCATGGTAATTACTTTACGTCACTGATATTCACAAATGACAAACACTGTCCTACGTTAACATTTTCTAATTCCTGTTGCTTGAGCGCGATCACATTTTACAAACACTGGCGGATGCTCGCGCCATTAAATGACTGTACGTCCGTAGAATTCTAAGTTACCGGCGACCAACAGTTCAGCTCCCGATATTCAATTCACGTGTGCTGGCGACCGTCAATTCAGCTCCAACGATTCAAGACAAGTGTGTTGCGAGGATCCCTTGCCCCGTATATATGGATGAAGCCTTTTTCCCGCGGATTCGTTGACGTCATACCCCTTAGGGAGGGGGTGGATTTTTAATATCGGTACTTGCACTCCGAATTGGAAGTTAAAATTTACATCAAATTAATCCACTCCGCTAGCATATCTGCTGGATAAAATATGAACTCCTGGTGATCACAGATTTAGGAGATATGGGTGGATTTAGCTCCTCACATTTCGCGCCTTCGTAAGCGTCCCTGACAACGTGGTCTTCTTTCAGCCAATGAGATTCAAGCTGTCCGGTTTCCAAGAAATCCAGCCTTCAATTTATTTAATTTGCCAATAATTATTGATTATTTTTCCATGCGTGACATCTAATAAATTCATTACATCCATCCGCGTACTCATAATAATTTATTACTGAATACTTTTGTAGTTACGAAAATATCTCATCCATCATTCCTTAAGATGGTATCACTGAGTCTCCCATCAAATTTTTACTATTGGCCGGCAAGCGGTCACGTGATTTAAATCTCCACCTGCTCGAACTTAGGCTAGCGAACGTACACTCAGCCGCTGTAATTTTCCATGAGGTCACGGACTTTCCGTCCTGCCAAAAATATCCCAAGGTATTACTCATGTTGTGAGTTTCCTTTGTATGACTCTCCCCCTTCCTCTTTCTGACCAAGACTTATTTGTGGACTCTGTATTTCCTTGTACGCCAACTAATGATATTCCCTGCTGTGAAGTAGCTAAAAGTTGTCGTGTTGAGCTAATCCGTCAGGCTCCAGTCTGTCGTCCTTCCTTCGCTCTGATTTCGACATTACCTAAACGAAATCTTTTCAACGTCCCTTCTGTATTTCTAATGAATGTACCATATATTATTTTACCGATCAAATCATGACTGACTATGGGCCTAAGTCACTCGGGTTCATCTTCCTCTTGCCCAGGTAAAAAAAAATCTAGTGAGTATCATGAGATTTTTTTTTTATGATGTGTCCATATCATCACTATCATGATTTGACATCGGATCCTCTGTTCTGCGACGGCTATTGATTTCGTCTCTCAACATCTGGTTCCTGAACCTTAACTCCTCGTTCTGTCTTTCGATTTGATGGATCGTATTGACAAATTCCTGCACGTCTCTGTCTATCTCTCCACACTCTGGACATGGCCTTGCTTCAATTGGTGTATGGATTACTTGGACTTCTTCTTCCCTTCCGTCTTCTTCTTCATCCTCTTCTTCGACATCATCTTCTTCCGGCCCGTCATCTGCTTCCTCTCGTTCATCCTCTGCTTCTAGTCACATCTCTTTGTTTCCTTGTCCCGAATCGAACGTCGGTGCATTCGGGTTCAGGTCGCTGCCCCCTTTCCTTGCTCTTTGGAATTGCAAGCTCTCCGCTCCTGTTGCTTCCTCATCACGGCCTCGATCATGGATCGCCTCCTTCCATTTTCTCTTGTTCAGCTCTTCTATATACCGCCTAGACTCTTGGTATCTGTCATCCTTCTCCTGACGAGATCCTCCCTGGTAATATCTCGGGTTCCCTTGATTCCTAGCTGGATACGGCCTATAATTACTTCTCTGGAATCCACGGTATCCCCTGTCAGCTCGAAAGTTCCCTTGGTTGGTTTGCCGGTTGCCTTCCGCAAAATTCCTTGGTCTCGTCCATTGTCGCGGCTTCCACTCCGTATTATATGCTCGACGAGGTTCCGGATCAGTACTAGTTCCCTGGTTCTTTGTACTCGTGGTCTTCGGTTCGATTGTCCGTTCGGTATTATTCACCTGTTGGTCCCTGCTCCTAATTTGTCTTGGGTTCGAATGATGCGTTGTGAGGTCTAATTGACGTAATAAAGCCTCTGCTTCGACAGCTGTCTGGACATTTGACGCTATCATCATTCGTTGGACCTCGAATGGCAATTGTTTTCCAATGGCGCTAATCAATTCTGTTTCGCTCATTGGATTATCAAGCTCCCGTAGCTTGTGAAATTGTGCCACAAAGTAATCAGAGAATTTCGTGGGTGAAGATGTTGAATATCGTCTGGAGTATACTTCCAGCCTTAACTCCTGCTGTTCCTGAATACTCCAGAACTTTTGGAGAAAAGCCCGCCGAAATCCTTCAAAATCTTCAAAAGTATACAAGAAAGCCCTGAACCATACAGCTGGTGCTCCGTCTAGGAATTTCTCGACCGTTCGCAGCTGTCGCTCTACTGGTATTTTATTCTCATTTATATAACCGGCGATTTCCCGGATGAAACCTTTCGGGGTGATATGCCCACGGGCATCGAACTTTGGTGGCTTGTCATCAGACATCTTAATGACGTGTACCACCGATGTCGGGATAGCACTTGATGACGTAGACGACCCATCTCTGTTTTCAAACTTGAAACCGTGTGTATCAGCATGGGATAGGCCTCCTTTCTTATGAATCCCCTGGTTATCATGGGGTTCGTATTCGCGATATTGGAGGTTAAAATCTTGGCTAGACGCTGATGGTTCCAACCTAACCTTCAACCTCTCCAAGTCTTTTCGCATGTCATCCATTCCGTCGGGATTACAACTGGCTATTTCTTTTGTGCCGGAATTTTGCCCATTATACGCCTTGCATTGTTCTAATAGGCGAACTTCCGTGTCGGCAAATGATTGGCCCTGTTCAATTAAGTCTTCCGTCCGCTGGAATAACGCTAAGTTTGCGTCTTCGCACTTGGTTATTCTCTGGCTACGGTCTTCTAAATTTATGGTTAGTTCTTCGACTTTGTTTTTCAGTCCTGCTACGATGACAAGTGTACGTGCGGCTTCCCCACGTAACTCGTTCATGCCCTTGTCATGCTTGTCCAAGGTGCCAGCTATCTGCGCGCATTTTTCTTCTACTTGTCCCCGGACGATGTCATTCTCCTTCCTACACTCATCCCGAATTTCCTCTATGTGTGATTCTATGTCTTTTCTGTCAGTTAATCGTAGAGCGGCGAGTTCCTTGACACTAGCGTTCAATTTTTCCTTAATTTCTGCGCGTTCCATTTGAGCCTCATCTCTAACGCGGTCAACCTTTTCATTTACGATGGTAATGTACGCATCCATGTGCACTTTTAATTCGTCTTTCGCGAAGTGACATGCTTCCTGGACTTGAGTTAATCTGTCCCTAAGTTCCTGTCCCATCGCTACGCTCGCGGCCTGAACTGCATCTATTTGTGCCTTGAGTTCTGTTTTATTAACCTCACACGCAGCCTGTACTTGGTCTATTTTGTTCTCTAACGAAACACTATTAACCTTCATTTGTTGAATAATTTCCTGTTTATCTGAAATCCTATCAGCCTTCATTTGTTGAACAATTTCCGAAACACTATCGGCCCGCATTTGATCTAGCCTACGTTCCATCGCAACATTATTCAAAGCCAACGCTTGCATTAATTTCTCTAACGTTGTATCTTTCATCTCTCCCTGTCCTTCTACCACTATGTCCTGGGATTGCTCCCCACCGTCGTCAGACATTATAACTTTTCTTGAGAAAGCAAAAGGGCCGATCGGCCTCTCACCTTGCTGCACACGAAGGAATA
The DNA here is from genome assembly GCF_040414725.1 of Anabrus simplex. Lineage (NCBI taxonomy): Eukaryota > Metazoa > Arthropoda > Insecta > Orthoptera > Tettigoniidae > Anabrus > Anabrus simplex. The sequence continues at coordinate 1,528,244,066 of NC_090265.1, forward strand.
CGCTATTGGGTCTAGGCCCTATCCTATGACATTATACCCCTACACTAACTTTCATTTAACAAAAAAAAAATTCGACTATAAAACTTGTTTACATTTGCAGGTCATTCAACTTGAATGCTAGCTTGCGCCTAAGATTTCACAATAAACCGCTCCAATATACCAACAACAACAACAACATTAAAAACAACGATGAAGTTGGAAATCTCCTGCCCTGAAATACGTTAATTTTAATTTATACCATCTCAACCTCTTTTTAAATAATAACTTGAACTGGTGCTCAGTAATATTTTTACCATTTCAAGCCTTCTTAAACAGCTGTTTATAATATTCATCTCATGTCCAATGACATTTAAATGGAGTCCTGAATTACCAAAATAATATTAAATTTCATATGGGAAAAAGAGAAACATCAAATCTTCGAGCTTATTGAATTTTGAATCATTGCCAAACTTGAAGAGATTAGCAATGGATTATATTAATAACTAGCCAAATCTAGCTCCGTTCGAAACTAACCTTACTCTAGCACGATATTACTTTACAAGTGAACACACACTTGACCGTGATGCGGTCATCAATTAATAAAAATCAAAATTTTAAAAATATAAAATTTGAAAAGAATTATAAAAATTTTACAATTGATTAGCAATAATATTGGCCTCTCTGCCGTTCTTAAAGCAACACGTTGGGCAAGCAATATGCTTCTGGCCCAACTGTAACATATCCTACAATTGGTCATCATTTTACTGACGTCAACCAACATGACTCGTAGTTCTTCCCTTGTTTTGTTAGGCCCTCTCTGCCGTTCTTAAAGCAACACTTTGCCGTTCTTAAAGCAACACTTTGCCGTTCTTAAAGCAACACTTTGCCGTTCTTAAAGCCCCACTTTGGGCCAGCCATTTTGCACCCGTCCACCTCCCGAGTCCCAGACTAGCATTTATCTCAGGGGTGTCGGTTCATTATTTAATTCATCAAATATAAATATAACGGCATAATAGAACACGGGGATGAACGGAGCAACTTAAAATTAAAAGGGGGAAGGCTCGATTGTAACTTGAATTTAAGGACTCCATGATAGGACTAGGAAGTGACTGTTACTTTAAAAAGGGCATTATCTAACTACAATAAAAAGATTATGAGAGTGGTTTCCTTTGAAATAATTTGCCAGAAGGAGCGGTTTATTACGCCATCTGACGTATGAAACTTTGATACACGTGGCAACAATATTTGAATTTACACACATGTTACATATATAAATCACTTGCCATACCGCAAGTGGTATCAATATCTTGCTGCGTTGCTTCTGAAATAAAATGACATTTTGGAGGTATAATTTACGGATCGATTCCATTTGAATCGAACCGTTACTCAAGGATATAGCTTCCTTCTATCGGGAGCCCGAGCATAACCCATGTTACGGTCGGCTTCCCGATTTAACTAAGATGATGTACTCCGGCTATATACATTTTTCCGAGACCGGTACTCGGACTGGGTAATGTTTCTCGTGAAATGCGAAAACTGGATTCCACGGACAGTTCCTATCTTACGATATCCAGCTGGTGCCATACCACTGAATTAGCATTTACATTTTATTTACATGTGATCTGAATTGTTACCAGTTAGCCTCAGTAGACTACTGCCACAGATGAGATAACGAGAAGCGGTGGGAAAATACCGTGCCAGTGACCTCCCCTCGCATCGCGAGCGAAGTAAACAAACACGCCAAGTATTACTGTAACATCGTCCCATATGGAAACCGTACGATAACGAGGTAAACAAAATGATTCTAATATTATCATTCTTATTATTCAACATACGAATAGAGGGATATCGTCACCAAATAATTTAATCCACGAAATTATCATCCTCGAAATTATTATTATTATTATTATTATTATTATTCAACGGTTCCTGGCACTGTCACGTTTGATTAATATCATCATTATTATGCGGGATGCAAACACCAATGGTTATTACTGTCATTATTATTATATCCCTCTCGTGATTATTATTATTATTAATGAATAGGTGACTCAAGATATTATTATTATTATTCACGTCACTTAAGAGGTTATTATTATTAATGGACCGGTCACTTCCGCCAAAATATATATATTAAGATATCGGTCGCAATTACAAATATTTCACTGATCAACCAACGGCATCATTACAGTTATTATTATGACAATTATTATTAATCTGATCGCGATGATTTAACATCGTCCTTACATTATTATTATTATTATCGGTTGCATATTATCATTTAGATTCCCGTTTAACATCCTTATCAACGCTCATTTAATTAAGGCGGTCCAATCCTTTCTCTGCAATATTTATTATTATTATTATCACGACATCATGATTGTCCTCGCTCGTCATTACAATGAATACAATATACGACCATTTATGTGGAATCTGAACTCTCATTATCCTTAGATCCGTTGTATCTCAACGAATAGCTGTGCAGTCTATTTATTTCGTACATGCTGTCACGGGTTCGAATTCTACCCGCTGCGTAACTCAGTATTTCTCTGTGACACTGCCCGTACATTTTACACTCATTTCAATATCCTAAGTGTCTCTCGTACGGAATTTATTCTCCTCTATATCTCAATATTCCTCGATTCATTTATTTCTCACAGAATTATCAACTGACTTATTTATTCATTTCTGACATTGTACGACCTTTTATTATCTGACTGCAGATTCTTTCACATTTTTCTATCTCATTTTGATCTACGCTTTAGTTCATTCTCCACAAATAATCGTAACATCTTGAAATTATATTTACCAAATTTTGACAATCATGGTCTCGTAATATTAGCCCTACGGGTTCCGGCTAATAAATCGCAACTTCAAAACGCGACATTTATATGTAAAAAAAAAAACATTGGACCGTAATTTAAACCACACGTTCATTAACATGTACGGATTATTAGCACCGATCTACATTTCAATATTATTAATTGATCAAATTAAATTATCACGCACTTTAATTCTGAATTAAAAACGACCTCCCGTCATTAAATGATTCCCAATAAACTCAACACTTGATCACATGAATTATTATTACGCACTGCTCACTAAATATTCCAATATCACATGAATTATTATTATATCCAAATCATATTTTTAAAAAAATATCTTCTTAAAAAAATAGTTATATTATTTATTTATTATTATTATTAATATTAAAAAAAAATAATTTCGCCTGTAATACGGTAGTCCACTCGTAATATGTTTAACGCATAACCCCTTTCGCAAACTCGATTTATTCTGGCACTAATCACTCCAGATATGATTTACTTGGAATATTATTATATTAATCGCATCTCACAAATTTAACAACTTCACTTTGAAAATATGACCATATTAATTACAACAAAACACACTTGGTATGGCGAAGCTGGATTTTCCTTCCATGTCATTAAATGGCTCGTTAAAATTGACAAAACATAAAAGCACATATCGGGTCTTATTTAACTAGCATAACCAAAATCAAATGTAAAGAAAATTATTGACTACAAAGAAAATATGAATGCATGCATGACTTAACGTACTACACTATATATACAAATTTACATCTCCAACAAACTGAATACATAAAAGACCCGATTATTTACATTATTATGATTTACTACTGTCCGTGCTACAAATTTAGGATGGGGTCGTTAAGCGACCCATCTTGTTACAGAAGGTAACCAAGTATAACCAAATTATTCCCATTTTTCCCATCACGATAACATTTCCCAAATATTATTTACAGTTTAGTACTCATCTTAGTTATCGGTATTCCATTACAGCTTTGCAGACGAGAGGCTCCATCCGGCCCCTCTCTGCGTTTTACTCCTCCATTCTTGATGGCGTAGTTTCACAAAAGATTTCCTGGCACATTATCATTTTACACTCATATCTTGACTACCACAAACCTTCACCATTTACAACGTTAACACTGTATACTTTAACTTGGATACAACAAATTTCTATCCTAGACCCAAGAATTTAATATATTTACACTATTTAATCTTCGTCCACCTACCGCACAATGGACCTGGACACGTACGACGAGGTGTCAACTATTACGCCCGTCGCGATACGCTTGTTTCGTACGGCACTCTTGACGTGTTCATAATATCGGTTCGATACAGCAAAGTACAGGCTACTACTTCCGTAAAGTACTGTTCGTCACACAGTCTATTATGTACGTACTTATGGTGATATACTTTATACTACTCTCTTGCATGGTAATTACTTTACGTCACTGATATTCACAAATGACAAACACTGTCCTACGTTAACATTTTCTAATTCCTGTTGCTTGAGCGCGATCACATTTTACAAACACTGGCGGATGCTCGCGCCATTAAATGACTGTACGTCCGTAGAATTCTAAGTTACCGGCGACCAACAGTTCAGCTCCCGATATTCAATTCACGTGTGCTGGCGACCGTCAATTCAGCTCCAACGATTCAAGACAAGTGTGTTGCGAGGATCCCTTGCCCCGTATATATGGATGAAGCCTTTTTCCCGCGGATTCGTTGACGTCATACCCCTTAGGGAGGGGGTGGATTTTTAATATCGGTACTTGCACTCCGAATTGGAAGTTAAAATTTACATCAAATTAATCCACTCCGCTAGCATATCTGCTGGATAAAATATGAACTCCTGGTGATCACAGATTTAGGAGATATGGGTGGATTTAGCTCCTCACATTTCGCGCCTTCGTAAGCGTCCCTGACAACGTGGTCTTCTTTCAGCCAATGAGATTCAAGCTGTCCGGTTTCCAAGAAATCCAGCCTTCAATTTATTTAATTTGCCAATAATTATTGATTATTTTTCCATGCGTGACATCTAATAAATTCATTACATCCATCCGCGTACTCATAATAATTTATTACTGAATACTTTTGTAGTTACGAAAATATCTCATCCATCATTCCTTAAGATGGTATCACTGAGTCTCCCATCAAATTTTTACTATTGGCCGGCAAGCGGTCACGTGATTTAAATCTCCACCTGCTCGAACTTAGGCTAGCGAACGTACACTCAGCCGCTGTAATTTTCCATGAGGTCACGGACTTTCCGTCCTGCCAAAAATATCCCAAGGTATTACTCATGTTGTGAGTTTCCTTTGTATGACTCTCCCCCTTCCTCTTTCTGACCAAGACTTATTTGTGGACTCTGTATTTCCTTGTACGCCAACTAATGATATTCCCTGCTGTGAAGTAGCTAAAAGTTGTCGTGTTGAGCTAATCCGTCAGGCTCCAGTCTGTCGTCCTTCCTTCGCTCTGATTTCGACATTACCTAAACGAAATCTTTTCAACGTCCCTTCTGTATTTCTAATGAATGTACCATATATTATTTTACCGATCAAATCATGACTGACTATGGGCCTAAGTCACTCGGGTTCAGTACGTCATATCGACAAAGGATTATATCATAAGACACGCTGGATTTAGTGGCCTAAATGGCTGGTCCTATGATATGTCATCTATTCTTGGGTCAGATTGAGTTAGAAATGTTGAACAGGGTAACGTTCTTGTAAGATTATCTCACATTACATTACTTTTCGGATAAGTATGTGACAGCTACATACATAGCATTTGGCTCATATATGGCTACTGGGTGGGCCAATTTTCGTGAAGAGTTTGATGATTCTGTATTTCATATAAGTGATCGAAGGTATGAATTATGCATGTGAAAATTCCAAATTGACTTAACATCCATTAATAGAGAAAAATCAAACGTGTAAGGGATACAGATACGGCAAAAAGTCATAAGACCAAGGTTGTAGATCATTCCAAATTGAACGGAGATTGTGCAATCTGTTATGTGATAGAAATTTCCGAAGGTCTGCACCATCATTAAAATTGCCTGCATATTTCGATATTCTTCGGGGATAAACGTGAAAAATTTAATGATCTTGGATGTTTTCCGTTCGTTACAGGCTAAAACGTATAATTTTGTCAAATTTCAATTATCTTCTTTTTCTTCTGGCAGATTATGCCGCAATCTGGATTTTGGGCGAGGCGGGTAAAAATTAGGACTTTCAGGAAACTAAACCAAAAATTATGCAGATGGTCATTATTACCCCTTAAACGGAAAGCTGTACGAAAATTTCGCCAAAATAGTCAGTGTAGAGGCACACAGTCGTTACGATTTGATTTATATAGATAATGAATCTGCTCCATGTAAAACACCTTTTTGGCTATGTCCGCTGGACTTAACCTGCAAAACTGACCATTCATGATATCTCCCTTATTAATCCTCCTGACGAAAAAATGCACATGAAAAAAAGGTTTAGAGGCGGAATTCCATCACGTTTGCTCGATTTCCAGTCAGGTTGGTCTTGTTCTGTATATATTGTGGAAGAGTAAAATCACCATTTCGGTTCCCTATAAACCGCCAGTCCATTCCGGAACATGAAATGTTATTTACGTTTAAAACCTACCTTTGGACAGGCGGATGCTAAATATGAATTTTGGTTCGAATATCTTCAGTAGTTTTCAAGTTGTAAGGAATACGCTTTACACGCACCCGCTCGTGAGTTAAGTCCGATGGGATTTGTACAAAAAAACGGTCCGTTAATGATATCTCCCTTATTAATCCTCGTATCGAAATGATGCACATGAGAAAAAAGGTTTAGAAATTAATTTCTACCAAGGCAGGTACATTTAAATTAACGTTGGTTGTGTATATTTTGTGGAAGTGCAAAATCACTGTTCCGGTTTCGTATAAACCCCCAGTCAGTTCAGGGATTAGAAACAATATTTGCCCTAAAACCTATCAAGGACAGGTGTATTCTAAATATGAGTCTTGGTGGAAATACATCCAGTAGTTTGTAGCACTCGCGTACATACGGCGTAATTAAGGAAGAAAATAATACAGTTAAGAAAGTTCAAAGTAATAGAAAATGGATTATAACTGAGGACAGCCGGATAACGACAAATATGTAAATGCCAAGTTAATGTATTGGAAAATCAAATGCCCCTCAATATATTATGCTAGTGTGAGTTATGGATATAATAAAGCGGTAACAGAGGAGAAATTTAGGTCCATTGATTCCTAGGTAAACAAATATTAAGAAGATGACTAATGGTGTTATTACTTAATTTATTCGAAGGCGGTTATAACATCCAACGACATTCCGCCAATATCCCGCAGATAGGCCGATTGACGCCTCTCTTGCCTTCTACCCAAGGAACAACCACGAATTTAAAAGCATGCTGAGGAAAATGGCAATACGTTACTTCCCTGCTGGCATGCAGAGACGTTGCCATGGTAACCTGTAGGTTCGTTGTCGGTCTGTCGGTCACTCAATGCAGAGCATGGTACCAGCAGAAAATTGTCAAGTTCTCCGTCATGTAAAGATTAAGGTAAATTATGAACATAACGAAAGTTGTTTATAATGAAGAGACGCTTCACGTACGGTAAACGAAGTTTACAGAAAATCAATAGTATAAGAGAAAATGGAGGAAAACCATTCTGGTTTTCCTATAAACCCCCCGTCTATTCAAAGATTTTAAAATGATATACATATTGAAACCTTCCCCGGGATGAGTATACTCTAAATATGAAGTTTAGTTGAGATCTATCGAGCCGTTTCGACGTGATGGTGGAAAAACCATTCTGGTTTTCCTATAAACCCCCGTCTATTCAAAGATTTTAAAATGATGTGCATATCGAAACCTTCCCCGGGATGAGTATACTCTAAATATGAAATTTGGTTGAGATCTATCCAGCCGTTTCGACGTGATGGTGGAAAAACCTTTCTGGGTTTCCTATAAACCCCCGTGTATTCAAAGATTTTAAAATGATATGCATATCGAAACCTTCCCCGGGAGGAGTATACCCTAAATATGAAGTTTGGTTGAGATCTATCCAGCCGTTTCGACGTGATGGTGGAAAAACCATTCTGGTTTTCCTATAAACCCCCCGTGTATTCAAAGATTTTAAAATGATATGCATATCGAAACCTTCCCCGGGAGGAGTATACTCTAAATATGAAGTTTGGTTGAGATCTATCCAGCCGTTTCGAATTGATGGTTGAAAAACCATTCTGGTTTTCCTATAAACCCCCCGTGTATTCAAAGATTTTAAAATGACATGCATATCGAAACCTTCCCCGGGAGGAGTATACTCTAAATATGAAATTTGATTGAGATCTATCCAGCCGTTTCGACGTGATGGTGGAACAAACAGACAAACAAACAGACACGAACAATTTTATTTATATAGATAATATAGTTTTTACGTCCCAGTAGCCACTTTTACGGTTTTCGGAGACGCCAAAGTGGTAGAAATTTGCTCCGCACGAGTCTATTATGAGTTGGTAAACCTCCCGACATGAGGCTGACTTATTTATGGACCTTCAAATACTATTGGACTCAGCCGAGATCAAACCCACCTACTTGAGCTCCGAAGGTCGGCGCTCTACCGTCTGAGTGACTCAAACGGCCTGTTCATGTTAAAGGTTGATCCTCCGTATTTCAACTCTCACAAATTTCTGCAGCTCCATCTTTGTTTCGGAGCTCAAACTCGAATTCCAACTTTATCTTTTCTACCACTCAAGCTTCAGCCTTGTGAGATAAACTGAGGACCTATGTAGTAGTTAAGAGGGGAATTCCTCAAGGCAGTATTATTGGACCTGTATGTTTTCTTATATATATGAATGATACGAGAAAAGAAGTGGAATCAGAGATAAGGCTTTTTGTGGATGATGTTAGTCTGTACAGAGTAATAAATAAGTTACAAGGTTGTGAGCAACTGCAAAATGATCTCGATATGTTGTGAGATGGACAGCAGGCAACGGTATGGTGATGAACGGGGTTAAAAGTCAGGTTGTGAGTTTCACGGATAGGAAAAATCCTCTCTGTTTTAATTACTGCGTTGATGGGTTGAACGTTCCTTTTGGGGATCATTGTAAGTATCTAGGTGTTAATTAAGGAAAGACCTTCATGGGGTATTCACATAAATGGGATTGTAAATAAAGGGTACAGATCTCTGCACATGGTTATGAGGGCGTTTAGGGGTTGTAGTAAGGATGTAAAGGAGAGGGCATATAAGTGTCTTGTAAGACCCCAACTAGAGTATGGTTCCAGTGTATGAAACCAGGATTACTTGATTCATGAACTGGAAAAAGGCCAAATAAAAGTAGCTCGATTTGTTCTTGGTGATTTTCGACAAAAGAGTAGCGTTACAAAAATGTTGCGAAGTTTGGGCTGGGAAGAATTGGGAGAAGGAAGACGAGCTGCTCGACTAAGTGGTATGTTCCGAGCTGTCAGCGGAGAAATGGCGTGGAATGACGTTAATAGACGAATACGTTTGAGTGGTATCTTTCAAAGTAGGAAAGATCACAATATGAAGATAAAGTTGGAATTGAAGAGGACAAGTTGGGGCAAATATTTGATTATAAGAAGGGGAGTTAGGGATTGGAATAACTTACCAAGGGATATGTTCAATAAATTTCCAATTTTTTTGAAATCATTTAAGAAAAGGTTAGGAAACAACAGATAGGGAATCTGCCACCTGGGTGACTGCCCTGATTGATTGATTGATTGATTGATTGATTGCTTGATTGCTTGATTGATTGATTGATTGATTGATTGATTGATTGATTGATTGATTGATTGATTGATTGATTGATTGATTGATTGATTGATTGATTGATTGATTGATTGATAAGAGGCAACTAACCCTTTGATGAATCATGTACTGTAATACGTCTGAAGAATTCCGTCATGCTGACTACTGGCGGCTCGTGCTAAAATTCAACTGTATGCCTTGTAGTCTGTTGCTGCGAGTTTAATAGCACAACGTATGTTTTTCGCCACGCATGCGCTCGGATATTATTATATTCCGTGGATGATTTGTGATTGTAGTTTTAGCTTGTCTCCAGAATTTCAGTGCGCGATGACGGGGCTACTTCCTTATGAGCCGAAGTCAAGCCATCACATCGGATATTTCCGAATAATTCCTTTATATAATGGCGCATAGATCGAAGGGAATAACATTAAATACCAGTGTGATACAGTACATTACCACAGAAGAAGCGACCATCACTTGACGCACGAATATTTACAGACCATCTGCCTGGACAGCAGTCATCTTCCTAGGCTCAAGGTGCTTAATGGACTCTATGAGCAATGGGTTGGTTGATTTTATTTTGTTCGTTTTTATTCCGCAATCTGATTTCAAATCTCTTCTAAAGAACACAAACAGGCAATATTTTCCATTGTAGTACAAACAGTTATTGAATTACCTGTCTCTCGTATATCCACCTCTATGGACTTGCGTAGGCTGACGTGAACCCTGGAGGAAACAAACAGTGTGTTTATGCGTCACTGAGAGCCGGCGACAATATCTATTCGCGTGTGGGCTTCTCTCAGCCCAGCCCTCCTCGCTCATTATTCGCAGACCTCTAGAGGTGAGTCCGTCCATTGTTACAAGACTCATAACCTTATAATGGATATTAGAACTGTTGAAAGGATGAAAGCTTGACTGAATTATCTGACAATTGCATGTCTGTACTCTGTGACACTAAGATCATATCTTCAACACGCTTTACCCTTCGACATGTCATGCGAAAATAATGAATTGGTGGATAAATACAATAAATTCATGTTTATGTTTGTTTCCCATTTTATTGATATTGTTTTCTTGTTCTCAACGCACGGAGAAAGTCATACGGTGATGTGTTCTTTTTTTATACATTACTAGCTGACGTGCCGGGTAGTACACTTAGACTAACATAAAAATGCATTCACTCCATCATTAAGCATCACCATTTTTTTTTTGCTAGTTGCTTTACGTCGCACCGACACAGATACGTCTTATGGCGACGATGGGATAGGAAAGGCCTAGGAAGTGGAAGGAAGCGGCCGTGGCCTTAATTAAGGTACAGCCCCGGCATTTGTCTGGTGTGAAAATGGAAAACCACGGAAAACCATCTTGAGGACTGATGACAGTGGGGCTCGAACCCACTGTCTCCCGATTACTGGATACTGGCCGCACTTACGCGACTGCAGCTATCGAGCTCGGTCAACATTTATTATTAATAATATTAATTCTCGCACCATAACTGAATGTAGTTATCACTTGGTGACTTCCAATGAAATAATATTTAAAATAAGTGAATAAATAAATGGGCTGGCCACGTGGTGTAGAGATAGCGTGCGTGCCTCTTACCCGGAGGCCCCAGGTTCGATTCCCGGCCAGGTCAAGGATTTTTACCTGGACCTCAGGGCAGGTTCGAGGTCCACTCAGCCTATGTGATTAGAATTGAGGAGCTATCCGACGGTGAGATAGCGGCCCTGTTCTAGAAAGCCAAGAATAATGGCCGAGAGGATTCGTCGTGCTGACCACACGATACCTCGTAATCTGCAGGCCTTCGGGCTGAGCAGCGGTCGCTTGGTAGGCCAAGGCCCTTCAAGGGCTGTAGTGCCATGGACGTTTTGGCGGGGAATAAATAAATGACGATAATAATAATAATAATAATAATAATAATAATAATAATAATAATAATAATAATAATAATAATTTCCAATTTGCTGAAAAAGCAGGTAAACGTGTGCATCATTCATTCGATTTCTGACCCGGTTGAAACAGCTTGTGGATTTTCATTTTCAGTTCCATATCTCCCTGAAGATTTATGTTTTCATATTCAATTCCATATCTCCCGATAACGTACGTGTATAAATAAATGAATGAATAAATAAATAGCCTGGGATCTCGTTAAGAAATTTCCAGTCTGGATCAATCTTATCACGGGATTGTAGCTCTCGGGAAACCTATACAAACTTTCTCTTTAACAGCGTTTTACTTGCTTAAGGGAGGCTGGGACTGAGTTTGTGGTGAAAAAAGTAAAAGTTATCGAATTTTCAATTTGTGCATATTATTGTACGCCGGACTCCTTCGGATCATTTGGCGGTGGTATTTTTCGGGTTCCGCCATTTTTAAAGTACTAGCGTGACATTTAAATGTCCGGTTGAGTCCCCATCCACTAGCTTTTACTTACACAAATGTGTTTTTTTATTTCATATATACATTTTCAGGTATTTAAAATGTTCCAGCTGAACCAATTTGGTTTCAAATTCCATGAGAATTTCACGGGTTGTTAACACCTGTATTGTCTTGATATTAACAGAAGGAACTTTTTATAATGTTGATACTTTAAAAGATAGTAGCCTTCAAAGGGGTATTTTTTAGCATAATTTGAGAAAAACATAAACACACAAAACACATTTTTCCCTCACATTCATGGACTTCATATGCAGACTTTCTCTCTGTTAAAATTCTTTCCATACTTTGAAGTGATTGTACACCAGTTTTGAATGTGATATTTGAAGTAACTGTTCAGCTGGAGCATTTTTTATGCTTATCGATTTTTTTTAAATTTTAATTTGTAAGTGTTAATTTCTCAGAAAGTTTTGTTGCTATTTTCCTGAAAATTGGTGCATGGCCTTATTCCACCATTAGGAGACGAAAAACCAAATTTCATTAAATTCTATCAACAATTACTATATTTTTATAAATTCAGTCCTAACTTCCTTTAATGTGTTCCTAACCCACGATGTATTCACGCATCACTCTTGTATTATCCTCTAGGAGAATTGTTTTAACACGCTCTTGCCCTTAAACGATCTTATGCGTTTCTTGTTGTTGTGTACAGCTGACTAACAGTTGACAATCAACTCATTTCGAGGCTAAGTCCAATTATATATAAATGAGTTCTCCTGTGCTATCTTCGGAGTAAAATGGAAGCTACCCATGGGGAAGAAGCTGACTCCAATAGCTCGCTGAGTGACTTTATGGTTAATGAGAGAGAATGACGTGGGAAAGTAGTCCAATTCAGCTAAGGTTTGAAGTATATAAAAGAAGAAAACCTGGTAGCCTATAGCACGTTTTTAATCCGACAGAGTCTTAATTTAACATCCGACAAAAAATCGGTGATAAATATTAGAGTGCATTACAGCACAAAATAAATTACTTCTCTGTAAGTGCCGGTAGTTTGGAGTGATTTTCTACTATTCAGAGATCCATAATAGAAAACCGCAACTCCTAAAATACCTTGCCAATCTCAATGAAATACGACTAAATACCGGTTATATGCAATTGTGTAATTATTCGGAGCAAGAATCAATGGCAGAGTTTCTAATGCAGACGTTTAGGTTCTGTGTGGACATTGTTCAAATGTAGTATTAAGCTTTTGACTTTTACTGTTAATGTTTTAAATCTTGTTTTACTCGGCTTGTTTTGTACTCCTCAATGAACCGCATTAGCATTTGTACATGTAGATACCAAGGAGATAAAGATGTGACAGAAACTGTCTTCATTCTAGAAGAACATTTTTCTTGTCAAAACATTTCTAGGGGATTGGCGAGTAGAGAAATGAACCAATTATTGCAAAATTCGTTCCTTTATATGGGAAGAGGCACAAGTAGATTGTTAGAAAAATTAGTTGTCACTCAGCTGTCAACAGTTGCTTGACTTCATTATAAAAATAATGGCTTGGTAAACTCGACTTGAATAAAAGCTGTCACTGCCAATGAAACGTGAGATTGTAAGCACAAACTTTCCAACTTCTCGTATCCTAGCTCTGTTGTAGAACCGTCTAAGTCTGGCGTCTGGAATAAGATGACGTGACGGTTAACGAATTAGTTTAATAGGTCAAATAGTACTGGTTGGTTAAGTGGTGGAGAATTTTATAATTACCCTTGTAAGTCTTTACCAATTCAACGATTATTATATACGTATGAAATTCGAAGATTCTCTATCGTTTCTATTTCCCTCCTTTTTTCTTTTTAAGCACCCACACTGTTCGTTAATGAACGCAAAGCAAGCAAGGTTGTTGTTTTACGTGACTGTTAATGGCGTTGTCATGGTTACGTGGAGACCGAGTAATTTATTTCTAAAAATCCATGTTCATTGGGCGAGATTAGAACTGCAGCTGCCTTGGTGAGAACCCATTGGCATAATAATGAATACGTGCAGGAATATAATTTATAACTGTCTGTTTGTGCACTTGTAATTCGAAAACGACTAGATTAGAGTGAGAGTTGGTATTTGTATTGCAGGGGAATTCAGATCATTGGTTTATTTTGTTGCCATAGCACTCATTGAGCGATATATTGGGGAGACGTCTTGGATTAATTAAAAACTTTTCTTATTGATAATACGTGTATTTTGATGACAATTAGGATTTGTTACATACTCAGTGTACGAAAGTGGTTCCTATCCCCAACATTCTGTCGAATCATTGGAAAAGGGAATTTGAAGAAAATGGTTTTGAAAACAACTTCAATACTTTCGGCTGAAGGTTGGTTGGACTCTGTGCCTGTTACTAAATGACTCTACGATTCCATCACGGTGAGATAGCGGCCACGGTCCAGAAAGCCAAGACTAACGGCCGGGAGAATTCGTCGTGCTGACCACACTACTCCTCGTAACCTGTAGGCCTTATGACTGAACAGCGATCGCTTGGTAGACCAAGGCCCGTCGGAGCTGTTGTGACATGGTTTTATGTTTCTTTTTTACTATTTCATCAAAATCTCGGGTCATCTATCTTCCCTCTGTCAATGTATAGCTATAAAGTTACTCCATTTACAGTAATGACACTGTATACTTGCCGTAAAATTCGTTATGTTGCGAAATTTTGTTCTAATGGCTGCGTATAAAACAATATTCATCTTATACGTGGTCCTACTAGGATCATTTGAGCTACGCTGTCTCATTTTGGGTTTTAGCTGGAAGTTAAATGCCGTAAGCTATGCTTTTCTTGGGATTTTTCGGGTGAAAGTTCCAAACCATGGTCCACCAGGATTCACAACCGATTCGAACTTTGGTCGCCCAGACTAACAATCAGCTGCAAAACCGCTGCGCTTATCAGGACTTCGAAACATTTTTCAAATTATTCCAGAATTTTCTGGTGCCAGTAATTACAGTGCATTCAGATAGCATTCAGCTTCCTTAATATCTCAGGATTCGAAACTGACGGATATTTCTCCGGTGAACATTCACTGCACCAAGCTGTAATTAAAATACAATAATGTATTCCCGAACAGCGTATCCTAGTATTTTGAAACTTCTTGTTTCAGTTTTGGTGAGCCTGATTTCTGTGTTACTAGCGATATAGATAGTAATAATGTAGTTAGTAGTAAGTTAGTCAAAAATATTTCATTTTTAGCAGTGCTCTAGCTGCCATCACAGTATTTTTTAATACCGTTACGGAAATGTCGTGGGTCACAGAGGTGTAAGAAGGTACCGGGGTGAATGGGCGGACAAAGAAATGACCAGAGCATAAGTGAAAGCACTAAATTTTAAAATGTTATTTCTTTTCATCCTTTTTTTTTTCTTTTACTTTAAAATTTGGTAGATTGAAGATTTGGAACAAACAGAAGTTAAATAGAATAACAATGAGCTGGTCAGTTCTGATAACAACAGCGGAGTATCAGTCAAAACATCAGGTACAAGTACTAGAGAGAACTATAAACACGATAATATACAAGAGGTGATCATTATAGCTCTGACCAGCCACACTAATTTATGTTTGCTTCGCTCACATCGTCGTTTGAGCTCCAAAATAAATACAGTCCAGCCTCTCAGAGGCAAAAGTTTCCTGAAGTGCACTTACAACTCATATTTGTCCTAATGTGGGCTTATTTATCGCTCAACAATTTGTTACACACTGGTCTATAAACGATTACCAAATAAACAGGGGCAATGAGTGTCCACTCTAAATGGCCTACATGTAAAAAGAAAAGGTTTAACATGATCGACCATGAACAAAAGGCTAGGAGTTGAAACATTTGCACTCCTAGAAACATTCTTAAAACCCTATGCGGGCTTATGGCCCGAAGTTACAGAGGCTAAGCCTATTCTACAGTGGGGTGACTAAACGAGAAATATGAACTGCCAAAGTTGTCTTAAGAATTTGGAGGTTCAGAAAATTTTAGTCACCCCATACCAAGTTGAATGGGAATCAACAGAGGGTAATCACACTTTATTCCCTTAGTTTACATGTTTACCAGCCTGGATTTGAACAGAATCCACAGACATGCCGAAAATCTACATTTAAACTATGAAATGAAAATTGTATATGAAAAAAAAACAAGTTTGAAACATTCCCCTATGTCTATCTGCCGGAGCAATCACATATTGCCATTACCTCGTTTTGCTGTGCCTATCGACCGCCGACCTACGGACCCTGGCCCCAAATAATACGCTACACTCATGGAGCGAAGATGATGACGACACAGTCCTGAAGTGCCAGCTTTTATAGTATTTCGAGGAGAAGTTTCCAGAACACTTAACAGATAGTCTGGATGCCTGTACACACCCCCAAATTTAATTGGCGAGAGAAAATATACACAACATTTCTGATTGGTTGCTAGATACAGGAGATTGAGGGAGCCAGAAGTGTTGACGACCTTGACGCAAGAACAAAACAATCTTCAAAACTAAGGTAATCCAACCGTAAAAAATTAAATTTCCCAACATAATCAATTGTCTTTAATCCCGCCAGAGGGGGGACTTAGGCCGATGGTAGAGACACCTAACATTTGCAATCCCAAGTATCTTGCATAACATTCGTTCAAGCTCAGTTTCATAGATGACCTTATTGAAGGCGCGCAGTTTAACTGAACGGAGAAGGTGTACCCCCGGTACATATACATTCAACTAATTATAATGTATTCACGATCAATCTATCATCCCTTTTTAAAATAATACAACGCGTAAAAACCATCAAGAAATAAATGGAGTTAAATAATTATATTTTCCATTAAATATAGGATAATCACATATTTAATTCAATAATATGAACAGGCCAACAGAATATATGATAGGTATGCATGAACACAAAATGAATATAATACAATATAAAAACAGCGATCGTTTGGAAGTTACAGTAATATTAAGCCGTGCGTATGATCTTTAAGATAACAAAATCACACATGGCTCATACCGACATGTATTTAAAATGGACTCCTCAAAAAATGATCTGTTAATGATTTTCTTTCTTTAGCATTTCGTTTCTACATCCATGACTGAAAGGGGTCACTAAGTTCAATTAACTGACTTTATACGGCCTATGTTTGACTCGTTGGCTGAATGGTCAGCGTACTCGCCTTCGGTTCAGAGGATCCTGGGTTCGATTCCTGGCCGGCTCGGGGATTTTAATCTTCATTGGTTAATTCCAGTGGCCCGTGGCTGGGTGTTTGTGCTGTTTCCAACATCCCTGCAACTCACACACCCCACACATAACACTACCCTCCACCACAATAACACGCAGTTACCTACACATGGCAGATGCCACCCACTCTCATCGGAGGGTCTGCCTTACAAGGGCTGCACTCGGATAGAAATAGCCACACGAAATTATTATTATTATTATTATACGGCCTATACTCGTACTTTTAACACAATCTTATTCACATATCTCCCCGAATTTAAGCTTTTCTGGTCATAAGTATTCGACTAGACTTGATCGGGAAAAGTCTACAGCGTTTCCTTTTACCTCCTAGGCTGTAGTTCCCTCCAAAATTTCACACCCGAGTAAAGGTACATATACCATAAATTATATCTGTATTTATTGTGCACTTGGTAGTAAGTACTTATTATTTTTAATGATCTAAGGGTAAGAAGTGTGGAACAAAGTGAGGTCACAAAGCTAACTGCAAACAGAGGATTGTGGAGACGCTTAGTTAATTCACAAAGCTATGCAGACTGAAAGCTGAAAGATTGAGCAGATGATAATGGAGATGTATGTGCGCATGTATGTATGCCACATTGTAGCATAATATAAACTCTATTGAGCGGCATCTAAGCCAAAACTTTTCTGAAGCTTTTCCCAATTTTATCTGCTAATTAAGATACACCGTAAAAGCTCCGTGGGGTACTTACGTTACCTCCAGTTGTTGATTTTGCTGGAAAGGTTTTTATACAACTGACACTATAATAATTCGAAGTGCCCCGTTCCTTGAGCTTCCAGTGGTCCCGGTTTCAACTACAAGCTGCGCCATGAATTTTAAACACGTTTAGTTATTCTTGAGGCTCGGGGACTAGGTGTTTAAGCATACCTTAATATACACCTCTTCATTTACCCACGTCACACCGTACCAATAAATCATCACAGAGATTTAGATTAAAACATTCCTCCAGTTGAGTTTGGCTCAGGAATGGTATCCGGCAATAAAGCTGGACCAAGTCAACATGACGTACGACACTGTTCGGATCCACGACCTCATCAGAGTGTGAGAAAAACGGCTAAGGAAGTCTGTATCATTCATATTAGTCACTTTCACAATCGATGCACTGCTTCGTTAAAAGTAATATTCTTTTGGTATCCTCTTCAGTTCAACTATCGCAACCTTCTGAACAAGTCCAATGCCACCTTCCCTTAATCGTCGTTTCACTGCCGAAGAAAGAGGAAGAAATTGTGCACTGTCTAATCAAGAAATGAAGAGGATATTAATATAACTGTAATTTTATGTTTACCAAGCATTTTCTAAATCAGTAGAGCAGTGTTTAGACGTAGATCATCACACAATGAGAACCAGTGTCCAAATACGCACAATTCTTGTATGCCAGTCATGCTCAGGGCCACCCTTCACAGCCCATGATTGAATACTCTCAGAGAAAACACTTGTGACATTACTGTTTACGTCTTGCAACCTCTCTAATAAAGCTTCTACAACTTGTGGGTCACTACCGTTCACGGTTTGAAGGTTGGAGAAGCCACACATATTTCATAATAATTATAATTTCTTATTCATTTTACCTACACCAGCTTCTTTTTGACACTTTCGGAGACGCTTAGGGTGCCAGAATTTTGCCCTCCAGGAGTTCTTTTCAAGTGCCAGTAAATCTAAGCCACTCACCCTGGTACTAATTTTTTCTCCTAGCAATATACACGTATTTTCAACTTAATCAAACGTAGTTCACATTCCATAGCCAGTTGCCAAATGGTTTATTAGCATTAAGGAATCCCGTTCTGAGGGTAGAACACCACGACTCCAGCGTATCTTAAGGACTATAGCAGTTAAGGGAGCCTCATTAGAGTAACGGTAATGTTTTAATGTCCTATTAATTTCTATATATTTAAAAACTGCAAGGATGTCGCAGTTATGTACCACAGGAGCCTTTTAATTTTCTTGGGGCAAATGTCACGGAAATGTAGGATCATCGAATGCCATCAGCCTGAATCAGGGTCGAACCCACTTACTTGGAAACAGGACAACGACTAATCGACTGCGCTACTGAGGTTGCTGGGACTTGAGTGATACACAACATTATATATTAATAAGAAGGAAAGTGTGGTTAGAGTACATACAAGCGAGTTCTCCAGCCACTACATTGTCGGAACAGAGGGCTGTTAACTGTTTACTAGCCCGACTATGAAGATTAGGCTAGACATGATTACTTGAAAAAAAAAATCTTGCCACATTTCGTTGGTTGGACGTTATTTCGTAATCTCAACAACCGAGGGTGAGCACAACACTCGTGGAAATAGATTCTGGCTACAATGTAAGACCCACGTTTCTCCTCTCCACAACCTTAATCCACTCCTAATACCGAAACAAGAAGCTAGACCCAAACTAATATTATTTGACAAACAATAGAAACAAAAATTAAGCGGCGTGCTCACTTTAACGGCACAGCTCACATAAATTTTCCGATTGTAACTGAAGACCACACTTCACCCCACTCCTGAAACGCTAGCAAACACCTAAAACAAGACTAAGCAATTTATCTCAGTTTAACGTCATCTTACAGACAATGAAAAATGTGTGCTGTTCTCTTTGACTGGCATCCAATAAGATTTGCATTAAACATAAGACACTATTATGGTGCCCAAGGTTCATCAAAGACCTTACCAGAACGAACACGAACATCGCATACTTGTTCTATCTTGTGATCCACTGTGACTTGAATTTAAACAGTCCATAAAACCAATTGAAAGCTACTCACCGAATTCGCACACGTCTGACATTGTCTCTTCATCTCTCTAATATATCATTGGGAAACTGCGTTAGAATCTGCTCTCAAATACGACAAATTTTAACGAATGTCGTGCTTTAGAACCTAAATTTCTGGTTTAAAAATCCACTGCACATTCGCTTCCCGCTCGATTTACCAGGTTCTATCCCTGGTTCTGCTGAAGATAAAAACGTTGAAGGGCTAGAATTAAATCTACAGAACATCGGTTAAAAATTAATTGAGCAGAGGATTATGTACAAATTACACCTTTCGTCCACCCTGGAAGGATTCTTCTCGTATCAACTTCATGCGAATGGTATACCAGTCTAACATACGGATAAAAAAAATGAGTTTGGCTTACTACTGTAGTTGCGTAGGCTTAGTACCTTTCTGAAAGAAACGTATTAATTTGAGAAATGAAATAAGGCTGTAGCGCATAAATCTGCCGTCAGGAGAGTTTTAGCACGAAATTACTTCCCTCTACGTAAAGCAAGTCATCAGATCTGTATTACTGCTGCACGGTTCGCAGTCAGGCTATGCGTACGTTAATTAATTTATATGTAAACAGTGGAAGCATAAGAAAGCACAGAAACTTTGGGGAGCCGTAAACGTGTGTGATAGCCTGAAACATATGACAGGGAAATAGCCTAGACTAAACGAAGTACTGATTAAAGATACATTGGTAGAAGTGGTAAGCATGAGATAAAAGAGTTCTGAGAAAAACAAAACAAACACACACGCACATGTATATATACAGGGTGGGAGGAAACAATGCGAACCAGGTATATGAGCGTTAAAGGGGTGATCATACTGATAAATAATTTGAAAATAAATAAATCTATATCTCGCGCTGTTGTCTTTTTATCAGCGGCTGAACTTAGACCATTAGGTCGCTTCCCGGGTGAATTCAAATGGACTTGGTTAGGCGCTGTTGCAAAATCTGAACGTGGCTTAGAACTGGCTTGAGAGTATCGATCGAAGAAAATAAGGTCCGCCCTGAGAGGGATTGAAACACGGGTCTCCGAGCTGACAGGATCGCGCCACAGGAATTGCGCAACTGTGACACCGGGTGAAACCCACCGTCTGTTTGTGTTTAATGCCGATTTCTGTTTAATGCAAATCTTACTGAATAGCAGTCGAAGAGAACAACACACATTTTTCATTGTTAATAATAATCCTACTTGCTTTACGTCCCACTAACTACTTTTACGGTTTTCGGAGACGCCGAGGTGCCGGAATTCCTTTTCGCAGGAGTTCTTTTACGTGCCAGTAAATCTGCCCCGACACGAGGCTGACATATTTGAGCACCTTGAAATATCACCGGAATGAGCCAGGATCGAACCTGCGAAGTTGGGGTGAGAAAGCCAGCGCCTCAACCGTCTGAGCCACTCAGTCCGGCATTTTTTTCATTGTTAGCACAGAGCATGGAGGGAAAGATGACACAAACAACAACATAGTACTAACCCCATTACCAGAGATATTACTAGAGAAAATCCGCACACACGCACTACAGGGAGATGTTGACCACTACCTCCCAAACTTATTACATGATGAATGGCAAAATCACTTGTACGTAGTTTTCTCGTATTTAAGTTTGTTGTTCGTGAAAATATTACAGAAGGGGAATGACTTCGTTTAAATGTATAGATCATGATATTTTGAGACCATGTAAGCAAATGAGCTTAAATAATCAAATCCTGTGACTGTAAGATTTGAGATCAACAGATACACTGGAGGAAAAACATACCTAAACACCATGAAATACGGAACGTAGAATACAGAAATGTTGGCAATACATTTGTCGAGGTAACATATTTAGTCTAATTGATTAAAGGTACAAGACTACAGGTTAACATCCGCGCGAGAAAAGCCATCGCAAATGTGCCATGCTGGTCCATTAATAACCGGTGTAATCGCCTGACTGTTGAATGCAGGCATGCAAACGAGCATGCAATGTGTCGTAAAGGTGCCGGATGTCAGCTTGTGGGATGGAGTTCCATGCCTGTTGCACTTGGTCGGTCAATACAGGGACGGTAATGCCGGTTGTGGATAACGCTGCAGTTGTCGTCCAATGATGTCGCATACGTGCTCGATTGGGGACAGATCGGGGGATCGAGCAGGCCAAGGCAACATGTCGACACTCTATAGAGCACGTTGAGTAACAACAGCGACATGGAGGCGTGTACTACCATGTTGGAAAACACCCCCGGGAATGCTGTTCATGAATAGTAGCACAACAGGACGATCGCTAGAGGACGTCAAGGTGTGTGGGATAAACACGAGAGTGCTTCTGCTGTCATAGGATTGTTCACCAGACCAGAACCCCCGGTGTAGGTCCAGTGTGTTGGCGCCGCAGGCAGGTGGAATATAGGAGCTGACCTGGCCTCCTTCTAACCAACACACGGCCATCACTGGCACAAGGGCAGAACCGGCTTTCATTGGAAAACACAACGGACCTCCACTCCATCCTCCAACGAGCTCTCGCTTGACACCACTGAAGTCGCAGACGGCGGTGGTTTGGGGTAAGTGGAATGCACGCCGCAGGGCGCCTGGCTAGCGTCTGTCCTTCAAGTAACCGATTTCGAACGGTTCGTTGCGTCACTGTGGTGCCAGCTGCCGCTCGAATTGCTGCTGCAGACGCAGTCCGCTGAGCCACAGCCATACGCTGAATTCGGCGGCCCTCCCTTTCGATGGTGCCACGAGAACGTCTGGAGACGGCCTTCTTGCGAGCGTACCTCCTCGTGACCACTGCTGCCAGCACGCATGCACAGTGGAGACATTCTGCCAAGTCGTTCTACAATAGCGCGGAAGGAAAATCCACCTTCACGTACCCCTATTGTACGGCCTCGTTTAACCGCAGTGAGCTGTTGATACTGGCCTCTTCGTCATCGTAAAGGCATTTTTCACGCACTCACAGCCAGTCCGTCCAATCTCAGAGGTAAGTAATGCTCTCGCACAGTACAGTTCGTATTTAAAGCAAACTTAATGTGCAACGTCATGGGGCCGCTACCGGCGCCACGCTAATGCGATTTGCGGTAAATTTGAACGAACGTCATCTTTCAGATGTATAAACACGCCTACTAACTTTCGCTAATCTAGCACAATCCCTTCTTGGTGTTTGGATACTTTCTTCCGATATTGTATATGCGAAATTAACCACGGACATGTGACATTTCAGACAAAACGAACTCACATGCATGGACCAGACTCCACACAGTATCCGCCTTGATAAGAAGCAATAGACACTGACTTATAAGTTACCAGTGGAGTTACTTATCCTTCGCACAGTTTCTTGATTATAATAAAAAATAAAATTACACCTTGTTGGGTTCTTAAAATTTGCAGAGGAACACCGTGAGAAGATACCCATAATTTCCTTCTCTTTTGTAGTTTCCTTTTATTTCATAGTCCCCCTTGCTACCGAAGGAATATGAACGCTACTGAACGGGATACAAATAATTATTATAACAGCTCATGCGCTATCAACGCTATCAAGTGGCATAAAAATGACTATCTTAGCAGCATATGACCTACCACTCCGAAACATTACCCACTTTTCATTGTTGCAATTCATCACATTTACCCCTTTTCACGAATATTACTTATCGGTTTGGTGGTTCCGAGATATCGTGACGAGGGAAAGAGTAAGTGAGTGAGTGAGAGGTATCTCAAAGTGAGTTACCCACTTGCAAAACATGCTACGTCATTGTAGACAGAAAGTCTGAAAATTAAGTAAAACGTATTTCAGGTCTTATACTGATGACATATATGTGATTCCTGGTGTACGATGTTCTAAAACGAACTCACAAGCATGAACCATAATCGGTGAGATATCCACCTTTTTGAAATTTCAAGTAGTTCCAGTAACTTTCCATTTAGGAAGATTTGCACACACTCCAAACTGTTTGGACATAACGTAGGCTATGAGATACGTTTTAAGGGCTTATGTTACCCTGTGGAAAGGAGACAGTGGAACTAACAGTGCCTCGAAATATAGCATCATGTATCCTAATAAAACCTGAAGTACAAAACTCTCGTTATATCTGTACCTAATTTCTGCAATAATTTCTATCACAAGCAGAGTTCTGGTGGGCATAAACACGTTTTGAAAATGGACTATTTAGTTTATGTTTGTACTGGGTGGCACCTCTGCCCCTTGATCTAGTTCTACGGAGCCCGCTGCTTTTACTACAATTCTGAAAATCGTCGGCCCTTCTCCCTAATTCGGGAATTTTAACACATGTATGTATGGTTACGGGATAGAAGACAGCAGGAATAATGTGCACCACTATTAATTCGTCATGGGTACTCAGAATGAACCCGTAAAATACGTTGGCGTACGATACAACAGGAAGTCCACACACAGACCAGTAACAGGTGTTTAATACGCTGGAAACTGCCCGCTATATCCCAAGCATCTCATTTGTTCACGTGGCAGGGGTCTGGTCAGAGATATGATAATGGACAGGGCACGAGAGTATGGAGGTTCTTATGCCTCACAAATATGTTTCTTTTACCGCAAATTACCTCAAATGAGTTTTTTTTTTGCTAGTGATTTACCATCACACTACACATTGAAGGCATTCGGAGACATATGGTTGGATAAAAATCTAGGATCGGGAAGGAAGTGACCATGACCGTCATTAAAGTACAGCCCCAGCATTTGTCTGGTGTGAAAATGGGGCTAGGATGTGGCAAGATCGAGTAAATAGTTTCCACAGGCTGATTTCTGTATGTGGCCCTGAAAAGGGCCGTTGGTATCATGGCGTAGGTTATGATGCTGAGCTGGACGAGAATGAAGTGGTGAGGATCTGTGGCTAGGACACAGGCAACCGATATTCCAATTAGTTATGCCGTACATGTTCCAAGCTTCGTAGGATATATGGAGGGTAAAGTGTGACCCATTGGACCGATAACAACAAGCAACGGTAGGTATTTAGCTCCATGAAGTCACCTCCTTCGAGGCATCTTACAACACAACACACACAACACAACACAAATCTTATTCACTCCCTCGTGATGCATTCCAGTGACGAGTATGTGGATATGTTACTTATCCATGGAAAACCTAGTCAAAATGGATACCAGGCACAACGCCTGAATTAGGCATGTCATTTCGGAGTGTAGAAAGACGTCTCTGTATAACTGAGTCCCTGGGAAGAACACGGCCTCTTCAAGATCATCCCGTAATGTCTGCTCACAATGAAGAGGTTGTGTTGGACGCTATTCGGCATACTAGTACACGCCACAGGAGACGAACATTCAGTCGGACGTCTGTTATGCGGATATTGCATACCCATCGATTTCACCCGTACCATCTGCACTTTATTTTTTACAAGTTGCTTTACGCCGCACCAACACAGATAGGTCTTATGGTGACGATGGGACAGGACAGGGTTAGGAGTGAGGAGGAAGCATCCGCGGCCTTAATTAAGGTACAGCCCCAGCATTTGCCTGGTGTGAAAATGGGAAACCACGGAAAACCATTTTCAGGGCTGCCGGTAGTGGGGTTAGAACCCACTCTCTCCCGAATACTGGATACCGGCCGCACTTAAGCGACTGCAGATATCGAGCTCGGTGCCATCTGCACTTACACCAGCTCCTTGGTGAAGATTTCGAAGCCCAACTGGCGTTCTGTCAATGGAATTTGGACACTGATCAGCCCTTTTTTTTTTTGACCATCTTATCTACGAACGACTCGTGGTTCCACAACAATAGAATCTTTAATCACAACAATTTGCGCTACTGGAGTATGGGTACGTCAGGCAGGTTTTCAAGTACTGTTGGGCGTGGACGAATGGTGAGTGAGCATGGTGGGTCCTAACTTTCTTGAGGGCCATCTGACGGGAACAAGCTGTCTGCTGTTTCTCCACGATGAACTCCCACCATTCCTCGAACATGTGCCACTCTTTGACCGCTGCAGGGTGTGGTTTCAACATGATGGGGCTGCACCGCGTGCGGCGGTGTTAGTCCGGAACCATCTCCATGCGACATATCCTGATAAATGGATAGGAAGGGGAGGACATGTCCCCTGGTCCACCAGATCGCCCGATAATGCGCCTCCGGATTTTTCCTGTGGGGCCATGTAAAAAAACTGGTGTATGCACAAGACCCGGCCAACCCTGGCCACCTTAGACGTCTTATAATCGAGGCATGTCGATCCGTTACACCGGAGATGTTGCAACTTGCCAGCCGCTCCTTACAACGCGCGCAACTCCGTATCGACTACGGCGGTCGTCAATTCGAGCAGGTGTTGCGTTAAATGGGTCAAATAAACAAATCAGGCCGTGGAAACTATTAAGTATGCAACCTTACCACATCCCAGTTAACTAGGTGTAAAAAAACTTGCGTGGAATTCGAACCTACTAATCTTCCAGCTCTGCCCACTATCATACTGCGAACTTGCTACCGCCAAGTAAGTTATTGCGAGGCTTGAATATAGCGGGCACTTCTCAGCATATATAACACCAGTTAGGCCTACTGATCTGTGTGTGTGTGTGTGTGTGTGTGTGTGTGTGTGTGTGTGTGTGTGCACTTCCTGTTGTAACGTTCGACCTCTTTGTATCTGTGCTCGTTTTATGGTACCCATAATTATTTTTTCTTTTTTTCTTTCTTAATCAGTTTACCGTCCAGGGTTGATTTTCCCTCGGACTCGGCGAGGGATCCCACCTCTACCGCCTCATGGGCAGTTTCCTGGAGCGTGAGACTTTTGGTCGGGGATGAAACTTGGGAGGAGGAGCAGTATCTCGCCCAGCTCACCTCACATGCTATGCTGAACAGGGGCCTTTGTGGGGGATCAGAAGATTGGAAGGGATAGACATGGAAGAGGGAAGGAAGCGGTTGTGGCCTTAAGTTAGGTGCTATCCCGGCATTTGCCTGGAGGAGAAGTGGGAAGCCATGGAAAACTACTTTCAAGGATGGCTGAGGGGGGAATCGAACCGCCCTTTACTCAGTTGACCTCCCGAGGCTGAATGGACCCCGCTCCGACCCTCCTACCATGCTTCAAATTTCGTGGCAGAGCCGGGAATCGAACTCGGGTCTCTGGGGGTGGCAGCTAATCACACTAACTACTACACTAACTACACCATAATGAATGAACAATGAAAATCACGATTCTTGCTGACTTCTAGCACGGATGATTTCGAGAATTGCAGTAAAAGCGACGGGTTGCATGAAACTGGATCGCTAGGGTTGGGCGAGCTGAGCGAGCAACCCGGTACACAGCCCTAGCAACCACTGTATGTTATAGTTGTTTTTTGTTGATATTGCTGTTTGTTTCCTGTAGATGGCATTACAATCTTGGGGCGGCATTGACTGTTAGCTCAATGAAATTAATGTATTGAATATGTTCATTTTATCATATAGGCTGTACTACAAAAGTGTCAAAGGGATGTCAAAATGTGCTTTTTTTTATCAGAAAAAAGAAGTGACGGTTTTACACAATATGAAAATTCTAATATAGTAGGTACATGCTGCATTGTGCATCGACCAGTCCTTACTTCTCAAAGGAAATCTACTGAGGGATTCATTTGGACAGCAGGTGGAGTCACTAGCAAGTCACCTGAAAGATATGGGATACTTAAAAAATCCTGCGCATTGGGAATAGATCCTAGGTACTTCTGGCCGTGAAGTCAACATCTTACTCGACGTTCCATCACGGTTTAAATGAAAAGATTTTAATTCATTTTGCTTGGATCCGTAGCTAGGAAAGGAGTTCAAAGACTTCAAATAAGATACACTTTCAATACTGCCATACTGAGAGGGGGAAAACTCGAGATTAGTACATTAGTATGAGCCACATGCTATACAACATTATTGTTTCTGCTCTCCATCGGTGACTAGACTATCTGTTGACTTTCATCGCGCATTTTATTCTGTTCTTTAGGAGAAATGATGCTTTATTTCGAGCCTCAAGACACCTGGGAACAGATCCTAGGTACTTCCGGCCGTGAGGCTAACATCTTACCCGATGTTAATAATGATGTTATTTGCTTTACATCCCACTAACTAACTTTTTAACGATTTTCGGAGACACCGAGGTGCCAGAATTTATTCCCGCAGGAGTTCAATTACGTGCCGGTGAATCTACCGACACGAGGCTGACGTATTTTTAGCATCTTCAAATACCACCGGACTGAGACAGGATCACTTACCCGATGTTCCGTCACGGTTTAAATGAAAATATCTTAATCGAATTTGTTTGGATCCATAACTAGGAAATCAGCTCAATAAAATTAATGTAATGAATATGTAAATTTTATCATATAGGCTGTACTACGAAAGTGTCAAAGAGATGCATACTGAATTTCATCGAAAATTTCATTCTTGTTTAGGGGAAATGGTGCTTTATTTCGTGCTTCAAGACACATTTATTGGTTCAGACTCGTATTAATTACTCCATTTTAGACTATCCGAGGCGCAAGTGCGTGTTCAGTTCACTTGAAAGGACGCGAGGTCGATTCCACTTCTGGAGAAGCACATGGTCCTGGAGTTCACTCAGCTTGCATCAGAAATGAGTAGCGCGTTAATTCCTGGGGGCAGTCAGATATAGTGTTAAATGCCCTATCCCACTCAGTGCCGTGGTTTCAATACATGATCCTTTTAGTTTAAATTTAACCCCCTAGCCAGCAAGTGTTAAAAATACATTTTGTATTTTGCAAGTGCCACATTTTAACTTCCTTATTTTAAAAAAATGTCTCCGCAATGTGGAAACTAGCGGCAAACCCAGGAAATATAAATAATGCCTAAGTACTTTTTAAAATGTTACTTCATAAATTTTGTATGCAGTAATTTCAAAAAGACAAATGCCTTATTAAATATACTCTTAACACATGCAAAATACTTTTAAGCAGTGAGGGAATAATTTAAAGGTATTTCTTCAAAGGCAACTATTACATTCCTTCAATCTATGCCTTCTCATTTTCTTCATGCAATTTTGTTTCCAAGAAACGTAATTACTCATGTATAAGTAGTCTCCAACATGTAATATATTGCCTAAATATAAAATAGCTAATGGAAGAAGGAGGAAGGAGACAGCGTATTTTAAAATACATCACATCAGTTGAATATTAAGTTGTCAAAGAGTAACGCAGCTTGACCTTAACCTCATCTGCCCTTTGAACTAATGGTAGTCTGTTCACACTTCGAAGTGAAGTTTCTTATCTCCATCCTTGTTTTTTAAAGGTACCAACCCACATCTCTTCTCGTTGAGTTATACACATTAGGTACATTGGTCATGTTACACAATATTAATATTTCGATGAAGTGTTAGAAGTGTATATAAATTGAGTGTGAAAGGTGGGAGCGGTTTGGGTCCAAAATGCTTTGCAGTGCTATTTTGTGCTGTGTAGCAATATATAAGAGAGAGTCTGGCATGTTGCCGGGACAAACTAACACTACACCTGACTCTAAGGTGTGGCCCTGGTGTTAAAAGTCTTGACTCATTACTTCACCAACAGACAAGTTCCCTCCCAACACAGTAGCTTATCAGCGTCTGAAATCAATCTCGTCCTTCCATCAATCTGACTCGCCGAAAGGAATTGATTCAACGTGCATTTGTTATTCCTTAAATCTCTAGCAGATTGTAATCTAGTGTCGGAGGTGTCGTGCGTATGTGCTTGTGTGTATTCTGGGGCTTAACCAATGGCCAAATATCTCAAGGCTACAGGCTTGTAATCTATATTTCACGAGATCACCTCCTTACCCGCCAATCCTTTCTCACAAGCAGGAGTGCAGTGACAAGCAACAACGTTTGCTAAGCGAGTTAACATTTAATGAAGGGTCAGATTTCGCACATTGTAACATATCACACTGTTCGAAACCAAACCCTGCTTAGATTTTCTGCAGATTCTTCGACAGATCATGATGATGATGATGATGATTATTATTATTATTATTATTATTATTATTATTATTATTATTATTATTATTATTATTATTATTATTATTATTATTATTATTGTTGTTGTTTCGTTTCGGCCAACTAAGGACAACGTCATTTCAACTATTCCTTTCAGCTTTAATGTTGCTCCAGTATTCCGTCATTCGTATACGGTGTTGCTCCTTTCGCTCTTTCGTCCATGCCTTTCCAGTTTTCAGCTTCGGCTTTAGTTGGAAACTCTGATGTTCTTGGATATTTTTCTTAAGTGGATCACGCTCCTGGATATCTTCAAATGAGATCCTAATCTCCTGCAGATCTTTCTGTACCCCATTGAGCCATGCCCTTTTTGCCTTTTTCTCTTGGAGGAAGGTAAAAATGCGGTTGGTTAACTGTGTTGACTTCATTCGGGCCATGTGTCCTAAACAAGTAATCCTCCTTTTCCGCATCACGTCGGTTATTTTCTTCATATGCTAGTACAACTCCTGGTTGTGCCGTCACTTAAACTCGCTATCGTTTTTGACTGGACCCAAGATTTTCCTCAAAATCTTCCTTTCCTTCGCCTCCAGTTTCTCCATCATGCCTTTTTTTTGTTCATGGCGAGACATTCCACTGCATATAGAGCCTCCGGCTGGATGACAGTACAATAGTGTTTGATTTTTGCATTCGGAGATATAGATCTTTTGTTATAGACAAATTTAGTCAGACGGGAAGCCATTTCAATTTTATTAATGCGTGATGCAAAGGCTTCTTTTCCGGACAAGTTAGGTTCTATCCATTCACCAAGATACTTAAATTGTTCAACCCGCTTGACTTCTACATGAGTCCCTTCTAGCTTACTTGGCGCCAGTTTGATGTTTGTAATGAATTTTGTTTCCTCAAAGGAGTTCCAAAGGTCCGCCTTTGCAGCTTGTGTTTGAAGCTAATTTATCTGCTTCGTGGCCACATCCAAGGAATCAGCGAAAACCTCAAGATCGTCTGCTAATGCTAGACAGTCAATTGAAAGGTTCTTGTTCTTATTCCTGTTCTAGTCTGACTATGTGACGTACCCACTTTGCCCACAGATGTATGACAAATTTATAACGTGGCGGGTCACTTTAATATTAAAATAAATAAATGATATGTCATGGTTTCTCCAGAAACGGTATCCCAAGGGCGCCAGTCTTCAAGCTTATGGCTTGAAAACAAAAGTAGATAATTAATAATAATAATAATAAATAAAAAATACGTAATGAGACTCAAAAAACTCCCAGGGGTGAGGTGAACGGAACACAAATCATTAAGTACACTAACTTGGAATTTAAGGATCATTAATAATCATTTCATAAAATACAAATTAAAACAGCTATTTATTAAGATGAAAAACGTGACGTAACGGCGTATTAACGAAATCTGAACTTACGGAAGCAAAAGAAAAACTGAATGAAATTAACTTTAAGAAAATGAACTGTTGCGCGAAGACTTGCAGTAACTTATGCCATAAGCTCACCAAATGTAGACTCTGTTGTCTTGAAGCTGAAGATGGGTGGATCTCTCGTACAGGCTGCCTCATCTGTTGTTGGATTCCAGTCCTACATCCACATTTCCTGTCTTTAACACTTCCTATTGTACTCCTTACATATAGTCGTAATGAGTCCTAATTTTAAGTGCAAAACCACCATGGGTTATGTTCATGGAGAGAATACACTTGTATTCTTCCGAATTACGGAACAGTAGCGTAGCTAAATTCATAATAAAAGCTCTCCTCCCCTATACCAGTCAGAACCGGTCTCCCGTTGACTACCTCTCGTCATTGAGGTAACAAGTCCCAATGAGAGTAACTTTTGAGTAGAATATACTCAGATGCGAAGTGAACTAAGTTAAAATCTTCTCCGATGTGTAGACGTAGAATCGTAGTAAGAGTATCTTCCAAGCGTGAGAATCAGAATCAGAATGTCCGAATCTCTGAATCTGAATGTGAGTCTGAATGAGAATGTTAGTGTCCTCTCCATTTTTTTTCTTCGGGGGGGGGGGCGAAGCCCGCTCCCCCCGCGTGACCATCGACTCAATCTACATGGCCTCCGACATGCTATTATTTCTAAGAAGAAGAAAGAGATAGCAGGGAGGAGTGGGAGGTGATACAAGGAGTATCTGCCGGTTTCCGAGTCAGACTCGCTACCACGGCAAGAGTTTGTGTTTGGTATATGGTGTTGAAGTATGGTATTGAAGGGTCAGGGAAAAACCACATAGGCAGAAAGAAGAAAGAGCCTACATGTAAAACCTGACATCTTGTGATAGCACATGCAAGGATGTGGGCTGGATAAAGTCCAGAGGTTGTGTTAGTTAGGAATAGGTGTCATGCAATCATAACCATTTCCTTGCAGTTTTTGTTATTATGGGGATCAGTCCTTCTTGTCACTGCCGGGTCGGCTCGGGTCTGCTAGCGTCTGGGCTTTGGGCCACAGGTTCGTCCCATTGTCCAGCTGCCAGCAGTCCCTGGTGCCAAGTCTCCTTTTGGAGAGGGGGGAATTAGAGCCAAGCCTTGCATGCAAGGGGCTATCTTCTTCCTCCTGTCGGCGGTGTAGTTTGAACACACTTGTCACTGCAGATCTAAAACTAAGATTATTAATAACATATGTATATACAAGTTCTCATTGGAGTGCCGGCTGTTTGCCTGCTCTCATGTCCAGCGTTCAACCTAGATAGGAAAGAGATAACTTATTAGACAGATAGATATTAGTGCTGTTTATAGGGTGCGGGCTGGTGTTCCGCTCCCATGTCTCTGTAGGGGGGGCGGGGGTGGATTGATACGTCCTTGGCCGTCTGGCTGCGTTGCCGTCGTCTTCTTAGGTTGTACTTTTTGTCAATCTTCCTCGCCTGGTCCCTGGGTCTAGGACAGCTGAAACATATTTACATATTTACATATTTACATAGGTGTCTGCAGTGTGTGGGTGTATGTGGTATATAGGTGTCAGCTTGGCGGGAGTGGGTTGGCTATCGGCCCCCCGCCCACCCAACCCTGTGGCTGAACAGAATGTGCTTCGGTGTAGGATACTTTTTGTACAGATCAACGTCGTAGCGTCCGATCCCGCTTATTAACGGGTTGATCTTATTACTCCATGACTTTCTGTACATCTTTAGTGTCTGTTTACGTATTTGGTGCCTTATTGAGCTGACTTTCGCAATACTGCGTAGTTGGCGTATTGGCGTGTCGAAAGGGAGTCTGGTCGCTGCTCGTAGGCATTTATTTTGTATTAATTCCAGCTTATCCAGGTTCGTCATTGCAGTGAACCCCCACGCTGGGGCTGCGTACATGATTATTGGTCTGATTAAGGCCTTATACATGTTTATGGCTACTTCCGTGTTAATACTGGACTTTTTGTTCAGTATAGGATATAGCTGGTTAAGTCGTATGTATGCTTTTCTTTGAATATCATTGATGTGGTATAGCATGGTGAGCTTTCTGTCTAGGACTACTCCTAGGTATTTGACTTTGGTCCTCTCCAGCGCTTGTCGGTGGTATATATCGGTTCAAAAGTCTCCTTCCATCATCCATATCACATGGTCCAGTAAGATTCGAGGTCTCATCCCTTCTCCGATGTATAGCTGTGCATCCATCACGTTGCTTCATTACGTTCATTCACATAGGCTGAACTTTCCCGCTGAAATATAGCGTCCCCAAGCATCGTTTGAAAAGTGGGTGTTAATAATGTATCAACTGTCTCTTCATGAGGTGGAGAGGGTAAGTTCTCTCGTAATCTAGATGACGTACTTTTCCTGGAACTGGGCTGAAATTAGCCTGCTGACTCTGGTCACCTCACAACGGCTATTGGAAAATTTACTGCAAGTTATAAATATGCGTGATGTTGAAATACTTTACCCAATAATTTGTTCGTTCAGAATACGTTATAGCCGCGATACAAAGAAATGAAATGATGATTGAAATGGATGATAAAAACCCTATATATATATACATATTAATTTTAAAATGACCTATCAGTGATTAAATATATACATCTTATCAATTAAATATATAGTTCAATAATTAAAAATGTACAGTGATGTCCCAAACATCACAACTACGCTTCCGAATTCTTCATAACTCATTTCTCTGCGCCATTCACGGATCACTTTCTCAAGAACGCAGTTGAACAACAGAGGTGAGAGATCATCTCCCTGTCTAGCTCTTGTGCGTGTTTCAAAGGAATTATTATTATTACTATTATTATTATTATTATTATTATTATTATTATTATTATTATTATTATTATTATTATTACGGCCCCGCCGGTGTAGGGGTAGCGTGCCTGTCTCTTACCCGGATCTGAGGGCTGGTTCGAGGTCCACTCAGCCTATGTGATTACAATTAAGGAGCTATCTGACTGTGAGATGGCGGCCCCGTTTTAGAAAACCAAGAATAACGGCCGAGAGGATTCGCCGTGCTGACCACACGACACCTCATAATCTGCAGGCCTTCGGGCTGAGCAGCGGTAACTTAGTAGGACAAGGCCTTTCGAGTCTGTTGCTCCATGTGGATTATTATTATTATTATTATTATTATTATTATTATTATTATTATTATTATTATTATTATAACGGGAAACTACCTCGCTCCTCATTTCCCTAGTACGCCTCTTCAGTGATGCATAGGCCATCTATGACAGCTCATTATTATTATTATTATTATTATTATTATTATTATTATTATTATTATTATTATTATTATTATTGTTGTTGTTGTTGTTGTTGTTGTTGTTGCTATTGATCTTACGTCGCACCGGCTCAGACAGGTCTTGTAGTAATGATGGGATATATCAGGGCTAGGACTGGGATTTAAAACAAGCACTTGCCTGGTGTGAAAACTGGAAACCACGGACAGCCATCTTCACTGCTACGTGACCTGAATCGCTCTAATTAAAATGAATTTTCCTTCTAATTGTACGGTTTGAAGCGATGAAATTGACAGCCAGTATTTATTTATTTATTTACTGTATTTGAAAGTATCGTGATGCAAGAGTGGTTTGTGTGCCTTTTACCCGAAGGCCCTGGGTCGATTCCCGACGAGTTCAAGTATTTTAAGTCCGGACTGAGTGCTGGAACGTGGTTCACACAGATCCGTAAGAACAATGGAGGGGCTGTCTTATATTAGGGGCAGCGGGCCCAGTCACGAAAGACAAGCGATAAGACTGAGGATATTGTCAGGCTGACCACGTGGCACTCTCGTATCTGCATGGCATCTGGTGAGCAGCATCGTAGACTAGGGCCCTTAATGAACTGTTGAACCATGGGTTTATTATAATTTATGCAATGATAATCACAATAGCACTATGATTTGATATATTCACAACCTGCATCTTATATCTCAAGTCACTTTTATTACCGTAATTTATTTATTCACATTTAATTACTTTAGTTTAATTAATTAATTTATTTATTTATTTATATTTTATCGTTGTGAAATGTGCCCTCTTAATTCTCTCATTTAATCATGTTACGTTACTGCCTCAGTTCTCTTTCTCGGTGTCAGGAAAATAAAACGTCAAAGTCCGGCACCTTGTCTGGAAGGTCAGCATAGGCCTGGGGATATTACCTGCATTTGGTAAATTCATCTAACTCGAGGGCTGGGTGTTCGTAATCGTCTTCATTTACCTACAACACATCACCGTACCAATCATGACAGAAATACGTGATATTGAATGTATCCTTCCTCTTAGATTTGGTTTCAGGAAGGGCAGCCATCCGTAAAACTGGACTTAGTTCCCATTAGTGTCGATCCAAGAAAAATTGTGAAAAGGCCAGGAAAGGAAGAAAACAGAAAAAGAAAACGCCAATAACATGTAAGAAAAGGTAAATGTAATAACTTTTAACTGTTTTCTCCTAACCATTTTTCGTGGATTTATTTTATATTGTTCAGGTAGCGACTAGTTTCGCTTGATGACAAACCTATTATATTACAGCTACCTAGTCCCTCTTGCAGCCAAGAGTACATCTTTGGGTGGGTTATATTATTTACGATTAATCTTTCTAGATACAGTATCATTTGGTGACACATGCTGTAGGAACGAAGATACGAGTAGTGTAGTAGGCGTATATCTGGCATGTCCCAGTACTGCTGTGCTAGCGACCAGTATCTGCTCAAGGGGAGCTGCAAGGGATTCCAGTCTAACAATGAATACAGATAAGGCAGCTTTCAATGAATATGATTCACTCGATCACCAATGTGAGACGAAAGGATGGCGTGTGAGAAAGTATTTGGATACGATATGAAAGAGCACAAGTCTTCTTTTTATACACATACCATACAAACAGTGATAAGCACAATACGAGTATGATTTGAAAGTACAGTCACAAACTGCTTTCTATAACTCAGGTCACATGCTTTCGAAATAATATATCTGAAAAAGTTTCAGTAAACCTGAGAGGTGACCTACCTAGAACGCCGACAAAGAGGGATTTTGAGCTTCTAGTAAATTTATTCATGAGTTGTTCAAACATTTTCAAAGAATAACATATCCCATTTGAATCTCTAAGTTTTGATAAAAATCAAATGCTGTAAGACTTTCCCGTCCTTGTTGCAGGATCGGGTATTTTTATCGTGGTCTTGGGAGAGAACCTTGGGCGAATACGAGTTGGTGTAAATGTTTTCCGTATCTTCTGTGAGCTTGCATCCGGGAGAGAGTGGGTTCGAATCCCACTGTCCGCAGCGCTGAAGATGGTTTTCCGTGGTTTCCCATTTTCACACCAGGCAAATGCTGGGGCTGTACCTTAATAAAGACCACGGCCACTTCCTTCCAACTCCTAAGCCTTTCCTATCCCATCGTCACCATAAAACCTATCTGTGTCGGTGCGACGTAAAGCCACGAGCAAAAAAAAAAAAAACCCAGCAAATTCTATGTGGAGGGATGTCTTCAGTATTATGTATTTCTGTGGTGGTTGGTAGCGTGGTGAGTGGTGAGTTGAATATTGATGAAGAGATGTGTATTAAGATGACGATAAGCATTCAGTCCCCGAAACATAGGAACCTACCTTACGTATTTATAATCTCCGGCCCGGTCAGGAATCGAATTCGTGGCTCGCAGTACGCTCATCATTCACCCAAGCCATAAAAATGTTTTCAGTATATTTTCTATATACGACATGTAGAGTGTGTAGAATGTCGCTCACTGGCATGAACACAACGAATGATTCGGTCACTGGCTTCTCACCGAGGTGGCCGCGGTTCGAATATCTGCCAACTAATATGGTGTGTTTGAAATAGAATGTCACCTTCCTGTTGTTCGAATTACACGTAGAATGGAGGACCTGTTGCTCTCATTACTGAGTCAAGTAAAACTTCAAGCTGGCTTAATGAGTCCAACTGCAATAATTTTGATTAGGCTACAATAAGAGCCCGCAATCTGAAATAAGTACTATTTTCCGCTGTTGAAAAGGGAGAACCATCGAGAGTCGTCAAAAACACAGACCTTCCTTTTTCAGTAGGAGGTGTGAAATTAAGTTCTCGGCTGCGGAAATGAGTGCACAACAAGGAAAACAACATCCGTGGGGGTATTTTCACTTCTGATGAGTTCCTAGAACTTGTGCAAGGAGCCCTTATCATTTGAATGCTGCGGCTCTTATGTGCGGTTCTTATCAATTACAGTTGCTTCAAGGTTTTCTTTTCTTTGTCGGGAGAGTGATTCAGCTTGACAAAGAGCTCTTTCATCTGAAAGAATTTGCAAGTCTCTTCACGATAAGGTTGTTGCCTTAAGAATGTTTAGATGTAAGGCAAAACAAACGAACGAGTGGATTACTTACACAGACGCAATGCATCATAAAGTCTCGTGTCAGAAAGGATACGCTTGTCTTCGCAAAGAATTGATAACAGTAGTTTTGCGATCTTTCGACTGATGTAAAAGTTGATTGGATTATATTTTTTTTTCATTTCAGGGAAATATACCGAATTTCACTACGTTTCGACAAATAATTGACTACCTTACCCGAGAACTAACAATCGGTTGTTACCTAGCCGTCATCAGCAACTGAAAATGGGCTTAATTCTTTCAGTTATCATCATCATCATCACTATATACTGTCCGGCTCCATGACTAATTGGTTAGCGTGCTGGACTTTGGCCACAGGGGTCCCGGGTTTGATTCCCGGCAGGGTCGGGAATTTTAACCATCATTGGTTAATTCCGCTGGCACTGGGGCTGGGTGTGTGTCGTCTTCATCATCATTTCATCCTCATCACGACGCGCAGGTCGCCTACGGGAGCCAAATCAAAAGACCTGCATCTGGAGAGCCGAACTTGTCCTTGGGCACTCCCGGCACTAAAAACCATACGCCATTTCATTTATCACTATATACTGAACGTCAACCGAGCTTGTGGCTACGTGGTTTGGGTCAAGTAGCCATCAGCTTGTATTTGGGAAATAGTAGGTTGGAAATTCACTGTCTGCAGCCCAGAAGATGGTTTTCCGTGGTTTTTCATTTTCACACGAGGAAAATGCCGGGGCTGTGCCTTAATTAAGGACACGGCAGCTTCCTTCTCAATCCTAGCCCTTTCCTATCCCATCCTCGCTATAAGACCTATCTGTGTCGGTGAGACGTAAAGTCAAAATAAATAAATAAATAAATAAATAAATAAATAAATAAATAAATAAATAAATAAATAAATAAATAAATAAATAAATAAATAAATAAATCAACGCGAAAGTTATTTTCATGTATATCTCAGAAGTTTGTACATAACAGAGGGATAGGGTGAAGTTAATAAGCAACATGTCGATTTAAGGTTGTAAGTAAGGATTAGGGAATTAAGGACACGGCAGCTTCCTTCTCAATCCTAGCCCTTTCCTATCCCATCCTCGCTATAAGACCTATCTGTGTCGGTGAGACGTAAAGTCAAAATAAATAAATAAATAAATAAATAAATAAATAAATAAATAAATAAATAAATAAATAAATAAATCAACGCGAAAGTTATTTTCATGTATATCTCAGAAGTTTGTACATAACAGAGGAATAGGGTGAAGTTAATAAGCAACATATCGATTTAAGGTTGTAAGTAAGGATTAGCCTCGATGACGATGTTAAGAGGCAAAAGGAGTTAGGCCGTTGGCTATGGAGAATAAGAGAAGCAGCAGAAGACCTGGGAATCATGGAAAACCTCGTACCAGTATTGAACTATTTCAAAATAAGAAGCGATGAGAGAGGAAGAGGTGAATACGAGCTGAGGTGGTGATGGTGGTCTCTTGTTTTAAGAGGTACTACAGCTAGTGTAGTTAACACTAAGAAGAAGGAACGGTTGCGACCTTTCGAAGAATGAAGGTATTGGTAAAATGGGACCAGTAGGGCATAAAAATAAATTACGTTCTGGGCCTCGTAAATCAAATACTGTCAGGATCAGAAGAGAACAAGTGTTGGCCAAGGAAGGAAATATGAAAGCGAGGTGCCTGGCAGAAGTAAGGGGAATCAATGTTAGTCTCAGCTATAGGCACCTTGGTCACTATACCTCACTCTTAAGTGCTCCTGGAAGTCATCTTTTCTTCGTCGCCTCTTAGGACAGGCAGGAAGTTCCGTGGATGTATTCTACTCTCAGACAAACTGGGGTTTACCAGCTGAAGGTTGATGAGTAAGGGGCGGATTTTAAGGACCTAAAAATATTTGAGATATGCAAGCAAATATGACTCATGATCGAAAAAGGAAAAAAATAAAAAGTAACCATTATCCTGCGGAGATCGTTACAGAATTCTGATCTGTTTTCTGATGGAGCAGTAGCTGCACATGAGGCCCTTTCAAAAAGCAAACGCGGTCAATTCTCTGCCGCGGAAGATTTTAAGCTCTTCTGATGTTTACAGTAGTTGTAGTACAATATCGTTGGACATTAAAACGTTTCCGAGCACTTAAGTTCACTTCACACAGTTTACAATATACAATAACATCATCACAACCAAAATTCTCCTCTCCAAATTCCTTAACAAATTGTCTTAATTTCACACTCTCTGAACACTTCGGTTTAGGCATGTTGAAACTACACGGAAGGTGTGGTCTCAAAACAACAAGCCGGACAGTCCTCTATTTTCTACGAAACACAAATACTAGTTTAATAGCTACATACGCACCCCAGGATGCCTTTGTCCTCGGTATTGTCAATCACTTTGTGCTTTTTACTGGGTTACCCGTGGAGCAGAAAGAGGTTAAAGAAGGTGCCGGGGTGAATGGGTCTATCTACAATATCAAGAATTGAATTAAAACTTTAACAAAGGTTACATTTTTTCATTATAAAAAACAAACTTAACAAATTTCCACAAGGAAAAAATAACAATTAGGTAGCCTACAATGCCAAACCAGAAACCAGATTAGGAAAAATCCAAGATTCAGAACCTTAACACTTTGGGCTTTAAGCCCCTAGTTTTATAATTCTTGAGCTCCCTGTTCAGATTTACAATGTTAAAAAAGAACAACTTTAGTAAAGGGCAGAAATCTCCTAATTTACGGAGCACTAGCTCCCTAAATACAGTATCTGGCCTTCCAGAGGCACTCTTTACAGTTACAAAACTTGAAAAAGAGCTAACAGGCTCTCCGTTTTCTTTCAGCATCCTTGAGGCAACATCAAAAAATCTTACACTCTCTGGCCTTCCACGACCCAACTTACAATTTGAAACAGGGGTATCTTGTACCCAACCTATAAGGCTTTTGCGGAAAAAAACAGGTTAAGTAAAAGGCCCGAAACACAAACTAAATGGAGGCGTATACTTGCACTCCTAGAAATGAACACTATAACAACCTAAGGGGCTCTAGGCCGATGAAACAGGGGCTATTCCCAAACAACTGAGGTGACTCGTATAGAAATTACATTAACACATTACAGGCAGGAAAACCGTTACAAAACTAAGTCACCTCAAACCAAGATGAAGGAGAGCTCGAGAGGGTTCGCCTACATCACTCTCTATCCCCGATTTAAAGTTAAAAATTTTATGAAATTTGAAATTTTTACATTAGCCGGAAGAAAGTTACATTTCAGAAAAGTTGTTACATACTAAAGAGTCGGACCTTTCCCTCGGGTTAAACTGCGCAGTTAGAAAGAAGGAATGAAGTTATGTGGCCATTACCTTGTAGATGTTCAGTTGACCGATGAAAGAGGCCGCCCGCCTGCTGCTTTGACAGACTCACTCAGTAAGATGACGATCAATTGGCCAAGGAACGTGAAAAGCCGCAGTTTATAAACCCTTAGGGAAGGTTCGAGATCATTCAAGGCTAAACCAGCCACACTCTCTCAATTTTATTGGTTAAATTCAAAAGTAACACTCGAAATCAAACAAGAAGCCTGTGATAGGTGGAAAATTAATTACAGAAATTATTGATTGGCTAGATTCAAAACTGGCGGAAAGAAAAAGGAAATATTGCCGACCTAAAAACAAATGAACATCAATCAGTTACAAAAACCTAGAAATACAAAACTTCTTTAAGTTATAACTTCTTACACTCGTACCAGGGTGCGTGATCATAGTTTTTTTGTAGTGTAATCTGTGGAGAAATGTCCAAACTTCTTGATGTATAGCACACAAAACTAGGAGAAATTCAGTCAGTTTAGGAAACTTTACAATATCAAAATTACATCATATTTCTGTGGTGATATCTTCTGAGTAAAGTTCTAAGTTGGTGTAGTTTCATTTTCACTGTTTTACCAATCGAGTAGATCATTTATTCGCTGAATTTGAATGCGCGGCTTTGGGGTGTACCTCCCGGTACAGTGCTCTTCATTAGGAATTTCCTAGAAGATCCCTTGTTCTATTCCTCTTACCTGCTATCTGCCCATTCCCGTATACAGAGTAATATTCAGTTCACGAATAGACTCCTTAACTATTACAGCAAGATTCCGTCGCTAAATAGCTTGCTACAAAAATTCACTCAGTATGAAAATCCTTAGAATATGACAGGAAATATGCCTTTAGTGCGCGTCAAGCAGAAATATGGACAATATCTTAAATTTGTCCAAAATATGACTTTTCAAGCAAAAATATGACATGACATTAAAATCCGCCCCTTAGTAATGAGCATGATTCCTGCTGGGCGACCAAACACCTAGACGCAGCCTTGAACATTTTCTTTTTTAATATTTGTTTGATAATATTTTGATAAGGCAGGGCTAGGACTAGGTAGGAAGCGACCGTGGCCTTAATTGAGGTGCATCCACAGCATTTGCTTGGTGGGAAATTGGAAAAATGGAAAACCATATTCTTTTCTTGCCTATTTAGTAACAATTATCGTGATTTCATTGAATGCATTTTTAGTAAACACACTTTTGCTCCTCATTTGAAGCAGTTATGCCCTCCTCTGAACCATATCGATTAGTCAATGAAGTGACAGAAAAAAAACCAGTAGCGACCCATAGATCCGAGAGTCGACATTGCTCTACTGAAGTAGCCGAGGCAGACAACCAACGATGGAACGGTAAGTCAAGGCTTCAGTAGGATTTTTACACCACTTAACGTTGAACACAAGTTTGTGGCGCAAATTACTTCGTTTGCAGGACGATATGTAACCTTATCACAGTTGCCCTCAGCTTCATTACAATTTGGTGTATTTCTGAAGTGAAAGAGGTCGGTTGGCGGATGCAGAGTGGGGCTCAGCCCACAAGTGGTCACGGCTGGCCCGTGGTCCGACAGCTCTGCCCTCGGATCGGCCAACCAAGCGGAGGAGCCATCTACGGCTCTACCGTGACTCTATGCCTTTGGGTTCAGGACGAGGAGAGGTGCTGATCCCCACCGTAGGTTGTCCTGATAAGGTTGTTTAGTGGTTTTCCATTCCCGTGTACTAAGGCGAATGCCGGGACAGTTCCTAGATAACCCACGACCGCCAACATTCTCACCTCATCCGTAAATCTCCTCCTCCGATGCAAATCTCCTGGCCTGAGAGACGGCGTCACCGTCTGGGAGGCCCGCCTCCCCCATCAGGGGAGGAATGACAATATTTAGTAGCAGTAGTAGTAGTAAGTGAAACAACGTTCACAGCAAAGCAATGATTTTTCAATGGAAGAAGTGACTGATGCCTTCGTAGAAAGGCGAGTATTAGTCTATTCATAGGATATGTTTTCAGTATGAGTTGTGATTTTACTGGGCTTCATCAGTGCTCCCTTACATAAATTTGGGCATCCTTCCTGAAGGACATTAGGGAAATATAGAACTATGAGGGATTCTCGAAGAGAATGAGTCTGCCTCGCGGTGTATTGGTAGCTTGCCTACCTTTTACACGGAGACCCCGGGTTCGATTCCCTGCAAGGTCAAAGATCATTACCTGAATCTGAGGGCTGGTTCGATATCCACTCAGCCTACGTGATTAGGCGTATAAATGAGGAGTTATCTGACAGTGAAGTAGCGGCCCTGGTCTAGGAAGCCCTAAATAAAGGCCGAGAGGATTCGTCATGCCGACCACACGACACCTCGTATTCTACAGGACTTCGGGCTGAACAGCAGTCGCTTGGCAGGCCATGGTCCTTCCGGGCTGTGGCACCTGTCTCTGAATCACTTGGCATATTAACGTTTCCTCCTGTTGGAAATGTCACAGGTGGAGACGCAGGAGAAGAATATTGTCCTACACCTAACCATCTCCCAGGTTCACAGTTGCGATCAGAGGCATCACTCAGCATTCCACATGTTCCCTCATTGATGGAAAATGTACCTAAACCTCGACCAGAGCACATATTTTTTAGTTTTGTAACTAAGCCTATTATATTTTTTTTCAAATTCGGGCAGGAGGTAGGCTCCTTGTGACGGTCACATAGTGCGGTTTGATTCATACCAAGGAGAACGAACTTTTGATCTGGCTGCCGTAGGCCACCTGCGCGTCATGATGAGGATGTAATGATGATGAAAACGACACATACTGAACCCTTTGGTCCACTATGAAGGATACCTACCTTCCTTACCTATCAGCATAATTTCATAAGATCTGTCTCTTGGGTCGTTTCGGGTTCTTCGTCACTTGCTGAGGTAAAGGTAGGGTTCAGTAATCGTAATCTATCTACTCAAATGAAATGTCTATTTAAAAATATTTCTATTTATTAATGCAATTTCTGAAAAAATAATACTTTATAATCAATATAATTTGGACTATCTTGTCCACTTGACACCACAATCATTTTTTTACACAGATGAGCATAACGCTGGTTTGAGCCTTTGACTTAACTGCCTGATGGGCATGCTTACTAGAAACCATTGTCTCAATTATTAAATACAGAAAGGAAAGTCTGGAAATCCTTAAATTCGGCTTCCATGTGAGACTACATGTACCATCATAATGATTCTTGAAGGTCCAGCCCTCGAAACAGTCCAATCGGTGTGTGCCACACAGTGGTTATACGGCATGGACACTTAATTGAATCGAGGTGACCTGTGACTATGTCATGGACCGACCTCTAAACATCTAAGTTATTTTAAAGTCATTGTGGATGATGACCGCAAGGATAATGATGCTACAGTGGCATATGGCATATGGCATATCTAAGTAACTGAGGTTGATGACCCCATGACCATTCATGTTCTAAGCTGAAGGCTAAACACAATTAAGTTATATCGGTTGATGACCAAAGTTTCCACTTTACTAACCCCAGCACATTTAATGCTCAATCAAAGTCA
Organism: Anabrus simplex; assembly: GCF_040414725.1. Classification (NCBI taxonomy): domain Eukaryota; kingdom Metazoa; phylum Arthropoda; class Insecta; order Orthoptera; family Tettigoniidae; genus Anabrus; species Anabrus simplex. Next base: position 1,528,288,513 of record NC_090265.1, read on the forward strand.
AATAATACAACAACAACGCTCACAATACTTTGTGGCAGTAAAATCCATTACCTTCGGATGTGTCCCCTTAATCGTTAACATTTAAATATTCCCAGAAATAAACTAAGATTTCTAGAATGCATCTTCAAGTTATTCGCTTGGTTTAAAGTTATTTCACAAATACGGTTTCCACTGAATTTAATAATTAAATAAATTTAAATGATTTAATGAAATCTTAATGAACAACAAATTCCATCTCCACGGACGAATGGTTTCTTTCACAAGTCCCTACTCAAAGTTTGACGAAATTAATCTTAATTTACTTTATGTTTAAAATCCGTTGTTATCGTGCAGCTGGAAAAAATTACATCATTTATTTCCAGTATTATATCTTGTTTCATGACATCACACTTTAATCTAATCTAATACTAACCATTATTAATACTTGGATAACCCTAATAATTAAGTACAAAATCATAAGTAACTCGCTGTATAATGTAAGCTGATTACGATGTCATATCTTGTCATAACAATGCATAAAGCTTTGTGCACCCCTCACAAACAAATCAATCATCATTACTATCACTCTATATTTTGGACAACCCTGAAATTGGCTAACCTCGCTCATTGTACTCTAACTTCATGGTTTCAAATTTACATTACAATCTCAATTAAACAAAATTCACAGTATCTAATAACTCCCGGATGATATTTTCAACTAGTTCTCGCAAATAATGATCTCCGTTGCCAAGAAATGCAATCCACTTCAATACGTAACAAACTACAAAACTTCCGTTATTCGAAACTGTCCCCTATCGATCAGCTGGCGGCATTGAAACAAACCACCTTGTTGCCGTCAGTTTCGACATGAAACACATGTCTTTCGTCAGGCTTGAATGGCCTCTAAGAATGAAATATTTGACTTCGCAAAATAGAATAAAATACGATATTCTGACCAAACAAATAAGCACATAGATTTTACTTTTAAATGTCCTACAATAATTGTACACGTCGCAAATTAAATACCTGCGTGGATTCTCTCACACTACTTTCCACCCCAAACATTATACAAATCTTCCTCGGACTCCCACAAATCCCGGCACCACAACAGCCTTCCAATCACCTGATTCACAAATCCTATCTCAACTCATACGGCAAATCTAACCTCTTGCCTTCAACTCGACAACTCTCACTAACAAAGAACTGGAATAAAAATCCTTAGAATCCACGACGCACAATCACGCACAAATACTTTAATAATGAACAACTTCGCATAAATGATCTCGTATTTTAAAAATGGATTTTCACAAAAATGACTCTCAAACTTTACTGTTATTTATTATCACATAGACCCAGTTTAAACGGACATAGAATAACGTTACACTACGTGACAAAATCACCGATCTGCATTATTCAACACCACAGCGCTCTTCCACCCTATTGAAAATGGATAACCGCGGATCCTTTTGCACCAATTCCATCAAAATTCCAACAAAAATGTTTACGTCGAATAAACATCTTAATTTGACATCACAAAATATAGGCAATAAATTCACGGAAATGATGATCTACTTTGGACGTGATATCACTTCGAAACTCTCATTAATAACTCTTACAACGTATTACACGACACTTGCAATACTTTAAAAATTTATCCAAGCAGAAAATAAAACAAATGACCTTTCGTCATATTTCTGACATTAGTCAAACCATATGGGTGACCAACTGCGTCATAAATACCCATCAGAAATACATATAAGTTTGACATCATAAAACAAGATACTAGGCGGTAAGATGGCATGTCACCTACCTTATATTACGTCAGCTTCTATCTTTGGGCTCACCTGTAACCCTCTGTCATTTATTTAGCCATTTTTTACATTTCTGGCTGTACATAGGATTTTCTTCATGTTTCCTGGGAAATAAAGCATAAAAAAAGAATGCCCTTCACTCGGCGTCTTCGCTGATCGCACTCGACTGATTGTATTTAAGACCCGCACACGAATTACTTTCTTTACAACACAAACGTTTTACAACTTTACAAATACTTCTTCGGTATCTTGACCGTCCTTTTTATCTAATTACTTCTACTCTAAAGAACTATCTCCACATAGATTCAAGACCCCAGCCACATCGGCTAAAATCTGTTTGTTGGACTTAGTCTACTTCCTGTCGATCGATTTACAGAACAGTTCAAACCTCTGTCTCAAACCTCAATGATACAAATGCAGGGGTTTCAACATGGCGTCCCTTCTTATTTATAGACACTACCCCCTCTCTCCAGGCATTTTCCCTTTGCCGCCATGAAAATTTGCGTAACTTTCTTAGACTTAAATGAACTGTATTTAAAAGAGCTTTTGATGTAACCACATGCTTGCTGCATTGCTAGCGGTAGTGTTCATGAACATTAAAAATGTATTCTTATTAAATTAACTGGTTAAATGACCCCATTTGATAGGCACTATTTTCTGTCGATTTAGCGTGGGTAAACTAGACACGCGCGTCCTTCTGAAATAATCCACAGAAGTGGCTTAGAAGTCTCAAATCTGTCGTACTAAAGACCAATTATCTTATAGATAAATACAGGACCCTCATTATACTGCGTTCACCACTAACTCTTTCATTTAAATATATTTATTCAACATAAACTTTCTTCTGTATCCTTCCACTGTCGACACGTAGGGATGACGCTACATCTCAGAGTGTGGGATGGAAGGTACTGTAGCTCCCTCCTTACCACGTGTCACTTCCGTGATATCAAGAAATGTTCAAGCTCCTCATCACAATTGACATGGGGCCTCATGTAGTAACTTTCATACTTAAATTCTTAGGACACAAAGATCAAGGGCTCAATACACCCAGCTACCGTGCCAGTGAAATTAACCAATTATGGTTAAAATTCTCGACCATATCGTGAATCGAACCCGGGACCCCTGTGACCGAAGACTACCAGCTAATCATTTAGTCATGGAGCCCGACGATGAGGGAGATGCATAGGGAATTGTGAAGAACGAGAACGAGGAATGCTTAGGGTGTTAACAGTTATCATGATGGTGGGGAATTGCAGAGAACTCTTATAGATTAAAATGCCGACATTCTTTACGAAACTCTATCTGATTAACAACCTGTACTACGGCACCTAGATAAAAGCTCGGTTTAAATTTATGCGTCAGTTCGTTTATTTGTCTGGAAGTTCGGTTGAAAATCGCTACTATGACTTTCGATTATGAGCAATCTGGGAGAATATTCTCTAGTTTAGGTATACCGAAGTTGGAGAGACAGTTAACGCTCTTATCTGGGAGTCGGTATAATATAATCTATGTATGTATTTATAAAATGTAGCATGATTCTGGTCCAGTTATCACAAAGTTTATAAAGACTTCCCGAGCTAGCAAGTTGTTGCCATTAGCTTGCACAACGTCAAGCTGCCATGGTAGCCGTAGTCCTGACTGCGTCAACGTCTGATGATGCCACGCTATTATTTGCTAATTCGAGTCTCATTAATTGAATTTTTTTTTACCTCCTAAGTGTTAGTCAGCACGGTACAAGGGGTGATGGTTCATTTCCTAATTATCTAGAGTGCATGCCAAAAGCTTATGTTCTATTCCAAACCCCTCCGCGTCGCTCATATGGAGTAAGGGCATATGGCGTTGTTCACGGTCGATTGAGGTAAGGAGGTTATATTATTTTCTTTGATTTAATAACTACTTACTACGAAGTATTTACACTTAAGTAAGATAAATGCTTGCCAGTTACTTTTCTAATAAAGTAACTACTTGTTACTACTAATTACTAACCACTACTAATTTATTATGTAAATACTAATCCTCAGCCGCATGCATGCCGCCTACTAGTGATATCCAGATTTCCCAATATATTTCACATCTTAACAACATTTTAGGCATTGATTACGAATATAAACGTAAACGCACATCATCGTAGTCAGTATTAGAGAAGAACAAAATTGTCGTGTGGTAAGAATTATTTGCAGACAACCTCTGTGGTGTATTGATTAATGTGATTAGCTACCACCCCCGGAGGCTCGGGTTCGATGGCCGGCTCTGCCACGAAATTTGAAAAGTGGTATGAGAGCTGGAACGGGGTACACTCAGCCTCGGGAAGTCAACTGAGTAGATGCGTGTTCGATTTCCACCTCAGCCATCCTGGAAGTCTTTTTTCCATGATTTCCCACTTATCTTCCAGACAAATGCCGGGATGGTACTTAATATAAGGGCAGGGCCGCTTTATTTCCGCTTCCTTGTCTATCCCTCCGATCTAGCTCATCCCCGCCCCCATAAGGGCCCCGTTCAGTATAGCAGGTATGCCGCCTGGGCGAGGAACTAGTCTTCCTCCGCAGTTGTATCCCCGACCCAAAGTCTCGCGCGCCAGGACACTGCCCTAGAGGCGGTAGGGGTGGGATCCCTCGCTGAGTCAGAGGGAAAAATCAACTCTGGAGGGTAAACGGAGTAAGAAAGAAAAGGAATTATTTGATAAGATACATAACTTGAATCTTATATTTTGCGTATATATAACATTTCCAGTTTCTTTATGTTCTGAAACAATTTGTGTGTTTCGTTGTATATTCAGTTCATCTTGAAAGGTCTTCACACGTGTAGATTTCATTCCTAATTCTTTTATGGGCTGAAACGTTCACATTATAGCCTAATAAGAGTACAGCATTTGACACTAGTAATACAATTTCAGAAGAAATAGCACTCAACAAACGAAAACACCCGGGAATAAGTATACCACTGCGCTAAATTTCATTGCATTTTCAGAAACCTTATTGCCAATGCAATAAAAATGTTACTACATCTTCCTCACAACAATAACGTAGTTAAAATCCGTTGGTAGTACACAAGTAAATATTTAACTTCTAGTTTGCAAAGCTGCAGCCTACGTATCTGGCTGTTTATCTGGCAGTCGTAGTACAGAACTGAAAACTGTTGCGTTTATCTGAAGTCAGCATTCTAGGTACCTAGGCTGTATTTAAATCCTTCTGAGAACAACTGTACCAGTTCTCTTTAATGTACAACGATCATCTTCCCCACATAATACTCAACGTCTGTCTGTCTGTCTGCCTGTCTGTCTGTCTATCCTTACTGGTATCTGGTTATAACTCAAGATTCGCAGGACAGATCTTTATGCAGTTTTGCCTGTCGCATGAAACCCTAGTGTATCTCCCCGGGAAGGTTCCCATGTGTTAACGGTTGAAATGTCATGAATGTTTTTGAGAAACAGCTCGAAGAAAATGACACTACGCGAAAAATATTTCGGCCTATACGCGTACTAGCTCGAAATACCTATGTTTGAGAGGTCGCCCATAATAACAGTTTTTATGTTTAAAAGTAAAAAAATCCCGAGGTAGGCACGGGAAAAGCATCGCATAACTCGGAACCGCTGGTGAGATTTGCATGCAGTTTTCGCTCCTGATTGAAGGATGTTCAAATGTGATGATAGGAAGTCGTTCACTAATAATTTCTGCGAAACAGCTCGAGAAAATAATGCCACGCTAACAAGTTTCTACTTTCTGCTATTTTTTTTTTTTTTTTTTTTTTGCAATCTGTTTTACGTCACAGCGACACAGGTAGTTCTTACGGTGACGATTGGAAGGAATCGGCCGTGGCATTAATTAAGGTACAGCTCCAGAATTTGCTTGGCGTGAAAATGGGAAACCACGGAAAACCATCTTCAGGGCTGACGAGAGAGAAGTTCAAACCCACTATCTACCGAATGCAAGCTACGTGACCCAAACCATACAGCTAGTGGCTCGGTACATTCTGCTTAAAGGACAAGGTTTATCGAAGGCTTTTTCTGTAATAACTAAAACTAATGTACCTTTGTATTTCACTTAGTGATTTTTACGAAACATTAAAGACACAATAGCTTGGATTCGCAAATGAAAATGAAATGAAATGGCGTATGGCTTTTAGTGCCGGGAGTGTCCGAGGACATGTTCGGCTCGCCAGATGCAGGTCTTTCGATTTGACGCCCGTAGGTGACCTGAGCGTCGTTAATGAGGATGAAATGATGATGAAGACGACACATACACCCAGCCCCCGTGCCAGAGAAATTAACCAATGATGGTTAAAATCCCCGACCCTGCCGGGAATCGTACCCAGGACGCCTGTGACCAAAGGCCAGCATGCTAACCATTTAGCCATGGAGTCGGACTTAGATTCGCAAAACCCGGTCAACGTGGACGGAGCAACGGGGAAAAGATAGTCGTACAATACTTCCACTATCAAGAGGCTGTCTATCTAAGAATATAAGTACATGCTTAATTCACATGAAAGGATGTGTATTCAGGTCTCCTTAGGCAAGTCAATGAAAATAGAAAATTACCCACTTAGCCTATTGTGAGGCACATGATCCTAAGCTTTATTCATCCCATTAAATACTCCATATCAGATAATTTGGCCTGATTTAGAACTAACCCTTTTACATCACTTGGTGCCGAGGTTACATTTAATAGAAGTCTTAACATTTCACCTTTATCGTCTGTTCTGAAGTGACATTATTGTTATCATATCATGAGGCAAGGAACGAGCGAGCAAATGTGTAGTTTTCTGTGACTGCTTATATCGTGATCATAGTCAGAGGACCTCCTGTATCACATGGAATCCTAACCACACGGACGCGACTTTTATTTTTAAAATATCACGTCCATTCGCCAGGATTCGAACCATGATCGTCTGTACGAGATTGTAGTGAATATGCCATTCGGCTACCACGTCTCTATTCTTCTTCTTGTTATTATTGACTAACCCCGTGTCTGCCTCTTACACAGAGACCCTGGGTTCGATTTCCGGCCAGTTCAGGGATTTTAATTCTGAACTGAGTGCTGGAAGGGGTTTCAATCAGCCTCGTGCGATCAACCGAGGAGCTGTCTGATACGAGAGAAAGCGGCCCCATTCAAGACATTCAAGCAATAGTGCTGAGGATATTGTCAAGCTGATCATGTAGTACTACAGGATCTGATGGCCATTTGGATGGAGAGCAGTTCAGTTGGAAGGCCAGACCGTAATGGGTTGTTAGGCCATGGGTTTGTCTTGTATTATTATTATTATTATTATTATTATTATTATTATTATTATTATTATTATTATTATTATTATTATCAAAAGCCTCCGTGGCTCAGGTGGCAGCGCGTCGGCCTCTCACCGCTGAGTTCCGTGGTTCAAATCCCGGTCACTCCATGTGAGATTTGTGATGGACAAAGCGGAGGTGGGACAGGTTTTTTTCCAGGTACTCCGGTTTTCCCTATCATCTTTCATTCCAGCTACACTCTCCAAAATCATTTCATTTCATCTGTCAGTCATTAATCATTGCCCCAGAGGAGTGCGACAGGCTTCGGCAGCCGGCACAATTCCTATACTCACCGCTAGACGGGGGCTTCATTCATTCCATTCCTGGCCCGGTCAAATGACTGAAAACAAACTGTGGAGTTTCATTTCATTATTATTATTATTATTATTATTATTATTATTATTATTATTATTATTATTATTATTATTATTATTACAGGCAGAATAGTACTATCGCACTTACATTTTACTTCCTAGAACCTAAGACAAAGCTGCTATGGATTCGGAAAATTTATTTACGTACTGCTCTTTTTCTATTTTAGTTGTGAAATATAAAATACAGCGATTTTTTATTCATAATATAACTGTAGTGCTGATGAATCAGGGATCAGTAGGCCTACGAGTGTAAGTGATCAAGGAATGTGGGTTACGGAGAGCCTCTTGTTGTAATATCTGTAACAGGCATTAGCCACAGCACAGAGCAGCGCGTGGGGATATTAAGATAAGCCGCTGCTAAGATGAAATTAAAAGTGTGGTGGGCTCTTAGCACAGACCGCCTCCACTCGTAAAGCAGTGATAGTGGAGGAATGGACATGTTACAACACGCTCACGAATCTTAAGTTTGATCATAAAATATGACAGGGGTGAACACTATCGCGTTATCACAATTTAGGGCAAATAGCTTTTTGCGGATACAATAAAATGATGAACACTTCCTTACTTGAAATAGTATTAGAAGTTAGGCAATAGTATCTTGTAAAAGTGCAGAATGGGCTCGATTATAAAATGAGTATGAAAGTTTGAGTGAGTGCTCCAGGCGTACGAGTTTAGCAATCTTCGTTTCCACAAGTGTGTTACATATCTCGGCTAAATCAGCAATGTTATGCATTTTGAGAACATCTATCAAACAATATTTATACCCTTGAACAACTATTTTTATTTTGAGCTCCGAAACAATATTAAAGAATAATTAACCCTTTTTGTTTTGTTTATAGCCGGCCCCGCGGTGTAGGGGTAGCATGCCTGCCTCTTACCCGGAGGCCCCAGGTTCGATTCCCGCCCAGGTCAGGGATTCTTACCTACATATGAGGGCTGATTCTAGGTCCACTCAGCCTACGTGATTACAATTGAGGAGCTATCTGACGGTGAGATAGCGGCGCCGGTCTAGAAAGCCAAGAATAACGGCCGAGAGGATCCGTCATGCTGACCACACGACACATCGTAATCTGTAAGCCTTCGGGATGAGCGGCGGTCGCTTAGTAGGCCATGGTCCTTTGGAGCTGTTGCGCCATGGGGTTTGGTTTTGGTTTGTTTTGTTTATAATTTGCTTTGCGTCGCACCGACACAGATACAGTAGGTCTTATGGTGACGATGGGATAGGAAGACGGCTAGGAGCGGGAAGGAAGCGACCGCGGCCCTAATTAAAGTACAGCACCATCATTTGCCGGGTATGAAAATGGCAAACCACGGAAAACCATCTTTATGGCTGCCGTTTCCCACTTTCACACCAGACAAATGCTGGGGCTGTACCTTAATTAAGGCTACAGCCGCTTCCTTCCCACTCCTAGACCTTTCCTATCCCGTCGTCGCCGTAAGACCTATCTATGTCGGTGCGACGTAAAGCAACTTGTAAAAAAAAAGTTTACACTTTACAATAGAAAGTTCCTTATTATTATTTACTCCTATTCAATACATGTACTGTATCCATCTTAAATGGTATAATTTTTAGCCAAACATGTTTCACTTCACCCTTGACCCATCTTCAGTTAAATATCATCATCATTAGTCGTTGTGCTCATTACTGAGCGTCGTGACATCATAACTCCATCATTTCCGTGTTGCAACCTTGACAAGATGTCTCCATCACGAGCGGTTTTCACATGTCTTTAATATGATCTGAAGTGGTAGACCAGTGATCTTCTTCGCCTGATCTATCCATCTACTTGCTCTTCTTCCTCGTGGTCTACTGTCTTCGATTTTGCCTTGCAAAATGACCTTTTCCAAGTTCTCTCCGTCTCGTCTTAAAATGTGGCCAAGGGACTGGAGGTAACGCTCATTCTCACGGGAAGATAGGCGTTCCTTGACGCAGAGTTCGTCCAGAATGGAAACATTAGTTCTTCTTTCTGTCCAGGGTACACGTAGCATTCTCCGCCAACACCACATCTCAGAGGCATCAATGCTTTTTTTGTCTTTAGCATGCACGGTCCAGGTCTCACAGCCGTACGAAAAGACGGAGAAAAACGTAAATGAACTGTATTAATGCTGAATAAGTAACACTGAAAACAACGTGAAGGAGCATATAAAATCCAAGTAGAACGTGATTACATTTTCTGTTTTAGAGTGATGTAAAAAATGTTAGACCTAGAGGTTTCCAACCTCGCTATATTATTGGATCTTACATGCTCCTTCACATTGATTTTAGTGTTACTTATTCAACATTAATTCTGGTAACTTTTTAATATATGTCACTGAAGATGGCTTAAAGATGAGCTGAAACATGTATGGCTAATTCAGGATATATGTACTGAACAGGAGGAAATAATAATAATAATAATTTATCCGTGATGCTATAACAGACACAGACAAATATTAATCTGAACTCGATATAGCTAATTACAATGACGTCAGTGTTCTTGTCAGAATACAATATTAACCAAGCCGAATGTCGCGGTTAAAAATAATCCCATGAAATGCTCGATCAAATGAAAAACGCCATTGTTTCTCACATTTCATGAACAGTACTACTTTAGCGTTCTAGACCGTAAACATGTTGGAGTTGTTCACCCCGCCACGCATCTCGCCGAGCATCCTACCTCAACACAACATGCTGAAGCATTTCTCTTCGCCACACTTCCCGCCGTTAAATACATTATGTAATAACATTTAGTCAGTAAGCAAGTTGCTTTCAGAGAACACTAAAGGGGACCGTACTACTGTGATATTGTGATGCCTACAGACTCTGACAGTGATAGGGATTTATCTGCAATTAATGCAGTAGAGTTGTGGTTACCTTCCACTACGAGAAGAAAGTACATAGCGTACATCCAGGAGGAACGAATCGAACAGGGAGAAAATTATAAATTGTAGCAGGAGCTTAAAATGTAACCAGGTAGTTTTTATGAATATTTAAGCATGTTTCTGTCGACGTTTAATTATATTTTGAAGCTAGTAGAACGTACAATCTAAAACGTTCACATAAACATATTTGTACATAAGCAACCAGTCACTGATGTAGAAAGATTGATGGTGACTCTCACGTAATTGATAATAATAATTGTTTTCTATAGTTAACGTACATAAAATGCTACTGATGAAATCTATCAACAACTCATGCTCCCAGCAATACATCTCAATCATACCGGATAAGGAAGACAAATGAATAAATAGTGTTTTGTCCAAAAAGTGTGATGTAAATATAAATACTAGTACTGACAATAATAATAATAATAATAATAATAATAATAATAATAATAATAATAATAATAATAATAATAGTACCGAGCTCAATAGCTGCAGTCGCTTAAGTGCGGCCAGTATCCAGTATTCGGGAGATCGTGGGTTCGAACCCCACTGTCGGCAGCCCTGAAGATGGTTTTCCGTGGTTTCTCATTTTCACACCAGGCAAATGCTGGGGCTGTGCCTTAACTAAGGCCACGGCCGCTTCCTTCCCACTCCTAGCCCCTTCCTCTCCCATCGTCGCCATAAGAGCTATCTGTGTCGGTGCGACGTAAAGCAAATAACAATAATAATAGTAATAATAACAATAATAATAATAATAGATATAAATTTGGTTAATCAAATAAGAAATACAAATTATGACATAATTAGCTTAGATCCACTGATAACATTTTTGGTACGATTTATTTTCTTCCGATGTACTCTGAAATGGTGCTGGGGGTGGGTGCTATATAATTGAATACATTTGCTTTGGCAAGTCTTACAACCGTGACATTCGAAACCACCCACTGGCAAGGAATTCAAGAAGATTGCGGAATCATTTTATCATACTGTAAGTTAAATGGAGTTTTTCGAACTAACTAGGTGCAAGTTGACGAAAATCATATTTAAGTGCCCGTATCGGTCAGGAACAATATATATTAATTATAAATAATACTTTTTCATTCTTCTTCCGGCAGTTAGTGATGCCAGTTGTAAATTAATTTTTATTAAAGTAGGAGCATATAAAAACAGAGTGGTGGTGGAACTTTCTGGAGGTCAGTAATTTACAAATTAATGGAAAAGCTCGCACTAAATATCCCAGCTGAAGAATTCTCCCGGGTTCGAATATGAGAGTGCCTATCTTTCTGTTGGTATTGAGGCGTATCCCTCGTTAAAGAATTTGTTGAAACCATATGCTCCCAAACATCTGTTTAATAAGAAACTGTCGATGGTGCGAAAAACGGTGGAATGCAGCGAAATGAGAATATTGCACAAAGCAACAGAAACGTCCAGAACAGCAGAAGCAGTTGTTAGAACTATTTTATTTCTCCATACTACAGTTATTGATAGAGAGAATAAGCAAATTGCGTTGCAAAGATTCCACCCGCCAATGTGATGCTTTTTTCTGACGTTCTCTATTTGACCATACATCTATATCTGCTCTTGCTGAGGAGGAATCCTCTTTTTCTGATGGTAAACATCTTGACATAGGTCTTCCTAGTGGTCTCCTTATTTCATGATTTCCTTCTAACACCTCCCTTATCAAATCTAGATGTTTCCTCATGGCGTGACCATTTCCTTCCCTTGATCACAGGTACGATTAAAAGGTCGTTGTAAAACTCTCCTAACTTTCTGTTTTTCCTCCACTATTTTTATAAATAGGCCCGAATATCTTCTTTGCATCCTGGCCGAGATGGTAAAGAAGTGCTCGGTTCACCCGCAAGGATGTGGCTTCGATTCCCCGTCAGAGAGTCGAGAAATTAAAGAAACAGGATTTCCACTTCCGGAGGTGCTCATTGCCCTGAGGTTCACTCAGCATGCACCAAAAATGAGTATCAGTTTGCCACTTTTCCCCAGCAAGTGTCAGCAAGTGCATAGTGGAAGCATTTACCTCCCACCACTCCTAGGGTCTTTTTTGCTTTTTGGTTTTTTAAAATATCTTCTTAGGACGTTGCACTGAAGTACAGTAAGTTAGCTTTCTGTCTGTTTTGTTAATATCCATAATTCAGAACCATGTTAGTCTGTACTCAATGCATTATTGCCTTGTGTATTTTCTTTATTTGTGACTGTACTTTGGATTTTATCACGTTCAGCGAACATCCACATTGATATTATTAGTCGCTGAACGTAAGAAAAAAATTCGGACCCTACGCATAACTGTAAGTCTCGTGAAGTATACATTTGTAAAGATTCACCTGAAGCATAATTCATATTTTATCTCTTCAGAAAACTTAACATGACAATATACATTTCCCTCGTTCTCTCGGAACCCCACTTAATGTTAAATTACCATTAAAAAGGACTAAATATTCATTTCAAATTTAAGGCCAACGAGGAAGCTTTTCCTTTCAGCTTGAAAACTAGTTTCTTTCAATTAGTATCCTTCAGATGTGACTTTTTGATACACAGGAATATATGCAAGTCACTTTCTTTGTAAAGGTCCTTGACGTATATTGCCAATTGATGCTCATCCGACATGTGTTTTTGTTAATGGAATACAAGAAGATCGGCGCCCTGAAGTGCAACCACGCGTTGTTTATTCTGCCAAGCTCTTAAGCTCTAAGAGGCGCCAGACACTGACACTCTGAGGCAAGGCGCGGGCGTCATAAGATACTCCCATTATATACCACCATCACACAACACGTGGCGTTTGCAAGAAATGACTTAACATTCACTCGGAGTCCTTATAAAGGACACTCATGGGTTTTACATTCAAGGGAGAACTCTCAGGTAAAATCTCCTACTTTGAAATGTTATTGAGGAACATACGCTATTATGTAACCTTAGAATGAACAAATGAAAATGAACATCTGGATCACGTCCTGAAACTGAAAAGTTCAATGCAACAACTATCATACAAAATATCTAAGTTTAAAATACGGAAAATTATTATTCATAAAATAATCTTGAAGCATACATTTTGTAATTGCCGTGTTAGCTCGAAGTTTTTCAAACGTATGACGTAAGCGTCGCGACTACTACTGGGAGACCGAAGGAAAACAAAACGACAGTCGCGATGCGGAGAGGCGAGAAAGAGTTAAAATTTTAACAATGAATAGTGATTGAGTTATGTGCGTTTGTTTTAAGAAGTAAATAAATATACTGTGTAAAGGTTAAAAATAATTCATTGTGTAAGTGCCCGACGTAAGTGGTAATCCTGACATGATGGAGGGCGCAACATCGCAGAAAAGCGAAATCGTAAAGGTTAGCGTGAAATTACCATATTCTGGACTGACAACCGGATATTTGCTTCTGCCAAGCTGAATGTCAGTTCAAAATTGCCAGAATCAGCACTGAGTTATCGAGATTTAATTACCTTCTCGCTGGAACTCAGATTCGAAGAGAGCGTTTGGGACGATATAAAGAAACGGGCAACGACTTGTAGCCACCTTTAAAGAAAGAGAAATTTATGTGAGAAATTCAGTTAGTTGATAAGAAATCCAGTCAACTTTTACGAAGAATGAAAGGCCTTGCTGGTACAAAATTTTGAAAAAGTTTTGAAAATTTTATGGTTGGACAAGCTTCCAATAAATGTTACATTTTCATAAATTCAAATGAAGATGTTGATAAGATAGCTCACATAGGAGATCGTATTTTTGAAATAAAAAACGTGCAAGAAATCCAAACATTCAGTGTTCAAGAAACTGAATCATCGAGAGTACCTGTACCTTCATTTGTAACCATACATTGGTCAGGATTGAAGAACTACAAGGAGACCTGAAGAATTATATGCGTTCACGTAGACGAAACACATACTACTGTAAACCAAAATTTAATAAAGATGGTGAATATTGCTAAATATCATTCCCGCTGCAGGCCTGTGAAATGTGCGCCATCCTGTCAGCGGGAAGAAGAATGAAACGCCAGTCGGCATAATTACAGTATTAGCGGCCTTACATTTTGCCGTGTTGCTCCTGTATTTTTTGTTAAGAATTGGCATTGTGGTCGAATATTTCTGATAAATGAATTTTTAAAAGGTTCACAGAAGAAAGGAAATACAAAAATAAATTGGTTAGACGAAACTGTTAAGCAGTTACAACAATGTAAGGAGGATCTAGAGAATACCGCGTTATTAACGTGTCTTAATTCCAGTTGCCAGTTACCATTATTTGGGGACACGCATATGGACTAGCGGTTGGGGCTGTGTTAAAACAGTTTGAAAATATCTCCTGGAAACCCATTGGATTTTATTTCAAAAATATGGGTTACACTCAGGGAAAGTACAGCTCATATGACTGGGAACTTCTAGGAATATAGCTCTCCATTAATTGTTTAATTACCGAGCTCGATAGCTGCAGTCGCTTGAGTGCGGCCAGTATCCAGTATTCGGGAGATAGTGGGTTCGAACCCCACTGTCGGCAGCCCTGAAGATGGTTTTCCGTGGTTTCCCATTTTCACACCAGGCAAATGCTGGGGCTGTACCTTAACTAAGGCCACGGCCACTTCCTTCCCAATCCTAGCCCTTTCCTGTCCCATCTTCGCCGTAAGACTTATCTGTGTCGGTGCGACGTAAAGCCAATAGCAAAAAAAAAAATGTTTAATTCACTCCATTCCACACGAAATAATGGAAAAGGATCACCCAAACAACAACGGCATCTACGGCACATCCCTCATTTCACAACTGATGTTCGTCATATTTAAGGAAATGTCACCGTAATAGCTGACAACTTATGAAGGTTAGAGGAGGTAACTTCGGTAAATTTTGTTGAAATTGCCATAGGACAGGAAGTGGATGAAGGACTTAAGAACTTGCGAGTGAATTCTCAGACTTCTCCATACCTCAGGTCATATACACTATCATCAGGACAAACATTATGTTGTGACATTTGGACATTTTCAATCAGACCATATGTTGTAACCAAGGTTGAAGTTTACAAAACACAACTTTTATTGCTTCACTTTATGATATTTACACAAATAACTGAAATTTATTTTGAAGCAAAAAGGAATATTGAATCTTGAGAAAAGTCTGTCTTTATACAATATGTACAGGTTTGCAGTCTTTATATACACTTCTATCTCGAAAAGATAGTCTTTGTGAATTGACACTTTGATAGTCGAGAACTATCTGGCACACTAACATAAATGTTCATGAGAGTCCTTGTTTGTTGAAGTGCCTGAATTCCTAAAAAGCAAGTTAATTGATTGAAGAAATTCCACCTAGCGAAACTAAGGGAGCTTGCATAAGTTAGGGAATGAAAATGGCTTGTAAAAGAATTACGGAACATAGGCAGCGGAAACAGGTAAGGGAGCGGTGACCAGAGGTGAAACCTCGTACTGCCAGAAATTCAGTCCACCTGGTCGAAGCACATTTTCAAGAGGAGTAGCCTCCGTGCTCGACGTAGGGTGTATTCTGGAGCTGGACACCGGGGCAAGTGGGCAAGTGAGCAGACAGGGAGCTCCTATTTATAGTACACTCGATGGTCAGGCACGCGCACTGAGGGCTGCGCGTCGAAGCTAGCAGAATGATACACAGGCGCGCGTGCAGCTGGCTGGCGGAGCGAGAAGGGAGCGCCGGACATACAACACCCTCCCCTCCTAAATGCGCCGGTACGGCGTGAAACGGCGGCGGCGCTGGCGGCGACTGCGATGCTGGGGCGGAGCTGCTGATGTCTCTGTTGTATTGTCCGGAGCTGGAACTGGGCGGAGTGGCGCTGTCTCGTCCTGAAAGGAACCCATTGTTATTAAATGATCTAAGGCTCGTTCAGCAATAGATTTATCTGGTTTAGCAATAGCATCAATAGCTGGACAGGGGCGGTAGCGCAGACGTATCTGATCTTGATGGCGGCAGATACGTTTCTCCGTAGTCTGTATCTCGTAGAGACGATGACCCAAAGATCTGCAGATGACTCCAGGTATCCAGAGTGGGTTGGATTTGAATGTCCTGGTGTAGACCTTGTCGTTGAGGGAGAACTTCGTTGGTGAGGTCTTATGCTGGGCCGGAAGAGGCTGTAACAGAGAAAGTAAAGTTCTGTGAGGTCGTCCATGGAGCTTCTGTGCAGGAGTGATATTATCAGCGCCGGGTAGAGTTCTATAGTTGTTTAAGTGTTGGAGCAAGGCTTGGTCTTTAGTTAAGCCTGAAGAGACAGCTTTCTTCATACTTCTTTTAAATGTTTGTACGAAGCGTTCAGCTTCACCATTAGATTGAGGGTGAAAAGGTGGTGCTAGGATATGACGAATGCCATTATGTGTACAAAAGTTCTGAAAAGCAGTAGCTGTAAATTGAGGTCCGTTGTCCGAAATGAGTACTTGTGGTAAACCTTCTGTAGTAAAGATTTTCTGGAGAGCACGAATGGTAGCTTCGGTTGTAGTAGTCGAATGCATATCCACGACATATGGAAAGTTTGACAGTGAATCGATGACTATTAACCACATGGAATTGAGGAAAGGACCTGCGAAATCGATGTGAACTCGTTCCCATGGAGTAGTAGCAGGAGGCCATGAAGCAAGATCAGAAGACGGGGCGTTCTGATTCGTTTGACATTGCTCACAATGACGTATTAGCTTTTCGATGGCGGCATCAATACCGGGCCAGTAGCAGTGTTGACGGGCGAGCTGCTTTGTTCTGGAGATACCCCAATGGCTTTGGTGTAATAACGCGAGAACTTGTTTCTGTAGGCTAAGTGGGATAACCACTCGGAAGATGGTGCCTGCTTCTAGTAGTACAACTCCGGCACGAGTCGTGAGACGATGCTGCATACGATGATAAGGTGCCAGGTGGGCAGGAAGTGTGCTTTGAAGAGGCCAACCGTTGCGGATGTAAGTACGTACAGTAGCAAGTGTACTGTCCTTATCCGTAGCTTTAGCTATGCAGGTAGCATCAATAGGAAAACTGGATACAGTATCTTCAAGTTCTATGTCCAACTGAAGACATTCAGATTCTTGAGAATCGAAGGCAGTATCAGGACCAACGGGTAAGCGGGAGAGGGCATCAGCATTACAATGCTGGGATGTGGCTCGATATACAATCTGATAGGAATAATCAGAAAGGAACATGGACCATCTTTGAAGCTTTCTGAGGGAATTCTCTGGGATCTTATTACCAGGATGGAATAAGTGTACGAGAGGCTTATGATCGGTAATGATCAGGAAATGGTTGCCATAAAGATATTCATTGAAACGGCGAATACCAAAGATGATGGCTAAAGCTTCTTTCTCTATCTGGGAGTATCGACGTTGATGGTCATTAAGTGTTTTCGAAGCGAAGGCGATGGGGCGTTCTTGTCCATGACGATCCTTCTGGGAGAGAACGGCACCGACACCGTAGTCTGAAGCGTCAGTAGCGAGCGTGATGATCTTGTCGGGCTGAAAATGAGTGAGTTGTATAGCTTGAATTAAGGCGTTGTTGATTGTTTTCCATGCCTGTTGGCATTGCGGAGTCCACTGAAACTTAACACCTTTTTTACGTAGAGCGTTTAATGGAGCTGCCACTGTAGCGAAGCGTGGAATGAACTTATTATAATAGTTCGCTTTGCCTATGAAGGACTGAAGCTGCTTGAGGTTCTGAGGTGCTGGCATGTTTACTATCGCGGAGACATTCTGCATACTAGGACGAATTCCATTCTTATCAAGGATATGTCCGAGGTAGTGAACTTGAGGCTGAAAGAAGGTACATTTAGCGAGATTCGCTCGTAGGCCATTGTCTTTCAATTTCTGGAGAAGAAGGCGGAGATTGGTGAGATGTTCCTGATGATCTTTTCCAGTAACAATAATATCATCCAGGTAGTTAGCACAACCGGGAATTGAGGCGGTGAGTTGAGCCAAATAGCGCTGAAAAATAGCCGCTGAGGATGAAACACCGAATGGGAGCCGCTGGAGCTGGAGCAGTCCGAGAGGAGTGTTGAGTGTGAGAAATTTCTTAGATTCTTCGTCTAAAAGTAGCTGGAGATATGCTTCTTTAAGATCAACTCGAGAGAAGAATTGTCCACCAGAGAGACGACGGAATAAGTCTTCTGGACGTGGAATAGGAAAGATATCGGTTTCGAGTTGTGCGTTGACTGTAGATCGAAAATCGCCACAAAGTCGAACATTACCATCAGGTTTCTTGATTACCACGAGTGGAGTAGCCCATTGACTAGAAGTAACTGGTACGACAATTCCAGTGTGTATCCATCTTTCTAATTCTTTCGTGACCTGGTCTTGAAGTGCTAGGGGTACTGGACGTGCTTTGAGGAAGCGAGGCTTAGCTCCGGATTTCAGCTGTATGTGAGCTGTATTAGTCTTTTGCTGTTCCGAGCTGAGAGTCGAAGACTTCAGGAAACTGCGCTAGGAGAGCGGTAACGTCAGAAGTAGGATGCAATGTAGATACGACGTTAATGTTGTCATGTATCTGGAAACCAAATAAGTTAAATAGATCCATGCCCATAATGTTTGATGCAGTGTAGTTGTTAACTACGAGAAGAGGAATGGCCTTCTGAATTCCTTTATAACTAGCCTGAAGCTTAATTTGACCTTTGATGTCAATTTTCTTCTTGTTAAATGTCACGAGCTGGATGTCAGCTGGAGAGCATGAAGGTGAACCTAAGTCGTGGTAGGTAGTCAGGTTAATAATAGAGACAGGTGATCCAGTGTCTAATTGGAAATCGACAGATCGATCAGAGAATGAGAGAGGAATGATGATTTTGTGAGAATCCTTTGTGGGAAGAATAAGATTGATCTGATCAACTTCCATGTCTTGGCGGGGCTGTATATGCTTCCGGCGCGCTGCAGTAGTCTTAGCAGGGCGGGGCGAACTTTGACAGACAGTCTGAATGTGTCCAAGTTTATTACATCGTTGACAAGTAGCTTTGAAAAAACGACAGTCACGACGTTCATGATGCTTGAAACAACCTCGGCAGGAAGGCAGGAGTTTCGAGGTGCTTTTAGAATTGGGCTTCCGTGTAGCATTACGAGAGGGAACCTGGCGAGAATGCTTGGTGGAGAGCGCCTTATCCGTACGGTTCACTGTAGCAGAGGACTTGCGGGCCTGAGGCGAGACTTGTGCAACTTCGTGTGGAGAAGCTATGGCTGCGGCAGTCTTGGTAGTAAGCTCATAAACCGTAGCAATACGCTGGACGTCTTCTAAAGAAGGGTTACTGTGCTTGACAGCGTCAAAACGTATTTTGTCTTCAGGAGTATGTAAAATTATCATGTCCCGAATGAGAGAATCAGTGTAGGATGAACCACAACCGTCCTTGGAGCAGATGAACTGGCAGGGTTTAGCTAGACCACGCAATTCAGTTATCCATTCAGTATGTGTCTGATGGGGTTGCTTTCTGCTCTGAAAAAATTTATAGCGAGCAGCCACTATGTGAGGAGCTTTGGCATAGTGTTCCGTGAGACGGGCCAAGAGCTGCGTGAAGGGTACCTCAGATAAGTGTTCTTCTGGACTTAATTTACGTAGTAATTCACACGTAGCATTGCCAACCGAACTAAGAAATAGTGCGCGGCGGCGTTGATCATCTGTGACAGAATGGCAGATGAAATGCTGTTGCAAGCGGGCTAAATAAACTGACCATTCTTCCTTAGCCGGATCAAAAGCAGAGAACGGAGGAATAGCTGATGGCTGTGTAGATACAGAAATAGCTTGAATAGCCTGAATTAATGCTGCCTGTTGTTGTTGCATAAACTGTTGTTGTTGCTGCTGTAAGGCTTGGAAGACCGTAGCAAGTTGTTCCGCAGTAGCCATTGCGAGATGCGTGCAAGAAAGAGGAAGGTAAGCTGTGTGTTAGAACTGGTTGGAGTGTCGTTGTTGTTTAGCACGGCGCCGTAGAGTTGACAACTGGGCCCGTTGGATTGTAGTGTTGGTTTCGTGTGTACCTCGTCGCTATAGAGTTGGCAACTGGGGCCGAAGAATTGTATTTTGGTGCTGTTTTCCTCGTCGCCATAGAGTTGGCGACTGGGGCCGATGAATTGGAGTGTCGCTTTTTTACCTCGTCGCCATAGAGTTGTGTTGTAACCAAGGTTGAAGTTTACAAAACACAACTTTTATTGCTTCACTTTATGATATTTACACAAATAACTGAAATTTATTTTGAAGCAAAAAGGAATATTGAATCTTGAGAAAAGTCTGTCTTTATACAATATGTACAGGTTTGCAGTCTTTATATACACTTCTATCTCGAAAAGATAGTCTTTGTGAATTGACACTTTGATAGTCGAGAACTATCTGGCACACTAACATAAATGTTCATGAGAGTCCTTGTTTGTTGAAGTGCCTGAATTCCTAAAAAGCAAGTTAATTGATTGAAGAAATTCCACCTAGCGAAACTAAGGGAGCTTGCATAAGTTAGGGAATGAAAATGGCTTGTAAAAGAATTACGGAACATAGGCAGCGGAAACAGGTAAGGGAGCGGTGACCAGAGGTGAAACCTCGTACTGCCAGAAATTCAGTCCACCTGGTCGAAGCACATTTTCAAGAGGAGTAGCCTCCGTGCTCGACGTAGGGTGTATTCTGGAGCTGGACACCGGGGCAAGTGGGCAAGTGAGCAGACAGGGAGCTCCTATTTATAGTACACTCGATGGTCAGGCACGCGCACTGAGGGCTGCGCGTCGAAGCTAGCAGAATGATACACAGGCGCGCGTGCAGCTGGCTGGCGGAGCGAGAAGGGAGCGCCGGACATACAACACCATACATTCATCACAGGTTTCTGCGCCAGTTGTTTAATCACTATCACAATATCCAGTTGTACGAGTTACAGTGTAGTTGATAACATTTTAAGGTTGTCTGTACTAATATGAAGAAAGATATGACTCTCTAGGATACATCCTGTTTTAATTGCCAAGAAAGCAAGTTCTCCAGACACAGAAAGTCACCAGTGGTGACAATAAGCGATTCGACACTGTTCATGTCGACCTGATAGGACCTATGCCACAGTCTGAAGGTTTCATATATTGCCTAGCTTTCATTGACAGATTTACTGATTGGATGGAAGTAGTGCCTATAGCAAACATAAGAGCAGAACATTTCACAGTAAGTGGATCACAAGAATTGGTGGTCCTTCCAAAATTGTCTCAGACCAAGGGACACAGTTTCAATATGAACTTTCTCAATCACTAGCAAAATTGTGCGGTTGTAAAGTTAGTCATACTTCCTCTTACCATCTCCAAGGCAATGGGAAAATTGAACGTTTCCATCACACTCTTAAAGCTACTATTGGAGCTCACAGAGTAGATAGGTGGACAGAAGTTATACACACAAATCTCTTAGGAGTAACATGTGTAGTTAAAGGAAGAAACGAACTGTTTTATCACCCAAACGGTTTATGGATCAGCAATTAGACTACCATGTGATTTCTTCTGGTCCACAATCCTCTTAGAACACTAATCTCTTTTGAAGAAGTTGCAGCAACAGGATTAAAACCAGTGAAAACGAGTCTTAAAAGTCGAGACACTACATTTGTGCACAAAGACCTTCAGCATTCTGAACTTGTTTTCTTTGGAGTAAATAGAATTAAGTCATCTCTTGAACCACCATTTCAAGGACCATATAAAGTGACCAACAAAACGGATAAACTATTTTACATTTGCAATTAAGAAGAAAGAGAGAAAAGTTCCCATTGATCTATTGAAGCCTGCGTATACTCCGCCAGATGCTCCAGAAAACAGACTTCCTCCCACACTTCAAGTGTCAGAACCCATAAGTGACGGTTCCACACCAGTGACAGCGAATCATCCAGTGTTCTCTTAGAGAAACTCTACCCGCTCAGGACGGACTGTCAATTTAAAATACAGTAAACATATATCTGGTAACATTAGCGTAACTTTGTTACTGGGGAGGGAGTGATGGAAGGCCGAAGCCTATTGAACGTATGACGTAAACGTCCCGACTACTGCTGGAAAACTGAAGGGAAAAAAAGTCGCGATGTGGAAAGCCGAGTAAGAGTTCACTTTTTAACAGTGAAAAACGTGTCTGAATAGTGATTAAGTTTTATGTATTTGTTATGAGGTGTAAATAAATATATTGTGTAAATGTTAAAAATAATTCATTGTGTGAGCTCCCATATAACCGTACTATTATGAAGCATTATCTCTCATATTAGTAAAGTAGAAACTTCCTTTGAGGACGATTGTTTCGATATTTGGCCCTTACAACAGCAAATATCATCATCATCATCATCATCATCATCATCATCATCAAAACAAATTGCTTTAGATTTTTAAATTGGTAGATTTTAGACATATTATTCAGTGGAAGGAATAACTACCTAGAATGAAACCTTAAATGTGTATGTGGATTGTCTTTGGAATAAACAAACGATGGTCTTTCCGAACTGAAATTGAAGATTCAGGGCAAATAACATCAGCTTTACAGGAGTGACCAGATTGGACAAAACCCGAAACGATATCACCTACCAAAATCAGAGAGTAACAATGTCATTGGAGAAATTTCAGGGAAAGTGGTTGCGACGGTTTTGACTCTGAGAGTGTACTATAGAATGAGAATTACAGTATTAAAATAGAACAATCCCGTATCACATAGAACCCATTAAGTGCGTTGACTTGCCAAGACGACTACCGTCCAGTAGATGACCTGCAGATATTGGAGTGCTACGTGATCAGCGTCACGAATCTTTCATACCATTTGTTTGCTTTCACTTATTATATTGGTCAGCTACTCAGCTGTCACGATGATCGGTGAACATTGCTCCAGCTCAATCCAAAATAAAATCTTTGCACCGGCTAGGAATCAACCCTGGGACCTCAGGGAATGGAGAAACACTCTATCCTTACACCACGGAGCTCGTGCCAGCAATAGTAAAATGAAAAATTAGGTTAAATGTTTTACGAAATGATTTACCATATAAAAATCAAATCCTGATCTGTACAAGATCGAAGAGAGGAATTGTCGGAGGAGAACCGGAATACTGACGCTACAGGAGGAGGAAAGGCTTGGATAAGAGTGGGTGGAAAAACAAGAAAGGAATAAACTATTATTTACCATATTTCGTTTGAAATTAACAACTATATATATCCTGTAGTCGCCGGCCCCACGGTGTAGGGGTAGCGTGTCGGCCTCTTTACCCGGAGGCCCCGGGTTCCATTCCCGGCTAGTACAGGGATTTTTACCTGCATCTGAGGGCTAGTACGAGGTCCACCCATCCTACGTGATTACAATTGAGGAGCTATCTGACGGTGAGATAGCGGCCTCAGTATAGAAAGGCAAAAGTGACGGCCAAGAGGATCCGTCGTGCTGACTACACGACACCTCGTAATCGGTAGGCCTTCGGGCTGAGCAGCGGTCGCTTGGTCGGCCATGGCCCTTCGGGGCTGTTACGTTTTTTTTTTGTTTTTTTTCGGGGGGGGGGCCGAAGCCCGCTCCCCCCGCGTGACCAACGACTCAATCTACATGGCCTCCGACATGCTATTATTTCTAAGAAGAAGAAAGAGATAGCAGGGAAGAGTGGGAAGTGATACAAGGAGTATCTGCCGGTTTCCGAGTCAGACTCGCTACCACGGCAAAGTGTGTGTTGGTTGGATAGTGTTAAGGTATGGTATTGAAGGGTCAGGGAAAAAAACACATAGGCAGAAAGAAGAAAGAGCCTACATGTAAAACCTGACATCTTGTGATAGCACATGCAAGGATGTGGGCTGGAAAAAGACCAGAGGTAGTGTTAGTTAGGAACAGGTAACATGCACAAAACATAAACCAATTCCTCGCCATTCCATCGCCTGGGGATCAGTCCGTCTGGGCACTGCTGGGACTAGCGCGGTCCTTGCCGGCTGCGGAGCCATGCGTCAAGTAAAACTAGGGCCTGTCGCACGACTCCACCTCCTTGGGGTACCTCGTACCCAGTCTCCGATCCCGGAGAATGAGGCCAAGCCCGCCGAGGCGGGGGCCTCCTGGAATGGGGTGGGTCATGGCGCCGGGCCTCCCTCCTCTCTGCCCGCGCCATGACCCTGTAGACTGGGCAACTGCGGTGGGAGGCCGGGTGGCCCCCCGCGCAATTGGCGCACACCGGCGCCTCCTTAAGTGTTGCGCAGGCCGTGTAGTGGTGATCACCACCACAGCGGTTGCACTTCACTTGGAGTCCACAGCTAACTTGACGGTGGCCCCACCTCAGACAGCGAAAACACTGCAAGAGCTGCTGAGGGGGACGTTTGACTCTCACCTGACTGCCGCTACCCACTGAGGTCCTCTCCTGATTGGCTCCTCGGTTGACTGCTGTCCTGGGAGCAGTCCTGGGTTGCGGCTTGGCGGTCCTCTCCTGGTGAGCCAGCGACGCCTTCTGCTTCCTGGTGCGGCGTCGTCTTCTTCTTCTTCTTCCCGGGGGTTGCTTCTCGGCGGGGGAAGAGGCCTCGTCCTGGTGGCCCTCCTCCCGGCCTGGTGACCCCAGGGTAGCTGATGGTTCCGCTGCGTCGCCGTCTTCTTCCTTCTCCTGGCTGGCGGCGGCGGCGTCGGTCGCTGCTAACGCTTGACTGCGTTCCCTGTCCTGTGGGGCGCACATCGAGGTCTGCAGCTCGACAGACGTGCTGTCAGGCTGGGCTTGGACAGCAACCTCAGAACGCCAGGGGGCGTCCTCCTCCACAGAAGTTGCACAGTCGCGACGCCACGGGGCGTCATGCCCCACCTCCGTGGTGGCGTCGCTGGTCGCCGGCTGGGTGACCAGGACTAGGTCGGTATTAACCGCCCTATTCCTTAGCCTCCTCGGCGTCTCCCTGGTCTCCGTCGCGGCCCTGACTGCGCCGGTGTTCATCCCTGGCACTCCGTCCCTCCCTGGTAGACGGATGACCTGGAACAGAGAAGAAAGCTCCCTCTCTGGGTCGCGCATCCGCTCCTGGTCGTGATGCCTGATGATGAGGCTTCCTGGTAGGAAGCTCTCGACGGCCATGGTTGTCGAGATGATCCTGCCTCCTCGGCGAGGGCGCCGCATTCTGTCCAGGACGAGGCCCCGTTCAGAAGTTACAGGGCGCCCCGGCCTGTAGTACACGAGCAGTGCTTCGTGCGCCGGGTCGGTGTAGCCTTCGGAGAAGAAGAAGCCGTTAGGGGGGTCACACCCGTCCCTGTAAGGCTCCGTCTCCACCTCGATCTCCGGGTCCTCCTGTGGCAGCTCCGGCTCGGGTGCCGGGGTCTCCGGCACAGGTTCCAGCGTCTGCGGCTCCGTGTTGCTCTCCGCTGTCGGTGTCATGCCGGTGAAGAGATCTCGGAGCAAGTGCCCGATCGCCACCGCCCGTTCCTGGGTCGTCATCGTATCCGCCTGGTTGTCCATCCTGGTCCTCCTGTAACAAACTCTGAAAGAGAAAGAGCGAGCACTGAGAAGTGCTCAGCTCAGACAATGCTCTTTCGAAGATGTACTAACAAGTACAGTTGCCTGACTAGTACTGGGAAAGTACAGAGCGCCTGGCAAGGAGAGAGAGAGCGAGCGGGAGGAACACGTCCTTCCACTACGGCTGTCGAACTCGTCCTTGGGGGGCTGTTACGCCATGGGGTTTGGTTTATATCCTGTAGCCATCTCAATAATTAGAAATATTACGATGTATCCAACCGATGTTCGGCATAGTCGCTAGTGGTTGGACTACTAGCTGCAGAGAGTGTGTCAGTAAAGATCCCCTTGACCAACCTGAATTACAGTAGTTTCCTCGCGCTGTTGTGCTTCTTAGTTGTGAGTCTAGTCGTCTTACTAACTTCATTGCTGTGTTACAATGCACCGTAGAATACAGGATGCTTCTTGTATGGTTTTTCCGTTTTAACAGACTCATTTAGGCAAAAGATTAACATATATCGTGGAAAATTTCCCCGATTTTAAGGATCTCATCAATCTGCCTGTAAGACAGCGAATGACCAACGAAATTAACTGAGGGGTATAGCGTAGCATACATACATACGTACATTACATAATTAGGCCTATATCTCTTTTAGTCTACTAGCGTCTATGAATATGTAACCGGCCTCTATAATACTCATCTGCTAGGCCTCTTAAATCATTCTCTCCTACAATTTTCCTAGTGGTTTATTTTCTTTTTTTGCTAGTGGCTTAACATCGCACTAACACACTGAAGATTTTCGGTTACGTCAGGAGAGGAAAGCGTATTAGGAAGAAAGCGGACGTGGCCTTAATTAAGCTACAGCCCCAGTATTTGCCCGGTTTGAAACTGAGAAACCACGGGAAACCATCTTCAGGACTGCCGACATTGGGGTTCGAACCCATTAGCTCCCGAATACTGAATACATGCGGCACTTAAGCGACTGCAGCTATCGAGCTCGGTCCCAGTAACCCACCCCCTTCTGCGTACGCCTGTGCTTTATACCTATTTTACTTTGGCCTATATCCTTCATTAACACGAAACGCACAAGGTAAGTGATGCTGCCAAGATGGAATTGAAATATAGTATTTCTAAGAAGGAAAGGGGGTGATCTCATAATTTTGCGATAGTAGATGGTACTGTAGGAATGTATATTGCATTTCTGAAGGTTATCAGTAACAAATAATGTGACAGTGCTACATGTTCCATAAATGTCGTGTGTTCCTCTTTACATCGCATAATGTGTTTCATACTAGGATTGTTTATTACGCCGGTACGCCACAAAAACACAGTGATGTTATCGCATTGCAACACAACTTATTTATCCAGAAGTACAGTTAATCATATCATCTGGCTAAGAACAGCAGCAACATGAGATATAAGCACGTAGCGTTATTTGACTATAATCGATAAAAGCCAGGGAATTCAGATGTTTGATTCACTCGGAATATTTCTTAAAATTAGTCAACAACTGTGTTACAACACAGACTGCTGTTGTCATCTTTAGTTTCGATAATGCAAGTGCAATGTTTTAAAATGTCTGAATATTGTTATAGAATGTGATATGAGGAGAGATAGAAAACTGGAGAGTAGGCGTTATAATTAAAACAAACATTCACTTATAGGAATAGGAATTAAGGATTGCAATAATTTACCAAATAAGATTTTCGATAAATTTGTCCAACGTTCTCTGAGCGACGGCTCTAAATGCATATCAGTGGCGATTGATGATTGATTGATCCTCGAGCCGGCCGTGAATCGAACCCGGAACCCACTGAATCAAACGCCTGTATGCGGACCAATGTGCCAAGGAGCCAGAGAACGACTTTTAAATATTTTATAATAAAACGACTGCCGCCTGCAGATCAACGGTAGGGTGTTCTACACATGATGTCAAGTCCACAGCTTCGATCACGGCCGAGGTAGTCGATTGTTGAAGGGCAGTCAAAAATCTTGCCACTCCATGTCAATGTTGGCACGCTGAAGATCTCCGCTAGAGCATTCAGTGTCAATCGACAGAAATTTTCTCAGCCATATAAACTGCTCAGTAAAATTCCACATTCGTCACTAGATAACGGAACAATCAGAATGTCAAAATTGGTAGACCGGCTGCTTAGATGACACTAACTTAGAAGGTATCTCGGTAGCTGAGGAAAAACGGTTATTATGATTATTATTACTATTATTAGCTGTAGTAGTAGTAGTAGTAGTAGTAGTATATTCAGAACATCTTTCCAAGATCATGGGCTATCACTTGTCAACACTACTTAATTTTTCTTCATTGTTCTTCGATTTAAATGGGTTCGTTAAAATCACTCCTGTCATGCCGACTGAGGTGGTTTATCAATATTTAAAAAATGAGCCTTTTAAAGCCATAAGGCGATCAGGCACAAGGACTGTTAGTTTAAACCTGATTCTTGAGAAACTTAGATCACAGAAGATAAATGGTTCCTCTAGCTACTATCAGTATTCCTTTGACGGCAGTTACAAAGAGCGGTATTCTCCTTGTAATATGGAACTGTAGGAGAGTAGGTCGACTGCAGTTACCTCCCCATAATGAGTACTGAAGCACACGGAGAGATCAATAATCGTTGGAGTCTTGGCTTCCGGTGCGATTGCTATCATGTCGATACGGCGGGTGCTTCCATTAACCATGAACGTTTTCGTATATATGGAAGTAGTTCGACATGTCTGCCGAAGGTAGGAATCAATGAATCATAAACGCATTATAAAACCTACATAATATCATATTTATACTGTAATGTAAATAACATTCTAAGATATATGAACTGTAATAAAATGTTATTAAATACTTATTTCACGTCGTATATCTTGTCACTCCATAATAATAAAATAAAAAATATATTAACACTAATAGACCTAATATACGGAAGTGTTTGGGTGTGCGTGATGTTCACCCAAATCTACGGCACGCAGGGATCTGAAATTTCTAACAGAATTAGATGGAAGAGGGTCCAAATGCATCTCAAAGCTGGGTTTTTAATTTACGCGTTGGTTGGTGAATTATGAATTTAAAACCGGTGGGAAACGTGTGTTGTGAGACGATAATCGAAGGGTTGGTAGGAGAAACAACCCTTGTCATTTTTTTGTCGAAAACGAGTTATCGATGTTAACGGACAGTGTAGGACGTCAGGTATCTCTTTATGCTTATGGTTTCTAGGAAAACAGCCGTTGTCAAAAAATAATTTCAGTGGTTCTGAAAAAGTAACCTATGTCAAGGCCAATTCTGGAAGAACGACCCTTGTCAAATGACATGAGTTGTCACGCCAGCCATTTTACTACCTGTTTGGGGTTCACGATCTCAGTGTAGTGAATATGTAGTAGGTCAGGTAAGGGCTATTCTGCTCGAAGGCAGGTCCGAACCTCCGCAGAGGTGTTCCTGAGCCGGAGTTTACGTGCGGTAGGGTGGCCAGTTCCTTTCCGCTCCTCCATTCCCTTACACACACCCCCCTCCCACCACCAACAGCGCGTGGCAACCCATCCAACTCCTGACCACGCCCAATGTTGCTTCACTTCGGAGATCTTACGGGATCCGGTGTTTCAAATATATGTAGTAGAAAAGGAAAAAACAAGTGTTACAACACTTCTTCTTAATTGCTTTTGCAATAACCACGATAACTTGAAAGAGGATCTTGTACTATTTTCAGATGGCTGCTCAGGGCAGAATAAGAACTATGTTATGGTTTATTTTCTGTACATGCTAATTCACTGTTTCAAATTCTTAAGTCAGTCACCTACATTTTTCTAATGCGAGGTCAATCGTACTTACCAAATGATCAAGATTTCTCAATCATAGAGAAAAGGAAGAGGGAAGTTATAATTGAAACTCCGTCAGAATGGATGAAATAAGCGAACATGTTGGACAAAACCTAGCCATTTACAAGTTGTCAGTGTTGATCAAGATTGCCTTGACGTCAAATATTCTGTTGATAAGTTTTTTCTAAGACTCTCCGAACAGCAATTTAACTAAAGGATGCTAGAATGTTCAGAATAACACAATAACAAGTGTTCTTTGCAGTCAAGATACTTACAATGGGGCTTGGAAGTCATGTGTAATAAGAAACAGGACGAAACTGCCACACGAACTGTCCCTGCAGAGACTCTCCAAAGGACCTCTGAATCCTGGAAAACTTGGAGATTTTTTAAAAATAAAACCTGTATGATGCGTTGAAGACCAGTACTGTAGTATCTTACAAATCACTTGAAACACCTGTTGCAATAGATGCTGAAGTTAATAATGATGAAGTTGATCTGTCAAACAACAGCCTCGATGAAGACGAATGGGTATGGATGACAGGTGAAAAAGGAACTAGAAAACCTGTTTATTGAAAACTTAGGGGTTAAAATAATTATTAATAGAA
The DNA here is from genome assembly GCF_040414725.1 of Anabrus simplex. Lineage (NCBI taxonomy): Eukaryota > Metazoa > Arthropoda > Insecta > Orthoptera > Tettigoniidae > Anabrus > Anabrus simplex. The sequence goes on from NC_090265.1 coordinate 1,528,318,562, forward strand.
ATACAGAAATGTGTTGCCCTACACGGTCGTTTATGTCCACGTTATTGGTTTGAATTTCTAAAAAAAAAAAAAAAAAAAAAACCTTGTCAACGTGAACGTCCTAAAAACGCACAATAACTTGAATAGTTTGCTTAAATAACTAAATATAATACAAAGAATATATTGATAAAGCATGAAGCTAAGTAAACCTATAATTTCAGTGTTATATCCCTTCAAGAAAATTAAGGTGTAATATTTTTTCGCTCTTCTGAAAAAAGTGTTTGTAATGACAAAGGTTGTTTTTCCTATCCTTTGTGCAGTCACCAGGATTAAAAGCATAGATCCATTGTCGCTAGGCAACGTACATAAGTTACCGTAATAATCTAGGTCAAGGAACCAGTTTAAGTCCATGGCGTAGGAAGCCATTTTCAGTCCCGACACGAGGAGCCATATTCAGTTAGTGATATCCAGACGTTTTTGTCTGTGTGTACGAGCACGATGCCCAGACGAATCCAGGGTACACAGATTTGAAAGTTTTAAGATAAGCGTACTCTAAAGATGAATCTTTATACAGTTAAGGACCTGTTTCTTTAATTATTTGTTTATTACTTTTAATCGTTTTAATTAATTTCTGTTAGTTATTTCAAGCTTAACGACAAAGATTTTAACAATAACATAAGTATTGTTTCTTACGTCCCACTAACTACTTTCGTCGGTTTTCGGAGACGCGAGGTGTCGGAATTTAATCCCGCACGAGATCTTTAACGTGGCAGTAAATCTACCGACATAAGGCTCACGCATTTGGGCACCTTCAAATACCACCGGACTGAGCCAGGATCGAAGTCGCCAAGTTGGGGTCAGAAGGCCAACGCCTCAACCGTCTGAGCCACTCAGTCCGGTGACAGAGCTTTTGAACAACTTGGAGTCGCGTGGAGTACCCTCGAACATCTTGGAGTGAACGATTGTGGGACTGATTATCCTTCTCAGGAATATGAATCATCCTTCCCTCTACAATGGAATACGAATCTCAGTCAAGAAACTAATGATGAATATTATTGAAGCCACCATCATGACTGGACATGTCACGGGCGAAGTAGTAGTCATTCCTCAGATTCAAATCATCCCTTCGGATATACCGTTTCAATTTAGATGTCTACAGTTCCCCGTTTGTTTGAATTTCGCTATGTGCATAGACATTCGCTTAAGTAGGACTTGATTTTCGGAAACGGTGCATCTCCCATTGTCAAGTATACGTGGATTGTTCAAGCAAACACACCATACATATTTGCTCCAAATGGAAGGACACATAATATCGTTTATCCGGAAACTCTATAAGGAAAATCTAGTTTGTTTTTATATTGTTTTAATATTAGTTGTACCACCCATCAACCCGGTAACTTACACACTGAAAGTGGCATTATAATTAAAAATAAAATATTGTATTTTATGCTAAATATATTTTTTATTTTGCTTTTAAAAATGGTTTAAAAACATCTAACGTTTGAATGCAATACACGTGGGAGAAGCCACGGGTCCATGCCAGTTTATAATATAATTTCGTTATCGCAACGGGAAAGTTGTTCACTTTTATAATGACATGTGGCCTCGGGAGACACCTTATCTAGGTCTTACGAGTTGACGCTCTATAGGTGACCTGCGTGTCTGTGAAGATTGAGCTCTACCTGAGGTGAATTCTTATGCTGATGACGGCACAAACACCCACCCCTAAAGCCAGAGGTATTAAGAAATGAACCGTGAATCGAAAAGGTAGCATGAAAACCATTTAGCCATGCAACAGGACTTTTCGCTGTTAACAAGTAGAAACTGAAGAGCATGGCACATGAACACGCAGACAACCCATAATACTGTACATAGAATGCTCTTGAATTCATGAAAGATTTTCTTTATTTTCCAGTTTTCTTTCTCTCTTTGGTATATTTAGGACTTTTTAAAAGACAAAGTTTTGTACCAAGGACCAAGGGGAATGTTTTCATTCCCCTCCCCGAAGGGGAGGGGCGGGCCACCTAGAAGGTTACGCCTTCTCTCTGGCCAGGAGATTTGGTGGGGTTTGGGGATTTGTGATGTTGGGATGATAAAGAAGGAGGAGCTTTGATTTGGGGATTTGGAGATGGGGCCTCTTGGCTAAGGGGTGTAGTTCCCTTCCTTGCTTTTTATTGAGCTTGTATAGGTTTCACTATTAAGATTAAATTGGTTATAATGGCATACAATACAGTTACAATGCAGTTATTAAGTGTTACAATGCAGTTGCTAGTAGTTACTGTTGGGAGGTTGGGAAAAGAAGGTTGAAGATTTGATGGTAGAGGGAAGAGAAGTTTAGTCATGATGTGAGTAGTACCTGGAGAATGTAGGAGCGGTTAGGAAGGTTTGATGGGTGGGATTGCGGGTTGGGAAGCCGGGGGCGGTTGCGGGAAGAAGAAGAAGAAGGGCGGGAGGAGGGTTGCAGGGGAGATCGGGATGCCTCCACACGCTGGTGGCGGCCGAAGAGCTTTATTCCCTACTGTATTAGTCGCTGGACTTCCTCTGTTGACTGGAGCTGGAGTCGCAGCATGAAGGTGGGCCCGGCTTCGTTGTGGATCCTGAAGGCTCGTTTTAGATGGAGTCCGGCGAGGCGCAGTTCTTGGCTGATGAGATTTATTGGGATCCCTGGATTTACTCCCCTCACGACGCAGCTGGGGTTGCATGCCTGTGGTGGTGTTGTTATTCTGGTGGATTCGGGCGCTGGTGGTGTTATTGGTCTTCCTGGTTCAGTTGAAGATTCTTCCGTGGTGAGTGGCCGGGCTGCTGGGTTTGGTGAGCTGGTTGGAGACGTGGACATCATGATTTGGGAGGGGTGGGTCGTAACTATGGTGGTTGTGGGAGTATTGGGTGACGTGAGAGTTGGATACGAAGCGATAGTAGTGGTTATGGTAGTAGTAGGGGTAGTGGATATATAGGACGGCTGCTGAGGTGGTGGAGTGTGGGGAGGTGGCTGGGTGCACGGTTTCGGTGACTGTGGTGGTGGAGTGTATCCAGGCGGCCGGGTTCCCGGTTTCGGTTCAAAGACGTTTTCCAGGTGTTTTGGGCAAGGTTCCACGATGACCGGCCGTCCATAGATGAAGATTACGAATCTCAGCGCCTGCTGAACATCGTGTGCCGTGGCCAGTTGAATCAGGACATTCTCTGTCGGGATACGGTTTTCTAATAACCTGGATGCATTTGTTGCAGGTACTCCGCTGTTTTGGAGCGCACGGAGAATTCCTCCGTCCGTGAGGGAGATGTCTACGCCTTTGATGATGCAATTGCGCATTTTGGGGAGGCCGACTTTCTGTTTGGTGTCAGGCCTATTTAAGCTGGTTAGCACGGCAAGGTACGAAGTTAAAGATGTGGCGTTCCCCTGCCGTAATAAAAATAGGCGTGGATGGCTTTCCGAATTGGAACAGAGAGTGTGTCTTGGACATTTAACGATGTAGTCAGAGCTGAAGAATGACGAGACATACAAAAATGCAATGTGTTCAGTTGCCATTTTGTATCTAGAAGCTGCCAAGATGTATCAATACCATCAACTGTTCTTTTATTTCTTTATATTTTGATAATTAAGTCCCTTTTTTTGCGACGTTTTCCGTCTCATCATGCCTTTAAGTGTGTGCACAAAGGTGAGGAAGTAATCGCTACTTTTAACAGCATCAAGGAACATTTCTATTTAACTAACGTGATTTACTTTTTTTTTAATACCATAGGCGATTTCTCTTCTTGATTCTCTTTTAGAGCCAGATACAGGAGAAGGAGAAGAAGAAGAAAAAGACATTGCTCTTGAGTTGTTTTATATGGTGCTTCATTTAGTTAATTAACATTAGCTTACTTTATAGCAGAGACGGAAGGCAAGGTTAACATTAATTAGAACACACGTAAGCTGCAAAACGCGTTTCATAATATGTAACACGACTTTGCGACAAGGTAGCACAGACGCTGTGGCAATTACAAGACATTTTTGAGAGACTTTCTTAATTAGCGACAGACTTGCACCTCTTACTCTGTCCCTTTTCGAAGAGTTTGACTTAAGATCCTGAAATTAGGGATATACTTTAAGAGTCACTGGATTATATGAGAAAGGGAAGACATACCCATTCGTAGTTGAGTCACTGACGGTAGAATTTTACTGCTGATGGTGATTGATATGTTAAGCGACGAAACTAATAATAATAATTTTATTTGTTTTACGTCCCACTAACTACTCTTGTACGGTTTTCGGAGACGCCGAGGTGCCGGAATTTAGTCCCACAGGAAGTTATTTTACGTGCCAGTAAATCTACCGACACGAGGCTGACGTATTTGAGCACCTTCAAATACCACCGGACTGAGCCAGGATCGAACCTGCCAAGTTGGGGTCAGAAGACCAGCGCCTTAACCGTCTGAGCCACTCAGCCCGGAAAGCGACGAAACTAGCAATTATCCACCCTCCATAGCATTTTCTTGAAGAATAAGAGGAAGTTCAAACACATTAACATATTAAAGGAAGAAAAGGGTATGACAAACGGGAAAATGAAAGTTTCGCAAATTATTCACAGCCAAGTAGAAAGAAGAACAGGAAGAGAAAAGTAACTTTTTAAACATAACCATGCTTTGTCCGTGACTGGGAATTAATTCGTTATGAAACAATGAAGTCTGTTATTATTAACCACTATTGGTTATCAAGTTGTATTCCACCACGCGTTTCAGAGTTATTCTCTATCGCCAGGTGGTGAAATGGTGACATTCCATTCTTACTTTGTTTGATACAAAATTATTTTCAAATAATATTATTTCATGGAGGAGTAGGGCCTACATTCATTATGCATTTATATAGGGTCAACAATAAGTGTGTGCCGTCTCAAAAAATATACAGTTGCTGCTAAAGCTTAATATTATTTTTAAATATTGATTTTCAATTTTATCATTGAGTATGTGTTGAGGGTCCATTAATTGATCTCTACATATTTCTAGAGTTTCTAAATTGTTCAATTTTATCCCTTTTTTATGTGACACGGTGAGAGAATTGTGTATATTTGATACTTCATTACCTGTGTCATGTAGATGTGAAGCAACTGCTGATTTTTCATGTTTATTTAGCCGAAGTACCACCAGGTGTTCTTGAAATCGGATGTCAAAACCTCTTCCAGTTTGTCCAATGTAATAACATCCACAGTTTTCATAGGTGATTTTACATAAATCAGTCTGTTTTAATTTATCTGGGTTGTTGACCAGGTTATTCATAGATATTGTGCTTCTTGAAGGCTCTGGCTATTTGGTACGATGCTTTTATAATGAATGGTATTGTGTGATATTGCATTGCATGTTCTTGGTATTTATTTTCTCGTATGGTTTATTCTACTGTTTGGATGTTTCTAAGCATTTTATGTGTTATATCCGGATTTTATCCGTTTTGTACCCATTTGCTTTACGAATTCTTTTACGAGTTTCTTTTATTCCACATTCTTCAGGTAAGGGCAGTTTTAATGCTCCATGAAGCAAACCTTTAAATGTTGCCATTTTTTGTGAGGTTGGATGGCATGGGAAGTTATGTATGATTATACTTGTTGCTGTTGCTTTTCTGTAAATGTTGAAATTGTGTCACTCGAGCGCGATTTTAATGGTGCTGTCTAGGAAGTTAATTGATCTGCTGATTTCATGTTCTGCTGTGAAGCTTATATTGCAATGTAAGTTGTTGAATAGGAGGCACAGTTATTCTAGTTCTTATTTACTAACTTTGAAGATGATTACTTTCTCATCCTCCTATCTGTGATAGTACATGATTTTATTTATTAGTGGGTGACCGGAAGTAAATAATTTGTCCTCTAGGTCATTGTTGAAACTGCCTGTCAGGTACCCTGACCAGTGAGATTCCATAACTAAACCATCTTGCTGCTGATAGATTTTATTTTCAAATATAAAAAAAAAATATGACAGAACAATTTCAAGAGATCCATGAATTCTGAAATTTCTGGTTGCGACATATTTTTGTAGTTACGGAAGTTGCTGTTTATAATTTGATGGGTTTTATTGAGACATTGGTGTAAAGATTGACAACGTCCAAGGAGGCCAGTTTTGCACATCTGGGGAAATTAATATCTGGTACAGCTGGAGTACATTCAATATTTGTAATTGTTCTCATATTTTCCAGTGTATAGGATATGTTCAAGGTGTGTAACAGCATTTTGTTTTATTTATTAGCTGAGCTATTCCTGGAGTTTACAGTTGGTCTGAAAGGGTTCACAAATGTAAAACTTTTGGGTTGAGATCGCATTAAATTCAGTAGTAACTGTATATTTTTGAGACGACACACAACTATAACCTACGCAACATAGATATAATAAGTTCATAGTACACATATCCCCTACTCTTCAATGAAATATTGCTCTTGGAAAACATTTTTGTGTCAAGTAGAATAACAGTTGAATGTCACCCATTTCATCACCTGACGATAGAGTACAAGCTCTGAAACGCGTTGTGGGATACAACTTAATAAACATTGTGATTGGTAGAGGTATTGTTTATTTCATAACGAGAAAAGTGACTATTTAGTATTGACGACCGCATTGTAATTAAAATAAATGTTCCGTTCCCACTAGTGACCGGTTGGGCATATTTGTTCTGTACTAAAGATATACTAGGCATGTAATATATGCACTCAACACGGCCTAATAAACTCACAGTGTATTTTAAGTACAACGCGGACGTGAAGATCACTTGAATAGGTCCACAGCAGGCGACAGGCGCGTACTCTGCAGTTATGCTGACAATAGTAACAAACCTGTAACTCAGATCCTTTCCAACAGAACAAATACGGTGCCTTCAATTATTCTCTCCGCAGAGCAATGATAGCCTGGTTGGCCACTTTCTCTGTCTTCCTCCTGCACGCTTCTACTCTTCTAGTGCCTGCTTGACAGCTGTCTCTGTTCCGGTAGAGCAGTCCCTCACGCTACCTGCTAGGATTTATAATGCTGCCGCACTGTATTTTTAAATCAGTACATTTTGTTGCCTTGTGCATACATGCCAACTATTGAAGACCGTAGCTTTATCTTAGTGAAATACGTGTTTCGAGAATGGAACAAATGCAGCGAAATTGTTAAAGATTTTTTTTTAGGATGTTTTAAAATACCCCATTGCCTTATCGAGATACGGTACGCGATTTGATAACATTTCTAGAAACTCGAACTTTAATTTTATGTACCACGGCCTGGAACACATCGTCCTTCTGTATGTTTTTTTTCTTTTTTCTTTTTGCTTTTTGCTTTTTGCTTTACGTCGCTTCGACACAGATAGGTCTTATGGCGACGATGGGATGGGAAAGGCCTCGGAATTGGAAGGAAGCGGCCGTGGCTTTAATTAAGGTACAGCCCCGGCATTTGCCTGGTGTGAAAATGGGAAACCACGGAAAACCATCTTTAGGGCTGCCGACAGTGGGGCTCGAACCGACTATCTCCCGATTACTGGATACTGGCCGCACTTAAGCGACTGCAGCTATCGAACTCGGTCCTTCTGTATGTAATATCTCTTCGGCAAGTACTATGTACTTAACATGACCGATTAAGCTGAAAGTTTATTTGAAGAACTAACAAAGAGAGAATTAAGAGGCGAGAAGGAAGAGACGATTCTGAGACGAAAGAAATGAAAATGTGACCGCCCTCTGGATTCGAACCCGAAGTCCTCGCTCTTTAAACGGGTGAGTTAACCATTTACGCTAGGACGGCCAAGACACTCAGCTGTTTGATACTGAAATGGCCCTCCGTTTTCCTTGCAATGTAGGTACTGTGATAAAAACCCTCTTTTAGACATAATCCGATGTATCCAAATTCTGCTTAAACTTTTCTCCTTTAAGCTGTTCTATCTATTGGTCTTAGAGATGTAGATGTTCTTTGTCTAATCTGCTTCATAGCGACGAAAAGTAAGCTCTCTGATCATCATAAATTCCAGAACAAAATTCACCGTTATATGGTGACCTCCGGTTGGAACGGATGCACAAATAATAGTTTTAACAACGTAAAACCAGAAGTAAACCCCCAAAAATGTGTGACCAGGATGATACAAAACTGTTAACCGACGACCGACCTTAAACTGTTTTATATCATCGTTGGGCGGGCAGCCTCAGTGTTGACCCGGAATACAATTGCAGCAGATAATCCATACAGCCAGTACCACTATGGGGATCAGGTCAGACGAAATCACACACTCCCCAGCAACAAACAAAAATTTATCAATTAATATGCTAATTCATTTTAGACCCATACATAAATTGCAATAATTTATTGCCAGCCACTGAATTCAACGCTGTTTTTTCTCTCTCCGTACTTCTTTGATGTTTGCCATACTAAGTATGAATGAACGGCCACACACACACACGTTGATGACGGGCCGTGACCCCTCTATCTTTCCTTCCAGCTCGTCGTCTGCTGAAGAGAGGTTATAAAACATTTTTTAAAGGTTTTAACTCACACAGAATTATTCGGTTGAATTGCGGAAATAAAATAGGATATAAAACTTGAATTACTGGGAATAAAATCACGTATATAAAAATGGAATTGCGAGAAGTTCTTTTCCGTCACTGTTACGACTTCCTCGCCTACGTTATATGACAGGTTAAGTGATCGTGTCTCTCTCGACAAGATAAAATGAGCGGATAGGTTCACTACGAAACGAAGGTGATCTCGCCGCACATCTGAACAGTTAATGAGAGGAATAATGTATGGTTTAGACACACCAATTACTTCCTAAAAGGACACTAGAAATTACCTCTTGTAAGGACCATCTTCGTATATATATATTTTATTTATCCATCTATCTGTCATCATAAATAAAATTATAATTTTGTTTGTACACTTCAATTTTTTTGCCTCATACTTCGTAATTAGGTATACGAAAGTACAAAACAGCTTCAGTTCATTCTTTTGTCTGTATTTGACATGTGCTCTAGCCTGTATAGGGCCTATTATTTATTGTTAACATTGATACTTCCACGGCCCGTGCTTGTAGACTATTTAGTTAGTACATAGTGGTATAGCGGTATTAAGGGAGCGAAAACATGAAATTTAATAGTTTTCCGTTAATATTAGGTCTACTTTTTAAAGGTTCAATCAAAGGTTCCACCTTTACTAAACTAACAAGTATTGTTTAATCAGGGTGACATTAACAAGTGTCGGGGCATATTTCGTCCTTCTTTTTAGACATCATCAGCCGAAAATACTTGTAAGATAAGTATAATAGACGTGGTCACAAGTACATATTAAAATACGATTCGGGTTACTGAATACGTCAAGTTAAAATCCATTATAATAATCGAAGAATGTCCTTAAAATGCTGGAGCTCAATTGCTTTTTTTATTCTGTAGAAATGAAGATAAAATTGAACACACGTAATAGTTCCATTAAAAGTTCGATGATCGAGTTCTTCTTATGTTGGCGTAATGATGTGTTGTTAATAATTCTTAGTTAAGATGTTATGAGACAGGTGGAGTATATGACTATAAGCGCACACAAGGAAAAATGTTCTAGGAATATTCAAATACGGCGTAACCTTTCTCTTTGTGTGCACTTACAGTCAAATATTCCGCCTGCCTCATAAACACTTAACTAAGAACGCATCATCGCGCCAACATATGAAGAGCTCTATCATCGAACTTTTAATGGAACTATTACGTGTGATCAACAATGTTATCTTCATTTCAATAGAACAAAAAAAGCAGTTGGACTCCAGCATTTTAACACGATTCTTCGAATTTTATCATGTATTTTAACTTAACGTATTCGGTAATCGGAATCGTATTTTAATGTGCATTTGTGACCTTGTCTATTTTACTTATCTTACAAGTATTTCCGGCTGATGATGTTCCAAAAAGAAGGACAAAACATGTCTTGACACTTGTTAATGTCACCCTAATTAAACAAAATTTTTAGTAATGCAAAGGTGGAACCTTTGATTGTACCTTTAGTTTTCAACAATCGACAATACGGGCTTTGCAATGAAATTCATTTTATGCAATAACAATAGCTGTATCAAAAATTGTACTGCAGGAAAATTGTGTAAAATGTAATTTCTGATGTTTTATATCACATTTATTTTTACCATATGAGGAATTACAACGGAGATATTCGCGAATTTTACATTATTCAGAAACGTCCAATTATTTCCGGAAATATTAGTTCTACCTAACAAGTGTATATCAAAATAGTTATGAATTAATATTTTACAACTGGTAAATTTTACCAAGAAAGATATATCAATGAGATATTCACGAATTTAGACGTCTTGTCCATCAACGGCGAGCGTCACTGATCTGCAAATATTATTTAGTCATCATGGTAACATGCTAACTGGCAATGATTGATTTTATAAGCTGATAAGCCCTGCAATCATTAATCAGGAATATAATGACGATGGCAGTAGAAATGAGACGAAATCTATATATATAAAGTAGCTTGTCCTGACTGACTGACTGACTGACTGACTGATTCATCATCGCCGAGCCAAAACTACTGGACATAAAGAAATGAAATTTTGGGAATATATTCATATTAAGATGTAGGTGCTCGCTAAGAGAGGATTTTTGGATATTCCGTCGCTAAGGGGGTAAAAAGGGGGGTGAAATTTTAAAATGAGTGTGTCTATATCTAAAAACTTTAAAAGTTTACAGATGTGAAAATTGGTATTTAGAATCTTCTTTAAAAATAAGGAAATACGTATTTTTTTTGTTTTCAGACAATCCCAATAGGAGGGGTGAACAGGGTGAAAAAGGGGTTGAATTCCTTTAATCAGGATACCGGTACTTATATCTCATAACCTAAAGGTATTACAGACCTGAAAATTGGTACTTTTCATCTCTTTTAAAAATAAAGAAACACGTATTTTTTTGTTTTTGGAAAATCCAATTATGGGAGTGTGAAAAGGGGGTGAATTTTTAAAATCAGTGTATCTATATCTCAAAACGTTGAAAGTTTACAGATGTAAACATTGGTACTGAGAATCTTCATTAAAAATAAAGAAACACGTATTTTTTTGTTTTCGGAAAATCCCAATAGGAAAGGTGGAAAGGGGGTGAAAATGGGTTGAATGCATTTAATGAGGGTACTTATACCTCAGAAACTGAATATATTACAGACCTGAAAATTGGTGTTTTGGATCTCCTTTAAAAATAAAGAAACACGTATTTTTTGTTTCTGGAAAATCCAATTAATGGGAGGGGGTGGGAGGGGGTGAATTTTTAAAATGAGTGTATCTACATCATAAAATTTTAAACGTTTACAGATGTGAAAATTGGTATTTTGAATCTCCTTTAAAAATAAAGAAACATGTATTTTTTTGTTTTCAGAAAATCACAATAGGAGGGGTGTAAAAGGGTGAATAATGGGTTGAATGCCTTTAATGAGGGTACATATATCTCAGAAACTGAAGATATTACAGAACTGAAAATTTGTATATGGGATCTCCTTTAAAAATAAAGAAACACGTATTTTTTTGTTTTTGGAAAATCCAATTAATGGCGGTTAAACAGGAGTGACATATTTGGGTGAATTTTTAGAAAGACAGTATCTACAGAATATCTGAGAAACGTAGAATGTTACAGACGTAAAAAGTGATATTTGGAATCTCCTGTAAATGTAAAGAAACATAGGCGATTTGTTTTTGGAAACTCCTCTTAAGGGGAATTAAAAAGGGGGTTAAATTTTAAAATGAGAATTTATACAGTATATCTCAAGAAACTTAACATGTGACAGAAGTGAAAAATGGTATTTTTATCTCTATAAAAATAAGGAAACGTGTATTTTTAGTTTTCGGATATAGCACTTGGGTGGAGGGGGGGTGTGTGTGAGTAAAAGTGACTGAAAATGGTGTTGAATTATTTTAATTAGGCTACTGTTATCTCAAAAATGAAGATGTTACAGACGTGAAATTTGATATTTGGATTCTGCTTTAAAGAAACACGTATTCTCGAAAAATCCAATGAAGGGGGGGGGGGGGGGGGGAAGGTGAAAGAATTGAAAAATTAATTGGCTTAATTGTATGAGAATACTTACGTCTAATAAAAACTAAAGTTGTTAGGACCTACAGATGTGAAAATTGGTATTTGGATCTCCTTTGAAGACAAAGAAAAGCCCGTTTTGTGGGGGGGGGGGGATCATCTTGGGAGGCGTGAGTGAAAAGGAGTTGAATTCCTTTCATGAGGACACAGAATTCAAAATTGAAGAAGTTACAGTCGTGATAATTGGTATTTAGAAGATCCTTTACTATTAAAGAAACAAGGTTTTTGCCGGAAAATTCAATTAGAGGGGGGAGGGGGGAGTGTGAAAGGAAGTGAAAAACGTGAATTATTTTTATGGGGATACTTATATCTCAAAACTGAAGGTAATAGACGTGAACATTGGTGTTTGGATTCTCCTTCAAATATAAAGAAACAGGCCTTTCTGTTATTTTGGGGGAGGGGGGAATAAACTTAACGGCAGTGGGGTGTAAAAGGAGTTGAGACCAATTGATTTTACTGTTCATAATGTATTTATAAGGAGCCTCCGTTGCTCAGGCGGCAGCGCGGCGGCCTCTCACAGCTGGGTTCCGTGGTTCAAATCCTGGTCTCTCCATGTGACATTCGTGCTGGACAAAACGGAGGTGGAACAGGTTTTTCTCCGGATACTCCGGTTTTCCCTGTCATCATTCATTCCAGCAACACTGTCCAATATAATTTCATTTCATTTGTCATCCATTAATCATTGCCGCAGAGGAGTGCGACAGGTTTCGGCTGCCGGCACAATTCCTACTGTCGCCGCTAGATGGGGCTTTATTCATTCCATTCCTGACCCGGTCGAATGACTGGAAACAGGCTGTAGATTTTCGATGTACTTATTCTGATCATAAACCGATCATTTTTAATCTTTCCTGGGTTCGTTTTCAAGAGCCATCTTTCCCTTCGGAGAACGTTCTTAAATTACAGTACCTTCTCCTGGCATATAAATAAAAACGTAAACACATTTGAAATAAACGATAGGAATGAGATCGACCGTCCAGTCACCTCTATAATAAGGTCAATAACGCACGGAAGTATGTCATTCGTATGGCCAGAAATCCCCCACACTTGCCTACGCGCGACAATGATGCTGGTCACATTCTCAACAATGACAATGGCAGCATGTAATTTACCACCAACTAGCGGTCTTGCATCTTGCTGTTGGGTCCAGAACATCTATAATAATAATAATAATAATAATAATAATAATAATAATAATAATAATAATAATAATAATAATAATAATAATAATAATAATAATAATAATAATGTTCTGGACCGTCGTCAAATGTGCGGACCGCGCTGGAAACGGGTCCTGGACGGGACGGGTAATGACTAAGAATGGTGTCCGGCCGCGGGTTCAGTACGGCCAAGGTACCCAAGACGACACCACGTCGGATATCCTGAAGGATATGATCCATATTAAAAATGCTTATAGGAAAAGATGGCACAGATTTAGGGACCTATCTGATCGGGTGGAATACCTGGGCCTAGCCCGGGAAGTACGAAATCGATTGCTGGGAAGAAAGATTGAAAAATGGGAGGAAACTGTCCCTAATCTATTAGAAAACGAGTAAGATCGCGTATTTTGGCGGATTCACGCAGAAAACGAGTCACATCGCGAACTTCGGCGGATTATATATCTAAAACAGTAAGCATTCAATTATAAATTTCGGTATAATACCGTTGCGAAGCACGGGTATCTTGCTAGTACTGTATATGAAGGAACGATTACTCAACGAATAAGAGGGGAAAAAATCATAAAAGTGGGTGGAGTTAAAATCCCTAATATCAGCGAGCCTGAAAAAAAATTGATAATATACAGTGAGCTGTCAATGCTCTTACTGACCTGTCTTAGTTGCGGTGGCAAGTTGCGGAAAGAGGGATTTTGCCATTACTTTCCTCTCTGAGCCAGAAAATACGACTGAAGTACCACTTATACGCTATGAGCAGAACGTTTTACAGCATGCACAAGCACAGGTAGTGCAATGAGGACACCAACTATCATGTCTATAAGGGAACCTGAATCATAAGTGAAAATTAGACTTTATCTTGGCTATGTGTCATTTCATCGATCAGAAAATAAGGAAAATTATTACACAAATGTATTCCATTCATGATCCTAACCTGTCTAGAAAAATCAAAACACACCTGCAGATATAGAGGCTAAAAATGTACACTGACTGACAGAGCAAATGCAACACCAAGAAGGAGTGGTTCGAAAGGGATGAAAGTTGGGGAAAAAACAGAGACGGCACGGACGAATAATTGATGTTTATTTCAAACCGATATGCAGGTTACACAATGCGCACGGCATCGACTCAGTAGGATGTAGGACCACCGCGAGCGGCGATGCACGCAGAAACACGTCGAGGTACAGAGTCAATAAGAGTGCGGATGGTGTCCTGAGGGATGGTTCTCCATTCTCTGTCAACCATTTGCCACAGTTGGTCGTCCGTACGAGGCTAGGGCAGAGTTTGCAAACGGCGTCCAATGAGATCCCACACGTGTTCGATTGGTGAGAGATTCGGAGAGTACGCTGGCCACGGAAGCATCTGTACACCTCGTAGAGCCTGTTGGGAGATGCGAGCAGTGTGTGGGCGGGCATTATCCTGCTGAAACAGAGCATTGGGCAGCTCCTGAAGGTACGGGAGTGCCACCGGCCGCAGCACATGCTGCACGTAGCGGTGGGCATTTAACGTGCCTTGAATACGCACTAGAGGTGACGTGGAATCATACGCAATAGCGCCCCAAACCATGATGCCGCGTTGTCTAGCGGTAGGGCGCTCCACAGTTACTGCCGGATTTGACCTTTCTCCACGCCGACGCCACACTCGTCTGCGGTGACTATCACTGACAGAACAGAAGCGTGACTCATCGGAGAACACGACGTTCCGCCATTCCCTCATCCAAGTCGCTCTAGCCCGGCACCATGCCAGGCGTGCACGTCTATGCTGTGGAGTCAATGGTAGTCTTCTGAGCGGACGCCGGGAGTGCAGGCCTCCTTCAACCAATCGACGGGAAATTGTTCTGGTCGATATTGGAACAGCCAGGGTGTCTTGCACATGCTGAAGAATGGCGGTTGACGTGGCGTGCGGGGCTGCCACCGCTTGGCGGCGGATGCGCCGATCCTCGCGTGCTGACGTCACTCGAGCTGCGCCTGGACCCCTCGCATGTGCCACATGTCCCTGCGTCAACCATCTTCGCCACAGGCGCTGCACCGTGGACACATCCCTATGGGTATCGGCTGCGATTTGACGAAGCGACCAACCTGCCCTTCTCAGCCCGATCACCATACCCCTCGTAAAGTCGTCTGTCTGCTGGAAATGCCTCCGTTGACGGCGGCCTGGCATTCTTAGCTTTACACGTGTCCTGTGGCACACGACAACATGTTCTACAATGACTGTCGGCTGAGAAATCACGGTACGAAGTGGGCCATTCGCCAACGCCGTGTCCCATTTATCGTTCGCTACGTGCGCAGCACAGCGGCGCATTTCACATCATGAGCATACCTCAGTGACGTCAGTCTACCCTGCAATTGGCATAAAGTTCTGACCACTCCTTCTTGGTGTTGCATTTGCTCTGTCAGTCAGTGTATCTCAGTTTAAGATAATTGGTTTAAATTGCCCTAAATAATAATTTACCTTCTTTTATTTAGGCTGATATACTTCATAATCTCTGATAATGACAAATGTATTCAAAATTACTTGCTTCACCACCTACGGTTCAGGAGGTGATTGTTGTTGTGCAGTCTAGAGTACTGGTCATCAATCTCAATTATTTATTTACTATTAGCTATTATCACCGGCTTCGAGTAGTTATGAAGTTAAGGTGAGAGGTTACTCTTAACTGATGACTTATAAAATTTCCTTGTATACAACATTTTCCTCCAGTAATGAACGTGAAAAGATTTTGTTTTGATGTAACACGCGAAAGGGACACGTAAAGCTGTCCATAAAAAATGTCATTCTCAATTTGGATCAATTCCAGCCAAGCTAAGTGTATGACACTGTTTTACAAAAGGAGACTCTTACCAGTAATTGGACTCGTCTGACATCAAAAGGCAAATCTGAAGCAATCAGGGATTGTCGGTATTAAGACCACTTCTCCTCTGCTATACCAATTTCAATTAGTAGCTTCAAACGAACTTAGTTTAACTTTATATGATTTATACTTGAAAATGCATTGTTTTCCGGGCATTATTTTCTCTTCTGGTTAAGACGATGTCATAGAAATATTGATTTTGGCGCGCACCATCGAAATCTTCTTTCTCTTAACAATTTGGAGCCTAACCTTTCAACATTCCTTTTTAGTCTTACATCACCCACACGTAGCAATGACGTCACTTACATCTCACGGGAGCATTTGAACTGCCACCTGTTCACCACGATTTTCTCAGTCCAGAATATATAAAATGGAGCTCCTAATCTCAATATTCCAGCTCACTCGACGTCACAAAATTTTCGTAGGTTTTAGTCTCTGGTTCAGTCTGCACCAAATTTATATGTTCTATACAAATGCATATGCATGCACAATACAATACAGGCGGTGCCCCAATGGGTGGAGCAGCTCGCCCAATACCCGCGCCGTCCAGAATTCTGGAGCAAAAGGAGCTAACTGATTAATGGCCGGTATTATAATGAAGGTTTAAACTGAAGATTGAGTTAAACTGTAACTTGAGTTTAAACCGATGTTTACCGAGCTCGATAGCTGCAGCCGCTTAAGTGCGGCCAGTATCCAGTAATCGGGAGATAGTAGGTTTGAGTCCTACTGTCGGTAGCCCTGAATATGGTTTTCCGTGGTTTCCCATTTTCACACCAGGCAAATGCCGGGGCTGTGCCTTAATTAAGGCCATGGCCGCTTCCTTCCATTTCCTAGGCCTTTCCTGTCCCATCGTCGCCGTAAGACATATCTGTGCCTCTAGTCAAACTTAAGATTAAGTTTTATAATACGCTGTTAACAGATAAACCGAAGTTTAAACTGAACCAACAGTTTAAAAGTCTATTATAATACCGGTCCTTAGACAGCGGAAAGCTGTAAAGACTCCCTAGGCCTCGAGTGCTCTAACACCGTCGGGGTCGGAAAAGAACAAGAGTTGACCAAGGGAGGTCAGATAGGATAGATGAAAGTGAGGAGCCTGGCACAAGTGGAAGCAATGCCAGGACCCAGCTAAGGGCCCCGTGTTCGCCAACCCACGCTCCCAAGTCGAGAGCCCCTGGAGCCCCTTTTAATCGACAGGCAGGGGATACCGTGGGTGTTATTCTGTGCTTTCCGCTTATTCACTCTCCTGGCCAGGGCTATCCGTACTTGTCAGTACGTCCAGATCAGTACTTCCAAGAGAGCATCGGCTGTAGTAGTGTACTTTTCAGCACAGATCAAGTGAGCAATTTTTAGTGATACCGCTCTTTCGGGATCATACTGCAGATAACCGGAAGAGATGACTAGAAACTTGGGAAATCTCAACTTTGACTACAAGGCCCTTCATTCAGAAGGGAAATTCCTCGCACAACCTTGTGAATGTGTGCCCTCCGGACCCCTCTGGGTGGTAGTTCTTGTTAAGAGAGGGTCAGTTTCAGGGATAGGTTCTCAGATTAA
Source organism: Anabrus simplex (assembly GCF_040414725.1). Lineage (NCBI taxonomy): Eukaryota > Metazoa > Arthropoda > Insecta > Orthoptera > Tettigoniidae > Anabrus > Anabrus simplex. The sequence goes on from NC_090265.1 coordinate 1,528,336,161, forward strand.
GTTGCTAGGATGAAGGATATGTTGGGAAACGGGTGTGTTCCATCATAAGGTATTGCATGGCTAGCAGAGTGGATTTTGTGAGTTATATATTCCATGGCGTTGTTGTGTTGAGGAGATGTAGCTCAGGCGGTTAAGTCCTGCAATTTTGTAAGGAGATGATGTGCCAGAGTGAACCCTGGTGGTAGTAATGCCGGGATCCTATCTGAGAGGACCCGAGGACTTGTCTTTTTGTGTCGAACGTCATGGGAATATAATATTTCCATGCATAGGCTCTCATATCAAGCCGTATGTCATTTCGTAAAAGTGGTGAAAGCACCCCTATGTGACATTTCAAATTGAATGCCTTCGCATATCCAACAGTTCATTAGATGGTATTTCAAACTAAATGATTATGGGTAACCAAGGTAAGAATCTCATTTCGAGACAGTTAGGAATTGTTCAATTTCATTTTTGTAGATCGGAAGAAGCAAATTTTGCGCTGGGAGACAAGGGATAGATTGACAACATGTTTGTTGGGTTATATGTTTGTAACTTTTGCGGAGTGGGAATCGAGGTCGATTTCACATTTAGATTTAGTGAGGGAACATGGTTTATATTTCATTCTACGCACAGTCATTTAGTAGGGAAATGTAATTGCTACTTGGTCATGTGAGATGATGAACTTATGGGTCCCGTGTTCATTGTTTTGAAGCGATCGGTATAACGCAGTGATGGTTTAATTTAAGTTCGTTTTGAGGGATAATCAAGAAGCTACGTTTATGTTCAGTTGATACTAGAGAGGTCTGGAAATATGATTCTCTACATTTAGTTCATTAATGATGCATAGGTGATGGAGAAAATTACTATTTTCTGCAAGTCTCATGCTCTGCGTTGAGTGACCTCAGAGCGACGACGAACCTACTGGCTAACACGACGACGTCTCCGACTGCTGACTGCGAGCGCTAATCCCGAAGCCTGGACATTTTTGTTTGGGAAAAAATTGTAAGCTGTTCAAATGTACAACTTTGGCCCCCGAAAGTATCGAAATATGGATGAATTTTAATGACAGTGCAGACCTTCGTTTCGGGGTAGTTGGGGGCTAAACGGTAAGTCGTATTACGAAAAGGTCAGCACAATCGCCTATCAGTTTAGAGAGCTCTACAACTTTGATCCTATGACTTGTTTTCATGTCTAGATTGTTGATACGTTAGATAGCGTTGCATTTCTCGATTGTAATCAAATCTCTCCAGCTCGATTTTGATTGGCATTAGGAAAAGTGGCCTCTCTTTGTAATGAAAACTCCCCATCTCTACTGTGAATGGCAGTTGTTATAGCAGAAACTCCGGAACTCGAATGTGATTGGTAGTAGAAAATGTGACCTTCCATTATCAACAAAACTTTTCCAATGGCTACCTTACAACGGAAACAACGTACGGTCTCTTCCCTGTTTTCTTTCTGGGATAGTGCTAAGAGACATGCAATTTAATGTAATCTTACTCATTGCCTTTACAGTAATTTACGGAGAAATCAGTATACAATGTGGAATACCGTAGCGAAGCACGGGTAAGTTATAGTTGCTAGTAATAAGTATGTTATAATTTCAACTAGCCTAACGCAGTATTTAATTCCGAATAGTTAAGAAATCGTGAACCACTTACGATATATCAGGAAGTGATGAAGAGCCTGTAAGCGACCCTGCAGAGGGAATCTCATGTTCATGCTACCTCCCCATGAAAAGTAAAATATAGTTCATCGCTGAATATCCGGGGAGAAGGTTTCAGTAGGTACATACAGATGTTAGGTACGCTTTGGCTGTTAAAGACATCATCCCACCATACCGCTAAGCCTAACGGTGAGCTGTTGCAAGGCTAGTAATCCGAGTCCATGGACTATGGTCAGCGTGACCAGAATGTAAAGATGTTGCGACCTGTCTTTGTATGTAACACTATAATGGTAATAATAATAAGTTATTTTCTAAACGATCTACGCTGCTGATAGGATCTTCTGATATGGTAATGTATGATATAGTGGATAAACTGAACACTAACTAGCTACAGGAAGCTATGAGTTTATAATACCACTGGTTGTCAGCTTAGATGTACGCAGATTTGAAGGTAAGCTTTAACAAACCCTAGTCACGTCGTAAATGAACGTGTAACGGATGTTGACAACGACTGGTGACAGAACTTACAGTTCGTTCAGCTGAAGATTGGAACAGAAGTTGGATGGGTCAAACACACACCAGATAGGCTATCTGTCGACCAATCTTCGTTACCGCAATGCAGTACCAACGCATCTGTGCGTATTAATAAGGGTACTCTCAACCTGGTGCCTCTTGCCTTCCTGCTGGAGATTTCCAACTCGTTGAGCTACGGGTTTAGGTCTTCTCCTAGTATGCTCAAACCAGCGAATTCCTGATTTTGCTTCTTATTTCAGTGAAACTCCTCGTGGGTGTAATTATTTCTTATTTTATTTTTCCATGTCATTCCATACATAAATTTCAGTATACCCATTTCCATGACGTCCATTTTTGCCCCTAAACGTTTTCATTGCCCAACATTTTATGCCATAGAACAGTGCTGGCCATATGACAATTCTGCGCCTTTTCCTTTTAAGGTAGATAGATCATGTGTGTAACACAACAGTCCAGAAGTTTGTCCCTTTTTCATTCAAAACAAATTGATCCAGTTTCTGTCTCTAACTGAGAGTTTACTACGAGTTTCATCTCACAGTGCAATTGATCTTAACTTGCACTAAAGTCACTGTATGGATATTCGGTCTTCTTCATAGGGGTTCTAAGTCCACATTACTCCAGACTTTTCCTTCATATATCTGATCTAATCTGCAATTATTGATATGATTCATTGACCAACAGGACGCCATCTTCAAATAACGTACCCTAAGGAGCATCTTTCTGACTGTGTTTTGTGAGCTCGATTCTTACTCTTGTTACTAGGAAGGGGTCCGAGTGCTGATTCTTGTTGTAGACCTCTTCTCACTGAAAAAAACCCAAACAGTGTTATGACTTAAACACTTCTAATTCTGTTGTGCAACATTGACCATACATTTTCTGAAGCAGTTAATATTTTTCAGTGACACATTATTCTTTTTGAGAGCCCAAGGATCTCGACCTCACTTTTTCTCCAAGTAAATTAAGGTAACGTAAAAGTCTTTGCCTTCTTCCTTGCACATCTCCTCAGACGTCTCGCTACGAAGATGACATCCATGGTCGATCTCCCTACTGTATGTAATTTGAAACATATCCCCTAATAATAATAATATTGACCCACTGGAAACTACACAGTCTACATTCAGACAGAAATTCAGTTCACATAATTTCACATCCACGAACCCAACATCCAGGGACATGAAACTCAAATATGCTTGAACACAAGAGAGAAGGCAAGCCCATAGTGAAATGATGAGAAAGTTTTGGGAAGATAAGAATAACAAGGATTCCAGTGCTTAATAATGGTTCTACGTGCTCCCTAGATGGCAAAACACAGTATATAATAATAATAATAATAATAATAATAATAATAATAATAATTTGTTTGGGTCATCAGTCCATAGACTGGTTTGATGCAGCTCTCCACGTCACCTTATTATATGCTAACCTTTTTATTTCTGCGTAACTACTACATTCCAAATAAACTCTAAACTGTTGGTCATATACATGACCTTACCGTTCTTACCATATACACTTATCTTAAAAACTAACTGAACAAGTCCTGGGTGTCTTAAGATGTGTACTATCATTCTATCTCTTCTTCTGGTCAAATTTCGCCAAATCTTCATTCGTGATTCGATCTACACATCTCACCGTTAACATTCTTATGTAAAGCCACATTTCGAAAGCTTCTGTTTTATTTATTTCTGATACAGTTGCTGCCCATGTCCAACTTCCATCAATATTTCTAACTCCTACATTAATGTTCGAAGTGAAAAATGTATTTTCTTAAGAAATGCCTTCTTTGCTTGAGCTAATATACATTCGATATCCTCCTTACTCCTGCCATCTTGTATTCGGGAGGTAGTGGGTTCGAGCCCCCATGTCGGCAGCCCTGAATATAGTTTTCCTTGGTTTCCCATTTTCACACCAGGCTGTACGTTACTTTAGGCCTCGGTCGCTTCCTCCCATTTTCTGTCCCGTTGTCGCCATAAGATCTATCTGTGTCGGTGCGAAGTGAAGCAAATAGTAAATTCTACTATCGTTAGTTCATTTACTACCCAATTAACGATATTTATCTACTTCCTTAAAGACATATTTTCTGCATCATCTGCATCATCACACTTCCTTCGACTGCATTCCATTACTTTTGTTTTCAATTTATTTTTATCTTGTACTCGTTCTCCAAGATTGCATCCATACCATTCAGCAATTTCTCCATATCTTCTTCAATATTTCTAAACGATATTATTACCGATCGAATTGGCTGTGCGGTTAGTGGCGCGCAGCTGTGAGTTTGCTTCAAAGAGATAGTGGGTTCGAACCCCATAGTCGGTAGCCCTGAAGATGGCTTTTTGTGGTTTCCCATTTTCACACCAGGCAAATGCTGCGGTTGTACCTTAATTAAGGCCATGGCCGCTTCCTTCCCACTCCTAACCCTTCGTACCCCATCGTCGTCATAAGATCGATATGTGTCGGTGAGACATAAAGCTTCAATTTCTTCTTGATTGCCGCTTCTTTTATAATAATAATAATAATAATAATAATAATAATAATAATAATAAAAATAATAATTAAATGAAATGAAATGTCGTATGGCTTTTAGTGCCGGGATATCCCAGGACGGGTTCGGCTCGCCAGGTGCGGGTCTTTCTATTTGACTCCCGTAGGTGACCTGCGCGTCGTGATGAGGATGAAATGATGATGAAGACAACACATACACCCAGCCCCCGTGCCGTTGGAATTAACCAATTAAGGTTAAAATCCCTGACCCGGCCGGGAATCGAACCCGGGACCCTCTGAACCGAAGGCCAGTACGCTGACCGTTCAGCCAATGAGTCGGACATAATAATAATAATAATAATAATAATAATAATAATAATAATAATAATAATAATAATAATAATAATAATAATAATAATAATAAAGTTCCAAATGATTTGGCTCCGTGATTTAAGGCATGAAGCAGCATTACGGGAGACAGTGGATTCAAACCCCCCTGTCGGTAGCCCTGATTATGCTTTCCTGTAGTTTCCCATTTTTACACCTGGCAAATGTCAGAGCTGTACGTTAAATAAGGTCACGATCATTTCCTCCCAGCCCAGCCCAGCCCAGCCCAGTCTTATCCCTTCGTCACCATAAGACTTGTCTGAGAGGGAGTGGCGAAAAACAAATAAAAGGAAAGTAACAACAACAGAACTTCCTATTCCACTGTTGCCAAACAAGCTACGTACACATGATGTGCAATGTTAAATAACTAGCAACGAGGAGAAGATATTTTCTTGCTGAGGTTGCAAATTCGCCATATCCAGTAGTAGGTACTTTCTTCTCGTTATTGTGTTGTTATAAAGAATGATATATAAAATTTTTGCTGCTTCATCCAGAAGTTATTTGAGCGATTGTTATCTAATGCGCAATAAATATGAAGAAAATAGTTCCTGTGATTTGTGCCGAAAGAAATATGGGAAGAAGATGTCCATGCTGATGAAGTCACGCCCCACTGACGCTGTTCCCAGGCTCTGCTAATACTGTACGTGTAAGAAGCCAGTCCAGTTAGCTGAACACCGTTCCCCTCCATTTCACCTCAATCCGATAGTGTACATTCTAACAAAGAGTCCTTATTATAACCAAGATTTCTTGCTTCTTTTTGTTGCCCTACTTCAGTCGACGGTAAGACGTAATGCCGGCTTAGCTGGTATGTGACTGATCTGACTTCCTGAAAAAGACGATGACCCGTTTACGATAAGCGAGGTAACTTTACAGAATCCTTACAGTATAACAAATTTATGTGTAGGTAAAATAAATGCTAGCTAGTAAAGATCCATCCCCTCAGATTATGGTTTCCGAAGAAACCCTATGAAATATGATAATAATATTTAGTACAATATTGTTATAATAACATTTCAGTTAAATTGTCAATTGTCAAATACGTTCACTTTAGCCATTTTCAGAGGAGGGAAAAACTGTTTATTTCCGTTTTGTGTTTTTACGTATTTTCGTTTAGTTGAAAGATTTCAAGTATATGAGAGGGGAAATGAAATCAAGCTATTGCGACACATTTCCATTTTAAACAATATTAGATATTTTCGACTTACGTGCTTTCACTAAGTTATTGAAAATCCATTTTTATCGAGCTTTTCTTTTTTCTTCACAATAAACGTAGAAAACTGAAGAATATTAATATGTCACAACCTTCATTGTGGAAATCACATTAACGAAGTTATAAATAAAGGTTACAGATCTCTTTATCTGGTTTTGAGAGTATTTAAAGATTGTAGTGCGGATGAAAAGGAGAGGGCGAGGTCTCTGGTAAGACCCCAGTTAGAGTATGGTTCCAGTGTGTGGGACTCACACCAGGATTACTTGATACGAGAACTGGAACGTTTTTACAATTTGATTTACGTTCTTATTGCGACGATGCGGTAGGAAACTCCTACGAGTGGGAAGGAAGCGGCCGTGGCCATAATTAAGGAGACAAGGTGTTTGACTAGCCGACATGTTCCCAGAAACCTGGAATGATTCCTTTATGTCCTTTTCATAGATGAAATGTATTTTTAACTTACCCATTTCTACATGTTCAAACTAAGTTATTTCTCTCCAACTGCTAGGCGGAAGGACAACTTTCATAGCACGCTGTTTCCTTTACAGTCTCATACCGTCGTTACGCCTAGAAAAAACGCTTTATGATAGTATTTCAGCTTAGACTAGAAAGGTTCTGTCATCTAAGGTTCAGTATTGCATGAACTATTTTATCGGATTTTCTTCCTAAGTGATACATGTGCTGCCCGTTAGTATTTCTTCCCTCAGCACTGTCACATAGCGGTATTTCGAGGGGTAACGACGACGAAATATGGTTCTACATCGCTATTCATCCTTTTTGGAGCCATAACTATAATTCGATAATCAATATAAACACATTACTACAAACAAAAGAATAACTCTTTTTTGTTCAAGTCGAGGCCATTGACTTTTCAGCTTCGACATTAAAAAATGCTTTACGTCGCACAGACACCGATAGATCTTATGGTGACGATGCCAAAGGAAATGGCTAGGAGTGGAAAGAAAGCAGCCACGGCCGTGATTAAGGTACAGCCAAAGCATTTGCTTGGTGTGAAAATGGGAAACCACAGAAAACCATCTTCAGGGCTGCCGACAGTAGGGTTCGAACGATCTCCCGAATACTTGATAATGGCCGCAGTTACGCGACTGCAGCTAACGAACTCGATCAGTTTCGATTTAGTTAACTTATAAGTTTGTAGTTTTCGGTATGTCAAAACTAATCCAAGATTATGAAATTATAGAAAATACCCGAGAAAAAAAAAGAATACATGAGATCAAGTGTGCCAACCTCGTATAGTTACATCTTACATACGTATGACTACTGGCACCACGGTCATTCATGTAGTGTCACCGTCACACGAGAAAAATGTTGAAATCAAATAGTCAGTGACTTATTTTGCTCAACAGCAAACATTAAAATAGCATCATCAGTTCGTACTGTACAGAGAACTATGATTGCTTTCATTTCAACACTGGACGATCCGCTATAGATTCAGGTAAAATAAACAATTTAAAACACAGAAGAAACAAAATTTGTCTGACTTGGTATCACCAAGTGAAGATTAATGTCCAGAAAAATTCTAAAACTTGAAATAAAGGAAAAATATACTAGGTGGATGATATCATATTTCAGTTAACGAATCAAAAGAAAATACAGTACACATGAAGAGAAATACAAACGAATAATATTTTTAGTTAGCAAAGATGTTCAGAATTGGACAGTTACCTTGCAATATTTGATTAGTCATTATGATATATCCAAGTATGAAATAATTCGGTGGAATATTTAATGGTTTTGATCTATCCACAAAGACGCACACAAAATGCTGTCAGTTTTGTACACTATTTTATTTACAAATTATTTACACATATTCACACGCAAACTAATAAGCTGCCATTATAAAACAAAACACTACTACGACGAGCAAGGATAAGGAGAGACTACAACAGTTGCATGTCAACTACCAACCTAACAACCAAATCATATATTTGACTTCAAACACTCAGCTACCACGACTTCCCCACAAGTCTCATTAAAACAACTCAATTCTACCATCAAGACTGCATCTGTACATACGTTGCATGGTCAGGCTTCTAGAAGAATATGACACAACATATTTTCTCGTAAATTCGAGAGTTTCCAGTAGCCTTGTTACAATGTAAACAATTTTCTATAACAACCTAGCGACAAAGATATGTTATTCTGGATATTACAGTGTGTTTCACAATGTCACATTGGATTATACATCATATACACAAGTAATAATAAATTGTATGTTATTAATTACGTGTTCTGACATTAAATAAACTCATATTAAGTTTCATGACATAACCTCACAAATAATATGATTGTGATTTATACCAAATAAAGTCCCCACATAACTACGTAAATAATAATAATAATAATAATAATAATAATAATAATAATAATAATAATAATAATAATAATAATAATAATAATAATAATAATAATAATCATCAATACATGCATTATTTACCCATGGGTTAAAGAATATTGTTTCCAAGTTATATTAGTCTATTGCACTTGCGTCAAAGTAACTCCCTATTTGGCATCTGGAAATCATGCATTTGATATGTTAAGATAACTCTGTGGCAAATCGTTTATTTGCAATACTGAGGGGGAGAAAAGTTTTTCAAGAAGATTACATCTGAAAGTCGAAAGTTTAAAGTTGAAAGCCTGTTAGAGTAAAGCATACTGAAAATAGCTAATATTTTAGCCTTTATAATATTCACCGAGAAAGGGTGTGATAGCCTTCCGACATAGTCACTAGATTCTCAACAAGGCCATTGCCGGTCAAACACAGCTAATATATGCAAAATAATTTTGAAATTAAAAATCACGTCCCTGTAGTTCAGATATCAGGTAGGACTGGAAATCTCGTAGCTATGATCATTTCATTAACAGTCGCGTAAAACTACAAGTGTTTTGCTTTGTCTTGTTATCTCAGAGTGAGTATAAACGTCGGCATAATACTATGCGAAATCCTCTGAAGAACTTCATAAACAATTCTTCAACCTCTGGCGTGATGTAGTGCTTAGGAAGACACTATTTCATCTACAGAAGTATGGGAAAATCTGTTACTTTCATTGACCTATCTCAGTCTGTTCTGACAATAAGAAAGGACAGAGGTATGAGCGATACTACTAATTCTATTCCTCATTTAGTCAGTCCCTGTAATGAATGGTGTGAAACTATGTCTTGTAGGTTCAATTGATGTGTTCATTTCGGCGGACTTCACAGAATATGGAAAAATACATTCTAGTTCAGTGAGGAGAACAAAGGGAAACAATTTATTTTCACTTCTTTCGCACGTCTCTTCAATGACACCTAACGGTGAAACTGTAGAGAATCTAACTATCCTTCCGGTTTTTTATTTTACATCATTTTCTTTCTAGGAATACCCGGAGTAAATGCCTGAGAAGGATTTAAAACTTGTATAATAAATAAAAATATTAAACTGTATTTATAGAAACACCATGCGTAGAGTATATCTGTTTTAACAATGAAATTCACAAACATATACATGTTTTTGTTTGTTATATTTTACTTGCCCGTCTTTACGCACTCATGTTCAGAGGAACTTCTACTTATCCCAAGTATTAACTACCAAGGGATTAAGCTCGGATGTTACTCCTTAATTAATATTACATCAGTGTTTACAGTGTGTTCATACCCTACTATTACTATGTTATTCTAATGGAAAATTCACTCATCCCGGGAATAAACCAAGATAAGTCACTTTTCCCGATTTTTTAAATTTTTGCGATAACATACCAAGTTCAGTGCTCTCCATCCTTTGACATTTACAAGATAAGTAATTTCTTCATAATACTAAAAAAATATGACTTACTATCTGAAAAAAAATCTGTTGTGTAAGATGCTCATAGCACTCCTTTGGGCGGGGATGGAAAGGGAGTGAAGTATAAAAATAATAGCTCCGGAGATCTCCGTAGTACAGCGACCAGCGGTTGCCGACTGGCCTCTGTTTTTACGTACTGGCTTAGGTTTCAGCATTTTGCGGAGTCTGTTACCTATAGTTTAAAGTATTTTCAATCAAATAATGGAGTAGTAGGATCACTGATGTTATTAGTGGCGATATTTTTGTCCACTTTTACGATCATTGTAACTATAAAAACAACCTATATACTGTACACAATTGTCAGATTGGTACGCCCATGACTTGAAAAAATTTATCAATATTTGTACTCAGATTCATTATATGATGTGTGACATGAGTGACAATCCCTGAGAATTTTCATTCTCGATATTTATAGTAGTTTCTTCTATGCATCGCGTATTTCCTTGATCATTTGTAATAGTTACGAAATGTCGGATCAAATAAATACATTCGATAATATTTATATTTGTGGTACTATTTAGCGGAAGTATACTTAGACTAAACCTGCAGCATTGTGAAGGGTGCAGGTATATCTAGGTGGGAATGAAGGAAAAACATGGTAGCAAAAGTTTTTAGAGGTCGACGCTAATTACGAACTAATATTTAGAGTCCCCCATGAAGAAAAGAGGAAGAAGATATTTACACTATAATTCCAAACATGACAAATAATTTCTACGTACTTAAACAAATACACCAATGATATAAATATCTAACGAAGTCGCTCACACCGATAGCATGAGTATCTAAAGCCAGTTTCTGATAACCCGTACGAAGAACGGGTACTTCTGCTAGTCTTGCTTATATTCTAAATGTTGTTAATAAAATTCGCTTCAGCCAGAGAAGTCAGTATGTCTTCTGTGCAGTACATTTTATGTTGGTGTTGGCGACGTGGATATTATTAAATTGTAAATTCATTATAGGTAGTTAATTTACACAGTTGTCTTTGTTAATGAGAACTGTTCAATCTTGCTAACTGTATACAAATTTGACTTACACCACTTTGGTTTTTACCGGTCTACGTAAGAATATAGTGCCTGGTTATTAAAGACAGTCACTTTCACTCACGATCCAAAGCAGATGAGTCATACATTTTGTTTTTTAAATACACAAAACCAAATCCAAACTATTATTTAAAAAGTTCTCTCATATAACAGAATGCTTTGACAAGAATCAGTGACAACCAGTGATTTTATATTGTTTTTACCGAGCTCGATAGCTTAAGTGCAGCCAGTATCCAGTATTCGGGAGATAGTAGGTTCGAGCCACACTGTCGGCAGCCCTAAAGATGGTTTTCCGTGGATTCCCATTTTCACACCAGACAAATGCTGGGGCTGTACCTTAACTAAGGCCACGGCCGCTTCCTTACCACTCCTAGCCCTTTCCTGTCCCATCGTTGCCATAAGACCTATCTGTGTCTGCGCAACGTAAAGCAACTTGCAAAAAAAAAAATATATTTTATAAAGATTTCCATCGAAAGGCTTAATTTTTTTATTTATCATGTTTTTGCTTGGAATGAGGTAATTAATATTAGTCCTAAGAGTGTTTGCAATGTACAAATAGATGAACGAAACATTTATGTAAATAACCTTATTTTTCACACCGTCCGGCTCGTTGACTGAATGGTCAGCGTACTGGCCTTCGGTTCAGAGGTTCCTGGGTTCGATTACCGGCTGGGTCGGTGATCTTAATCGCTTCTGATTAATTCTTCTGGCTTAGGGACTTGGTGTATGTGTCCGTCCTAACACTCTCCTCATCATATTAAGACAACATACCACACTACCAACCACCACAGAAACACGCAATAGTGATTACATCCCTCCATATAGGGTTGGCGGCAGGAAGGGCACCCGGTCGTAAAACAGGGCCAAATCCACATACATACATACATACATACATACATACATACATACATACATACATACATACATACATACATACATACATACATACATACATACATACATACATACATACATACATACATACATACATATATATATATGCGACTCAGTTCGCACTCGCGACCCCACAGGTGTGGGAGAAGGCGGTAGCGAATGAGGAAGAAGAACCTTAGTTTTCACACTCTGAAGTTATACTTGACAACGTTTATGTTCACTAAGACAACACAGAGTACACACATGCACTATGCGGCTATTCATAAAGCTGCCTGTGTCTCGCTTTTAACCAAGTAGGTTCTTCGAAAAAACACATTCAACGTTAAAACTAACAGTACAATGACACAAGCAAGCTACTACCTTCTTCTGTTTGTAGTTCCGAATAATTCTGTTTGAACCTTTTCATTTCAGAGATGAGCTAACATCACCTTAATTGCATAAGCTTGTTGTGATTATACTCATCCTGGTATTCCATAGCTCTTGTGTTAATTGATTAAACCTCACCTGTTCCATCAGCTGTCCTTTCACCAACAAACAGTGACGTGATAAGTATAACCTGAAAGGAGAACCACTTCCATCTGTTGACGATGCATTAATATAATTAGCGACCATGTTTCTTCTCTGCTTTTTTAATAATGTATGAATGGCTATCGCTACGAATGAATATATGTATGGCCTACACAGAGCTAAGGAAGACAATTTATTAGTAGACTACATTGATACTTTGAAATCATTTCGTAGTCTTTATGATTTCCATAATATATCCAACTTAAAATACGAGAGAGAGTGCTGGATTATTTGAAAGTTTGCCAGACTGAATTGTATGTGTCTTTTAAGATGATAAATAGGAATCGAGGGAATTAATTAAGGTCATAAATATAAAAGACAGAAAAACATGGAAGCTCTTTACAAGTGGTGCCAAAGAATGGTTCCGATATCCTGAATAACATCGGGGTTACTTATACAGACGAACTGCTCGGGCTCCGGGTAATACCATGCTTTTGCCAAGTCTTCATGTTAATAGGATATTGTTTTCTTCAGAGTAACGACAGGGATGGGGTAATGTATTACATTATATTGGGATTGGTTTGGGATTCTCTAGGAGTCATTATTGAAAGATTCTTTCGTAAAACCAGGTTCGTAAACCCTGGAAATTAATTCCTGGCTTTTACAAGCAAGTGAGTATCCATTGGGGCCATATGGTGCGTTAGTTGATGGCTGATTACGAAACTGGTAATGCATAATATACGGCTAAATTAATTCTGTGAAATTAGATTATGAATTCAAAGTTAAAGAAGTGTTCGTGATAAATCGTACAACTTTGAGGGAAAACATCGCGAATGACGATATGAATTTAAACCAATGGGCAATTCAAAAATTACTCTATAGCAGTACAAGAAGAATTGGACAGTTGCGCAATGTGAAACTACTTGACATTTAATTTGGGTCCCGAATACTAGATATAATATTCTGTCACAGAAAATAATATATGTGACAATTTTTAACTTGACTGACTTCTGTTGAAAATATCTAACTACATTTTCTGAAAATAGATGTTAATATTTCGTAATATGGAACACTAGCCCCGTGGTTTAATGGTGGCATATTTTCTTCGTATCCGATTTTTCGGATAGTTCAGGGATTTTAATTCTAGACTGACGACTGGAGTAGGTTTCACGCAGCCTCGTTATACCAACTAAGGAGCTACTGTTACGAGAGATAGTGGACCCGGTCAAGAAAGCCATGCAATATGTTTGAGGATATGGCTCTGCAGTGTCTGCGGACCATTAGCTTGGCAGCACTCATCTTGTAACACCATGGATTTGTTTTGATTTGTTTTAGACCGATCTCGATAGCTGCAGTCGCTTAGGTGCGGCCAGTATCCAGTATTCGGGAGATAGTAGGTTCGAACCCCACTGCCGGCAGCCCTGAAGATGGTTTTCCGTGGTTTCCCATTTTCACATCAGGCAAATGCTGGGGCTGTACCTTAATTAAGGCCATGGCCGCTTCCTTCCAACTCCTAGACCTTTCCTGTCCCACCGTCGCCATGAGACCTATCTGTGTCGGTGCGACGTAAAGCCACTAGCAGATTTGTTTGAGAATATGGAACTAAGTGCAACGTATCAGTTAGTTTCTTTTGTAGGAACGTGGTGGTCTGCGATATCTGTCACACATCAGTGGGGCGATAACATTTTGATAGGGCATTACTGGATTTAAATTGCCAAGAGGAACCAGAGAGCTCAGAGGAAACTGTCTCACCCCGTCTTTACAGTTGAAATTGAAATAATTGATAAAGAGATTCAACCTATTCAATACAAAAGAATAAGAAATGTAGTGATTTACATTCCCATTTAATAATTGGTAGAAATGGTACCGGTTTCGACCCTAGTCCAGGTCATCATCATCGTAAACATTGTGGGACTTTGCCTAGTGCTGCATGTGCTATGTTACCGCTCAGAGAATTGCGCACTGTTTTCTTTTGAGTGATTTGCATTTTACTTCTTCTAAGTTTTCCAGTGTCTACCCCTATTTCATTTTTATATCGCCTCTTCTACTGATCCTATGCATTATTTTTCGTCTTAACCGGCTGATATATTCTTCAATACGGAACAATGAAATTTTTAACTTTAAATCACCCCGTCTTTGTCAAACTCCTTTCTCCCATGGAGTCACCAAGATCTGAATCCGAGATGTAGTGGTAAAATTCAAAAGTCTAAGCATCTGAGGCACAGAGGAGTCTACTGTTAGTTCAAGTTATTATTTTAATTAAGATATTGGAGGTACTTTTCGGCCAGAAATAATTGCGTGCAGCTGAACCACATTCCAACCTTCCTATGGTAAGGTGAGTTTTCACGAAATATTTTTAAATGACGTCTTTAAAATCAGGCTGCATACATTTGTAACTAAATCATGTGTTTGTGGCTAACTATATTTCTGTGGAACAAAAGATCCCCTCAGAATGTTTGAGGTACCGTTTGATTGGAAGAATTGGACATGAGACATGAGTGCCTAAGTGAAATACGTGGGGCGAGTGGGGCTTGAAGGAGGTGACGATTGTCAGGTGTATTATTTGGTTCACGATTAAAATCTCCGAAAAGAAACACAGGCATGCAGACAGTTACAGTGTCTCGAGATAGAGTATTTGACGCCTTACATTCGCATAATAAAATGTCAACAGAAAAATACGATAAGGGAGGGGCCTATTATTGAAAGTTTGAAAGTTGAAAGAACCCGGCGATTTGATAGACTAAATATTAATTTCGACCTCTCTCTAAGACTGATCTGATAGGGGTAGGGAATATCAGAATTCGTTCATTTGTTTCATAAGGACTTCTGAATGGATATCCCGACGTTTGATGAAGTATCATTGAACAAAAAAAAAAAAAAAAAAAAAAAAAAAGATTACGCCCGAAAAACTGGCACCATTTGAGCTAGAGCAACCGACACGAAATGGGGAGGTTGTGGGTTCGGATTCCACTGGTGCCCGCTTGGCCATTTTTGTTCTATACTCAACATCTCTTCAACACGTGTTATATGTACGTAACACGACCTAATAAGTTGAAAGTTAATTTCGATACAATTCGGTCGTGAAAAAATATTCAATTACTAAATGTCTTGAAGTATTACTATGTTTGGTATCATTGGAAAGAGAAATTCGAATATAGTTGAACTGTGTCGTCATAAATCTTTTCAGATTTCGAACTTCACAAATTATATGCGTACGGAATCATACGACTTATATAAGCACACTTTCCGATCGATACGGAATGATACGGAGTGGTACAGTTCGTACATGCTCAGGCTATTTAATTAGTCATCCGTATCGCGGCAGGTGTCCGACCAAATGAGTTAGTTCACAATAAATAATATCACTAACATAACATCTGTGAAGATGAAGTCAGTTATTAGGGTTTGTACAGTAAACAAAATTGTATTGAACTGACTATCGAATCTGTCTTTCATTTCCGACTTTGTTCGGATGTGAGTCACAGGATGTTGTCACGAAACCCCAGTAGTCAATATGTTACTGTATTAGAATGATTGGACATTTTCCTTACTTTCAAATTATTGTATGAAATGGTGGAGATGAGAATTTTCCTTTCAATTTCACAACGTCTAACTCTGCAGCATGTACGGAAAGTTGGTGTTGCGAAAACCGACCTAGAGTATATACCACAGTCTGATTGTGGCAAACCATAATTGACATATTCTATATTCCGATATCGCTAAGTTAACACAACGGTTCATCTAAATGTCACAACAATAAATTAACCGTGATGATACAACCTCTCCTCGCGGCGGCCTCGTGCTTTGAGTGCTCGATTATGTGCACTCAGTACACTACGAAACGTTGTAGTGAAAAAAGATTCTGATCTCTCTTTGTTCGAAAATAGATACTATGACAAATATAAGTGACATTATAGTGAATGCAAGTACATTTTGAGACGGTAAACGTAGAATAATTACAACAGTTTTTTTGAAGAATCGTAAATTTGACGTTCTAAATATCAATTATGACCCCATATGTGGGGTACCATTAGAAATCTCTCTCTTAGCCCAAGATAATTGTATACGATAATGGTTGCCCTACGGCACTTAAAGACAATGTTTCGCCACGTCGTGTATACAAACATTTCTGAATTTTCTTCATATCAACTTCTGATTTCTTCATGTCAACACACATGATGTGTGTATCATTGAATAAGGCATCTTACATCGAACATAATGGTACCATTGCAATAGACTAATGAAAATTAGAGCAGAAGCTTAGCCTGTGTGAGATGTTGTAACTGACCAAATGCAGGGTTGGAAAAATCCCAGACACCCGGTCCCCATGGCGACGAAAAGAAATGCATAGGTGCCTAACATTTTAAAATTGTAACTGCTAAATTCAAGTCTGAGTAAAAACATTTTTTTTTGAATTTATTTCCACTGTGAAAATAGCAACGTGTGAAAAATTAATTTGATGGTAACTCGACAGTAAAATTTGTTGTGTTTTGTTTCTTTTGTTGTTCTTGTTCCTGTCGACTCTCTAACGTATCTAAATACGGAAATTATAATGTCTAAAATCGGTTATAAGCATCGGTTGCACCTGAACATTGACTTTAATCGATCTGTGCGTTCGATATATCTCGTGATCGCTCGTGACCATTACATCGACAAGATAAACCTCTTTTCACGGCTCTTGGCGCCTGATTTTCTCCGTTATGTTCTTTGTGTACTACACTACTGTGTAATAAGCAATACACGGGGCTTAGTACATTTGATCCCATTAAAAGGAATGCCTCGAGTAGTGAATGTGATTAAAGTGTGATTAAAATGAAGTGAGAGATCGAACTGGTCAGTATTATAGACGTAAACAAATTATTTTTATTTCTTATGTCTGGCGCCTATGAAGAGTTGCTGGCTCCTAGAATTGTTTCTAATTTGTCCAGCCCTGACCAAATGTATTGAAACATGATACCGTCAGCCTACATAATTAACCATCCGTACCAGTTGTAACAGTAATAGTGATAATGGCATATGACTTTTAGTGCCGAGAGTGTCCGAGGACATATTCGGCTCGCCAGGTGCAGGTCTTTTGATTTGACTCACGTAGGCGACCAGCGAAATTAACCAATGATGGTTAAAATGCACGACCCTGCCGGGAACCGAACGCGGGACCCCTGTGGCAAAAGGCCAGCACGCTAACCATTTATCCATGGAGTCGGACATCATATTGTACGGGTAACACACACGTACTTAATTACGCGCGTGATCGAGCATGAGAAGTACGCAGGGCGTGTGCGGTCTTAGAGCAGGAGAGTGTACAGAGAGGGAATTGCAGTTGAATAAATATAGTACAGTATGCCACACTAACTTTTATTACTATTGGTAAACGTAAATAAATTCCCTGTAATGTCATAAAATCTTTGTCAAATGAAACTTGCATACCCGCAAAATTTGATATTTGAAAGCAAATAAAGTTTATTCTTGACGTTTGAATTCTGTAGTGATTGACACATAGTTATAGTAAAGTGGTCAAAGTTCATTCTTGAAATTTAAAGCAAACGCTCACTTCAAAATTATAACGACATATATAAATTTCCTACTTGGAATAATTAATAACTTTGACTTACTATGAAAATAAATAAAGTTCACTCTTGATGTTCTAAATTGAATGCCTAAACCAAAAATTATCGCAATTAATCAGAGTTCACTCTTTAAATAATTAGTAAAATGGAGATCACTCAAGTTCTAATTCACTGCAAAAATATCTAACGAAATGGCTAAGTCTGAATTGCATTCTATAAAAGTCCTTGAAAGTTCTTTCAACTCGTTAGCAAGTTCTTTTGAGCTTTGGAGTAGCTCTGGTAAGACTTAATATTATACTGGCTTTAAGTGTGAAATTGCGGTTATTTGTAAAATTGAAAGTCACTTGAAAAATTGATACTTGAGAAAATGAAAGTAACTTATGAATTGAAAGTTAAATTGGAACTCACTTGGAAAATTAATAGTTACTTGAGAATCGAAGGTGAATTGTGAACTAGAAAGTTAAATTAGAAGTCACAGTTCATTAAGTTCCAACTGACTGTTCTTTAAACAACACAGATGCATATCACCTTTATGTTGTTCCGGATCTTGAAGTTGCTGGCTCCGTCTGACTGCTTCCTCACAGCTCCAGAGTACCAGTATCGACCGGCGACCAGAAACACCATTACCATATGTTCCCCGTCGATCCGAAACACCATCACAACGCATCCCTCGAAGCGACCACGTCCCACGATGGAAGTTTACACGATGATACGGGTGGTTAAGTCTATGCCTGTGGCGTTATATTGCTCAAGCAACTTAGTGTGTTATAGCAATATCGGTTCATTAGTAACAAGTGTAACGTTCGTAGATAAATTTTACTTATATTTTGAACCAAGGTTCCACTTAACAATGCGATCGAACCGTCACTGTCCAACTGCACAATTCGATACGCTGAATGCACTGTGTTCCCGACTGTAAGTTTGAATACAGTTCTTGAATTCTAAACAGAGTCTGTACAGTTCATTCTACCCCGCACACGATAATGCCGTAATGTTTAATTACACAGTCTATGTTTCCTTACATGAAACATGGCCACATAATATTCACAAAACATTCTACTGCGTATCCCGCACACCGTAAAGTATTAATGTTCCCTTACGAAAAATAGCACGTAATTTTAAGAAACATAGTCCTAAGTAGCTGGTCGCTCGCAGAAGTTCAAATATATAAACATATCTCATCAAATTGTAAGTTACGTTGTTTACTGACAATTCTGTAGCACACGGCACAAAACAATATGTCCCGTTGAACGATGTATAACACTTTGTGTTTTCAAGCAAGCAACTTAAAATGTTAAAGTTTTTGAATGCTTTTAAATAAGTCCTTTAGAAGTGGACGAAACATTTTAGAGTATAAAGTTACACTGCTGTCACAGTCAAAGTTCTCACCTAGGTCGCGCCTTGCTGGTACTGAGTTCGAAGTTACAGACATTCGGAACTTGGCACTCCACGCACTAAGTCAAAGCATACTCTCCGGTACTACATCATGCAGCAGACCTCCACCCGTCTCTGCGGTCGGTCGTTGTGTGTCGTTGAGTCTCTGAAAGGTCGATAACACGTGACCCCCTTGATTCTTATGTGGAACCGCCGACCTAACTTAGGTCCTTTGTCCCAAGCCTACGAGGTGGGGGTAATTTGCTTGGTGCAACTTGCTTTCCTTAATTCCAAGTACTCAATATGAACTTGTTTCGTGTGTTAGACTGTTGGATTAGGATGAATCCAACTGTTTTGGCCCTATTCTATTATTGTATTACAGGATTAATACTAGCTATTCATATTTACATAGTTTTACTCTTGATCTACAGTGAGAATGTGTCATGGAATTTTTATGTCACACACATGCGTGTGCCCGTTTCAATTTAGGAGTGTCTTCGGGTGTTACATTTTGTAATATGCTTGTTCATCCATGCCATGTATCTCTTTGATGAGATGATTGCTTATGGCTGCCTGTTTCTGGTAAAACTTTTCAGCGGCGTTTCGAATTTCATCTTTAAGTGTGGGCGTTTTCATCATCTGCTTGATTTTCTCATTGCTAATATGGCATGGGGCGTCAGCTATCATTCTGAGCAGCTTTTTTTTTTTTTTTTCAATGTACGTGTCCCGCACTGTTCTCCAGGCCGGGGTAGTGACGCTTCTAATGAACGTTTTGTATAGTACGAGCTTATTTGTTCTGTTTTGACTTTCTGGACATACAGGCCCGCCCTTTTATACAAAAGCATGACCCTGGGCTTGAGCGTCATGGATATCGCCCGATATTTTCATATCTCCGTGAATAATGTAACTATCGATTTGAAATTTGACTACTAGCTATTTGTTACTGCCTCTGTGGATCCGTGGTAGAGTGTCGGCCTCCGGATCCCAAGACAGCGGGTTCAAACCCGGCAGAGGTAGTCGGATTTTTGAAGGGCGGAAAAAAGTCCATTCGATACTCCATGTCGTACGATGTCGGCATGTAAAAGATCTCTGGTGATACATTTGGTATTTACCCGACAAAATTCATTAACTCTCAGCCATAGACGCCCAAGAGAGATCCGGTTTACTCGGTCTGCCATCGAGTGGGCCTAGAGTAAAACGGAACGTCGAAATTGACGAGCAGACAGCCAGATGGCGTCAAATCGAAATGTCTGCACACGGTAGCTGAGGCCATACGATTATTATTATTATTTATTGCCAGCTACACGATCCCGTTGTCCATTTGCTATTATCTCATCAGGAAGCGGAGAAAGGAAAAAAACTTCTATATCATTCCTTCCGACGTGCAGGCCACGTGTTTGGTGACGTCGCGGTTGTGCCTCGGCAAGCTGTAGTCGAGCTTGCTAGCAGCATGCATTGCATCACAGACAACAACGCGCACAAGTTATACTTATGAAACAGGCCGTGCGGTCTCCAGTTCGATCACGGGCAATTGCAGGCATAACCGGATGGTTCCTGTTTCAATATTAAGTCAGTTAAGTGATGTTTATTTATTTTTTTATTTATTTGTTTGTCTATTTATTTATTTATGGACGTGAGAATTGCCCAATTCGTCTTTGTAGATATCATCGGCCACTTGTAAATAAATGAACTATCAAACACGTACTTTATTTCACCCATGTCAGGCGATGTCGTTACAAACACCTTGTAGAACAGTCCCTCCCTTGCCCGCACCCGTACTTATTCCTTTTCTTTCCTGTGTCCGTGTGGATGATGGAAGTCCTGTACATTTCGTCCACACGATCGATCTTTGTTAAAGAAACACGTAGTAGTTGAATATGGTGGTGTTGGTGGTGGTTATTGTTTTAAGAGGAAGTACAACAGCGCAACCATCCTCTATTAACATTCATCAAAGGGAGAAATGGAAGTGGTCCGACATTTCGAAAAATGAAGGTATCGGATAAAGAACAGAAAGGATCACGAAAAGCGTGAATGTGAAAGAAAGCCTCGAAAACCTAATACCGTCGGGGTTGGAAAAACCAAGAATTAACTAAGGGGCTCAGATAGGAAAGATGAAAGTGAGGAGCCTGAAACATGTAAGTGTGTAAGGAAGTAAGTAAGTAAATAAGTAAGCAAGTAAGTAAGTAAGCAAGTAAGTCGAGTCAATGTCTGACTCAGCCAGGAGAACCGTGGACGCCAAACCACGCTCAAAATTTGAGAGCACTTGAGCCCCCTTATAGCCTTCTCATTCAACAGGCAGGGGATACCGTGGATATTATTCTACCGCCTCGACAAAAAGTTGGCATTAGGATGGTCAATCAGCCGTAAAACTAGTCGAAGTCCTCACATGCTTCATAGATCACACCTGTGACCCAACTGGTGTGTGGCGAAAGCGTCAGATAAGATTATTATTATTATTATTATTATTATTATTATTATTATTATTATTATTTCGTCGCCATAAGACCTATCTGTGTCGGTGCGACGTAAAGCCCCTAGCAAAAATTATTATTATTATTATTATTATTATTATTATTATTATTATTATTATTATTATTATTATTAAAAGTAAACTCCCTCAGTTACAAGCAGGCATCCGTGGGGAATAAATACCTCAGCGGTATGACTGAAAGTGTTTCAAAATGTATTGCTGCCTAAAAAAAGCCAGCTAAACGCCTGTAAGACAAAAAACAGGGCACTGTACTTGCACGCAAGTAATACTGTAAAGTGACAGCTTACTCATGTGAGAGTGCCTGGATTTTCAAGAGGATTAACCTCCTGTCCACCAAGCCAGAACCGCACAACAGTGGTTTGAGGCTAGTGTTCCAAGCCCCACTCGTGCAGACAGGAGAGACAAAACGCGCAACAGCCTAGACCCGAAAGTCTTCTTCTTTCGTGGTCTTTCTGGTGGACTCCCGGTATAGACGATCACAAATTCCCAGTCCCCGAGTTAGATGAATTAAATTAAACGTGACTAATACCCCGCACCTGATTGGAATCGGGCCCTGTGAGCCGAAGACAACTACCCTGACCATTCAGTATAGGATATGGACCACAGTGACCCATACGTCTTGCTCCGAATTTGTCAATTCTGGATGTCCTATGAGATTTTCTCTCCATTTGGTCAAATTAGCTACAGTAGATTTCTTCCTCACTAGATTCACCGATTATGTCCCAATTTACGATTTACGATCTTTTCTCATTCGGCATTCTTATCCAGTATTCCATCTCGAATTCTGTTTTCTTTCTTCGCACTCCCAGGTAGTCCACTCGATCCCCCTCCATACAAATACGCGTTTCAAAGGAATACTTTAGAACTATTCTAGAATATATGTCTACGTAACATTGTTTGTATATGAATCTTTTAAGAAGCCAACGTTTCATTATCCTATAGCGTGTTTTTGCTATGAACTGTAGCGAAACTTTCGACGATACGTAGAGACCTGAAAGTTATCGCTCCTCAGCTTTTACAGAGAGGTGACAATAGTGGTAACTGTCGTCTCAAGGAGAGGAAAGAGAATGATTTTCTTTTTCTTAATCTGTTTACCCTCCAGGGTTGGTTCCTCCTTCGGACTCAGCGAGGGATCCCACCTCTACCGCTCAAGGGCAGTATCCTGGAGCGTGAGACATTGGGTCGGGGGATACAACTGGGGAGAATGACAGTACCTCGCCCAGGCGGCCTCAGCTGCTATGCTGAACAGGGGCCTTGTGGAGGAATGGGAAGATTGGAGGGAATAGACAAGGAAGAGTGGATTATTCGGCCGTGGCCTTAAGTTAGGTACCATCCAGGCATTTGCCTGGAGGAGAAGTGGGAAACCACAAAAAAACACTTCGAGGAGGGCTGAGGTGGGAATCGAGCCCGCCTCTACTCACTTGACTTTCCGAGGATGAGTGGAAACCGTTCCAGCCCTCGTACCACTCTTCAAATTTCGTGGCACAGCCGAGAAACGAACCCGGGCCTCGGGGATTGGCAGCTAATCACACTAACCACTACACCACAGAGGCGGCCGAGTGTGATTTTAAAGCCCCATTTTCAGGGAGTGAGTGAGTGAGTGAGTGTGGAAAAGGCCACAGAAAATTTGCACAAGAAATACCGGATCAAATTGCTCTGGGTCTATGGTCGGTACATTGTACGGAATAACCCACTTTTACGATGAAATTGGTGGGAGCATGTAACTAGATTTCTACACTGTAGATGGAAATTGAGTTCACTTATATATATTGTACAAGGAACACCCGTACTTAGCTACATTGGAGAGCACGAATTTACGCAAGGCGCGTACGGTTCATGCTTGGAATGCGTACATAGGGAGTGGTATTCGAAATAAACTTTTTAAATTGAACTATTTGTTTATTCATAAAAGAAGATGAGTTGCATATCACCTTTCATACAGCCGGAGTTGGAAAAGAGTAGTGAATGCCTTTTGTGTTGTGGCAGGCGATGGCTCACCCTGCTGGTACTCTTTCTCCACACCATAGGTCAGCTCTTTGCACCATGGAACCATGTGAATTCCCACGGCGCCTAGAAGTTCTCGAAATTCTGGCAGATCGCAGACGGTCTGTGAGTCTAACTTACAGGGTTCATTCATTCGGAACAGTTGTGTACTCGACTGATTATTGGTGCAGTTTGAAATTCAATTTAATGGCTTGAATGGTTCCCATGAAGGGAGTAGAGAAACGTAGTTATACCGTTAAGAATGTCAATAGAATCTATCACGAACATTTCTTTACTATAACTGTACTATGAAGGTAAATAATTTTTTCTGAATGTTAATGGGATCAAACGCGCACTCAACAGCAAAATTCACTTAATACAGTTTCTCTAAAGAAACTTTTTACTTGGCACTTTGAAACTTTACTGGGCACAGTTTTAAGTAAATTAAAAGTAATGATTCACTTGTGCGTTTCACAGTACATGAAGTAAGAGGACACAAATGTGTAAGAAATTTCGTTACATCCCCCTATTGTCAGAATTACTTACAAGTCGGTGAGACTACAGCAGGTTAAATACAGGCGTATGAATTTAGATCCGTTTACATGCTATTGTGACATGATACTTGATATTTGCAGAATATGAATTTAGTTCCGTCATAATTCCAGCGGCTAGTTCTCCTCCAAGGATACACTTATAATCGCCCCAATTCATTTATTTCATATCATCCCAGAATTCCCAAGGAATATTATTCATTTATTCTCTACTCTCTCATCCTTCACGTCGATTACCTTGGGGCAATATATCATCTGAATTCCTCATTTCATATATTATCGTAGACTCATTTGGGCGTTTGTTATAACGCGTATCCCAGTTCCTTGGGCATACGGCTACCATTATTCCTTTCTCAACTCTTCATATTTCTCTTCGCTCACCGTTCCTTCAAGCACCCGGTACCACATCATTTCACACTGGTTTCGCACAAAAAAAAAAACACTCCAGACCGATTCTGGTAAAAATCAACAATCAAGGGAAATTTGCACATTGTTCGTAACATAATTTACCTAAATAACACAATTTTGTATCTCTCTCGGTCAGAAATCTTCACTCTTGATGCTCATGCCTTAATAGTACGTATCAGCTAAATATGCATTGTCTAAACGACCCATGAGTTCCCCGGCTATTCCCTACGACATCCATATTGAACATTACTAACAACTTCTTGGACATGGTATCCCTCATTCGTCACTCACTACTGCTTCCAACCCACCTTAGGGGAACTTTAGACTTTAAATACAATTCTATCCTTGTTTCTCATACTTGCTAGGTTGTTACTTATTACTAACAATAAACTTACTCCTCACCAAAGAATCAAGGAAAAAGAAATTGTTTGTCCGGAGAGTTAGCTCTATTAGTTGTACGTTAACATGACAAAAGAAAACTTAAATTCCTTATTAAGGCATGCGTTATTTACAGCATTAATCTATTAACAAAAGGAATGACATCAACTCATCGGTTTGGTGGTCGTTTCTCCTTCCACGGGAAACCCATGGTAGAGTTCTACTCGTCCATCCTCTCGGCGTTGTAGACCAAAGTATCAGCTTTCGAGTCTGGTCTGCCGCACTCCGTCATCCTCGCTGGCTCGTTCAACTGCTACAAATCTTGAAGTAATCCAATTGGTATCAGCTCCAGCACTCGTCACGCGTTTGCTTTCTCTACAACGACACATACACAGAATTTACACAAGAGTTTCCCTTATGTAGGCAGGTACCTCTAATAAAGGGTGGCACGCATTTAGCACAACGAGTAGGTTGACTCGTAAGGCTTGAGGAACCCTGAATCCGAATAGCGGATTGTCCCTGTCGACGCTATTCTACCGCTGAATATTACTGCTACGAGCTGGATACCACTAAGTTACTGATAGCGCGTACTCATTTATGCCGGCATTGTTCATAGCCGACTCCCGCGATTCATTTATACAAATGTTTCTACCGGACTACTTAATTTATGCACAGCACTGAGGCACTTGCCTAGGCTCGAATGACTATTGTTCGAGTTCCTAACACACAGTTCACAAGGTTAACTTATGAAGTTTACGTTCGCGGCGGGCACTCACTTCGTCTTTGTAAGTGGTCAATAGACTGTCCTCAGTGAGGGTCGAAACAGGCTTTATATTGTCAACTCGCTGGTCCTTGGGGTGGGAGACTCCTTCACGCTTAATTAAGGAATTCAGCTCCGTTAATAACTGGAGTTCAAGACATTTAAAGTGTGCGTATTTTAGACTTTGATACCCTCCTCCACTACAGCCAAATGTGATCACAGTCGGATCGACAGTTCTTAAGTAATCAAGCTCCCGCCATTAATTAGATCACTCGCATCCTTTCGAGGTAGGACTGACTTTGGGCGCAATTCTCGGCTTGGAAGACGCGCTATATTCACACATGTTAGCAATACATTACAGCTGGACATCTGGTGACTTCAATTCGCCCCAAGTATAAAGTATTTATTAACAAAAGGAATGACATCACCTCATCGGTTTTGTGGTCGTTTCTCCTTCCACGGGAAACTCATGGTAGAAAATTCTGCTTATACTCATTGATGTGCCTCACATATTTTTCCTATGTCTGGATTAAAATATCACATAATTTTGGGCGCCAAAAATCGACGTTGGCACCAGTTAAGCATGCGGAAAAACAGGAAGTTTCTTCTGTTAGTGTGAAACCCTGTAATATAGGCACACCTGGGCGTATTAGAATGTCCTTGCGTCGCGTCTTATCTCCTACTCTGTCTTACACATGAGAGCGCTTTCTTCGCGGGGTTCGGTCTCAGCCACACCTTTCCATTGTTTTTCTGGCTATCTTTCGCAGGTCCGGTTCTAACCACGCGCCGATCGAGTTCAGGGGATGTTGCTTTTGCCCAAAATGCTACAAATAACGCAATTTTGGGGTGATTTTAATGGGTTGGAAAGATGCAGACGCTGTCAATGAGCTGTACAGGCCACAGAACGGTTTCAGTATCGTGCATAACTATACCACTTTCCAAACTTCTTTTGCTCTTCAGGGGATCAGTCTGTCTCGGTACTACTGTGATCAGCGCGGGCCATCCCGCGAGAGAACTTACGACCCACGAAACAACCTGGCTTCCTTGGGGTCCCTGATGCTATGTCTCCAACCCCCTAGAATTTGGCCACGCCCGCCAAGGCGGGGATCATTTGACGGTGGCGAGCGTATGGCGGCGCATCTACTTCTTCCCTGCCCGCGCCATGGCCCAGTAAACAGGAGAAGTGCGGTGGAAGCCGGGTGGGTTCCTACACAGTTGGCGAGTTGAGTGATGGTGGTCATAAAATGAACGATTGCGAGGGTTGGCTGCCCACAATAGGTCCTTTTTTCTCGTTGAGGGCGGTGGCGGGCGCAGACGCTCTGATGTTGCCCTGGTCCTGATGGGCACAGCGAGGTGTCTGCGTCGTGGAGGTAGCACTGTCTTGTCGTGAGGCATGTGTAGCAGCTTCGAAACGCCAGGAGGCGTCCACCTCCTCCTCCGTGCTGTAATCCACTATCCATAGTTCCATTCACGCCCTTGGCCGCGTGATATACCCCTTCTAGTTGGCACGTGCAGCTGGTAGACGCAACAGGTAGACGGCCTTAGTCGTCTGCGTTCATTTGGTGAAATTAAGCCACAGGACCTGTGTGATGACCTCATAATGCCATGGGGGCGTCCTTTCATCTCAGTGGTATCGTTCGCTTTCCTCGGTGTATTGATTAATGGCTCTGGACTGCGACGAACTCAAGACATAAGGACCTCCAAATTCTTGCTCCATCTTGCCATGGCGTACACAGTGTGACTTAGAGCTCTCCAATCCAGACAGGGAGAGATTTTCCGCGCTTACGAATTGCTTGGTTTGGGGCTCATATTCACTGGGTTGCTACGCCCAATATGCGTTCTCTCCGCTAGCTCATATAACTTTCCGTTTTATAGGTAGACTTGATTTCCCATCGTATTGTACAAATAAATTATCTCCCATGGACAACTTTACAGATCCTACATATCGACGGCCTAGAATGAATACCTCGTATCTCACAAAGTTCTTCCTATCCAATTTTTCCCTTAAGACTCGCCACGCCTCCCACCCACACATGGATATGCAGTCCATCAGAACAATGTACGTTGTGCTTTTTTTTTCCTATGCCGGTGTGTGAAGGAAAATGAACCTTACCTTACCGTACTATAGGAAAGCATGTTTGTCTGACATATTCACTAACTCCTAGAGTATAAGTTCTATAAGGTTCATTTTCCTTTACTAGTAAGCGTAGGAAAATAAACCCAACGAACATTGTTCTTATGGACTGCATACCCAGATGTGGCTGGAAGGCGTGACCAGTCTTAAGTGAAATAATAGATAGGAAGAACTTCGTGAGATACGAGGTATTCATTCTAGGCCATCGATATAACACATGAAATTAATATAATACAGAATAAACGTAATAATAAATACAATGCAGATGTGTAATGTATGTACTGCCTCATGTTCAAACCAACCGACCATCTCGATAATGAAAGCTTACAGCTGCACGATCCATATCGCGTTTCCAAATGAGTAAGTTTTCAAGATTTTCATCACGGTATATGGTCAAATGTTAGAAGAATCAGTGTCTGCTCAGCCCCGGAACCCAGTGGCTAGCGGGTCGATTCTTGGATTGTCCAAGATTTTTAATTTTGGGGTATGGGATAGAACCATTTTCATTCAACCTCGCGAAGCCAATTGAGGTGCTTCATGATGGGGAGGCAGTGAACACGGTCCCAAAAGTCAAATAATATGACTAAGGATGTTGTAACGCTGACAACACACATGTGGCTGGTGAGCGGTTGTCTGGTAGATGAAGTCATCAGTAGTCTGAATGTGCTAGAGTACCTTGTTTTGTATTGTTCTGTGTATATTCACTGTCAAATTATTTTTAGCGAGAGTGATTTCCAGTACAAACAGGTAGGAACAATGACCAGAAGGATACTCGGAATGAGGAAATAAAGGATAAGTTAGGAATAAATTCGATGGATGACATACTTTATATTATCCGCCTGCCATTGTGGTTTCGTGAGAGCGAATGGAGGAGGATAGGTTACGTAAGAGATTAATGGACTAGGCCATGGAGGGTAAGAGAAGTAGAGAAAGAATGAGGTGGCGATGATTAGCCTCAATTTTAAAATATTTAATGTTATTGTTGTTGTTGTTGCTGTAAGTCATAGTATAAAATGTTGACATACTTAAAGTGTGTGTGAATTTGTATACCACGGTATGTAATGTTAAGCTAATAGTAAACTCAACCTGTAGTATTGTAAGCCGTAATGCTAAGCACTGGAAATAATTAAGGTGTCTGAATTTGTATATAATGATGCTGGATTTAGAATGTTAACTTGCAGTATTTCTTGTAATATTTTCTTAACATGGAATTACTTGTTGTACTCTTGTTGTAAATGTTGTTGTTGTTGGGTAATTATTTTTTAACTTTACTTTATTATCACACAATTGTAAGTGATAATTGACACCAGGGTATTTCCCAATAGCGATGTATTTGTTAACAATAAAAAAATAATATAAAGCCACTGTGCTAATTGAAAGTAGAGGTGTGTGGAGGCCCTTAGGTAATTCACAGAATATTGCAGACTGAACATAACGGTATACAAGGAAGACATTCGTATGTCTATATGTTCACAGTTAAATATGTCAAATGGTATTCGAATCAATTTCGAGATCGGCACATCCTTATCAATAGTTTAGCATTTGACAAAACCCATACATTACCACATGTAATATTAAAACTTTCGCCCTTATTACCACAGATGAGGGATTTTTTGTAATATCCCCAGCCTCCTCTCATATTTTCGTTATATTATTCGCATGTGAGGTGAGCCTATAATGTATTCAAACTTATTGTAGACAGCTACTGTAGTAATATGATTCAGCTACTTCAAAAGTCTCTGTCAAGCTGAAATATAACATCAGTAGCGCAAATAATGTTTTTTCATTCTTATCCAATATATCAGAATATGCTGGCAATAAATATGTAAATTAATTTCTGGTGAGTCGTGTTGTGTTTTAACATGGAAGTATAAACAGTCAATATCAAATCGACGGAAGCTGATATATTTGTTCTGTAAATCTAAAGTAAATATCCATACATCAGTTAAATAAACTTGTTAACGAAATGTAATAATGTTAAATCAATAAGAAGTGACTGGCAAAAGGAGCAACGTGAAGGTTTAGAAAAAATATCATCTCATTTAAGAGCTATAAATATACAATTCTTGATTACATGCCAGTCGTGTTGCATTAAATTTACATGCTAATTTTAACTATGCATCATTTCTGTATTTATGTGCATTGTAATACACTTACTGGTCAACCGGGCTGAGTGGTTCTCAGACGATAGTGTACTGACCTCCTGTGCCCAAACTGGTGGGTTCAATCGCGGCTCGGTCCAGTGGTACGTCGACCTCGAAACGGTAGATATACTGAGAACTAAAACAACTCCAGCGTGATCAAATTCCGGCCCCTCGGTGTCTCTGAACATATAAAATCATAGTTATTGTTGCGTAAAGAAAATTACATTATTATTATTATTATTATTATTATTATTATTATTATTATTATTATTATTATTATTATTATTATTATTATTCCTTCGCATTTTCCAGATTTCCTGGGGTTGGCACATTGTATGGAGTTATCCCACTTTTTACGGCCGTATTCACTATTGCGTTTTCTGTGATGGTTTGTACGTAAATGAATGCGTGTATTAAGATGAACACAATTATCCAGCCCCTGAGCTAGAGGAATTAATCAAAATTAAAATATCCGTCCCCATCTGGAATCCAACCCGGGGCCCCTGAAACCGAAGGCTACTACGCCGAACATCCAAAGAGCCAGATTATTATTATTATTATTATTATTATTATTATTATTATTATTATTATTATTATTATTATTATTGTATTTTATGGAGCGAATAGTACGTTCAAGTAAGCAAACAAGCAAGCAAGCCTGTTACTTTACGCGACTACCGACATAATTGGCCTACTTTTACGTAGAAATTAAACGCTTGACTTTTATCATCATTATCTACTAAAGGCAATGTCTTATCGCTGTTGCTACATCTGACGATCTTTTTGCTACCCTTTTCACATTGCTGTATGAACCACATGCCAGTTCACCGACGGAGTTCCTGATGTATGTATTTTACCTTCAATGATGCTTTGGAGAAGGGCGTCATGCCTCAGAACTTGTCCAAGGAACTTTGTTTTCCTCTTTGTCATATTTAATAAACATCGATCCTCTTTTACGTTCTTTGGAGCGTTGGTTAACGACCACGGGACCCTTTACGACTGAATTTTGACTAGAATTTAGAATTTAATTTAATTTAATTTAATGGAATTGGTCGCCTTTGCACTTTAGGCTTTGCCTCATTCAAAACAGAAGTCGAGAGAGTATTCAGTGAAGTTAACATCATCTAAAAAATAAAAACAAGGAAAGAAACTAAAATTCAAGCGCGTAAGGTTTGGACTAAGCCGTATGGAAAAATGCTGTTTTCCAAATTAGGATCCGTGGGAAGTTCTTCGATTTGTCGAAACAAGTGCACAAGTGCAGCTTACATGACATCAGATAAATCAACGAATACCTTAAGTGCTTCTGGAACGGGTGCAGTTGAGGAGGGATAGGGATAGTGATATACAGTAAATTTTTTTTGGTAGGTGAGTTCGGTATCATTCAAAACAAATTGTACGAGTTTGTATTTTTCCTTCTCCCTCAGCTGTTACTCTTTGTGTGTGTGAACCTACGCTGTTTTATGATTTACACCCATGCATACGCGTCTATTTGCAAGCTACTCCATATATGTAGTCCCTTCTGACAATTTTGACAATCAGTTTTAGTTACGTTTCGTCATCAGTTGTTGAGAACACTGTGACTCAAGCGAATGTTTCCAAATTAATATTTAATGCCGTTTATTTAACGTTGTAAGTTGTGAAATAAGTAACGAAAATACGGTTTTCACTTTTGGAATGTACGCTAGCTTAGCTACCCGCATGCAAAATGTAAACGGAATCGAAATGTAACACTTAAAAAACTTCTCTTGTCAGCATCACCACAACCTGAGCAGTTTCCATACAGTCTCAACTATACAGGAGACTGAGACTTTGGTTAAAACACTTCGTTCAGGCTTGTGTTAAGAGACAGATGGAAGAAAGTATCTACATCCAACAAGAAATAACAACTGGTGGAACTAAAGAGACATACCAAAGAATTAAGTTACATAGATTCCAGATGGAGCTCTACAGATGACACCTTCATCCCATTCATCACAGGGACTGGATACATACTGAATGTCATAACTAGTATCTATGACATCACTTTAGAATTGTAAATGTCCATCAAATACTATGTAAGCTCATCGGGTTAATGACCACGAAGCTCATTATCCAAACTAAAATAATAACAAATTGGATACTCGGTTCCTTTCAACTTCATGTAGGACAGGACAAAAGAACGAAACGGAATGACAAAAATGTTGTAAACTCAAGTTATTTTTCGATCTCCACAAATATACTTCTTTCCTTTTTCTGTTGGCTAGGAGTGTGCTCATTAGTTAGTAATTTGCCAACGGCGCTACCGAGGCGAATGAGTGGCTTGGCACTCGACACTTGGAACAAACACCGCTCTGGTTTATAGCACGTGACGAAGTCAGGTCTTAAGATTTGCAGTTTCCTGTACTTAACATAACTATGCAGTTCGTAGCACACAAGGAAGCCGTCTTGAATTTCAAGACATGTGAGACACTTGTAGCTCGGTAAGAGCCATGTGTACTGTAACAATCTCAGCTAGTTACAGTAAGGATATAGAATTATCGCATACTTCCCTGTGGCTTTACTGCATTGAATTATCAGCTCTTCTAAGTGAGGGAAGAAAATAACAATACCTCTTACTTATTATTGCTGCACTTAGATCTGCCAGCAGGCCACATTATGCGCGATTTAGAACCATCATAATCGTGAGACTAATCGCAGAGTTCACAAATTAAACCACTGGAGAGTAATAAAATTGTGCACATAAAATGTGTGAGGAAGAAGCACTATCAATTTGTCCTAAAGCTAGAACTGGGCATTTTCAAAACTACGCTGTACACAATAATAATAATAATAATAATAATTATTATTATTATTATTATTATTATTATTATTATTATTATTATTATTATTATTATTATTATTGTTGTTTATTTATTTTGCTCACGGATTTTTTATCTGGTACTTTAGCATAATTGCACGAATAAAATTGTTATCAAGTACTATCATACTTTAAGCTATTTTCTCATTTTTCGTTGAACTTTAAGCGATGAACTAACGCTTAATTTTGAAGCTGCTGAGAATTACAGACATATGGATGTCTCAAATCAGATTGATGGGTATCTGGAGCTTCCTCAGCGGCTGCTTCAGGTTGTTATGCACCAGTCTCCTGTTGCTCCAATCACAACTGATACTATCGTTTCGGTCCACTCGCCACTGACTTGATATTTCTGCCGCTTCGTTTGGAAAGCTGACTGAATATTTGAATTACAGGTCACTGCAAAATCGACCATCCAAACGCGTTTGGCATTGCGGTCCCATAGAGTGATATCTGGTCTGTCATGTGCTAAATTTCTGTTAGTGAAGATGCTCCTTTCCGAATTTAGTTTGTATCTGTTGTTTTCTGATACGTTAGCCGGCTTGTAAGAGTAATACGGTTCCACTGGTGTTGTGTTCATGACAACTGAATAACTGAACAATCTTATCAATAAGATTGTGTCTATCCATGTAGACTGTGGATACGATCGCTGAACATCCTATTGTTGCAGGTCTCATCTTTTCCTGTGCTCAATATTGCATTCGTGGCAATGATCATGGGTTAGGTTAGGATCTTTCACCATATCGTCACTGAAGAAACAATACCCGTATCTGAGAAGGCTCTTCCTATTAATTATTTTCCTTAAGTCTCTTCATGTTTCCCAGCCACAAACGAATTTTCTTCTCTTCTTTATCTTTATATAATTTACTTTACGTCGCACCGATACATACAGGTTTTGTGACGACGATGGAATAGGAAAGGGCTATAAGTAGGAAGGGAAGCGTTCGTGGTCTTAAAATACAGCCCGTTGTCAAAATGGGAAACAATGGAAAACCATCTTCAGGTCTATCGACAGAGGAGTTTGAGCCCACTATCTCCCGAATGCAAGCTGACAGCTACATGACCGAAATCGCGCAGTCACTCTCTCATCCTCATATGGATATAGTCTGTCAGAATAATTTTCGTTGTGTTCATTTTCCTATGTCTATGCGTAAAGGAAAATCCGTCCGACTCTTTGGCTAAATGGTCAGCGATGAGGCCTTCGGTTCAGAGGGTCCCGGGTTCGATTCCTGGCCGGGTCGGGGTTTTTAATCGCCTCTGATTAATTCTTCTGGCCCGTGGTCTGGGTGTTTGTCCCAATACTTTACTCTTCATATTCAGGCATCACACTACACTACCAACCACCACGGCAACACTCAATAGTGATTACATCCCTCCATATAGGGTTGTCGTCAGGAAGGGCATCCGGCCTAAAACAAGGCCAAATCAACATGTGAGACACAGTTCGCACCCGCGACCCCACAGCCGTTCGAAAAGCGGTAGAGAAAGAAGAAGATGCGTAAAGGAAAATCCATAATGGATAGGAAGAACATTGTCAGATAAGCAGTACTGTTTCTTCAACGACGTTATACTCCATATATTTTCTTGTAGTAATTACTTGATCCTGATTAGCAACCAGGTATCCTTCTGTTTCAGGGAAGCACTTGTTTGACCATACTTTGTCGACATTAACGTCTGGCAGCTCAGCCGCAAATTTATCATACAAGCTTTTGAGTCTCCATGTGGTTGTGATTTTCTCCAATATGGCTGCTTTGAGGTGAACGTATTTTGACTGAGAATCATCGATGTATAGTTCTAATCAGGCAATCCTATACCTTTATGCAATTGATAGTGTTCCGTTTTTTCTTTCTTGATAAAGTAGTAGCCCATATTCTCTGTCTGCCTTTCCCGAAGTTGCGTGGTATCTACAACCCGACGGCCTCCAAGTTTCGCGACTGTACTGTTATTATTTACATCGATACAGCCAATTGTGTACTAAGGTTACACAAGATACCTGCCCCTCTTTCATAGACTTACACCTTATGTCCTCTGGTCTTATTTCATTTACCCACATGTCTTTGTGCACCTCCTTCAGCCACCAGGGATGAAAGTTCCATTTTTCATCGAAAGTGAGTAATTTTTGCCCCAGTCCCTTCGGGTTCATTCTCTTCAGGTGAGCATAAAGGGTTAATCTTCGTTTCTTCACAACGGTGATCTTTTAGACTCTAGCATACAGTTACTCGATTGACCTTAAGTAGAAAGCAAGCCACCGTAGCCTTCATTAAGGTACAGCCTCAGCAGTTGCCTGATGTGAAATTGGGAAACCACGGAACACCATTTTCAGAGCTACCGTCAGTGGGATTCGAACCCAGAATCTCTCGAACACTTCGGACACTTTCTTAGGACCCAAAATCTTTCTGAGGAACTTCTTTTTCTCAATCGACATATCTTCCACTCTTGCTAGTGTTTCTGCAGCGAAACGGCAGGCCATTCTGACTAGTACGCAGTATTGTCTCAGCTTAGCGTGGTAGAATATGGATTAGGATCTGTAAGTATCATGACTCATTTTAAGTGTCAATTCCATCTTCCTTGTTCTTTGTCATTTCGGGTCATTCGGGGTAGCGATTTCGTCGAGGTATTTAAATTTCATGGTCCTCCGGACAATATCATTAGTCGTCTCAATGCTGTGAGTGGAGTCTGCGTTTTCCGAATCCGTATAGCCTACTCGGTCTTTTCAAAGGAGATCCGTAATCACGTTTTAGCAGCTATTTATTGAAGGATATTTCCACCTGTTTTGCACTGTTATTAGTGTTAGTAATATTAGTGTATTTTTAATCACAATTTGCTTAACGTCGCACCGACACAGACAGGTCTTGTGGTGACGGTGGGATAGAAAATGTTTAGGAGCGGAAAGCAAGCCACCATAACCTTTATTAAGGTACAGCCCCAGCAGTTGCCTGATGTAAAAATGGGAAACCACGGAACATCATTTTTAAGGCTGCCGACAGTGGGGTTCGAACCCACAATCTCTCGAATGCAAACTGACAGCTACGTGACACGAACCACACAGCCACTCGTTGTCTTCTGAAACTGCTAGAACTCTATTACTATTATTATAAATATCAGGAAAATGTAAGTTATTTATTTATTATATGAAGGCTAGAAATACTAAGCATTTCCTGTCTGTTCATTTTCCTTGAAATCCGAACTATGCTGTCGAAAACTGGACAGTTTGCAACCCTACGAGGAAATACAGTCTGTTCTAGTTGTGCTTCACGTACTGTAAATTCCAACATACAAGGAGTTATGAAGAACTAAGTAAAGAAACCGAACAAATGGCAGAAAGTGATTATGTACGCTCAACCGAACAAAAATTGGTCAGCGCAGAAGAAGTTCTTCTTTCAAAATTCTCTTGTTTGAAATAGAATGAACAAATTGTATAGGTGGAAGGATCCGGCCAATAGTTGTCCGGAGTTTACGAATATCCTCGCGTTTCGAGAATGTATAAAACTAAATACTTCATTGACATTTTTGTTTTGTGCGATAGTGGGCACACAGGAAGGGTTGAAGGGACAGAAGTGAAAATAAAATCCACATTTTATAAATAGAATTAATTAACTAATTAATTACCTTCCATTCTGGAAAATAATACGTAATATCTAAAAATTCAGTAAACAAAATAACTTTTCAGAGGCATTTTATTTGTTCACGAATTACATATATTGAAGTAAAGCACGATAATCCTCGAGGCAAAAATAGTCTTCTTTCAAATGCTTCATATCATACTAATTCAGTTAATTTCGTGTCAACATGAGTAGGAAAGAGTGGATGGAAATATATTACGGCTACCGCTTGGAACCATTTAGAGTTAACGTCTTGTAGGAAGTCTGCTTGTCAATTTCGATGTTCTGTTTTATTTCACCAGATGGCAGAGAAATCAGAAGTCTACTGGGAGACTTATTGCTGAATTTTAATTAATTTTGTCGTGTAAATACCAGAGGATCTCGCACAACATGTAGTACCGAATTAACTATTTTCCACCTTTCAAAAAATTAGATTACTTCTGCCGGTTTTGAACTCGCGACATTGGGATCTGTAGGCAGACACTCTACCAGAGGAATTGCATAACTCGTAAAGTTGTTATGATGCAGAACAGTAAACTTTTAATATTGACCACAATAAATACATTTCATAATTAATCCGTATTTTCAGCCTCATCAAGACAGGTCTTAATGATTGACTGACTCCACTTTTAAAATACAGTACAATATTATTCCTTTTTAAATTTATTTTTAAAAAGGGGCATGTTTCGTCTCTTCCTTGTGAGACATCTTTAGCCTAAAATATTATGATAAACACATGATATTCTTAACACTAAAAAGCAATGGCATATCCTTAAAATGTTAAAGAGTCAATATAAACGCACGTTTCCCGAGCCAAGGGAATTAACCATTTAAAATTAAAATCCCTAGACCAGTGATTTGATATGTTATGGTACATGTTTTTCCACAATGAAGATAAAACATTGCTTTACAAAAAGTGTCAATGATCAACATAGACAATTTTAACAACATTTTTTAAAAAGTAAGAAAGGAATAATACTGTTCTGTATGGTAAAGGTGGAGTCACTCAATCATTAAGACCTTCTATATTGTTTTAATCTTAATTCACTAAAGTTTGTAAGCATGCTTTCTTGCTTTAAAAAAATATTGGCACAAGGTAAGAGAATTGAAACGCTTTCATTCACTTTTCAATTCGCAGCTGTATAATATTCTTCAGAATTATTTTCCTTTTGTAGAGATCATTATTCTTTCTTTCATGGTTTAGGTTGCATTATTCACTTCTTCGCTCTAGCATTTTGTTCTTGTACGACAATATAAAAATTTATGTTGTTGTATTTTTTGTATCACAAATATGTCAGCTTATTTCAGTTAATTTTGGAATCGCCTAAATCATATGGCTCGTTTTGTGTTTGACCAGAGGTTTATGATCGGACACTATTCTCGAAGTCATATCATTTTGGAGGTAAAAATTACAACCTGGAATCGATTGAGATTCTAACCTCAGCCGTCCGCATTAACAACCAGCTGCTAGACTACTGCACAAATCACTCCACATAAAAATAGCAAAGACATGTCCGGACAGTTCATGCAGACCCTTGGAAGAGTGGAAGGTAAAGGCTTTCACTATGTGTAACCTCGGCAATATTTGGGAGAGAGTGATTAGCTCTAGGCCCGGGTCGCTCTTGTCCCCAGAAACTTGTCTTATTCCCCAACTTTACAGCACATACCGATTTTCACTGAATTCCTTTCAGTCATTTTCTCGTGAAGCTCGAACAGACAGACAGACAGACAGACAGACAGACAGACAGACAGACAGACAGACAGACAGACAGACAGACAGACAGACAGACAGAGAAGACGGAAAATAATAAAATAATTGCATTCCTTTGGTACTGTGAACACGAAAGACACAGAAATACCATTCCTTTTTAATTCTGAGCAATGTGCAGACAAAACTCTTATACAATAAGACAATGCAGGAACTTCATTGAAGAAACCATACCTTAAGCAGGCAGTGTTATATTCCTACCTGGAAACTATATTTTAGAAAATAAGCGGGTACTCGGATATTTGTCTGCAGTGTGAAGGTGGTGAGAGTTCCTAGCCGCCCTCGCCCATGCATATTATACCGATTTTATCGCCCCCACTATCTTCGCTGGCGCGCATTTGGAAGTCATCTCCGGGTTGTAGTCTCTCAACCAAAGAAAAAAAGAATATGGGGGCATAAGCACTCCACTGACAGATCTTTTACTTAAAATCAACCAAGAAGAATTC
The DNA here is from genome assembly GCF_040414725.1 of Anabrus simplex. NCBI lineage: Eukaryota > Metazoa > Arthropoda > Insecta > Orthoptera > Tettigoniidae > Anabrus > Anabrus simplex. The sequence goes on from NC_090265.1 coordinate 1,528,375,130, forward strand.
ATCCAGTTCTAGCCTAACTTACTAATACAGCAAAATCTTGTATTGGTGACAATCATGCAAAGAATCGGTGCACTTTGTCGCTTCTGAAATACTCTATAACTTGCACCATACCCAATACTTATTTACTGATATCTCCGAGGGACTGAATCTCTGAGTTGTCACCCCGAGGACATCATCAAATACGATGAGGGAATGTTGCTTCCTTGATCCAACGCAGGAAGCTTTTATAACGGCCCCTCCCCGCCGTCAGCCGTGGCGACTATCCAAAAAGTCGGTGAGCTTTGTCGCTTCCGGAATCCTTTTAGACGCACACCTTACCTCGAATAGCAAGTACAGTGAACAACACAGGAAGCATCCATAGTGGTGATGGCACCTCCCTTCCAATACCTTTGGCGACCATCCGGATAGTTGGTGCGCTTTGTTGCCTCCGGAATCCTTTCAGACGCGCGCCACCCCTATGAATGCTTTCTTTGTTATTTCCTACCAGAACACAGAATCCTTGCCTTCTTGCATAAAATGAATGCGGACTGCACAGTAAGCTACCTATTACGCTAACATGTCTCTGTCTTGTATTAATTTTAACCGTAAAAATGGAATTGGTTATGACCTTAGAGGAGAGTGAAAGCTTCTCCTAGTCCTACTATTTCCTATGAGAAGGTAAGAATATATAAATCGAAGGAGTAAGATCGTAAGAACCAAAATACTGAGTTTAGCTCGTATATAACATTGTTTATCATCAGATAATTGGTGATTTAGGCAGTGAAATACTCTACTCTGGCAGTCCAGCCTGAACATATGTACAGTTTAGAATATCTAGCGTCACTATCTCATTCATGTCGATGATGCATCACGCTCAAATATTACAATATTGTACATTGTATATATATTAAAAGTTGTCTTATTTGCACACAATAATATATTTTGTGACAATAATAGGTTAGTACGTTTCCGTAGAAACAGTTTTAATATTTCAAACTTCTAAAAATTGACCGTAATTATTTTCAGTTATTCAGGACGCTACCTTCATCATATGCAGGTCATAGTATGGCTTTCACCGGCTCAAACGACCACACATATTTGTCTTATATAATCGAAACAGCTACAAGGAATGTACCTAACTTCTAATATCACATGCAATAGTAAATAACAGGTTACTTTTAGGGTTTGAGTTACCCTTTATTACGGTTAGACTCCGACGGTATTAAGGTTGCCTATATACGTGGTTTCCGATGTAATGTGTGCGTTGGGGAACTTTGATGATAATGACAGGCCACGTTCCCTACTGCCACTTACAATCGAGTTCGTGAGTTTCTACTATAACGGCCGGCTCACTTGCCTACTGCCGCTCGCAATCGAGATGGGAGTTTTCATTATAAAGACAGGCCTCATTTCCTAAAAGGAATCACAGTCAAGTTGGGGAGATTTGATTATAATCGAGAAATGCAGCTCTCCCTAATATAAAAGGGTTCGAGATACGACAAATGGTCATAGGACCACAAATTAAGATCACTCCAAATTGAGCCGCGATTGTGCTATCTGTTTTGGGATACAAATTACCGTTTAGCCACCAATTACTCCGGAACGAAGGTCTGCACCGTCATTAAAATGCCTCCATATTTCGATATTTTTCTGGGTCAAACAGTTACATATTTGAACATCTTGGACTGTTTCCTCAAAGGAAAGTGTCCAAGTTTCGGGATTAGCACTCGCATACATACGGAGAAATTAAGGAAGAAAGTAGTGCAGTTAAGAAAGTCGATATTAATTAAAGGTTAATAACCGAGGATAGACGTATAGGACAAATACGCAAAAACCAAGTGGATGCACTGGAAAATTAAATGTCCCTTATTAAATTGAGATGATATGAGTTACAGATTTAAGAAAGCGGTAACAGGGCAGAAATTTAGGCGTAGGGATTCTTAGGTAATCAGACTTATGGTGTTATTACTTAAGCCTGAAGAAGTAAGGCAGAGGCAAAAAAAGAAAGCAGAAAACGACAGTAGAAGGGAAATACAGTAAAAAATATAGCAAATGCCAGAAAATACTGGGCTACACTCAGCGGTACTGTGTTTACAGCCACCCCTCGAAGACGATTGTAATCTGCTACGGTATTCCACGAATATCCCACAGAGTGGCAGCTTGACGTCTCTCTCACCTTCTACCTAACGAATAACCACGACTCTACAGGAATGATGACAAAAATGGCATTACGTAACTTCCCTACTGGCAAGTAGCCAGAGACGTTGGCATGGTAACTGGTAGGATCGTTGTCGGTCTGTGAGGGTGTCCGTCATCCAGCGCAGAGCACGAAACCCGCACAAAATAGTAATTTTCTCTGTCATTTGAATAGTAAGCGAAATTATGTAGATTTTTCAATGAAGGGACGTTTGACATATAATCATCAGATTTCACAGAAAATCAATGGTGTATGAAAAAAATATGAAATAACTTGTGAGATCTCCCTATAGACCTCCAGTTTGTTCCGCTATTTTTAAACCATATGCATATACATTGATTGACAGAGCAAATGCAACACCAAGAAGGAGTGGTTCGAAAGGGATGAAAGTTGGGGAAAAAACAGAGACGGCACGGACGAATAATTGATATTTATTTCAAACCGATATGCAGGTTACACAATGCGCACGGCATCGACTCAGTAGGATGTAGGATCACCGCGAGCGGCGATGCACGCAGAAACACGTCGAGGTACAGAGTCAATAAGAGTGCGGATGGTGTCCTGAGGGATGGTTCTCCATTCTCTGTCAACCATTTGCCACAGTTGGTCGTCCGTACGAGGCTGGGGCAGAGTTTGCAAACGGCGTCCAATGAGATCCCACACGTGTTCGATTGGTGAGAGATCCGGAGAGTACGCTGGCCACGGAAGCATCTGTACACCTCGTAGAGCCTGTTGGGAGATGCGAGCAGTGTGTGGGCGGGCATTATCCTGCTGAAACAGAGCATTGGGCAGCCCCTGAAGGTACGGGAGTGCCACCGGCCGCAGCACATGCTGCACGTAGCGGTGGGCATTTAACGTGCCTTGAATACGCACTAGAGGTGACGTGGAATCATACGCAATAGCGCCCCAAACCATGATGCCGCGTTGTCTAGCGGTAGGGCGCTCCACAGTTACTGCCGGATTTGACCTTTCTCCACGCCGATGCCACACTCGTCTGCGGTGACTATCATTGACAGAACAGAAGCGTGACTCATCGGAGAACACGACGTTCCGCCATTCCCTCATCCAAGTCGCTCTAGCCCGGCACCATGCCAGGCGTGCTCGTCTATGCTGTGGAGTCAATGGTAGTCTTCTGAGCGGACGCCGGGAGTGCAGGCCTCCTTCAACCAATCGACGGGAAATTGTTCTGGTCGATATTGGAACAGCCAGGGTGTCTTGCACATGCTGAAGTATGGCGGTTGACGTGGTGTGCAGGGCTGCCACCGCTTGGCGGCGGATGCGCCGATCCTCGCGTGCTGACGTCACTCGGGCTGCGCCTGGACCCCTCGCAAGTGCCACACGTCCCTGCGCCAACCATCTTCGCCACAGGCGCTGCACCGTGGACACATCCCTATGGGTATCGGCTGCGATTTGACGAAGCGACCAACCTGCCCTTCTCAGCCCGATCACCATACCCCTCGTAAAGTCGTCTGTCTGCTGGAAATGCCTCCGTTGACGGCGGCCTGGCATTCTTAGCTATACACGTGTCCTGTGGCACACGACAACACGTTCTACAATGACTGTCGGCTGAGAAATCACGGTACGAAGTGGGCCATTCGCCAACGCCGTGTCCCATTTATCGTTCGCTACGTGCGCAGCACAGCGGCGCATTTCACATCATGAGCATACCTCAGTGACGTCAGTCTACCCTGCAATTGACATAAAGTTCTGACCACTCCTTCTTGGTGTTGCATTTGCTCTGTCAGTCAGTGTAAAACCCTTCCCCGGGATGAGTATACTCTAAATATGAAGTTTGGTCGAGATCTATCCAGCCGTTTCGCCGTGATGGTGGAACAAACAGACAAACAGAAACGAAAGCTAAAAAACATTGATACGGACTTGAGTTGACATAAACGAAAACCTTAAATACAACAACTATATTTATATAGATACACTATTAAATTACATGTCAGACCCAAGACTTAAAAGTAGCACCTGGATTTCGCAGTCTGCTGTCAGTCCCGTGCTGGACTGAGCACGGGAATCGAGATCCCTCAGCCTAGTGAATTCAGCTGAGGATCTGAATGGTGTGAGATGTAGTGGAGCCGGTTATGAAAGCCAAGAATTTTCTTTCTTTCTTTATTATCGCTCTAACTCAGATAGGTTTCCGGCAACTATGAGACAGAAAAGGTCTAGCACTGAAAAGAAAGCCGATCACGTCTCAATTAACGACCAGCTCTAGCATTTTCCAATTGTGAAAATTCTGAAACCACGAAATACATTTTTCAGGAGTGCCAATGGTTGGGTTCGAACTCACCATCTCTCGAATGCAAGCTTGCAGTTACGCGAACTGTACATCGCAGCCAGCTCAATACATTCGGTAGTTTATGTCGTTACGCTGACCATGTGACTCTCCAACAACTACTTACCATTTGATTGGGCAGTAGTCGTCTTGGCAGGACAAGACATATAATGGGATATAAACTATGTGCAACGATGTAGCAAAGAGTCGATCAATTGCCGCAGGAATGCTTATAACGTACAACAACATTCCACAAAATATCTTATAGACAATTATTGTTTTAGGACAGTTCTAGAGGAGTAGTTAAGTTTTATTTAATGTTATATAACTAAAATTTTCACCCGACTCTGGGAAAAGTGGTAGAACTAACATAAGTTAGTGTTAATCAACTTTTCGTGGCTTTTAATAATTGTGAATTACGGTATAGTTTATTCTGGTTTGTTTCGGTCATAACGGAGCACATGAGATATATTTAAGGGAATGTAACACGGAAACAGAGCACAAAATCTCTTCAGCTCTGAAAAGTTTAAATAAAAGAGTTGTATTATATTTATTTTACTGTACTTTGTTTGTTGTTTTCTTTTTCTCTCACCAGTAACAAATTTTGTTTCCTCTCATTTCAGGTCAGTATGCTGAGTAAGATATTCAACAGTAAGTAATCAAAAAGTATAACTAACCTAATTTAATCACTTATTTTACTCAAACTAAGATAAAATCATTCTGAAAACATCTTTTCAACTCTTCTGCTGTTAATAAATCATCATCACCTTGGATTCAGCAGCATTAAAGCGACCTCAGACCTTCTGTAGCTAATTGCTGATTAGCCGCTGTATTTATACGAGGATATATTATCTCTTGACGTAGTATTTTGTGGTTTTTGATTCGTACTTGGGCCGGTGAACGCTACAACAGCATGAAAGTTTTAAAATTGAAATTATTTCTAGGCAACACGTGCCACGACAGTGTTCAATATCTCATTGTAAAGACGAAGGAGCTTTGTACGTAACAACAGGTGCCTGACGTCGGGTAATGCAATAGCGCCGCCATCTTGAGATACAAAGGCCAGCGTGTGGCGCAGCTAACAGTTGGTGTAACTCTAGACTCCGGTGTGGTAGCTCGTCTTGTGAGGAGGTTTCTATAAGTATACCACAAAAATATCAAACATCAGACCTTTGAGAAAATAGCATCGCGGGGAATTGCAAAAAATTCGCCTGTCTGCAGACAAAATTATTCTAAATGTTGAAAAAGCTTTCCAGATGTTAGTGCAGCTTTTCAGAATGCCAAAAAGTAAAATTTGACTTGAAGATGTGTAAATGTGCTTAGAATTAAGAAACAAAATATCAACAGTACCTGTAATGTTTTTTTTTCTTAAAATTGGCTTTATGTCGCACCGACACAGACAGATTTGCCTGGTGTGAAAATTAGATACCACGGAAAACCATCTTTAGGACTGGCGACAGGGGGGTTCGAATCCATTATATCCCTAATGCACAGTGAACTGACTTCTCCTTCTTCTTTTCTTGTTCTTATTCTCATGGCGCTATCAGACAGGGTAACTTTTAGCCGCACTCACAGATTCTCATCAGCCGTTACTCTGACTCTTTGGATGAATGGTCAGCGTACTGGCCTTCGGTTCAGAGGATCCCGGGTTCGATTCCCGGCCGGGTGGGGGATTTTAACCTTAATTAGTTAATTCCAGTGGCTCGGGGGATGGGTGATTGTACTGTCCCCAACATCCCTGCAACTCACACACACCACACACAACACTATCCTCCACCACAATAACACGCAGTTACCTACTCATGGCAAATGCCGCCCACCCTCATCGGAGGGTCCGCTTTACAAGGGCTGCACCCGGCTAGAAATAGCCACACGAAATTATAAATTATTACCAGCCGTTATAGTCGTGTACCAGTAAGTGCCAATCTCCCATTAACCCTTTTGCTGTCAGGTCTTCCATCAGCTGATCTCTGCAATGCCTTCTTGGTCTCCCAGTCGTCTTTTCTTGAACTGGCATCCTTCCCAGTTCCTCTGAACAGATCTGCCATCCAACATGCGCTCTACGTGTCCAATCCATTGAACTCATCTTCCTCTGATGACTTGGTTGATATTTGGTCTTCCGTAACAAGCATGGATGTCTGCATTGCTTCGGCGTTTCCAGACTCTGTCAGTGGATACATGACCAAAGATTCGCCGTAGTATCTTGTTCTAGAAAACTGCAAAGTGATGCCTGTCAGGTTTGGTGATGGCTTGTGTCTTGGTGCTGTACAATAATATTGGACGGATAACAGTTTCGTAAAGGCATATCTTTGTGATATTAGAGAGAAGACGTGACTGAAACATGGACAGATAAGCATGTAGCTTCTGCCGATCTGATGCTGCCCTGGATGTCTACCTTGAAGCGGTTTCCCTGATTCACCGTGGCACCTAAGTATTTAAAGTCTGAAACCTCAAAATTTCTGTCATCTACCCTGATGCTGTCGATACTTACTGGTTACAGTCGAAACTGGTTATAACGACTCCGAAGGGACTGTCGATTAACGGTCGTTATAAGCGACAGACGCACAAAACGGCCATTTCTTTGCTGCTGAAAATCTAAGATTTATGCTGCACAGTTACACGTTTAATTAACAAAATACAGTTAAAACTTCAAAAAACATAAGTGATGTTAGTACTGTACATGCAATACAGTATTTGTGGAGTGAGACTGATATGAATTTTCCTTCTTATCTTTACACATTACGTACAGCAATAATATGCCAGAAAAAATATAAAATAATAAATGACGAAAGAAATATCAACGATGTAAATTGATCGATAATGTCGCACACGGTCTTGGCTACTAAATGAGATATTCTCTTGTCCTTCCAAATCGTAGATATCTTTCAGTGAGATACGCCGTCACTTCGCGATGCTGTCTGCTGACGTTTCTTTCCCCAATTTCTATTTGGAATATTATGTGTGATTTTTCTTCATTATTGAACACTTTCCATTTTTACTCTGCGACTTTTTTTTTGCAAGTTGCTTTACGTCGCATCGACACAGATAGGTCTTTCGGCGACGATGGACAGGAAAGGGCTAGGAGTGGAAAGGATGCGGCCGTGGCCTTAATTGAGGTACAGTCTGGTGTGAAAATGGGAAACGACGAAAAACCATCTTCAGGGCTGCCGACAGTGGGATTCGAACCCACGATCTCCCGAATGCTGGATACTGGCCGCAATTAAGCGACTGCAGCTATCGAGCTCGGTGCGACTATTTAACGGACAGACTGATTTGAAAACTACTGTTTACTGAAAATAATTTGGAAACAAGCTTTACATTCTTGTCAGCAGTTTCCAAATACGTAACAAACAAAAATTAACATTGGACGTTATAGCCGATATATTTCTCCAAAACTGTGATCAATTTCGTCGTCTTATACGGTATGTCGCATTAAACGGTGTCGTACTAAGCGATTTTTAAATACACTGTTCAGGCTATATATAATTTAGACGGGACCGTTAGATTTCACCGCTATATCCAATACGACGCTAAAAGCGATCTCGCAATAAACGTTCCCGACTGTAGTTTATTTCGACAACACCTATCAAAACGGTACTTATTCTACGGAGAAACCCATGCTCATGACTCCGACACAGCCCCATGGCTCCGACAAGCTACCCATATCACGATCAGATCGCAGGGTAACGATTCGCCTTCTTGCTATCCGGAGTCGTCTGTCAATATCCTTGCTCTGCTACGTCAAGCTGTACAGCTTAGAAGGCTACCAATTTGCCCTAAACACGTAGTGAACACCATGTGAAAGACAGGCGAAGGCGAGAAGGCGAATGTTGAAATTCTCTTGCTCTTAGACCCGACTATCTTTCTAGAAAATTTGCATAGATGTTTGGGGTACAGCCTGTCATAACCCATAACAACTCTCCTGATACAGCTGTAGAACGGACAAGACTCGACACTCGCTTTCATTCTAACTTATTACTGAAATAAATTCCTGGCCCTAATTATTAGAAACGTTATAGGCTATGCATAAAAAATTTTCTCGGTTTGCTAGTGTTTAAACTCAGATAGGTTTTTGGGGACAATGAGATAAGAAAAGGCTCGGCATGGGAATGCCATAGCCGTGGCCACCCACAAACCTGGTCGAAGAACGGAACGGAACGTTCAAGAAAAAAAGAATGGAATGGGGCTGTGTCCCCGTAGAATATGTTCCACATGAAAATGAAAAACCACATAAAACGAAGGCTGCTGATGGCAAGGCTTGAACCTACCATCTTCGGAACGCAAGCTAACAGCCTCACTACCCAAACCACGCAACCAAATCTGGTTAAAAAAGAAAGATGTTCTTTATTTGCCTCCCAGTTCTTCAACCCATATTTTCAGCAATCCTAAAATTTAGCGTAGAGGTAAGCTAGGATTGAGATGAAGAAATTAAACCAAGTACTTTTGACAAGCCTAAATGTGTACAAATGGTTTTCTGTTCAAAGCATTAAGTAGATCCCGACGCAAAAGAATGCTTACTTGGGGTGGTGAGATATCCCAGTCAAACTCATTCATAATATTTTATGAGTGACCCAAAGGCACTACTGAACTCCTTTTACCGACGTTCAGAATGAGAACTGTTATAGAAAGAGTATTTAGCCAGTAAAATGGTGCAATATACTACTAAAAACTTTTACTCTCGATGAGATCATTTGATTGGAATTTTCTCGGAAATTTTCTTACTCCAGAATACATAGTTCTTTACACAATCGAGTGAATTTTCTTTGTACTAAGAACAGATTGCTATACTGCAGCCCTAGTCGCTGAACGAAATTCGGATGTTTTCACCCTCAGCACATGATGTTCGTTTAGAAAATCTAACCAGGTGAGTGGTACATGATAAACACACTGTGATGCCATAGACTGATCAACTGCAGCAAAATAGTATCGTTCCCCGTAACTGGTTTCCTTGAGCTCAGTATATAATCTATACGATCTAACTTCTTACATTCAAGATGTAGTAAAAAAACACCAGATCTTCCTCGCAGCGAAGGCACCTATCATAGTGCACCATCATTTCGAATTAACTAATTCATTCATTCTAATATCGATCCCATTTAAATAATCTTTGAACCCTCATGTGGGATAACGTTGGAGGGGAATACTTTGAAGCAATCAATCATAGTTATAGTACTTCCACAACGTGGTGCTGAATACCTTGTGAATGATGACGTGGGAAATATTCCATTAGCGAAAACAATACTGTATCAGCACTATATAGTGATAAGATTCCCATTTGAGTGGAGATTTGTCTGACAATACGTACGGGAAGTAATAGAGGTAGGCCCCATTATTGCAGGTCACCATTTTGTCTTGTGATTCACGTTAGGACTAGGACGCTGTATCATTCTAAAGTTTAAATTGGAATGCTGACAGTGAATATCCTGAGTAAGTTCATCCCGATGTACTCTGACACTCAGTCCCCAGAAATGATAGGTATGTACCTTATTTCAAAACCAGAGTACTTATCCTTTGCCTTTGCAGAAATTATTTTTACCTTGTCTTCAGCATGCTGCAAAGGAGACAAGGAAGGCCAGCAATTCCTGCAAATATCATACACTAAATTTATTAGGTTTACTAGAATACATCCCTTGTAGTCGGTCGTGACTCAGTACAGGTTTCGATAGTAACATAGCCTATGATCGAGACTGCAGTGTTGATTGAATGTGTTTGAATCCCTAGATAATAAATAGTGCTGCTGTGTCTATTAGGGAGGGTAACGAAGCCAGACGAGCCCCTTCCGCAAACCTTGCTTCGGTTGTTATGACAACGAATGGTGAATGTGCTGGTAAATATGGTTTTGGGAGGAAGTGCAGGCAACTAACTTGTCTTGGCGCTTATTAGAGCAAACAATGAAAAAAAGTCCAAACTTGCTAAGAACTAGTAGGAAAGATCACAATATGAAGATAAAACTGGAATTCAAGAGGATATTTAGGGCAAATATTCGTTTATAGGAAGGGGAGTTAGGGATTGGAATAACTTACCAAGGGAGATCTTCAATAAATTTCCATTTTCTGTGCAATCATTTAAGAAAAGGATAGGAGGATAGTGAATATGCCACCTGGGCGGGAAAGGTGTGGACAGGGCGTGAAAATGAAAGACACTCAGGACTTACAAACCTATTACCTTCAGGATGGGAAGGGAACAGGGGCTAAGACAGGTCGGACAGGGAAGATGAAAGTGAGTAGCCTGGCACAGCTGGAGGCAATGTCAGATTCAGCTAGAAATTTCATGGTCACCAAGCCATGCTCCCAAAATGAGAGACCCCCAGGGTTCACCTTTCAGTTGATTCTTAGAACAGGAAGGGGATGCTGTAGATATATTCTACCTTTTCCTCCCACAACTGCTGTCCAGTAACAAATTAATAAACTCATGACAAAAACAAAGTCACCTCCGTACAGGCCATGAAGGCCTTTGGAGGAGTGGAAGGTAAAGGCTTCCACCATTGTTAACCGCGGCACGTGATTGGGTAGAGTGGTTAGCTCTTCGCTCGGCCGCCTTTGCCCCCAGGAATTAACCTGGTACTCATTTTTGGTGTAGGCTGAGTGAACCTCAGGGCCATATGCACCTCCGGAAGTGGAAATCTCGTTTCTTAAATTTTACGACTTCCTGACGGGGATTCGAACCCACGTCCTTCCGGGCGAACCAAGCACGCCTTTACCGCCTCGGCCAGGCAGCCGCTTAAGAAACTCATGAGGGCACATAATTGAAATAAGAAACACGAGGAGCTCTGTTTGAGGGAATTTTACTCTAATTACTTTTTATTGCGATGGACATGTGTATGGAATATTATAAATTATTTCTTCTTCTTAATCTGTTTACCCTCCAGGGTTGGCTTTTCCCGCGGACTCAGCGAGGGATCCCACCTCTACCTCAAGGGCAGTGTCCTGGAGCTTCAGACTTTGGGTCGGGGGATACAACTGGGGAGAATGACCAGTACCTCGAACAGGCGGCCTCACCTGCTATGCTGAACAGGGGCCTTGTAGAGGGATGGGGAGATTGGATGGGACAGGCAAGGAAGAGGGAAGGAAGCGGCCGGGGCCTTAAGTGAGGTACCATCCCGGCATTTGCCTGGAGGAGAAGTGGGAAACCACGGAAAACCACTTCCAGGATGGCTGAGGTGGGAATCGAACCCACCTCTACTCAGTTGACCTCCCGAGGCTGAGTGGACCCCGTTCCAGCCCTCGTACCACTTTTCAAAATTCGTGGCAGAGCCGGGAATCGAACCCGGACCTCCGGGGGTGGCAGCTAATCACGCTAACCACTACACCACAGAGGCGACTATAAATTATTTAATATTATTTAATGTTGAAAAGTGTAGGTATCTTAGGCACAATCGATCAGGTGAACTAAAACCTGTCATGGTATCTTAGCTTCCATACAATGTCCAACACCATCGGCCATTCCACAGGTTATTTGAAAGTTGGTACACATACAGATACGAGGGTTGATCACCATATTGCTAAAATTAATCAATATCGACCATAGAATACACACGTATCGTTACGTAAGCAGAATGAGTGTCGAATTTCAGGGAAAAAATACAGAGCGTTATATGCAGTAGTCAGACGGGATTGCCAGGAATGGATCGCCTAGAACTGTGGAAGACATGGCATTTGAATTCACTTGGACACTTTTGTCCAGTAAATAGTGGCCTCTGTACCCACAGCCGAAGAGATGGCTACCGTTTAACGAAGCTGTGTATTCCTAAAATTATTGTCGATTACCAGTCATTCTAAACAGGAAGTGAGTGTTGTTTTGCTCCTGTACACCATTCCTTGAGCCAATCTCCCCCTCCTTGTTGTTTCTTTTTTCACTTGTTCTTCCGATCCCATTACGGCAGACGTCGTAAATTATTTGGAGCCCTGTGAGAGTAGGTCCAGGGCAAGGTCTCGACCTGCCCCTCCCGCCCTAGCAATCCACAAAGCAGGAAACAAGTGGAGTGGACCAGACGGGACGGGCACAATGAGAAGTGTGGAGCCCGACCCACGTGTCTGACTACCGAACGGTGCTCCTCAGGGGTCCATTTATCATAGGATGATTTCAACGCTGAAGTAAACCACTACAAGTATTGCATGTCTGATTTATAGCCCCATGATGGTTCAGTGCTCCAGTTGATGGAATGCCTCTCTTGTAGACATGTTTGAAATCCGGTTTCTTCAGGGTTGGATTTTCACATTAAAGCTCATGCAGTGTTGACAACCATTCTTAGCATTCAGTACAACTTTCATTGTACAGTAGACTTAGACATTTCACGTTTAGTCTGGGGTCTCCGTGTATGAACTGAGGCACCTCAATAATCCTCAATTTGCTACCAGCACAGTGGTCTCATTTACTCATAGCTTACGCCTCTTACCTTGAAATCATTAAACAACGTCCCTCAGGTATCCCTCTGCTTACCTTACAGTCCATTATTCGCTCCTCTCCCCCCTCGCATTACATGATCCATAACGATGCTGGTCCACAGTCAAGTTCATTCCTAGCCCAGTCTTTACCTCTCCATTGAGAACAAACTCTTGCCACCGCTTCCACCTATTTGCTCCAGCAGTCATCTTTGATATACGTTCATGTCTGTTTCCTCCTGTTTATACTGTACACACTACTGTATAGTCGGTCTGAAAACAGAGAAAGGTCAGGGAAACTTCGTTTGCAAACTCACTTCCTTCTTACAAAATACTGTTCAATGTAACCGCGAACTTTTACTAATCTTCATTCGATTTCTCCGGGAAATACACTTCCGTGTTACTTTGATGGTCAACTCGCTCCAGTTTCGTATTCTATACTGAAATTCAATCTCCTTAGGTTTCTTCCTGGAAATACCGATCCATATTATCAAAATGTTGTATTTGTTATTATTCTCATTCCTTATTACATTAAAGTTTTCTATATAACCTACAATTTTGACCCAGTAATGATGTCCTGAAATTTCTGTTTGTGTGTTTGTAAAAAATATATCTAAGTTTGGGAAATAAAGAGGATGGAAACTTATTGCTCTATCCCATATTTGCTGTCATGGTTGAGGGTAGTACAAGCGCTTTACCCTCGACAGTAACATATTTTATGATTTACCACTTTCCATTCAGATTTTTCATAGGATCTTTTGGTACTACAATTATAAACGTTGTAAAATAATTTCGTGTTGCTATTTCCAGCCGGGTGCAGCCCTTGAAAGGTAGACCCTCCGATGAGGGTGGGGGCATCTTCCGTGTGTAGTAAACTGCGTGTTATTGTGGTGGAGGATAGGGTTGTATGTGGTGTGTGAGTTGCAGGGGTGTTGGGGACAGCACAAGCACCCACTCTCCGATCCAAGGGAATTAACCATTTAAGGTTAAAATCTTCGACCCGGCCGGGAATCGAACCCGGGGCCCTCTGAACCGAAAAGGACTGCGCTGACCATTCAGCCAAGGAGTACGACATACATGTTATTAACGAAATGAAAGTGAACCATGTTCAAATCTTCAAAGCATTCAGCCAATTATCCATACACCCGTATGACGTAGTGACAGTTATTATTTAAACCTCACTGAGAAAGTGGCTGTGTGGTTCGAGTCACGTAGCTATTAGCTTGTAATCGGGTGATAACGGGTTCGAACCCTATTTTCGGCAGCCCTGAAGATGGCTTTCCGTGGTTTCCCATTTTCACACAAGGCAAATGTTGGGGCTGTACTTTAATTAAGGCCACGGTCACTTACTTCCTACTCCTAGCCCTTTCTTGTCCGATTATCATAAAACCTGTCTGTGTCGGAGCGATGTAAAGCAAATTGTAATTTTTAAACAAATGTATTTAAACCTCATCGAAACATCGAGATTTTAATGCAGATCAATCGACGAAAATGGAAATAGACTGGGCATACCGTGAGGAAGGGAGATGAAGTCATCGAGAGAGAGAGAGAGAGTGTGGTGTGAGAGGGAGGGGGGAGGCGGGGGTGTGAGCCTTGGGTTGGATCCCGCAGGGGTAAAGGAGGAAAGCGTGACCCAGGCACTCGTGGTGAACATCTGTGCTTATTGACGCGCTGGAAGAAGGAAAGGCCTGGAATGAGGTAAAAAGTAGGATTGAGCAGCAACAGGACAAGATGGCGATGCCTTATTTCCACAAGAGGCAACAGGAATCATTGAAGTAAGTCATCACGGACAGATTTCTATTATGCGTCAATAATTGAAAAATGCCTCGCGGGAACATTTTTTTAAATTTTATGAGACATACTGTAGAGAGGCCGTATGACAGAGAACTAAAGGAAATTGTCCAAGAGGAATTATCGAATCTAGAGTAGGTTATTGCAGTGGAAAGTACATATTTGTTAACAAGTGGATGGTTCCGTTTTAAATAGTAGGGCCTGTGACTGTCTCTGACAGAATCTTCAAGTTGCTTTATGAAGTCATTAGCTGTCTTGCTTTTTAATCGATGTCTCCATTTACTTATTATTGGGTGACATGTTGACAAGTTAAGATAACGTTGTTTCCTGTTATCCTGCTTGTCTCGCAAATCTCCTGAAGATGCAATCATACGCCACCAATGGCAGGAGCGAAGAGAAAATTCTCAAGGAAATGAAGATTTAAATCATATTTAAGCTTTAGAAGAAAATTTTATTGGTTATTTTACAGTGGAAGTTTGTGGAAACCCGGAACTAGTGAATCAGTCTCAGAATCTCAACAGTTAGGGTAATTCTGGGTTTATTTTGATTATCTTTACCCCACGTGGCTTATAACTGTACCTTGAAAAATATATTTCACCTTCTATTAAATGTAGACTGTAATTATAAAATCCAAACTATATAAATTATATCTCTATAAATATAAATTTATGCACCCACGAAAATAGAGGGAGGGAACATCCAATATAATCATAAACCACATGATGATGCATTAACGCTGTAAATGTAACCATACAGAACTACACTGAAATTCTCTGTAACGTTTACTGCTTGCATAAAACACAGGCTAAAGGTCTTAATGTCTCCCGTATTAATACTGGAAAATAGTAAAGTATTTCCTGATTTTAGGATTTGATCAAACATTCAAAACATTTTCCTGTAAAAATGGATTTTTTTTCGGCTTGTGAATATCTCTTTTGGAACCCTTCAATTAGTTTGCAATGCGATGCAATGGTTATGCTCAGTTCGTAGTATTTACATAGGTCAAGTAGGCTTATTTTATTGTTCATGGTGCTCATATCTCCTATCCTATTCAGGTTCTGCATATATGATGACATGTGTGATGTTTGTTTCCTATCCTGCTCGATACATATGCAAAAAACTGATAGGAGAGGCCCTGGAAATCATAGGTGGGAGAGTAGCTGGAGAAGAAAGACCATTAAGGAAGCAGACAATCAAGCAATATTGGCGGAAAGTGGAGAGAAATTTCAAAAAATGCTGGGCAATTTAAAATAAACTGGCATACAATACGGAATAAAGATTAATATCTCTGGGTCAAAAGTGATGGAAATCCCAAAATAACCCAAATAAATTAACGGAAATATAGAAGGAACAGCGTTAGGGCAGGTATGGTCTTTTGGATATTAGGGAAGCGTTGTAATATGGAATGGAAACAGTAGAGAAGAGACAACGAGAAGGTCAACACAAAGAAAAATCGCATATGGAAAAGTAAAAGAACTTTTATTGGCTATTGCTATTACTTTAGGGTTACGAAAATTATTTGCTAAATAATATGTACGGAATTTCGTTTTGTATGGTGCAGAAACGTGGAAATTGAGCAAGAATAATATCTTGCTAGTTTTGAAATGTGGCTAAGGCGAAGGATGGAGAGAATAAAAGGGACAGATAAGACAAGGAATGTTGAAGTTATCAAGAGGAATAACGAAGAAGAGACATATCAAAGGCGACAAGAAAACGAAAGCTGGTTGGAAAGGACACATACCGGTACTGAAGAGAGAAGAAGATGAGAATATAAATGGAATGAGCGGTCGAAGACGAAGAAGAATTGGAATGATAATAGACTGAAATGTGTTATCAGTTGAAAAGTATCTGGAGGGCGCAGAATCCGTTGATACCTCTCTACAGACAGGTACACTGGTTAAGATTAATGTTCATAGAGCATGTTTTAAAATGCATAAAATGGCATTTTGGGAATCAGTAGAGTTGCAAATATTTTGGTTCTGATCATTTGTAATAATAATAATTTCGTGTGGCTATTTCTAACAGAGTGCAGCCCTTGTAAGGCAGACCCTCCGATGAGGGTGGGCGGCATCTGCCATGTGTAGGTAACTGCGTGTTATTGTGGTGGAGGATAGTGTTATGTGTGGTGTGTGAGTTGCATGGATGTTTGGGACAGCACAAACACCCAGCCCCCGGGCCATTGGAATTAACCAATGAAGGTTAAAATCTCCGACCCGGCCGGGAATCGAACCCGGGACCCTCTGAACCGGAGGCCAGTACGCTGACCATTCCGCCAACGAGTCGGACATTTGTAATAATTAATTAATTGCTTTCGTAATCTCATTCTCCAATGCCATAGTTTACTTAATATTTGCATAAGTTGTAAATAAGAAAGTAATGTTTCTTTCATGAGATCAGCGATTGGAAAATTCCCTTGCTTTAGAACTTCTGTTGTACACAGCATAATTTTAATTCCTTCCTGATAATATTGAAAAATCATAAATCATTTCCAGTATATGATTCTCCCAGTTAATTTCTGTGAAGTAATTTGGTGCACTGGCACTAGGTTTTATTGTGGTCGGAGTGATATTCAGTAACTGTTTCGCTCTGTGATAACTGTGACATTTGTGACAGAAAGAGTCGAGCGAAAACCACTGGTGATGAACCACCCGAGTCAGAGAACAATCTCACTGGAAAGAGATTATATTGGTTTGATGTATGGCCTCTGTGTGTCGGGCGAAGTGGAGTAACATCAGGATGCTCCACAACAAAGGACGCTAAATCACAAAGTTACAGGAGGACGGAGCTTTACGACGAACGACAGAGCAGAAAGTAGAAATTAAATTAGCCAGTAGTCTTACTTGGACAATAGAACTGCGTCTGTTGGAAGGAAATAATTAGGCTGCATACAAAGTTTAATTAGAAGGCGCAGGCCCGATCTACGGATAACATGCGCCGTTCTTATTATTACCTCTAACTTACCGTGTCAGGATAAGCCTAGACTTCGGCAGGTGGGGACAAACAAATTTTCGTACCATTCTTCTTTGTTCTTGTTTCCCTCACGAGGAGACGACTAATAAATAAACTTAAATGACTGGAAAGGATGATGTTCATGAAAATTGTAACCTCACGATTGAAAAGAAGGAAGGATTGAATTTGTGGTTGAGCTCCTTGGTTGAATGTTCAATGTAACGTCCTCAGGTTCAGAAGGTCCCGGGTTCGAATCCCGATCGAGACCGCGATTTTAGCCAAGCCTGCTTGATTCCCCTGACACGACAACATAGTGTTTGTGTTCATCTCACTATACGCTCTTGTCATATAAACACATCGCACTACCAACTGCTACAGAAAAATACACAATAGTGTATTATCAGTTCCACAGATAATATTGATCCCAAATAATTGGTAAATATTAAAATAAGTAATGCATTTTATACTAAATTATGTTAGCATTTGTGTACTAATCAATCAATTTGTGACATTAGGCCTAGTTTTAGACGGTAGATTACGGATGGATTTCCTAACGCAGTCTGAGTTATACAGTCGTCTAATAGACCCATGTGAATATATAATATTATGTTCTTATTAAAATAAAAACGATTTCTTGTTTTATTTTTCGTAGGCTACATCCTCAACTTTACATGTATTACTGTGCAATTTTCTAAAATATGAGAACAAAGTTGTGAGAAGGCGTTAATAACCTTAGTGTACCACAAAAATCAATGTTTTAACACTATTCAAAACACTCATGAATCATGTACTAGCTATCGTACGTGTCTTCGATAAGTCTGCCAAATGAGTGGTTCAGGTAAATGGAGAAAGAAAGCTGATTTGCGCGTGTAAACTTGCCATTTCTACCACCGTCTCCAAAGAACGGATTGAATATCTCGAATATTACTGCCATGTTCATAACTTCCTTCTCCACTTTCCTCAAACACCAAGTTTCATAAAATTATATTTAGCCGTTTTATGGCGATGAATGTAGGCCTATATACGTACGTAATGCATCCATACATTTAAACAGAGAGACAGGATAGAAATTTAAAAGTTGCATTTTCTTCTTATTCTGGACGTAACTGACCCATAAATACCATTTTTATTTTTACTTTTTTACATTCTGATGAAAGGGTAGACAAAACTCATATTATTTAAATTGATATGGGACAAATTTCAAGAAAATTCAAATGGTTGCAGAGATATTGAATACTTGACTAAACCTTTGATCACTAGTGCTTGGAACTTTGAAAATTGATGCATATGAAACAAGTTAGCTACGAGGTTTGGGTCACGTAGTTGTGAGCTTTGAATTCAGGAGATGGTGGGTCTGCAGCCCTGAAGATAGTTTTCAGTGGTTCACGATTTTCACACCAGTCAACTGCGGGGGCTGTAGGTTAATTAAGGCCACAGTCGCTTCCTTTTCAATCCTAGCTCTGTCTTATCCCATCGTCACCATAAGACCTGTCTGTGTCGGTGCGACGTACAGGCAAAACCAACAGTGTATACCTCGTCCCCTCTGTGGGTGGGGGCGGTAGAATAACACCCACGTTATCCTCTGTCTGTCGTAAGAAGCAACTAAAAGGGGCCCCAAGGGCTCTCTACTTGGTTGCGTGGGTTGGCGGCCGCGGGACCCTTAGCTGAGTACAGGCATTGCTTCCACTTACTTACATCAGTCTCCTCACTTTCATCTATCTTATCCGACCTCTCTTGTTTAACTCTTGTTCTTTTGCGACCCCGACGGTATTAGAGCACTCGAAGCCTAGGGAGTCTTTCATTTCCACGCCCTTCGCGGCTCTTGTCTTTCTTTGGCCGACACCTTCATATAACGAAGTGTCGGATCCCTTTTATTTTTTTCTCTCTGATTAATGTTATATAGAGGATAGTTGCCTAGTTGTACTTGCTCCTAAAACAATAATTACCACCACCACCGTAGTCCTCGTCTTCATTCGTAGGTGCGCGTGACAGTTTTCATTACTACTTAGCACTTTTGGTATACACCAGAATAAGTATTCAAGACTAACATTATTCTTAGGTTAAATAAAGTAAGGGTTATTCTCAAGTTAATGCAGGAGCTGCATCGTATTCTCAAACATCGAACTAATCTTCAGATTGTTGGCCTTACTTGTGAAAGCTAGATCCGAACCTAGGCTCATGCAAGGGGAGCTCTTGGCGTCTATCATGTCCAGATGGTATGCTCGCGAGGGGTAGTTCGAGGTTTCAGAGGTTAGGGAACCACTATACCGCACTTGCCATATCGCAGCCCATCAAGCTAAAGTACCTACCATTACTCAAGCTGCTGTGGGGCTGAAATGTGTGGCGACCCCATTGCAGCTGCCACGGATAGTATTCACTGATAAATATACGCCATTCTTCTTCCAAAACCAACCCTTTAATCGTGCAATAACCACTGAACCACCCTTCACCCTCCTGCTGCATGAAATAGCTATATTTTGCCTCTCTCTTGTTGGTTGTTGCTGGTGTATTTACACTACCATTATGTTGCATTGTTACCGACATAGAGCACTGGCCATTCTTATAACGACTTACATGTAATTATCAGAAAAGCTCTTGAAAGAGCTGAAGTTGTCCTTCTTGTGCTCTTCCTGTATCTCGTAATCATGACTGCTGACGAATCGTAACTCTGAGAACAAATTAACAAATTATGAACTATGATTCTTCACCCCTCCCCCCAAGCCCATCTTCAGCTTCACTAAAAGATGCTCGAAGTAGTTTTCCGGCAACATGTTTGTCATTTGTTCCAGCCCTCTCATAAGTGGCAATCGTGACTGATTCTTGTTGCTTTTCCGATGCTGCGTTGTAAAATACTTTGATCATATGGTGTGGTGTGATGACATTCGTCCTGTGAAGTTGGTCGTTTAGGGGGAAGCAGATGGAAGCCGGTCTAGACAAGAAAATTGTTAAAGATTATTTGTACTTCTTGCTGTTCGTAAAATGCGTAGTGCTTGCCATAAACACACAGGTTCTTCGGTTTTCGTCCCATGCCTTCTCCACAATTTTGAACCATAAAAATATAAGCCCATTCTTTACATTTTTAGCTATCTGACGATCACCATACCTTCACAGGATTGTTCACTGTTCTGTTGAAGTACATTTACTTCATATACCTTTGCGTACTGCTAAAGATTAACGAATCTCGGTTTACTAACTCCTCAAAAGGCTTATGATAATTGAAGTTGCTCACATACTGCACACCGATCTCGTGTCGATAAATATGGCTCGTAAAAGAAGAGTAGGACAAAATTCTGGCACTACTGTGCCTCCAAAAACCGTATTCTTCTTCTTCTTCTTCTTCTTCTTCTTCTTCTTAGTATTATTATTTTGTTGTACTTTGTCCTTGGGATATACCGAGCTTCCTCCAGTACTGCGAAATCGGTCTGATCAGAACCACCTTAAAATAATTTCAACTGTGAAATCGCGGACTAGGGTTGAATGACCTGTTGGACTTGTAACACAAAATTTCGTGTGGCTATTGCTAGCCTGATGCACCCCGAATAAGACAAACCCTCCGAGGAGGCTGAATCTGCCATGTATGGAAAATGGCGCGTTACTGTGGTTAAGGATATTGTTGTGTATGTTGTATGAGTTGAAGAGTTGAAGGGATGTTGAGGGAAGCACAAAAATGCAATCCCTGAGCCAGCATTTAAGATAGCAATCCGGGGCCCTGTTAACAATTTTCGGCTACCGAGCTCGATAGCTGCAGTCGCTTAAGTGCGGCCAGTATCCAGTATTCGGGAGATAGTAGGTTCGAACCCCACTGTCGGCAGCCCTGAAAATGGTATTCCGTGGTTTCCCATTTTCACACCAGGCAAATGCTGGGCACGGCCGCTTCCTTCCCACTCCTAGCTATTCCCTATCCCATCGTCGCCATAAGACCTATCTGTGTCGGTGCTACGTAAAGCAAAAAAAAAAAATTGCGTTCATTTCACGAATACTTTGAAGTGAATATTAGTTTGATTGAATCCGTCAATTCTAACTCAGAAGGTCAGCGTCTTACCATCTGAGCTAAAGAGCCCGGACCAGTACAAACAGATGGTAACTCTGACGAGAGAGTACTCAAAGTTAAAAAACAAGTTTATGAATAAACAGGGTTGAAGAATCGGCTTTGGTTATGAATCAGCGGCAATGTCATGTGAGGCCAATGAGGAATTTAAGTAACCCAAGAGAGAAAAAAAATAAAAAATGAACAAATGATCATCAGAAGGATACCTAGAAGGTGAGTCAGACTAATATTCAGTTCAAAGTATTCGTGAAATGGACGCATATGAAACCAGTACGGTGGTTGTAAGTAGCTAGTAAGCCCAATGGAGGCGCTTAGCTCATTCGCAGATACTTGCAGAGTAAAAAGTGAAGCCTACTGTAATGAATGTTGCTGGTTTTACTAAATGCTTATACGATTTTCAAAACAGCTGAGGTGCTGGATTTTGACCCGCAGGAATTATTTTACGTGCTAGTAAATCTATCGGGCTGACGAAGTTGAACACCTTCAAATAACACGGGACTGAGCCGGAGCCGAATACACCAACTTCGGCTCAGAAGACCAACGCTCTACCGTCTGAGCCAAGCACCCTGGCAGTTTATAACCAAAGTATTTATTTATTTATTTTATTACCTGAAGTAATATACGGATTGGAGGAAATTCAATTATTATTATTATTATTATTATTATTATTATTATTATTATTATTATTATTATTATTATTATTGTCATTTCTTCTCACGAACAATTAATGACACTCGTCAGAAGTCAGGTATGGGGGGATATTATGGAATGAATTATTCCGTACAGCCCATGGCTTTGCTACGAGAACTTCAAGTTACACAGTTTGTGATAAGTCGTGATCTACCAAGCGCAAACAGCAGTGGAGAACACATTAGCGAGTTTCCTTTCCGATATGCTAGTCACTAGAATCGAGCGATAAAAAGTCGTGCATACGTCATTCTCCCTCCCCCCCCCCCATCCCCCCACCCAGCTGACTCGGATATATTTAAGTTCCTGTCCATATGGCGGCATCCTGCAGAACTTGAAATAAGATTAATGCGACTGGAATCACAGAAAAATACCGCAGTACATCTAATGTGTTTACATATTCCACCCAGTTCTGCGTAATACCGGATGATTTATTGATAAGCTTATCCATATGTTTAGCGGCGATGTATATAGTCCCAGTCAAGCAATTATTGTCTATATTTAAGAGTAAATATTTTCGACTGTTGCATTTCATTTAAACTAGTGCGTGAACGGCACAATATTATTTCTAGACCAAAAGAAAAGAAATGATATCTCAGTGTCCAGCCAGTTAGCCTAGAAAGAAAGGTGCACCCTCGGTCGAACCGCATGACCTTCCTGACCGAGTGTAGGCTTACTTCCTGCCACAAGGCACAGCTCCTCAGTTGACCCTACAACACTGAATGGTGAAACACATTAGAAAAATCAGAACGTTAAAATTATTAAAAGTGTCGGGAAACGAACCTGGGGCCTGCAGAGGCACTACTCTTGCACCATGGAATGATGCAACTTTTACTGACGGTCCCAAATGAGAAGAAATCAACCAATTGAAGTGGCTACTCAGTACATACGTTGTAGCCATAAACTTGCATTCGAAAGATGGTGGGTTTGACCACCTCACTGGAGATCCCCTCTTTCAGCAGTCCCAGAGAATCCCGTGGTTTCTCATTCTGATACCAGACAAATGACGTGTATCTGTTCATTGAGAAGACGGCTGTGCATTAAGCAGTTGAAATCACGCGATC
The DNA here is from genome assembly GCF_040414725.1 of Anabrus simplex. Taxonomy (NCBI): domain Eukaryota; kingdom Metazoa; phylum Arthropoda; class Insecta; order Orthoptera; family Tettigoniidae; genus Anabrus; species Anabrus simplex. The sequence continues at coordinate 1,528,398,507 of NC_090265.1, forward strand.
AAGATGGTCCATTTACCGTCATGAAGTACGGTATAATCCTCTCAATAGAATTCCGTAAAACTGCTGTCTTCACTTCGTCAATCGTCTTCAGTGCTTTCAGTCAACGAAAAGAATTATAAAAAATTTAAGTAAAGCGTATTTATGAAAGTACTAATGTGCTGAACAGAATTTTGGGACATTGATTGAGCGATTTAACTACCGTACGTAGTACCATACAGATGTAAACTTGCATTCAGGAGATGATAGATTCAAACCTCATCATTGAGAACAATGAGGGTAGTTTTCTATAGGGTTCTCCATTTTAACAACGTCACGACCACTACCTTCAAAGTCCTATCAGTTTCCTATGCTTTCGCCACCTAAAATCTGCATGTTTTATTGATAGTTCAGTGCCGTCATCATCATCATTAACATTATCAAGGCCATTGTTGCAGCCATGATTCGCTTCTTTCTGCTTTTTTGCTTCAGTTCTTATCAAGTATTGCACCATTTTACGTGTGCTATTTCATTCACCATCATTTTTCTTGGACTTGCTCTGGTTTTCTTCCCCAATATGAAAAAAGTGTTGTCTTCTATCTCTGAATTGTGTCTATTAGATGTATATGTTCTCTGATTAGATTTAGGGCATTTTCATTATTTTCCAACGATTACTGAATATTTTTTTCCAAATTCACATCTTCATTGCTTACAGATGCTTCTGGTCTTTCTTTAACTACCTGTATTTCTCGCAGACGTACAGAAGCACACTGCAGATACAAGTTTTCGTATTTCGATGTTGAATGACTGATTAATGATCAACTGACTTTTTCTTGAAATGGATACTGCACAAATATGTGCAAATACTGAAATAGGTATAATTTGAAGCTTCAGATATCGTAGCTAAGGAAAGGGTCCTTTGAATAAAATGTTCATTACTTTCATCGAAGTGGAAGAGGTCTACCATTTCGAAAAATTAAAGCTATCGGATAAAGGAAGGATAGGTCACCGAAAGACGTGGGTGAAGGACTCTCTAGGCCTCACAATCCTATTAGAAAGGGGTTGAAAGAGATTACAATTTTAACCAATGGTGGTTGGACAGAAAATATGCGAGCCAGTAGAACCAATCGTATGTTCGTGGACGTTGCCGCACGCTCTTAAGTTATGAGCCACTGAAAGTCACCTCTTGCAGCAGACGAGGACGGTTTTATTTGGTACCTAGTTAGGGCTTCAGATGTTTCTGGCACATTTATTTTCTGTGTACATAAAATCTCATAAAAGGGTTCGTTTGTGTTGCAAGTACTGATCTGATTATCTAAAATCTTATAAATAAAATTCTAGGCGGTCCGTTGTCTGTAATGCCATTTATTTCGCCAAATTTTTACATATTTATCCGTTTCAGGTCAGTTCATGGTCGTATCAGTAGTTTTTAGCATTTGTGTCTGTTTGTTCCACCATCACGGGCAAACGTCTAAATAGATCTCGACCAAACTTCATATTTAGAGTTTACTCATCCAGGAGCAGGATTTGTTATGCATATAATTTAAAAATCACTGAATATACTAGAGGTTTATAGAAAAACCAGAAGAGACTTTTTAAATTATATCTTACACTATTGAATATATCTCGACAAAACTTCATATTTAGTGTCTACATATTCAGGAACAGGTTTCGATATACATATCACTTAAAATTACTGAATAGATCGGGGGTTTATAGGAAGACTAGAAGAGGTTTTTTTTTTTTCAATTTTCTCTCACACTGTTGAATATATCTAGATAGAACTTCGTATTTAGAGTCTACTCATCCAAGCACGGATTTCTATATGCGTATCATTTAAAAATCACTGAATAGACCGGGGGATTATACGAAAACCAGAAGAGAATTTTTCCCCATTTTCTCTTACACTATTGATTATATCTATACCAAACTTCACATTACTCATCCAAGAACAGGCTGGGGTTTGTTCGGAGACCAGAAGAGTTTTTTTTTTCATTTTCTCTTACACTATTGATTATATCTCGACCAAACTTCACATTTAGAGTCTACTTGGCCAGGAGCATGTTTCAATATGCATATCATTTAAAAATTATTAAATAGACTGGAGGTTTACATGAAGACCAGAAGAGTTTTTTTTTTTTTTACATTTTACACTTACAGTATTGGTTATATGTTCGCCAAACTTCATATCTAGAGTCTACTTATACAGGAACAGGCTTCGATATGGATATCATTTAAAAATCACTGTTCAGAACCGGAATTTATAAGAAGACAAGAAGAGGGTTTTTTTTCAATTTTTTTTCTTACACTATTGATTATATGTAAAATCTGTAAACTATTTATGTGAAACGCCCCTTCATTTTAAATAATTGTTGCACATAATTTCGCTTACTCTTCAAATGACGGAGAAAATTACTATTTTCTGCGGGCTTCATGCTCTGCAGCCAATGACGGACACTCTCGCAGACGCACAGTTATTTGAGGGATCCATAACAGGAGAAAATCATATTTCTCTCGGCTTTAAAATTACCCCCACCTAATGTATCTGAACACCGAGGTAACGTACGGTAGTACTTTTCCCTTTGGTGTCTGTCTATCTGGTTATCTATCTGTTTGCATATTCCCAAAGTGGAAAACTGCCGGACTTATTTCAACAAAACTACGTATTTGGATTCTACCCACTCAGGATTGTGTTTTCGGAAGCATATGATGTCATGGTAATCACATGGAGTTGGTATTTATAGGAAGATTATTCTAAAATATTTTCGTTAATATTAGGTCTATCAAAAGAATGTGTACAACAAATGTTTAAGAATATATTACTTCTGTTTCTTTATGCCATGTACGTATTTATCGTAAGACGGATAATAACGCAGATGATTATGAAAAATTGAATAATAATTTCGTGTGGCTATTTCTAGCCGGGGGCAGCCCTTGTAAGTCAGACCCTCCGATGAGGGTGGGCAGCATCTGCCATGTGTAGGTAAATGCGTGTTATTGTGCTGAAGGATAGTGTTATGTGTGGTGTGTGAGTTTCAGGGATTGGGGACAGTACAAACACTCAGCCCCGAGCCAATGGAATTAACCAATGATGGTTGAAATCCCCGACCCGGCCGGGAATCGAATCCGGGACCCTCTGAACCGAAGGCCAGTACGCTGACTATTCAGCCAACGAGTCGGACACGACATTGGTCAGAGATACAATATGGAACCTGAGAACCACGGAAAATTTCGCACCACTTCGGACCAGGAACTGTACAGTAGAATAAATTCTAAAATCGTCATCATTCTCTCTCGACATGGTTCAGCTTCATTTATTTCACGTTACTGCCACGCGCTTTCGTAGAAAAATATCACCTTAACATGTCGCATTAATCGTGTGAACAGAGCTATGCTACTTCGCATAAATCTCTGAAGGTAACATGTAATCCACTGCAAATTCCCATGCGAAGAACGGGTACAAATGCTAGTCTATACCAGGGCCACCCAGGGTGCATGCGCCTGGTGCATGCACTGTGCACGATGCAAAAGACGACTTCTCTTGCTTGACTAGAGTCGACTCCTCGATTTGGAGCAATAGCGCTGTCTCTCTCTTTCCCCATGCCTGTCTCGCTCGTTCCCCCTGTCTCCCTCTTCCTTACTAGCTCCGTAGCGCTCCAAATCCGAGCTGAGTTGAGCCGAGTTGAGCCGAGCTTAGCCGAGTAGCCCAGAGACGAAGCGTTGGTCCGAGCCGAGCTGAGCGGAACCGATGTACTGTGTACAGGAACTCTCCACCGCTGTTTGCACGCGTGAGATTTTGGGAGTTTGAGAGGCCCTGGTCTATACTAATATTTAAATAGAGACCGAGCTCGATAGCTGCAGTCGCTTAAGTGCGAATTTGTTTATGTGTAATAGATAATCTTAGAAACTACTGGACCGATTTTGAAATTTCTTTCACCATTTGAAAGATGATATCATTCAAGGTAACACAAACTATATATCATCCCGGAATATCAAAGAGTTCCCGTGAGAACCTTGATTTGGGCCCTTCGGCATATTAGCATAAGCTAATACAGGCGAAATATAGAATTTGCCGTACAAGGATTAGACAAGGCTCATTTTCAATCCCGACGACATGAATACAAAATTCGTTAAGTCGCTGGGACACCGAAAACCTCGTGTTAGCGCCCTAAAACCAACCGTTTTCGAGATATTGGCACCACACTCTCCCGTTGTAGGAATCGGATGAAAGGAACGACCGGCCGTAACCATGGCAATGTCAGCTAAGTTTTGCGTGGGTGTAGGCAAGGACAAGGAGAGATTCTGTTTAAACATTTTAAACTAATAATTAGCGTTAATCAGCGAGATACGTTGTACCCTTGCGATCACCCTATGCAAAGCAAAAGCAAAGTCACCTCCGTACAGGCCATGAAGGCCCTTGGAGGAGTGGAAGGTAAAGGCTTCCACCATTGTTAATCTCGGCACGTGATGGGGTAGAGTGGTTAGCTCTACGCCCGGCCGCCTTTGCCCCCAGGAATTAACCTGGTGCTCATTTTTGGTGTAGGCTGGGTGAAACTCAGGGCCATATGCACCTCCGGAAGTGGAAATCTCGTTTCTTAAATTTTACTACTTCCTGACGGGGATTCGAACCCACGTCCATCCGGATCACCCTATGGGTGCAAATTATTGTTTCTTGATCCACAATTTCACTCTTATTAGCATAATTATTGAGAATAGCGCCGAAATGTTGTTTCCCTATTTACAAGAGATGTATATTTAAATATATTAAATATCATAGACAAAGCGAATCCGCCGAGGTACTCTTATGGATACTGGATCCACATTTCTGTACTCTTATCACTATAATGATTGTGTCTAGCACCAAAACGTTGCCTTTGCTATTCACGAGGCCAAGAAATAGAAGTAATATTCTCAGCAAAATCTGGTCATAATCAAGGCCATGTACCAAACAGCATGCTATATCAAACACCATCACAGTCAAAGAAACTTCAATAAAATTTATAAATTCCTTCTGTAGAAGTAATGCATATTAATGTATATAGGCCAATAGGAGCTTTATTGTGTCTAGTCGCAATTCATTACCTCAGGCTATTTTGATCTTCTTCTTTCTGTTAGATCATTCCTATTTTAATTGTTTCCGTATGGCCCTGTGACATATCATTTTGAAGTCTGTACAATATAATTTGAGAAGATAGATACTATTTTATAAGGTGAGGGACTTCAGAAAATTTGGATCCCATGTAATCTTTTGATGTAAACAATCAGGTGAAGAGTGAGGGTCAACCATTATAATGAAAACTTTCCAACTCGTTTGTGAGTGGCAGTAGGCAAGAAGACATGCCATCATAATGAAAACTCCCCAACTCGATTATGACTGGCAGTAGGCAAGGGGGCCTGCCATTACAATTAAATTTCCTAACCCCATCTTCACATGAGAAAAGACGTATGGCGACCTCCCAGTCGTGTTTCTGGAGTGACGCTAAGAGCTATGCAATTAAATGAAATCTTACTCACAACGTGTACACTACTTCACCTGGCGATATACAATATTTCTGTATACAGTGTATAGATTGTATAGTTCTATATACAATGTGGAATTCCGTAGCAAAGCACGGGTAAATCGGCTAGTTCAGAAAAAATGTTACGTTTCGCAGTGTCCAGAAGTACGTACCATCGTAGTTTCTAGTGGCAGTAACAATGTGCCTCTGAAATGGAGTCGAGTCGTTGAACTTTGTCTTCGAAACTCTCCCACTCACGTCTACCTGGATGAGCTGTGATGTATATTACAAAATGGGTTCATTCGTTAGGGTATAATTCATTAGTTCTGAGCACTGTGTGAAAATTCTGCCATGTGCCTTTTCATCATTATATTTCCCTGTGACAGGCAGAAACCAGGGCCAATTGTTCCGAACAGACCCTCATGTATGTGAGATACAACTTCAAGCAGGCAGGAGTTCGGGATGGGTAATTTATCAGTTAGTCCCGCTGTTGAAGTTGAGAAATGGAGACAAATGCGTTCTTTGTAAGTGCATGCGTTTTTTGCTGATGAAATTCCAAACTTCACACATAAAATCAAGAGCAATACACGAGTAGCTGACTGTCTATGAATGTTTTATCCATAGCATCATTACACGATGGAAATAACGTTGTAGTGAATCATGGTGTCTATTTGTAGAGGAAAGCCTTCTCATTAATCTCATCGTAGAAGCGCGTTTGGACGTCGAGCTTCTCACTTTTTTAACTAACGACCATCAGTAACCTGCCATGGATGTTAACTGTGCCGTATAGACGTATTTTAAAGAGCATGGAATTTTCATCACGTTAAAATAATGCGTGTGCATGCCAATAATGGTCCGAGCTTCTCTTTATTCTGCCACTCCATGTTAACGTTTACGATCACTCGGTTAGCAGATTAATGACACTTCTCTTCAGAACACCTCGATTTAATGAATACATTGCTTTAGTGATGAACATAGTAGCTCATGAAGAATATTACCGTGCTCATTTCTCCGTAACTGAAGTACCTGCAGAAAAATAATTATCCTGTTTAAGAGCAGCAGGATTACATGGAACTGAAAGAAATTAATTTTCATGAAGATAACATCGCCGTCGTTCAGATCATCAGTTCAATAAATAGGTTTGATATGCAGCGTTCCATGTCACCCTATCATGTGAAATCATTTTCATCTATTCCGTATCTATATCAGTTAACGTCTACTCTTATTTGTTTGGCATATTCTTTGTTTTGACTTTGGCATATGACTTCGTTCTCATGTTTAACTTTCCTATCCCACACACCTGCCTTTAAAATTATACGAACAAATCCTGAACATTTAAAGATGTGTCCTATAAGTAGGGGCTGCCTGGCCGAAGCGGCAAAGGCGTGTTCGGTTCACCCGGGTTCGATTCCCTGTCAGGAAGTCCACTTCCACCTCCGGAGGTGCACATGCCCCTGAGCTTCACTCATCCTACACCAAAAATGAGTACAGATAGCTTACAACTCTACCCCAACAAGTGCCGAAGTTACGGATAGTGGAAGCCTTTACCTTGCACCCTTAAGGGCCTTTATGGACGGAGATGTTTTTGCTTTGCTTTTGTGTCCTACAAGTCTAACTCTTTTGTTCACCTACATGACATAACGGTTAGCAGTATTCCTTGGAGGTCATGTTCGATTCCCGACCCCGTCAGAGATTTATGCCTGGCTTGGCGGTTGGTGTATGGATGAAAATGTTCATGCAGCTCAGTCCCATTGGAGAATTGTTGCATACCTCGGAGAATGTAAAGATATATAATTATTATTTTATATCTTCTGCCGGTGAAATTTATCTTCATCTCAATTCGTGGTCCTATATACACGTCTCACCTACGTACTGCATTCTTCTGCAGTAAAACATTTTAAATTTTATGTTGCCTCTTCATTTGTGATTTAATATGTATGTATGTATGTATGTATGTATGTATGTATGTATGTATGTATGTATGTATGTATGTATGTATGTATGTATGTATGTATGTAGGCTATGTATGTATGTTGAGTACACAGCCCGAAGGCTGGTTTTACACTGAAGAAAATGGAAATTGCAACACCCAGAAGGAATAGTGCTACATTGCTGCAATTGAACATGCAGGACGAGTGTTCGGTTGTGATTCGATGATTATACTTTCAGGTCCCTCTGACCGCAAGTTTGGACAACAATCAATACAGGATGTGCCCACCACGAGCTGCAATACATTGATGAATTCGTCGAGGCATGGAGTCAATAAGGGCCTGGATCGCTTCCTGAGGAATTGTGGCCCATGCTTGCTGCACTGCACGGGTCAGTTGTTCCAGGGTTGTGGGTGGCTGAGGACGGTTAGCCAGTTGTCGACCCATCATGTCATACACATTCTCAATAGGACTGAGGTCCGGGGATCTGGCGGGCCATTCTAAGGTTGTGATGTCGTGCAGAGCTTCTCTGCAGATGCGTGCAGTGTGAACCCGAGTATTGTCCTGCTGAAACATCCCATTAGCAATGTTCGCCATCATAGGGACAATCACTGGATTGAGTACCCTATCAACGTATTGTCGAGCAGTCATAGTGCCCTCAACAAGCACTAATTGTGATTTCACATTAAAGCCAATAGCTCCCCAGACCATAATGCTTGGTGTTGGTCCTGTGTGCCTCTCGACAATAAGATCTGGGCGGCCCCTCTCCCCGGCACGTCAGCGCACCCGATTCCGGTGATCACTGCGGGCAAGACAGAAGCGCGATTCATCACTAAAGACGACCCTATGCCATTCGTCGACCCACGTCGATATTTCTCGACACCAGGCCAGTCTTACACGTCGATGTTGTGGAACCAATGGAACACCTTCTGCAGGGACACGGGCTCGTAAGCCAGCTGCACTCAGGCGATTACCAACTGTTTGTTGTGTAACGTGAGTTGCCACAGCTGTTCGAATTTGCACTGCTGCTGCGTGGGGTTCCATCCGGGCGAGCCGAATTATGCGGCGATCCTCTCTCACAGTTGTCCGTCGCGCTGGGCCTGTACCAGGTCTACGAATGTAGGTACCTTCATTTGACCACTGCTGCCATACACGTTGTACCGTAGATGCCTGTCGGCCAACACGTGCAGCGACAGTCCTGAGCGATAATCCAGCCTCACACAGCCCAATTATCCGAGCCCTCTCAAACGGCGACAGTCGTTGATAGCTCTTCTCTGTCGTCGAGGCGTGTTTGACGGGGAACACTTCACTGCACAGACTGCAAGTCAACTACGCTACACCAGAGTCCGTATACTGGAGTTGATTCCTCCGCGATCAATCACGTGGGGAGACCTGTTGCAGCAATCCAATGGGTCTGGAACTTTGATCGTTTACATATCTACATGGCATCGTTCCATATCTTGAAAATCAACACAAACGACCAATGCCTTCACGGTGTAGCAATTTCCATTTTCTTAAGTGTATTACCAACAGTTCTGCCATCAGCTGTCATAGATAGTCAAGAAGTCGCTGAAGGGTTTGCAACGAAAATGAGGTGTGAGGTAGTTTCCCGTTCCTTTCCTCACCAAGTCGTAAGTTGTCATTAATATCAGACTGCCAAGCCTATGGAAAAGCATGTTCACCAGCCGAAATTTTCACACTATTCAGTCTCTTTCATATTTTCAAAGTCAAAATTGAGTCTGAGACTGAAACAGACCAATGAAAGTAACAAATTTGTTCTAGTTCCTGGGGGCAAAGATGTCCAGTAATAGAGTTAAGGACTACCTCTGGTGTCGAGGTTACGGAATAGTCTTTACCTCCTACTTCTCAAGGTTTTGCTTCTTCTCCAAGAATGTCAATCATCAGTAATTCGAGCACCCCTGTCGAATGAGGGGAAACAAAAATATAACCGGTAAACTTTAAAGTTTAAATTTCCTCTCATTGAACTACGTACCGGATCCTCTCCACCAAAGACTGCGCTGTTATAAGGAAACTACTAAAACCGATGGCGGTGCCATGATAAGGCGTACAATACATGAAGAGGATGAGGTGGTTTGCCACTATTTCATCACTGGACCAGAATGTAACAACACAACCAGCCCTATGAGTAGCATCTTCCACACACAACATCCAGACGCACTAGTCGTGATCTGAATGTCACTACTCAGGGCCATCCATAGCTTCCATATTTTCATAGCTATAAATGAGATTTATTCTGACCTATGCCAAGGGAAAAATGCACAAATGATACAGCCATCGAAAAATCGCAACTGGTATTGACTGTACACCTTTACTTTAATGAACTTTTAACTTTAAATGTCAACGGTATTTTAATTTAGTATAGGATATTCAATGCGTACAAATACAGTAATGTAGCATGATTCATAGTTTTACAGGAAAAACGTATTTCAGAAGTTCGATATCAATGACGGTTAGTGTTGTTTTAAGAGATTTCGTCTTCTGAAAATACGAAAATTATTTTGAACTAACAAATGTACCCTTGCTTCGCTACGGTATTCTACATTGTAAACGAATATCGAAGTAAATACTGTACATGCAGTAAATAAGATTGTTTTAAAATTGCATGTCTCTTAGCGTTATCCGAGATAAGCATGTGGAAAAACAGGCTACGTCTTTATGAAATCTCCCCCAAGAACAATACCTTTCCTACCAAAATAAATGGAATGTCGTTACCTATGACATATTTTACAAGACGATTAACACACATCAATGAATGACTATTTGCCATTGGGTCTTTATCCCATAACGAGCCGTGCTAAGCGAATATCATCAGCAGCTACAGAATTTAATTTTAATCCAGACACCGAGCTCTCACTTAAATTTAGAGGAATTTTGTATGTTCAACCGCTGGTCATCAAAACAGTGGCTATTCCTGTCAACGAAGTACAGCTGACCAGGAAGATGCCTGCTCCATTGTGCCACATGCCTCAGCGCTGTCACAGTTCAGGCAGCCTTGAAGTAGCCAATTGGCGAGCACTTTCGCCAATCAGAATGCTACAGTATATTTTTCTCTAATAGTTTAAAAATATACGACAAGAAATTGGCATGCTTTTAAAGACACTGCTAATCTACAGGCCAAGCGCTTTCGTCAGAATGCTTTACGATGTCAATCTGTTCATCCGTTCTCTCAAACTAACGATCACAAAAACCAGCCTAGTGTTTTAAACATATATATAACAAGAAGGAAAACTAGAAATATACTTGTTAGATGTAGAATTGACTGACTGACGTTGATTGATTGATTGATTCATTCATTCATTCATTCATTCATTCATTCGTTATCCGCTTCACCCTTCATCAGATCAATATTTTTCATTTGTATAAGTACGTGGGCCGGCCCCTTGGTGTAGGGGTAGCGTGCCTGCCTCTTACCCGGAGGCCCCGGGTTCGATTCCCGGCCAGGTCAGGGATCTTTACCTGGACCTGAGGGCTGGTTCGAGGTCCATTCAGCCTACGTGATTAGAACTGAGGAGCTATCTGACGGTGAGATAGCGGCCCCGATCTAGAAAGCCAAGAATAACGGCTGAGAGGATTCGTCGTGCTGACCACACGACACCTCGTAATCTGCAGGCCTTCAGGCTGAGCAGCGGTCGCTTGGTAGACCAAGGCCCTTCAAGGGCTGTATTGCCACGGGGTTTGGTTTGGTTTGGTTCGTATAAGTACGTGGTGATTTCACACCAAGGGGACGAATTCTAGGTTGAAATTCTTGCCAAACCAACGAACAGAAAATGCATAGTAAACTCAAATATCGGATTTATTTCATCATATAACAATCTAGACGATAAATATATCAGACAAGTTTCGGTGTCCACCTTGCGTCTAGTGTGAACAAGCCTTGGTTTTTTAATGCACTGACACATTCTTACGAATGTTTTGATTGGTTTTTCACATCGTTAGTGGTGGCAATCGCACATAGTTGTGGAGTCCCGATATCAAGAGACGAGTTAGCGCAGTATCCGGGTTAAAAACTTGAAAGGTACAGTGTTATGAGATGAAGTAGACGCACGTCTTCTACACAGCCTTTAATGCTGTTCTGAAATTGAAAAAAAAAAAAAAAAAAAAGAATTTTGAGAATTACATAGCAGATCACAATGAGCGATTTCCGTCCGTTTATATACCCGCTACCTTCCAACGGTTTCTCTTGGGTCGGGGGATCAGTTTGAAATTTAGTCGGGGACTTAACACTGGAGGCTAAGATGTTCGTCCTACAGTCTGGTCTCTTGGTTCCGAAGGGTTAAGAGCTGAGTGGTCAACGCGTGCTCCGATGATAGATCCTTGGTCGTTCCAATTTTGAAATGTTAGGTGATATTTTGCTACATGGTTCACCACTTTCACATACTAGTTCAATCAAGAATAAACAGACAGTAACAAACGCGTAGCACATACAACCTTTTTCTTTTTTTGCTATTTGCTTTAAGTCGTACCGACACAGATAGGTCTTATGGTGACGATGGGATAGGGGAGGCCTAGGAATGCGAAGGAAGCGGCCGTGGCATTAATTAAGATACAGCCCCAGCATTTATTATTGTGAAAATGGGAAACCACGGAAAAACCCTGCCGATTACTGGATACTGGCCGCACTTAAGCGACTGCTGACGAGCCAGATGATCTGCAGATAATTTATTACATATGTTAATATACTGAAGCCTCCGTCGCTCAGGCGGCAGCGCGTCGGCCTCTCACCGCTGGGTTCCGTAGTTCAAATCCCGGTCACTCCATGTGAGATTTGTGCTGGACTAAGCGGAGGCGGATCAGGGTTTTCTCCGGGTACTCCTGTTTTCTCTGCCATCTTTCATTCCAGCAACACTCTCCATTTTCATTTCATTTCACCTGTCAGTCATTAATCATTGCCACAGAAGAGTGCGACAGGCCTGGGAAACCGGCAAAGTTCCTAACCTCGCCGCAAGATGGGGCTTCACATTCATTCCATCCCTGACCCGGTCACTGACTGGAAAACAGTTTATAGGTTAATGTACTGCAATTTAGCTTCCCAAGTAGTGCGAAGCAACCCAAGTAGGGTTCTTGCTCCAAGTTCCCAGCTGCATTAATTTAGCCACTATTTGAAAGCGTTAATTTATTACAAATGTTAATATACCCACGGTCTCCAGGTAAGAGGCTGGCACGCTGCCCCTACACCACGGTGCTAGCCAATCATTGAGCAAAATATTGCACTGTAATTTACGTGACAAGCTGGCGGAATCGCGGTACGTTTGTAAAATTACCATGTCTTGGACATCAATAAGCTTTATGCATCTTTCTTTCTACTTGGGATTTATCAAATTTTATCCATTCATGTGTCTAATAAGAGCGTTATTGTGCTTTCGAACCCTCCACTAATAGAATGGAAATACTTTTTGCGCAACAGTACATTTCTAAGGGAGACCAATTTAGTTCCGGATGACTTTGAGCATAGTTCTTCTTCTTACTCTTGTGAGGTCCAAATATTGTTATCGATCCCTTGGAGTACGTATTACCTGCATTCACCCTTACACAGCGCACAATACCATCCCTCCCGTGAAGAAGAAGACCGCCTTTGACCTCCGCCAAAAGCCCCAGGTCTAGTGTTGATACGGTTGTTAAGCTGCTATGTAGCGTGACCAGGGTACGAGAAGTTTGCTGAATAGCTTCGCTTGTCCTCTCGACTTATCTTGTGCTAAGGTGCAATATCCTCTTTCCCTGCCTTCCATTACTGTCTCTTTTCAGTGTCAGAATGTAAAGAAAAAGTGAAAAAGACTCCAGTATGTAGGACAGACCTTCCTGGGAGATCGATACAAAACGCACACATGCTCACAAACCGCCGTTCCGTAGCTTGCGGTGGGAGAACGTAAAATTAATGCTGTGTTTGAAGCTTTGATAAAGGTCAAAGATTACAGGAAATTTTCGATTAAATCAATTGGATATTTCTGTAGAGCAAAATGTCTCCGTATATGAATTGGTCACATTGAAATCAGTAGTGTTGAGAATTGTAAGATATGAACTATAAAATGTCCAAGTATACGGTAGAACTTCATTATAGCGACATTAGTTTCAGCGATATCTCGTCTGTAGCGGCGATTATTCTGTGGTACCAACATATTCCTCGCAGGGAATGTAGATATCGTTTAAAATATTAGGCCGTCAGTAACATCCTTGTGTAGACATATATGTTGTGTGCGAAATGTGTACATTTTCAGATAAGAACTTAAAACACAACGGTGTTATTGATGCCCTATTAAACCGAAACTATGATTCAATACATGTAAAAGAAGCAATAAAGAAATTAACAAGGACTAAAGGAGTTAAGAAAACGAAGCTATGGCTGAATTACTCCACAATTGTAATAACCAAACTAACGTAACCTAAACAGCACCTAGAGTATTAAATGGGGAAGGAAAATTTTGATTCATTAGTGGTTGATGCAGTGCTCTGCAGTCAGTTTCGATGTAATCCAAGAACCAATTCAAAATTCTTGGGAGCAAATTTGAAACAATAATTGCGATCCAGTCCGGACGGCATATTTTGTTCTGGGGGCCGATTCAGATACAAAATTTACTTACATGAATTGATGTTCTAGTTACGAGTAAGTCTAGACTTTCTGGGAGCTAATTTATGACAGTGAAATTTGTACAATTTGTCAGGTCTATGCTACAAAATTAGCCCACATGGAGCTTACACCTTCCGGGAAGATTGTTAGTACCATTGAGTGGTTAATACAGAAGATAAACACATTCTATTTGGCAATGCGGGAAAAAAGAGAAAATGATTCTCTACCTACAGATAAACTCTGCCTTCAAAAAGTCCCCTCAGAGACTCGAACCAAATCAAACCTGTGGTTGAAGGCCTCAAACTGGTAAACCCTTATTTCAAGTACCAGGTCATTACAGAAACCAAGTCTCCCTCGTTAAGCAGTTATTAGAGAGCCCTTCAGAACATCACGCTATTCCACTAGACCTTGAACTTATATGGAAATTAGGCTAAATGAGCAGTGAGAACCAAACTAAACCAGCGTAACGGCTAAGACATCATCAGGCGGCGCATTTATTCTTTGAGAGTCTCCATTAGCGCTGAATCGGAATCCTAATGTGTAACCTTGAGGCCTTCGAGCCATGGGTGAGTCTCTTATGTAATGTACACCAGTACATCACACAGGATACAGTACCCTCCTCCCACGTGCCACGCATGGAATTACAGTCACACCTACCGCGAGAGTTGAATGCTTTCAAGAGTTGGTCCGGGGTGCTTACACTCAGTCTTAACCCTTTATTTACGGTTTATGTTAAACCTTTCATTGTGCTTTATCCGTGTCTTTAGTCTATACCTTACCTGTTTGTTTGAGCCAGTGTTATCAGCAATCTCATCTAAGTAATAATTGAAATTTCAACCAGACTTTATCCAAGTTGGAATTAGTTCTTCTTATATTTACTTTATAGTCCGGCTCAATTCGAGGCATTCGGGCCTCTTGGTCTCGATTTCCATTCCTGGCTGGCTCATAGGGTTTTAATCACAAAATATTATTTCCTCTGGTTCGGGTAATGGGTATTTTTATTGTTTCTAATATTCCTAACATATGAAGACCGAATACAGCTGTAATAGCCACACCATATAATTAATAATAAATTAATAATAATAATAATAATAACTTAATAGTAATAATATCCAGAAGCAGAGCCATATGCGACCGAGCTCGTTAGCTGCTGTCGCTAAGTGCGGCCAGTATCCAGTATTCGGGAGATAGTAAGTTCGAACCACACTCTCGGCAGCCCTGAAAATGGTTTTCCGTGGTTTCCAATTTTCACACCAGGCAAATGCTGGGGCTGTACCTTAATAAGGCCACGGCCGCTTCCTTCCCACTCCTAGCACTTTCCTGTCCCATCGTCGCCGTAAGACGTATCTGTGTTGGTGCGACGTAAAGCAACTAGCAAAAAAAAAAGAGCTATATGCGTAGTGGCAGTGAAAGCCCATGGAGGATTGGAAGTTAAAGGCTTCCATTACCCATAATCTCGACACAAAGTGGGATAGAATGATCAGCTCTGTGCCAGGCCGCTTTCGTACTTTTTACTCTTGTCTTGTGTAGGCTGAGTGAAACGCAAGACCAGATATCTCTCAAGAAGCGAAAGGGTCGCTTCTAAATTTGTGAACTTCTTGACGGGAAATAGAACCCACCTACTTCCAGATGAACTGAGCACACCTCAGTTAGACATCCACTAAAGAGATATATTGGGTATTCAACCCTCTACCCTTCCTGCCTTTGAAATGTGGCGCCGGCTCGGGACATCCCAGGGTCGCTGACTGGGTACTACCCTCAGAGATATCTTCAGATATTATAAACTAACCTTAAATTAATCAAGCGGGAAGGATAAAGAGAAGAAATAAAATAATTAAATAAAAAAATCCGAATGAGAACATTTACGAATGCAAAATTTATTGAAAAGGCTAAACTTTGGCAAAGCAAATATACTTCTATACAAACAATAAACTCTTCGGACCAAATATTGTTCACAACCTCTATCACCCTCGACTATAAAATATCAACCTCATGACTCATAGATTTCAAATCCTTCTAAACACATTACTTCATCTTTATTACAATTCCCTTTCATCTTATTCATCAACTCTACTTCAGTACTTCAAAAATTTTAATCCAATTCCATTCCACTCATATTTTGGTACCACCATATTTCAAAATTTTCAATAATAAAATATTATAATAATCTATCATCATGACCTTTGTTAATTTGTCAAAGTACCTTTTTTAAAAATGTTAATACAACCAAAACTTCTTCCGTTCATTCTTTGAATAACAAATTCATATTTGCTCTCCATACCTTTAAGTTATTTCCTCACCATATGATAAACCTTGTAGTTACCATTTACTAAATACCAAATTATTTATTTAAATACACTCTTAAAAATGAAATGTATGAGGCTGTGTAAATTCATTAAGCAACATCCGCCGTGTAATTCACAACTCATCTTTTAATTAATTAAATCCATTAAATTCATCATAATTTACAAATTCGCAGTTATCAATGTCGGTATAATTGTTACCTTGAAAATCATAAATTTATCCAATTACGTTTGTTAGATTTGGTAATTCAATCCAAAATTTTATATATCATAAAATTATTCATCACAAATTTCATATAAAAATAATCCCTATTATTATTTGAGTCCGAAACTATTTAACTTATTCTTTCTCAGTACCATCCTCCCCTCATATAATGCTGATAATATGGAACGCACGCACGGAATCGAAAAGTAACCCTGACATAAATAAATTAAATTAATTTACCGATTCATTAAAATGATAAATATCTCACATATGCTTAATTAGCTGTTTTATCATACACAAAACATATGCCTACCCTGTAGCAAGAAACCCTATACTATAATGTTAAATACATCTTAACCTACACTGATTCTACAGACAATGGGATGAACCTCATTGCCGCAAGTATAAACAACCACCGTGAACTGAATTCAACATCACAAGAAATATTGCAACTGCAAAATCAAAATTTGCATTGCCCACATATTGAAGAACATATAACATAAACAAACACAACATAATTTCAATCAATAGTCACAGGGAAAATCATTATACACTGGCTCGGCCGGGCAACGAACTCCGACCCTCAACATGGCACCATTACAGTGACCTATCATTTCACTTGCCGCAATGATCTGTCACGAAGTCTAGCTATCATTATTTAATCTAATTGTGCTGTCCTGAGTTCCACAAACAGAATTTTTCTTACGGATGAATGCGATATTTTGTTACTTATAAGACCTTACTACAGCTGCCATAGCCTCTCTAATACACAACGCGCCGTCCTGGTCTGCTGCCTTATCTCACGTCCGACTCATTTCATTGACACGGCATTCTAACATGTTCGCACCCACTTAAATTCTCTCTCTCTCTACTCTAAATGAAGCCATATGTTCCTCCACAATATCATGCGCCTGTGCGAACAGTTACTAATTATATAATACTCTCAATATATTTTATTCACTTCATATTTCACGTATTATTCTACATTTCTCACTCCATTATCAGGAACACGTATATCATTATGCCGGTATTTACATATATATATGGCGCTACACAATCATTGGTTCGACTCTTGCGGTCGGCATTTTGTGTCTTAGAGGTCCCTATTTCAACACTAGCTAACTACTTCTCGGAAAAATTTTAGGATGACAATTATTCCCTATAGCACAAAATTTCTCATGATTAACGGTGCACGTTACTTACTAATGACATATATTTTCCAAAATCACACTGTAATGTGCCAGACAGTCCGGGTTCGAAACTTGGGTCAGTGAAAATTTTCTTGACGAACTTTCCATGCGACATGCCAGGTTAATCTATCTATTCCCTCTAACTAATCCTTACTGATGCCTCCTACGTCATTAAATATTCACACACGCACACGCTAATATTTGCTAGAAGATCACGCACTGAGAAGAAAACAAAAAAAACCATGTTTCACACCCGTAATGGAAGATCATTATTTACACACATTATTTCCACACTCGCGAAGACCATATTTTAACACACGCTAATATCACAATATGTACACCCCCCTAGGCATCAGCATAAAATAAAACCTAAAAAAAAAACCTAACTATCCTTGCTACAGTACTTAAAAAGGAAAATAAACGAATAATCATGCATTAATTTATTTACAGTTAACAGCTAATCATGCACATGCTAGATAATGAATCAGGGTACTTATCGACTCGGCGACGCTCCATGCTCAGCTCCACGGCCTCATGGTTTCAGGTCGGCCCCATGATGTACTTAAGCCATCATGCTAACGGCCTCAAAACCTGAACCCATACCATTCTCTACAACCATGGTCTTCACTCTTGTTGCTTTCATGAAATCACACGCTCATCACTTCCTACTACACTAAAATACATATAAAAAACACAGATATAGTTAAATTATTCTAGCACATACACTTATTCACAATTGTAATATACACTTTGTCTCTGCTTTCCGCGAGTTTACACGTGGCACTGCGATGCGTCCTTGTTTGATCTCGCTCCGATCCTAATTTTCAGTTAATGTTGTAAAAAATTCACCTTCTTGAATTTTCAAAAATTTCGATCATTATTGAGTTAAATGCAAAGTCTATCGGACCCGTAGTATCTTCGACAGCTAGTTATTTGATAGGAAATGCTCTAGATTAGGGTTCTCGTGAACCACACACACATACGTCCGACACGTTCAAATTTCCGTAGCAGAGTGCCCATTCTTAGCGGCTCGCGTCCTCTCCATGCACGCCGGATTCTGGATATGGAGCTCGGGGAACCCCATTAACAATGATGTAACATCCCGTCACATATGCCTGCGATTATTTATTCCAATAGGCTGTTGCAAATATGCCGTCTTTAATTATTATCCTCAAAATGGTTTAATCTTGTTTTCACCTTATCCCCTGGTGGATTTAAATATTTTTAGAAGTCATTTATGCGGCACCCATCTTTAATTTACCCCCATCATTCCAAAACCTGCTCTGCTGCGATTCGCTGCCTGAAAATGTTGCCAACTTAAATCTGGTGACCTTTGTCATCACACCTCATGGAATATTCCAATGCTTTCCATTTCATCACAAGATGACCTTGACACGTGGAACTATCTTTAAACCTGGGCAAGCGTAATGGCGCCACACATCCGGCCTATAATGTAACTGCGGCTATTCCCTCATATGCCATTTTTTTAATTTCCAATATTTTTAAAGACAATGATATGAGCCAATTGGGCTCAGTATTTTAAAAACCGACTACACGTTGTAGGAGTAACGTGCCGGCCTCATAACCGGAGACCTTGGTTTCAATTCCCGGCCAGGTCAGGGAATTTTATCAGGATCTGAGGGCTGGTTCGAGGTTCACCCAGCCTACGTGATTAGAATTGAGGAGCTATGTGACGGTGAGATAGCGGCCGCGGTCTAGAAAGCCAAGAATACCAGCCAAGAGGATTCGTCATGCTGACCACACGACACCTCGTAATCTGCAGGCCATCGGGATGACCAGCGGTCGCTTAATAGGCTGTTGCGCCACGGGTTTTTATTTTAAGATATAACTCTTAGTGATAACTACATTTTGACGTAGATTACGTCATTTTGGAGACTCTGCTTGGTCTGAGGCGACATACGAACAACCCAGGCGTCTGCTCTGCCATAGTCGCAGCTACTTTTTTTTTTTTTTTTTGCTATTTGCTTTACGTCGCACCGACACAGATAGGTCTTATGGCGACGATGAGCCAGGAAGGGGCTAGGAATGGGAAGGAAGCTGCCGTGGTCTTAATTAAGGTACAGCCCCAGCATTTGCCTGGTGTGAAAATGGGAAACCACGGAAAACCATCTTCAGGGCTGCCGACAGTGGGGTTCGAACCCACGATCTCCCAAATACCGGATACTGGCCGCACTTAAGCGACTGAAGCTATCGAGCTCGGTGCAGTTACTATTGGCCTAAACCGTGCATGTGACGTCAGAGTGTGAAAAATAAGCCTGTTTCTCGTATATTAAATATTTCGTTTACTCATTTGTGCATTTTATGCACTGTTTAGGGCAAATAATAATATTGTCTATTAATGATCTTCAAGCAGAAAAGGAAAATATATGTTGTGATATCTGGACATGCCATTCAATGAAGACATACTGTCAAACTTCGGGCGTTGGATACGAAATGAGATGAGGAAACGATCTTTAGAAGCATCGTGCAAAGTCCCTCATAAAGGGGAAGGAGTTAAGTTTACGGCGACACCTCAAGACTAATTCATGAGTAAGTAGTAGGAAAGGGTGATCGGGTTCTCAATGGGCTAATTCCATCGAGGTGTCTTGTAATATCTCACCTGTGAGAGCACTACCTAGAAGGAGTCAAAATGCAGTATTATGCAGACAGCAGACTGGGTCGTGTTCTAAAGGAGACTTGTTGAAAACTCTTACCATCATAGAGTACGCCCTTCAATAGCCACATCACTATGAAACTTGCACTGGAAAGTTTATGAGGAGGTACACTGTCTCAGAGAATGGCAGTAATCGTCGAGCTGATACAATCTGTATTAACAGAAAAGAAAAACTAGAATTCATCTTAGACCCGTCTGTGCGAACGTAACAGGAACAACCAACAATCAGTTCGCGTTGACGAGGAGAAGAAAGCTATCTATCATCCATGCATACCTCACTTCAGAGCGAGATATAACCTGAACACAAAGGGATGGGTGGTAAAGGGTTTGCTCCTCGGAGCTCGAGGAACAGCTTTCAATCACACGGTAGCCATCCTGAAGGAAGTCGGCATTTCTAAAATTGATAACTAGTGCTCGAAAGTTGAGGAATTTTTTTTGGTATTCGAAGACGAGGCCCAACGCACTGTATGTTCATTCTGGGTCAATGTAGGCAGAAAATGGTGGGTTATTATTATTATTATTATTATTATTGCATTTTTTGGTGGTTCTTGGCTTATTGGCCATTTTTAGCCATTTTGTATGTCTTAATACCCTTTTTTGTAAACATCACCTTCTTTCGACTCCATTTTTACTGCTCATTCTCAATTAGAATCATCATTCGTTCATCCATCACCTCATAAACATCTTTTCTCTAGTAAATACTGTGCCCTACAGGACCCTATGGTTCCGGCCAGGCGAAAGCCGGTCTCGAACCCAGAGTACAGTAGTGAAAGAACTCTCACAAACGTGAGCTTGTGCACATAGTCTTACCTGAACACATATCCCCGCTCGGCCGCACAATAGCGCACTTCTCAGGGAAAACATGGGTGGAAAACGGGCAATATTAAGATAAAACACTAGGATATGTGACTAATCAGGTAAGAATCAGCTAAAATAAAAAAATCTAACAGAAAACCTCGCTGCATTCAAAGTTTCACAATCAGGGATTTATTACATAAAATATACTATTTACAAATATAAGAGTTTTCAAATATGATTGGGGTAAAGATAATGTTGAGCCGATGACAACCAGTTCACTGCCTTCACGAAACAGCTGTGCTGTAACAAGCATGTTACAATTGTGTAAGTAATGAAATCTAGAAAAATGGATATCTGCTGAAATACATATCTAACAGTAATTTCCATAAAATTTACTATGCCTCGGACCATCGAACCCCGATGCAAACAAATATAAACACATAATGTACAGTGTCCTGACTCGGTCTCGAACCCTGGTCCCATGAAGAGTAAGGCGTAGAATATTCATATACAAACAATATAAAAAACCACAACCCACATGTCCAAGGGGTCAATATCAAACGGGCCAGTGTTAAAATTAAAGTAGAACAAACAGAACAAAAATCTCTCCCTGCGTTCAAAACATCAAGGTCGTCTTCTCCCCCTTACACACTCGACAAGCTGCAGACAGCCAAATAACCAAGTTTCAAGACTGTGACGTCAGACACACCAACCCTCACCCGCCAAGCACTCAACAAGCGGCAGTCCACATAATTTATGAGTCCAGCTGACTGCGTAAAAAAAAACTCGCCTTTCAAAACACCTCACATAATATGGCTGCTAAAAGCACTCTTTTAAATACACCTGGGCTATCCGCCCTCATCTCAATATCACCAGCAATATAACAAATCTTATTTCCGCCTCCCATGGGCTCAACCTTGATAATACAAAGGCACAAATCAGTAAGCTATAGTCACATGGCCATAATAAGGCATCTCAAATGCATCCAATACACTCTCTAACTGTGGTGGGGCTTTCTCATATCAATTCATACAGTCAGCTACATGCATAATTCTCACATCTCTCAAACATTCGGACTCGCTCGCCCTGTCAGTAAAGCTAAGTGAATTACGGGGTAAATCCTGGTCTCAACTATACAGCCTACGTCTGCAGAGACAAATGCCTAAACGCGACACAATAAACAGTGCCTGCCTGTTAGACTAACCTACCATGACCAAGGGAGTTCGACCTGACCCATGAAGATAACACGTACGCTAATATAATACTATCGAAATGAAATATAAACACACCAACAAGGAATCTACAAACTATCATCTACCCTAATGTACGGGGTTCGAGCTTGAGGCCTAGTTCTTAATTACCAAGAATTTTCCTACCATAAACGGCCCCCCTATTCCTATCTAAACTTAAATGACATGCTTGAAACAGAATTGGAAAGCTCTGACCTTATATGATGGATGGCATGACGGAGCGGCCCTTCCTGTGGACCACTGAATTTACCACATCATGACAAACTGCGACGCTTGCAGCAGATACTGGTGAACACTTGGAGACATTCTATCTTGCGTGAGTCCTTCGTACAGCTCCTTAGATGGTTGGAAGATATCCCCTTCGACGTCGCGCTGATCAGGTACTCCCAACGTTCCTGGATCGATTCCCGATGTCGTGCCGGCTTCAGCTCCCATTGTGGCTTCCTCGCAATTATGATGTAGAAGCTCGTTCTGGCTTGATGCAGGGGCAACTGAAAACAAATTTCCTTATTACAGACTGTCCAGACTCCATGCCTGTTTCCACTACTATCGTGCCTCACACGTTACATTGACCAAGTCTTGTTCTGAATTTTAAACCTAGTACACTATAGTTTCTTCACCACTCCTAGTAACACTGTTATTCCATCCTTTCACTCGGACAACATGTAGAGCTATAAGAACTCCCCTGAGCCTACATTTATTCTAGCATTACGTCAGTTACAACTTGACCTCACAGAAATATGAAGCTACTAGTTCATCAGTCTATTATAGGCAGTACCTCATCTCACCATAGCATATCAACACAGGTAATATCAAGAATTTAGCTGAATATGCAAGTTGATTACTTACTTCCTCGCAGATTCGGTAGTACTAGTTGTATGTGCAGCTCGAAGATAAAATGTTGTTCGCGGTGCTGACTTGTAGCATGATGACTTCGTTCAAACAGCCTTACGGTCAAAGAATGAGGCTGATGTGCCAGGCGGCCTTGCATTTATAATCAGGTTAGCGTAGCCACGCCGCTTGATCGCGTGCAGGATACGCGCGCCCGCGACTCGAAGTTTTCCCGCACAAAGCACGTCAAGTACCCTACTTAACGAATGCATTTATGATTGCAGCCCTAATGCATATCAAAATTAAGCAGAAATTATGCAGGTTGCAATTCTTGTATCAGATCTAATGCATCTCTTCCGTAACCAAAGATATTAATTTAATTATTTCTTCCCTCCGAAGGTTAGTTTTGCCGGGATCCGGGAAGCGTCCCCAATCCTCATTAAGAGGCTTGGCTTGGGACATAACTCCCTTTAATGAGGTTCTGGAGATTTTCATAATGACGCTCTAGCTCTCTTCACACGAGAACGCTTCTTCTGGAATCTTATATGAAATAGACTATAAGACAATGACTTCATGGGTGGTCTTACGTAATCCCAATATCCAATACTAAAATCTATACTATTGGTCCATGAACAGAATGGTTCAATACATACGTATATTTGAACTATATCTGAAAAAAGAGAAAATTAAATTAAATGAAAATGTGAAACTAGTTCTTGACAAAACCAGGGGTAATACCAATATAATGGTCCGTTATTGGACATTATAAATTTTCCAGCTAACTCATTCTTGGTTGCCTGCGTTTCGCCCTCGTGTGCTAAGTTAGGCTCGTCAGTTGGGATTTAGCACACCACCCAAGACGCAAGGCTAGTGCATACCGTGGAGGCCACTGCATAGGCTACTTGAAGCCACCAGCAGTGCCAATGCACTATGAGAGCTATGTCTCATTTTCAAAAATTGATGCCTGCCTCATTTACTCATTCGGGACAAATATTTTAGGTTCCCTATGGGAATCAACATCTACATCAAAACCAGGGGTGTCAAACTGTGTGCAAGATAAGTGAAATATTGAAAGGAGAAAATTTTGATATGAGTGTTTTAGAAGAGGAATACCTCGCTTGCTTCAAGTAAGAACCCTTAACATCTGTTGATGTGGAAGGAGTTTCTCGATGTTTCATAACGTGCTGTCTTAAAACCGATGATCCTTTACACCTAAGAACCTGGAGAAGACTATTGTGATATACTGCAAAGCCAACTGAGGTAAGGTTTCCGAATTCTGATTTCTGTGGTTAATCCGTGATTCCAATTGTACTCATTTCAATTTCTTTCCCCAGGATGTCCATTACGGGTTCGCTGAATTCATTCTAGGTGGAGAAATATTTCATTCTAAATTCTTCAAGTATTTGTTTAACTATCAGGAAATTGCTTTTTTTAAAGGAAATAAGACTTCCTATTTTTTATAAATACATAGACCTGTTTATTTCTACAATGTCCGACTCGTTGGGTGAATGGTCAGCGTACTGGCCTTCGGTTAAGAGGGTCCCGGATTCGATTCCCGGCCGAGTCGTGGATTTTAACCTCCATTGGTTAATTCCAGTGGCTCGGGGGCTGGGTATTTGTGCTGTCCCCAACATCGCCGCAACTCACAAACTACACATAACACTACCCTCCACCACAGTAACACGCAGTTACCTATACACTGGAGATGCCGCCTACCCTCATCGGAGGATCTACCTTACAAGTGCTGCACCCGGCTAGAAATAGCCACACGAAAAAAATATCTACAATGGTTTACATCATTTTACAGCTTGAGCATTTAGCTACCATTTCGGTCGACGATTTTTGTAGACACTGTGCCAGTTTTTGTATGCCCATGTCATACCAGCTCGCCGCCATGCTGTTCAGGAAGTTGTAAGCGGCGCTTCGGAAAACCACTGGAACCAAATTTCAGAGATCATTCATGGCGATCTGCCGATCTTCACACATGATTTGCTCAACCTTCACGGCTGTCTCGACGGAAATCGACGTTCGTCGTGAATTTCAGTCCGACCGGCTGCAAACTCTCTACACCACTCCCGAAAATTTTTGACATCCATGCACGACTCACCATACATTCCGTCAATTGGCGATGGATTTCAATCGGTTCGGTACATTTTGCGTTCCAAAACCGAATAACTGCGCGCACTTCGCACTTGACGGTAACATCCAACGGGAGCTCCATTCTCAACAGCTGCCAAGCAAAGACTGAGTGCCTCAGGGCGGCGTGCGCATGTTTATAAGCGAACGAGGGAAACACTCTTCACAATATTGTGACCAACAGCCACACGAACAGAGTTTTGTATATATAAAAAATATGAGACCTTATTTTTGGTATTACTCTCTAATCTACAAATATATAATGTTTGAAAGATTAATTATTTCACTCATATATTGTTGCATACCACCAGAATTTTGCATTTTTAAACATTATATGCCGGTACCTTCATTAAATATGTAATTAAAATTAATATTTTTATTATTAGGTTAGTTACGACCCCTGAGGATCACGAGTGACTTGTTCGGCACGTCTTCTTTCTTCCCAATACCTCTTCATTCTCTCACTCCTCCTCCTTCTCTGGGCTTCCGTGATCTGAATCTGGATCATGGTGTCTGTTCATCTGTGACCTTCCACGAGCTTTTTGTATTTGGACCTATCCTGTACTGTCATCAGTGGATATTTTTCCTTTATGCCAATAGTCTCCCAAACTTCTCTGACTTCCTTCATCCACTTATTTCCAGTTAAGCAGGTTGCATTCCATATCTTCTTCGTCAGCCTACTGTCATCCATCCTCATGACATGTCCAACAAATCCTAACCTTCTCTTTATTATCACACTCGAGATTGGTTCTATACTCGCATATAGTTCCTGCCTTGATCTGTGTACACAGATTTCACCTTGTTTTTTGGTGCCCCATATATGTCACAAGATTCTTCTTTCCTCCTTCTCCAATTGTATTATGAATTATTAATATTATGAATGAATTTGAATCGTATTATTACGTCTTTTTTGCGGGTTTTAGGTCCATTTGGATATTTTAAAAATCTTTCTATAAGTCTTCATTAGGCAAATTACAGGTCGTCAACTTCCGAGCGCTATTGAATATATTCGTAAGAATATTTTGAAAGACTCTCTAGATATGCTGCATAATGATTTGTTTGGCACCCTTTAAACATTGTGTCACTAGACTGTAATTTTTAAGTATTTTAAAGTTTGTATGTAGGGCTCTATGCTATGTTTCTTCTGTACCTTGTAGTCAACTGAAATGCCGGCAGGCATTCTATTATATCGTCGCTTCACCGGTAAAAGGTTGTAATCCACAAAGCTCTTCCTATCGATTATTCTCCTTAAGACTGGTCACGCCTCCCAGCCACGTATGGATATGCAGCCCATCAGAACAATGTCCGTTGTGTTCGTTTTCCTATGCGGACGAGTAACCGAAAATGAACCTAGCATGCATTATACAATAGGAGTGCGTAAATACGTAATGCAAGGATACATTCGTATAGTACGGTACAGTAAGGTTAATTTTCCTTCACACATGGGCATAGGAAAATGAACACAACAAAATTTGTTCTGATGGACTGCATAACCATATGTGGCTGGGAGGCGGGACCAGTCTTAAGGAGAATAATCGATAGGAAGAGCTTTGTGGATTACAACCTTTTACCGGTGAAGCGACGATATACACTGACTGACAGAGCAAATGCAACACCAAGAAGGAGTGGTCAGAACTTTATGCCAATTGCAGGGTAGACTGACGTCACTGAGGTGTACTCATGATGTGAAATGCGCCGCTGTGCTGCGCGCGTAGCGAACGATAAATGGGACACGGCGTTGGCGAATGGCCCACTTCGTACCGTGATTTCTCAGCCGACAGTCGTTGTAGAACGTGTTGTCGTGTGCCACAGGACATGTGTATAGCTAAGAATGCCAGGCCGCCGTCAACGGAGGCATTTTCAGCAGACAGACGACTTTACGAGGGGTATGGTGATCGGGCTGAGAAGGGCAGGTTGGTCGCTTCGTCAAATCGCAGCCGATACCCATAGGGATGTGTCCACGGTGCAGCACCTGTGGCGACGATGGTTGGCGCAGGGACATGTGGCACGTGCGAGGGGTCCAGGCGCAGCCCGAGTGACGTCAGCACGCGAGGATCGGCGCATCCGCCGCCAAGCGGTGGCAGCCCCGCACGCCACGTCAACCGCCATTCTTCAGCATGTGCAAGACACCCTGGCTGTTCCAATATCGACCAGAACAATTTCCCGTCGATTGGTTGAAGGAGGCCTGCACTCCCGGCGTCCGCTCAGAAGACTACCATTGACTCCACAGCATAGACGTGCACGCCTGGCATGGTGCCGGGCTAGAGCGACTTGGATGAGGGAATGGCGGAACGTCGTGTTCTCCGATGAGTCACGCTTCTGTTCTGTCAGTGATAGTCACCGCAGACGTGTGTGGCGTCGGCGTGGAGAAAGGTCAAATCCGGCAGTAACTGTGGAGCGCCCTACCGCTAGACAACGCGGCATCATGGTTTGGGGCGCTATTGCGTATGATTCCACGTCACCTCTAGTGCGTATTCAAGGCACGTTAAATGCCCACCGCTACGTGCAGCATGTGCTGCGGCCGGTGGCACTCCCGTACCTTCAGGGGCTGCCCAATGCTCTGTTTCAGCAGGATAATGCCCGCCCACACACTGCTCGCATCTTCCAACAGGCTCTACGAGGTGTACAGATGCTTCCGTGGCCAGCGTACTCTCCGGATCTCTCACCAATCGAACACGTGTGGGATCTCATTGGACGCCGTTTGCAAACTCTGCCCCAGCCTCGTACGGACGACCAACTGTGGCAAATGGTTGACAGAGAATGGAGAACCATCCCTCAGGACACCATCCGCACTCTTATTGAGTCTGTACCTCGACGTGTTTCTGCGTGCATCGCCGCTCGCGGTGGTCCTACATCCTACTGAGTCGATGCCGTGCGCATTGTGTAACCTGCATATCGGTTTGAAATAAACATCAATTATTCTTCCGTGCCGACTCTGTTTTTTCCCCAACTTTCATTCCTTTCGAACCACTCCTCCTTGGTGTTGCATTTGCTCTGTCAGTCAGTGTATATATATAACGCCCGCATTTAATCTGTTGTCCGTTGATACTTTGGATGAGAGAAACTTCGTCTAGAAAGTAAAACCGGATAATAACACGTTATATAGTTATGTTTTCATTACATGTGCTGTTTCATTTTAAAGTACATCGTATCGCACGCGTATAGTTTCCAAGAAAACGCTTTAAAAATTGTAAACAATTTTTTTTTTTCGCTTGTTGTAACTTAATGGTTTACTTGAAGTAGCTTTAAACATTATGTTTTCAGTCATAACAGACCACAGGTTTAACTTCATAGGAAATGTACTTGCTAACAACTGTACATTATTGATACTTTGTGTTAGGTTAGCACGATTTCCACCTTCATTCCTGAGTGTCGTAAGATGATATATTTATATTAGCTCCTGAAGTGGTCAATACATTAGCAGAGAAGTGGGCTGTATTTGTTTGTAACTTACTTGTGTACACATACTTATCACGATTGCTCATAATGTTTGGTGTGCCATTAACCTTTCTCTATCACGCATCAGCGGTGACTTGAAGGAAACCGCGCAGATCTTCTCACCGCGTGTTTATTGCTGCAGGCGGCGCCCAGTGTTCTGACGTCACGCTTTCTGGCACGCATGCTCTACTTTATGGCAAGTCAAATGTTTATGACGGAAACTTCTTAACTCACCCACCACGAAAAAATACACCCACTTGGTCGTTTAATTAACCGTGACTGAGAGTTGACCTCACAGTGTGGGTGAAAAATGCTGTCACCGCTTTCCGTAGATTAACCTCTGGTCAGGACTGCAGAGAGCCCTGAAGGTAGGCTTCCCAGCTTGGTTCTCTGTTCCTCCTTTCATATAGTAGGTATATTAGCACCCTTCTTATTAATGCTACTGCTAAGGCTTATCCGAGTATGATGCTAATCGTTGATGGATGCACTCTTTTGCATCTGTCTCATGGTACAGGCGAGAGTAATATGCAGCTTCAACCGAAATCCCTGCCTCATTTATGGTTGTGACAGTATAGAAGCTGCTGAAGTCTGGGTTGTGCTGAGTACATTTGATGCGTATTGTTGTTATGAAAGGTGCTACCATGAGTTGTATATCTTATTATGGCATTGCTATAAGTTACTGCGGTTTTCCTATAATCTCATAGACTATGGTGGTGAATTTGTAGGATACAACCAGACTCCGGGCTGAAGACTTAACAGTTATCCCTTGAGGCATGATTATTTCGCATTATGTTCGACTTCGCGGAAAGGAAACAAATTTTCGCGTTATTTCGCGAAAGAGGGCTGATCCCATCGCTTTAATTTCGCTTTAATCCCCTCCTAAAGTTATTAATAAAAAGTTTAATTCGTGAGATTTGTG
The DNA here is from genome assembly GCF_040414725.1 of Anabrus simplex. Taxonomy (NCBI): domain Eukaryota; kingdom Metazoa; phylum Arthropoda; class Insecta; order Orthoptera; family Tettigoniidae; genus Anabrus; species Anabrus simplex. The sequence continues at coordinate 1,528,428,236 of NC_090265.1, forward strand.
AGATAGGTAAATAAATAGAATCAATTTTGATAATCATTCATTATTATGTAATCTTGATTAGAATTTAATATAGCCCTATTTACATAACGAATTACACTTTCACTCTACTTGATCATAGCTTTCACCCTATATGGTCCTACCATTAGGAGATTTCATTAGAATATTAAAAAGAGATATTCTGTCGAAATCAGAAATCCTTATACTGTCTTCTGTACCCCTTCACACACGTGATATTGTAATACAATTTCAAGATCGTTATTTTCCATGAATTTCGCTGCGTTTTCGCATGGATCGCAAAATAATTAAATTTCACATTAAAATGGCCTTTTCGCTTATTCGCTGTAATTCGCAAAAAATCACTAATTAACCAGAATAATATGATTCGTTAAGATATTTCAAAATCTCTTCAAAATATTTTTGTCGCGTTTACCGTTAATGCGAAAACATCATTCCTCTAGTTACCCCTGCTGAGACACATGAGTGAATATCCTTGAACGTAAGTAACATTGACAGTGGTTGCAACTTCCGAGTGACGATCACATGCTGGTAAAAATGTAAGGAACTAGCTCCGGACCGCAAAGTGTGTCTGAGGAAACCATTTGCAGGCTCTCTGATTGATAATGAAATTACTATAACCTACCATTCCTACACGGTATCTATCATAATAGGTTGGATAAATATTGAAGTCGGTACCATTTGGGGTTGTTTAAATGCAGTAACTCCGAGACATTGGATTTTGACACGTTAAATAACTCCTGGGGGATACAATTCTGACACCTAATAGCAATGCTCCTATCTAAGTTTCAGTAAGCACACTTCACTACCAGATAAGATATTCCCTAGCTTTGGCTGGTCTAAATTTGAATTATTTTAAATGTTTAATAATAATAATGTTATTTGCTTTACGTCCCACTAACTACTTTTACGGTCTTCGGAGACGCCGAGGTGCCGGAATTTAGTCCCGCAGGAGTTCTTTTACGTGCCAGTAAATCTACCGACACGAGGCTGACGTATTTGAGCACCTTCAAATATCACCGGACTGAGCCAGGATCGAACCTGCCACGTTGGGGTCAGAAGGCCAGCGCCTCAACCGTCTGAGCCACTCAGCCCGGCATTTTAAATGTTTACGCTATTGGTTTCACATTCTACTACTGTAAATAATTTTACGGTTATCGGATACGTCAAGGTGCCGCAATTTAGTCCCGTAGAAGTTAAAGATTTAATGTGCCTGTCTCTTACCCGAAAACCCGATGTTTGATTTTTGGTCAGGGATTTTTACGTGGATCTGATTGCTGGCTCATTGTCCACACAACCTACGTGAAAAGAATTGAGGAGCTATCTGTCGGTAAGATAGCGGTCCTTGTACAGAAAGTGAAGTACCGGTATAATGGCCAAGACGATTCGTTACGCTGACCACGCGTTACCCCGTGATCTAATGATCTTCGGACTGAGCAGAGGTCGCGTTGTAGGTGAGGGCCAATCAGGGCTAAAGCACCATGCGTTTTCTTTTTTTAAGAGTTTTTTACGTACCAGTTTATCTATCGACACGAGGCTCGCGTATTTGAGCCCCTTCAAATACCACCGGACTGAGCCGCGATCGAACCGGCCAATTTTGACTCAGAAGGCCAGCACTTCTACCGCCGGAGCCACTCAAGCCAACTTTAGTTCTTTACTATTACCAGCCCAAGCCCCTATAGAGGTAGCCTGTTTGTCGCTTACCCAGGTTCGTTTCCCGACATGACCAAAATGTCAGTCTTAACTATAAGCTGGAATGGGCTCAATGAGAACCTCTCTGATTCGAGAGGTAGTGGACCAAGTCATTAGAGCTGAGCAATTTGGCTGATGACTTCGCCACGCTGCAGGCCGTCTGGCTGGATAGAAGATGCATTTTTCTTAAGCAAGCTTTCATTCCATACACTGAAGGGGTAGGGCGGACCTCTTAGAGGATAATGCCGTCTGTCAGGCAAACGAGATTTGCAGATGATTTGAGGTGCGGAGAAGGTGAGAGGGTAACGGCCGTAGCCTATAAAAGGATCTGTCCCGGCATTCGCCTTAATTCAGGAGAATGTCAAACCACGGATTGGTAGGACAGCCGTCGGTGAGGACCAGTAGCTCCACCTCCCCCGAACGCAGAGCTGCAAGGCTAGCCAAAACTAGCCGCTGTTAAGCCATAGCCTGCTCTATTCGGTCGATGCGTATTGGCAAACAAGAACCTTAACCCTCTAGTGAGCACTCAAACTTATATGAGGTCCCTAGTGTGTGTTTTATTCCCTGCACCTTTTGGTACTTCCCTTTAAGAATGCATGCAAAATAATGACTCCGTATTTTACTTCGGATTGCATTAAAGTTATTTATACTTCTACTTAAGTGAAAGGGATGAAAGCGGGAAACATCGTGGAAGTCTCTCGTACAAGTTTCACATTTGCTAAGTTACTGATGTAAATACGTCCACTGCTGCTATTTGTTTTATGTCGCACCGACACAGATAGGTCTTACGGCGACGATGGGACAGGAAAGGGTTAGGAGTGGGAAGCAAGCGGCCGTGGCCTTAATTAAGGTGCCTGGTGTGAAAATGGGAAACCACGGAAAACCATTTTCAGGGCTGCCGACAGTGGGGTTCGAACCTACTATCTCCCGAATACTGGATACTGGCCGCACTTTAGCGACTGCAGCTATCGAGCTCGGTAAATAGGTCCACAAAAAGTAGTGTAATTAGAGAGTAAAACTGTTTTCTATGGGAGAAACATGTGCTCCTTCCAATGAAACTACTATTTAACGTGCAGACAGCATTTTACCATTATTTTCCGGAAAAATGTGAAGCCTCATATGAGGCTCTTACAAGTTTCAAAGAAAACAGGTCGGCGGTTCCCGAGTAGGCTTCTGTATACAAGTGGCCACGGTTAGTCTGTGGTCTGACAGCTTTGTTCTCCTACCGACCAACCGAGTAGAGGAGAGGTGGCCACGGCACTACCGTGTCTCTACGCCTCTGTATTCGGGAGACGGAGAGAGTCCGTTCCCTACCTCGCCTGTTCGGAGAATAGTTTTCCGTGGTTTTCAGTTCTCCTGCACTAAAGCGAACGCCAGGACAGTTCCTAATTTAGGCCACGCCGCCAACCCCCTTACCTTCTCCGTACATCTCCTTCACTATATCAAATCTCCCTGGCCTGAAACGGCATGTGGCCTCCCTAGAGGCCTGGTGCAGGTATTTTTATTTGACGGCCATAGGCGACCTGCGCGTCGTGATGAGTATGGAATGATAATGAAGGCGGTGCATACACCCAATCCCCGTGCCAGGGGAATTAACTAATTATGGTTAAAATTCCCGACCCTGCCGGGAATCAAACCCGGGACACCTGTGACCAAAGGCCAGCACGCTAACCATTTAGCCATGGAGCCGAAGTCCCTGGCCTGAAAAAAGGCCTTACCGTCTTGGAGGCCCCCCGTCCTTTTCAGGAATGGAATGACATCTTGTGTAGTAGTACTCATACGGTAATTATTGTAGAGAATGCGATTGTATCTTGAAAGCTTTCAATGAATGGAAATACCTTACTGTTTGCTTCGGAATGAAAAAGTGTGCACGAAATGGTTAACGGTGTGTACATGTGCCACAAATTTATTTTGTGTTATTCTTACCTTTGTTCTGCCATCATTAGTTGAGGTGAAGGTGATTTCTTTTTAGGGCAAATACAACTAGATAACGATCTCATCTTAACTCTGATTACAAGAGAACAGGAGAAACTAGAAATGGCCCGAATCTTCATGCAATGAACATATCGGCAAGAAAAAAGTGTTTAAATGCGAAACGCCCAGTTACTGACTTCTAGCACGTAACAAAACACGGACATCTCGGCTTTCCATAAAATTTGTAGCGATAGATTTCCAGCCTTTAGCCCTAGTATGGCAGCGGGCTAGTACGTTCGATATTTCCAAAGTGCTGATTGATGGCTAGTGCACCGTTGAGACACTGTAGCAATTCTCCTCTGTAGATCAATGTAGGGAGAGTGCGCTAGGGGAGATACCTAACTCCTCGTGTATAAATGTCTCTCTTTGGAGTTTATGTCTGAAGTTAAGTTCCAGAACGGAACCATGATTTTTGATAAAATATTCCTTGTCCTATACTATCCATATAACTTAACTATGTAACGCCCTGCGTGACATATTTATCACATAAATTATTAGAATTTACACAGGATCATGTGGTGGCATTTTCTCCTACTGTTTATTGAAACACGTGATCGTAAATAGCATCTGATACAAAATTGGTTTAACTTCACTATTAGCCAATTCTCGTTAATTTCTTGGCGTCATCCGACATTTGATATGGAAAATACGAAATATAACAACTACCGCAATGTATTCTTCATCCTGGCCTTTTATCCAATTTCTTGGACTCAGCACTCCTTGCGGATATGGCCCACTTGTACGGACGGATGCCCTTCCTGACATTAACCCTACGTGGAGAGTTGCATTCAGTATTGTACTTTTCTGTGGTGGTTTGTATTGTAGTGTGTTGTGTATAGATGAAGAGAAGAACACAAACACCCATTCTCCAAGCTAGAGGTATTTATCATATGTAGTTAAAATCTCCGACCAGACGGGGAATCGAACCTGAGACCCTCTGAACCAGAGTCCACAACGCTGACCATTCAGCCAAAGAACAGGACATTTCTGCGTTGCATTAACAACTGAAACTATTTCACTTTTACACATACAGTAGGTTTACATAGATAATTGAGGAGGTTTAGCACAGACGGGTGAAATGGATTGGCAGTATTCATTATCTACTGTTTTGATTGATTAATTTGTAAGATTACTAAGCCTAGATAGCTAATTTTTCAATGATGTGGTGGATGCACATGTTTCTGAGCAGGAATTCATGAGAGAATGTTTCTTATAGATAAGTATAAGCCTATTCTTATATGGCTCTGATTTCTACGACGAAATATTTTTATCTTAGCCTTTTTTCTTTACAAACATAATTAAACAAATGTATAGTTTTTTAATACGGTAACAACTTGTTTATTGATCATATGCCGTTCTCGAAGTATTATTAAAATGTTTTGTGTCGATAAAGCCAAGTGATCCTTTTTTTTTCGTTTAGTTATTTAGGATTGAAGATAACGGATATCGCGAGAAGTAAGTTGCCAAAATAGTAAATACAAAAGAATGTTACGAATGTGAAAAACAAATTTCTGGTCCTCTAAATAATTTTTCAACTAAATTTAATTTCTTTCACGTTATACTTCCAAGTCAACATGCCATATTTTGGTAGATTTAAGGGCGTACGTATATGCATAATTCCAGAGATGTCAGGCCAATGAAATCCAAGCCCTAGTCATGTATTTTCCATCTTCCTTCCTTACTTCCTTCCTTACTTCCATCCTTCCTTCCTTCCTTCCTTCCTCTTTCCAATTACTTGAGGTAGGCATGTTAAACCTCCATTATAGTTTCTGTTGTGGTACTAATTATCTACAATTGGGTGAACTCTTCCAAATCAGTTCCCATTGCAAAGTTCACTGGCTCTAACATCACGCCCTAGGCAAGTTTAGAAACGAATTAATACAATTTTATATTCGATTAGTAGTCGATATGAACAGTGACTTCCGGTTTATTTTGTATTATCAATTACCATTTAAAAAAATCGTTTTATTCCATTCTACTGTTTCACAATTATGGACCTCCACTTCGACCCACGAAGTAATTGCATGAATTGAAGCACTACACTTAAGAAGTTTGAGATTTGCCAAACACTGAAAGCATATTTCTTCTCTGCAGAGGTAGTTTCAACGAGATAACTATCATTTATTTTGTTTCACACAAATTTGATCCACAGAGAGGAGTGAGTACTTGTAACTGAAAGGTTTCATTACTGGGATACTTCATATGAGTGTTATTGTATGTGTAATTTGAGTCTTTGAAACAGACGAGCTTTCCTCCAATTAAAATTACTGAGAAACCATTTCAGAAAATTAGTTTCATTTATTGAATTTCCAACTAAATCATTCAGTCGAACACAATTGATGTTTTTAAATTACTCTGCAATATATTTCTGCAATTTGCAATTGCACATGTTTAATGTTGCAACTTCGTTCTCGAGGTGGTTGATAGCTAGCAAGTCGAAGACTTCTGCATGAAATTGTTAATGAAAACGTATAATCAGATCTGGAGTGAATGTTGAAATAACGTGGGACAGAACGACGTTCTTATATCAATTAGTGCCTAGAAACGACATTCGGAACTGTCAGTGGCGCCACTCCCCAGACATTGTAGTGGTTATGATGTCCATGATGATGATGATGATGATGATGATGATGGTGATGATAATTATGCTAGAAACAATTAATTTGAAAAATAATCCTGCGAAATGTAGCTCAGAGCAGGATTTAGATCAACTTAAAGGCCACTCTCACTATGTCAACCGTAGCTTTGATCTCTGGCAAACCACAGCTCTCGACCACTGGCGTTGATTGGACCACCGAGTGGGTAGAACGCGGGTGACAAGCAAAATCGACCTGAATAGCCGCAGTTCAGTGCATGGGTTGGAGCTGAATTTGCAAATGTGGGGACATTGTTAAATTAGAGGTGCCTATACTTTGTATATTTCACTTAAAATGTTGCGAGCAGTACAGTTGACTGCGTAATGAATTGATTGATTGATTGATTGATTGATTGATTGATTGATTGATTGATTGATTGATTGATTGATTGATTGATTGATTGATTGATTGATTGGTTGATTCATTCATTCATTCATTCATTCATTCATTCATTCATTCATTCATTCAATGAATGAATGAGTTAGTGTAAGAGTGCTGTATAAAGATGAAGAGAAATGTATTAAACACAGCACAAACAACCAATCCTTGCTGAGTAGCTTATAGGGTAGAGCGCTTATCTTCAGAGCTCATGTTGATGGGTTCGATCCTGGCTCAGTACGGTGGTATCTTAAGGTGCCCAAATACACCAGACCGGTACCGGTTAATTTACTGATGCGTAAAAAACTCCTGCGGGACAAAATTCCGGCTCATTGGCGTCTCCGAAAACCGTAAAGTTAGTTAGTGGGACGTAAAGGAAGTGACTTAGAAGAAACAGGCCTCAAAGCAGAGAAATTATAGTCATTTAAAATCTCCAAGACCGCCGGGAATTGTACCCAGGTCCTTCTGAACCGATGGCGAGTACACTGTCCATTCAGCCAAGGAGGCGGAATTTTAAGTTATCCAACTACTGTATGTTCACTAATTATAAACTGGTGTTCACCGGTAGGCTTACATGTTTTACGAATTTTCACTGTATATATTACATATTTAAAATTTGTATACATTTCTGACTCTACTGTTTAGGTAGAAGAAGAAGAAGGAGGAGGAGGAGAAGAAGAAGAAGAAGAAAGGTACGGAGCGAATAATGCACTAAATACGCCAGCCAAAGGAATTAGAGCCTGCTCTACCCTCCTGTGATTACCTTTCAATTCATTAGCTCTCTCTACTCTTAATGAATGGGCTGGCACTGCCTTTGAAAATGTTGCGACCAGGGAATCCTTCACCCGTGATTAAAGAGGAAGAGCCCTGTGATAGGTGAGTCGAGGACCAGGCTGATCTCACCTCATGGGCGTGGCAAGATTTATGTAAAAATGTTTCTAAACACATATACAAATATTAGCAATTAGGACACTTGGATAATTTTATAATTTTGAAAACAATGTTGTTATCCGTGTTCCGAAAATACTAAATATTGTACAAAAACTTACAATAATGGGGAAGAGATTGGGAAAAGAGTTTCAAATACAACCAAGTCTACGGTGTGAAGCTGAGTTTTTCCTTAAATCGTGTAGCCTCATCTACCGTGTGCAGGCATATTGATATTTAGTGACAATTAGTCTGCCTACGAGTTCATTCAACGTCCTGCTACACTCTACCACATGGTAGATAAATGAATCACTGCTGAGCGATCTATGGCTGCGATTTAGTTAATTTCGCCCAAATTTGCCACCATAGATCTGCTAAATGCCGAGAGCATACGGCATGGAGAGTTGAAAGTTCTCTGTCCTAAGTTCGGACAACCAATGACGTGAACGAATCTGCCATCTTTAAATGCAGATGTCGATACTCTTCTAATGCATCCCAGAAGAGATCTGTTTTGCTGTGATTATTTGGTGGTATTTTTGTAGTAATTTCGTTGAATATTTCATAAAATATAAACAGGTTCGTAACATATTTCGTGGATGTTTATAGAAAACCACATATAAACCAACCATCCCTTTCTATCGACAAGGATATCAGCTGTGTGATATCGAAGTCATAGGATTAATGGCTGGCGCTAGGGGAAATATTCCTGTCTTTTTCATCCAGTTGTGCAGATCATTTAACCTCAATCAGGCATTAATAAAAGAAATTGCAGTGACTGCCTTGAAATATTCAACCCAACACCTGAAGAATCATATCTCCCAAACTTTTTAATGCAGCAACATACAGTATGTCAAATGTACTAGCCAACTCATGATGTCCTCAAGGGCAATTTCCAGTTGAGGAAAGTCAAAATAAATAAATAGAATAAATATAACACACAAAATTGTAACGATACTACTAACACTTACCAGCGGTTCGTACGCCTTGAATTTATTTTCGTGACCATTTGTAGAATTGATAGACACCGAAGATTGTGTCAAATTGTAGTATGCGGTAGTTTCGAGTAATAGTGGAGAGGAAGAAAAATCGCTTCAGTTTTGTGTTGCCCTTTTCTGAGAGGAGACTGCCTTACTTTATTCTGAAAGTTGAAAAGCAAAGCTTTTTCTCACTTTTCAGAATGGATCGCGACGAAATAAAGTGCATGGTATATCTGGACGTTTTTTCTTTAATACTGGCAGGTTAAATGAAAATAGATTGGCAGCTTTTGCATTAGTTCCATTTAGATAGAACGACCCCAGTAACTATCTAAAACAGAATCATGATGAATATAGTAACTGAATAGGTGCGGTAGTACAGTGCTCTAAAATGTTTAGCATATTCTAGTTCTGTGCACTTTTTATTTTGCTATATACATGTACGTAATTTATTGTACATTACAAAGGGTATATATAGAGTAAAATAGCATGCAGTCAGCTATGCAAATGCAACATAAACACAACAAACGCACAACTTTTGTAATGTGGGTTTTAGAACATAAAATTTCCGTTCATTGTGTGGCATATCAATACCATGTATAACCACTTCGGGCTCTGCGGCAAGCATGAACACGATGTGGCATACTCAGTATCAAAGAATCCAACTTGTCTGGTTGAAAATTAATCCACTCTTGGATAACAGCCTCAGTCAATTGCTGAATGTCAACAGGAGGATTAGGACGGTGGGAAATTGCTTTCTTCAGTTCACGGCATGCATGCTCAACATAGTTTACGCCCGCAGAATTTTCCGGCCACACCAATCGCTATAAGCCGTGCGTCTTAAATAACTGATTGACCACTCTGGCTCCACGGTATGAGTGTAAATCCCTCGCTCACTATGACAGAAAATCCTGTACCTACAGCTTGGATGATGTCTATGTATATGTCGGACCAGTAATTTATGTCGGATAGGAATCAGAGGCGTACGTCGACCAAACTTTATCTCATTCCAAAACATGACGAAATCTCATTGCTGCTGATGGCACACCAGGGCTCGTTCCATCTTTCGCATGATCATGTACAGACTCTAATGCTAATGTTGTAGGTCTATTGGAGCAAGCTTATGGTTGCCTCATCAGAAAAAAGCGCACGTTTCCACTTTTCCCGCGTGGCTTATGAATTGTTGCCCACCTCACACGAGCCACCCTGTGGTGTTATTTAAGAGGATCTTTTAGGGAGAGGCCTCCTTGATATCAGTCGTCAATCGTGCAGCCTATTTCGCACTATCTGATCTGACACATTCACTCCTGTAGTCCTCCAAAGATCACGGCGGAACTAAGTGGCACTAGTAGTTGGCCTACGACATGCTGAAAGCAACAAATACCGATCCTCCCCTGCAAGTCACTTTGCGTCGGCGTCGGATCGTTGTATATCAGTAACCGTTCGAATCTCTCTCAACATTTTCCGAAATCTAGGGATATCATTCTCACTCACTGCAACACGAGCTACGACATTCATTTGTCATTTTTGTTTACGATTTGCTTTACGTCGCATCGACACAGATAGGTTTTATGGCGACGATTTGATAGCAAAGGGCTAGAAGTGGGAAGGAAGTGACCGTGGCTTTAGCTAAGGTACAGCCCCTGCATTAACTACTGGCCACGGCCGCTTCCTTCCCTCTTGTCATCCTTCTTGCAACAACGTCGTAATTCGAATGCGGTCGGTAGCAATAATAGGAACCCCTATCATGTTTACCTCAGGCCTACACGTGCTGTTTACACACCTTTGACGTTAAAAGAGATGCTGTTAAACTGACAGACACGAGAAATGCGTCGTATTAGACATACATCGAACCTCTATTTTATTTACTACAACTCGCCTATCATTATTCTTTTATTTTAGATTGTGAAGAATATTCTTCTTATACAGGTCTTTTAAATGTAAGCATTGTCTCTGTATTTTATTTTTATACGTCATTTATCCCTTTTAATTTATCTCCCATTTTTCATAATTGTATTAAGAGAAAGCGTGGTATGATATTTCAGTAAAAGAGTAGGTCTTTAAATGAAACACGAATCGCCGTACTAAGTTCTTAGTGAAAGTTATCTTCCTTAATCTTAATTTCTTGTTTCCAAATCTGATATCCGTGCATATTTTAGTGCATAATATATAAATTCTTCTTCTGAAAGTGCTTGCAAATTTATTAATGTAGAATAATTTAATAGGGCCTATGTTTACGAAAATATGGGTCATTCTTTCTTACAATGGTCGGGCGCGATTCCGTTTGACAATAAGATCATGGTCGAAACAACTAACATTATCTTCAGCCAGTCTTTGCACAAAAGAATTACAAAGAAACAGGGGAATTTGACTCCCAATGATTTTTTTTATTATGACCTTCTTCCGTAGGACATTTGTCCATCACCAATGTACAATGATAAAAAAAGTTACAGAAAATAGAAAAGGGACAACAAGTTAAAAGACATTTGAAATAACAGAAATGACCTAGAATAGAGCAAAAAAGAAAGTAAAACACACTTCTGATAAAGACAATTGTTTCTTTAGATACTTACACCAATATTTGTCAAATATGTTGCAATTGCACTGTACACACGCAAGTCTCCAGTTGCCAGTAATAGCTGAATATTTGTGGGTAAGGAAACCCGAAGATGCACAAAGGTAGCGAACAATTCTCTTCTAAAGTATATTCTACTGCACTCGAAGATGATGTGGTTCACATCTCCTGTGTTTCTTGTGCTACGCGGACATTGTGCGGATTGGAAGACTCCAATTCTGTTGAGGTGAGCGGGGAATGAAGCCTGGTTAAATCTCATCCGAATGATGGTAGTTACTTGGCCTCTGGGCCATCTGACGTCTTGATACCATGGTTTGTGCGGGCTAGCTGACTGAATGCAGGCATAGTATCGTCCTTTGTGTTGAGTAATCCTGTTTTACAGAGCTGTCCATTCAACACACGTTTTTCTTCTGCTAGTTACATAAAAATCAGTACAAGGGAGGTGTAATGAAATAAATAAGCCAGTGCGTGCGCCTTGTTTGGCCAGACTGTCAACCAGATCATTGTATGGAAATCCTGCGTGTCCTTTCACGCATAAAAAGGACACACATTTTCCGCGCGATTTCATGACAGACGATAATTCTAATATTCATAGATGCAAGAGTGTGTTCGTATGTTTCTTCGAGGATGTCCCAATTTCCTAATAGCACTTTGAAAATCTGAAGTGATAAGTATCTTCTGAGGATTTATTGATTGTGAATACAGTGCCTCCCGGATGGAGGCAAGTTCAGCAGTGTAGATGGATGCTTCAAAGGGAGTAGAAAAATGACCATATGCCTGTGTTTGCACTCAAAAATATGCAAAACCAACAAAATCTGTAAACTTTGCACCGTCGGTATAAATGCGGATGTGGTCTGACCAGGTAGATTCAATGAAATCAATTACTTGTTTATTTGGAGCAGGTTTTTCTGGTAGGTACCTCGGGACATAATATGTGAAAGCTGGAGATATCGAGCAGGCGTAGTTAAACTGAAATGCCGGAATTGTGTGCGACTTCAAAGTCAGGGAGATACAGAACTTCAGTTCTCTGAAACTTTCTAAAAGTAGAGGTGGGTGTTTTCCATGATATGCTCCATACTGGTTATGTAGAAGGTGTAAGCTCTTGAATAACGGGTGATCCCCAGTGTAGAACGTTGAAGGAGAAATTTTGTTGCCGGTAGTTTCCTTCACAAATGCAGGAGTAGTTCATGAGCTTCGACCTGTAGAGCATTTGTAGGCGGTGACGACAAAGCACCAAAATATACTCTGAGAGCACAAAATTTCAGGACATTTAATTTCTCCAGAACATACTTTAAAGCGTTGATGTACAACATACTGCCATAGTCAATAACGGTCCGTACCAAGGAGCGGTAAAGAATTAGCTAAGAGGCGGGAACAGCGCCCCACCAAGTGCGGGTTAAGAAACGAAGGAAGTTCACTGCACGCAGTGCCCGTGTCTGGATGTAAGCAATATGTCCATTCCAAGTTAGTTTGCTATACAAATGCATCCCCAAGGGGCGGACAGTAAACAGGAAAAGAACATGGTCCAAGTTGAATTGTAGGAGACTGAAGAACCAGTTTCCTTTTGGTGAATATAGTTACCTATGATTTTGAAAGAGAAAGTGCAAGTCCACTCTGTGTAGTCCATTCTTGAAGACACTGTGACGCGATGTGCAGATGCTGAAGAGTAATTGTCAAATTGATTGAAGATGTGAAAATGCAGACGTCACCAGCATATTGCAAGACACGTATGGCGGGACTAAATATTGCGTCCAAGTCAGAGGTGTAGATAGCATAGAGTAAGGGACTTAATACACTGTCCTGTGGAAGGCCTTTAGAGACTGTACGAGGTCCAATAAAAGTAGGGCCGTTCCGAACGTATATGGTGCGTTCTTTAATCAAAGTCGCAATCCCGAAAATAAGAGTTCTTGGTAGTTTCAATGCTGCTAACTTACGCAGCAGTAGAAATGCGTCCACATTGTCGTAAGCAGAACCAACGTCCAAGCAGATTGCGGCCAGATAACCTCAAGTTTGGAAAGTACCCTAGATGTCAGTGGTCAGTATACTGAGACGATCCATGTTTCTACGTCCTCTTTGAAATCCATGTTGAGATACAGGCAGTATCCTGCAGTGTTCCAGAAACCACTTTAATCTGTTTTAACCATCCGTTCTATTGTTTTAACCACGCAAGAGGACAAAACTATTGGTCTGTAAGATGTTGCATCTTGAGGATCATTACCGGGCTTTAACAAGGGCACCACTTTTTGAGTAGTCCAGTCTCCCAGTAGTGGGCAATGTGTCCACATTGAATTAAAAATCTGGACAAGGAGAATTTGAGCCGAGAGAGGCAATTTACTAAGCATGGAGTATTGTATGGTGTCCTTTCCCGAAGCAGTATTTTTACAGTCTTTAAGAGTTCGCTGAAACTCATGCAATGTAAATGATCGTGTGTGGAAGTTATTGGGATCGTCGTAGACGTCATCCATTGTATCTATGGGTTGAGGCACAAATGGAGGTTCGGTAATGTCAACAAGCTGTTCTCCCAACTCTGCAATGTTGGATGGAAAATATGTTATGTAGCTATCTGTCCGGAGGCCTCTGATTTGCGACCATATTGCAGTCAGATGGGTATCTTTATTAATACGTTCACAAAAATTCCTCCAGATTTGACTTTTTCGATTGTTTCAAGTAATGTTTCACTTTGGAATTCGTCTGTTGGTACAACACATAATTATTCCAAGTAGATTGGTGTCGGTACTGCTTAAAAGCTTGCTTACGCTTTGCAATCATCAATGAACATCCTTGGTCTCACCAAGAGGTTTGGAGGTCCTCGTTTAAGAGTGTATGGGTGCTTTTCAGGTATTGAAAGGTAGGCGGCAGAATGTATTACTTTCAGGAGAGCAGTATAGTCTTCTAACGGGGCTAACGGAGTTCAGAATAGCTGGTGATCGTTGTAGATTTTGGAAGTGTAGGTTTACCAGTCTGCAAGTTTTGTGTACCACTTGGTGGACGGGTAAATAGTGCATGGTGAGATATAAAGAGTATGCAACAAAATTTCATTCGCATAATGGTCCGAACTTATGACATACAGCCAAGTTTTCCAGGACAATGTGTTCAAGAGAGTAGAAGAGCACGATGTAACATCAACAGCAGAAGGACGCTGTCCAAGTCGAGGGACGTGAGTTGGAGATCAATCATTTAAAATGAAAACGTTCGCAGCATTGGTGAACACACAACCCCAGGTTTCACAATGTGCATTTAGGTCGCGACATATTAAGTGTGGCGGGTCGAGTTGTGATAGCAGAGTGTACAATTCGTTAAGCTCAATCACACAACGAGGATAACAGTGTAAAAGGCTTGGGAGGCAAGTCTATCCGTACAGCTACGGCCTGAAAGGACGCCACTTGTCTACAGTTCAGAGGGATCATGTCGTAGGCCTACTTGAGAGGAAATAATGAGAGCTGCTCCACCGTAACCCATCCACACGATCATCTCTGCACACTCTGAAACCCCTAAACCGCACGTCCAAACCTGGAGATGTCCAACTTTCAGATATGGCAACGACAGAGATCTGCTTGTCATGAATCTCCTTTAATAAACAGTCTTTTTAGTTGTCGAAGAATGAGCATTCCACTGCAATATTTTTAGGTTAATTGACATTGTTAATGCACCGAGAAATCATTTCACGTAATTCTTCATACATTGGGGGCCTGTCGAAGATGAGGTTATTCCTTGTAAAATATGTAAAACAATATTATGAACATTGGATATTAAGACATCCATCACAAAAGGAGAACTAATCTTTGAAACAGAGTTCATTTGGGAGGGAATACGATGAGGTTGAAGTGTCTAGGGTTTTTGTCTGATGGGGCCTTGTGGAAGTTCATGAGGGGAATAAAACATAAGTGGTTGCTCATAATCACGGGAGACAGGCGTTGGGGCTAGGGGCGGTTTTTTGAAGACAATGAATCTATTAGAGCGCTGATCTGGGAGCGAGGGGAAGGTCCGTTCATCTTCGATGGGAAGGGTTGATCCCACTACCTCTGCGTAGAGTAGGTGTTCCAAAAGGTTGATTGCGTCCTTGAAAGGAATATTCCTAGTAGATAATATTTCGTTCACCTCCTGCTGTTTAGAGTATTCTGGGCAATCTTTACTTTGGCAATATGTGAACCATTACAATGTACACACACTAATTGCAAGGATGGGCACTATGCTACAGGGTGCAGATTACCACATTTAGCGCATCTTCCCCTAGAACAACAGTATAGCTGAGTGTGGACAAACCGTAAACACTTAAAACATTGGCGTACAGAAGCAACGTATCGGGTGACCTCACACCGCATACCGTTAATAGACACATTGTGCGGCAAAAACTGGAAATCGAATTGTACTACACATGTTTTAGAGGGTTACTTTCTTGTGTGCCACTGTGATGGATTTCCTTCATCATACGGCTTACCCTGCGGAGCAAATGTTTTGTAGGAGCTCTTCGTCACCTAGACTGACATCAACGTTACGGAAAACTCCTTGGCGAGTAATTACACGATCTGGAACATAAGCTTGCAATTGTTTCTAGTAAGTTAGCAGCTCGAGCTGTTTTTAAGTCAATCTTGATTCTGTTCCGTGCAATGGGGCTCATGTTCAAAATGGTAGACCTAATTTTTGGTACACTACTTTAAATCAATTTCCCTAATACCATGGTATGAAATTTTCCAATATTACCTGCCGTACCAACTACGTAAATATAGAATGGGACAGGAGAATCATCCTTGTATCTATTTTTTGTTGTTGTACGCATAGGGGGAAGGGCGCGTGTTAACTGTACTCGGAAGTTCTTCTGATGACAGCAAAGATATATGTTTACCTCGTAATTCAGGAGTGGGTGTCTCTAACTTCTTTCATTGTTGTGTAGCTGTAGATCTATCGGACGCTTCTGGACTGTATTGCTTCGAAGCTCCATTTCTACGTCGTAATGCTGGTCTTCATAGAGGGTTTGGAGAGCTGCCTTCATTGTAGAATGTAAAGAAGGCGTGGGAAGATCCTCTACGGCATTGTTCGGTAGAATATGGGGAGGGTTACACTGTGACCCGAGTCAAATAGTAACCACTTACGGGGAGCTCAGCTGGTTCGACCTATCCGGTGCGCTCTCGAAAGCAGACTAATCCAATAAATTGACATACGAGTCCGTGTGATTCCTTCATTTCCCTCTCTACCGCATATTCCAGGTCGAACCAGGGAGGCGTATGGACAGGCGGGGAAGCAAGTACCTTCCCCTCTGTGCGTGTTTGGTTCATGGTAGATCTCCCATCATTCATTCTTTCCATGTGTTATGTTTCAGCATGGAACTGACCAATAAAAGAGAGTGTGTAAGCTGGTACCGGGTGGTTCTTAGGGCTGTACTGACTTACAGGCGGACCCCGTGATTGCAAATTCAGTGTCCGTATATGCCAGTCCCAAGCAAGTGTTTATTATATTTGTTTACCGAGTAGTTCAGATTTGTTTAACCCTAGAATGGTAGACTACGTAAAAATGGCGCGTCTGTCCTGAGCAGGCGCATCCCTCCTTTCCGCCATTCAACGTTATCGCTTGTCCGGCCGGAAGTGCATCCGCTAATCAGAAGTGGACACGAATGGCACACGTGCTCCCTCCAGTTCGTCTACAGCTTCCCCCCATTGAAACTCTACCAATGCATGTAAATTTCTGCACGTCTGTTTGACGTATGTCTAACAATAATGGGTCTTCTCTTCACCTACACTACCTATATGCAGTACACATACACATTTATGTACAATAAATATTTAATTAATAATAAATATTTCTAATTGCAGAATGGCGAAGTGTATGAATAATGACGAGGCGACAGCTGCGCTTTTAGGAGAGATGTCACATGAGTCGGTAAGTGAAGAAGACAATGTGGAAGTGTGCTCTGATTCTGAGGAATATAATTCTGACATTGATGAAGACTATGTGCCAATTGAAGATGATATCATATATGAAGAATTGAGTGAAGTAATCCATGACGTAGAGGTGGAATAACATAGCAACTCCGGAAAGAAAGATCCCGTCACAAGTGGAGGTAAAAAGAAGAAAATATTACAGAATAGAGGAAAGAGCAGCAAGAAACGGCAAAAGGAGACCTCCAGAATATCTACTCAACGTGGAGCTCCCAGTGGAAGTGTTTCTAATCCTCTAGTTCAGGGTGATAAACTCATAATGACTGGACGAAATGGATTTCAGTGGACAACAAAGAAAAGGAAAAATGAAGGGAAAACTCCACAAAGGAATGTTGTACATATATACGTCAATGGGTAAACCCGAATGTTTGGACCTATTCTGAACCTAGTGCTTGCTTCCGTTCCTTCTTTACTATGGATATACTCGAAACAATTCTCAAATATACGAATGAGGAAATGGATCGCCAAAGAAGCAATTATAATGAAAAACAAGGAAGGACCCTACTATAAGTAGTATAACTATGGACGAACTTCTCGGTTATCGTTATTTGGTTATACTCGCTGCAGCTCTGAAGAATAACCATCTGGCGACATCTAAATTGTTTGATGCAACTTTATGTGGTGAACGTTATCGGGCTACTATTTCAGAAAGAAGATTCAACTTCTTCACAAATTGCCTGAGATTTGACAACAAAGGTACCCGTGATGAGAGAAGAAATGCGAATAGACTTGCTCCTGTTTCTGACATTTGGGAAATGTTATTGAAGAAATGCCGAGGAACACTCCAGGTTCTTACATGACAATGGCCGGACTGAGTGGCTCAGACGGTTGAGGCGCTGGCCTTCTGACCCGAATTTGGCAGGTTCGATCCTGGCCCAGTCCGGTGGTATTTGAAGGTGCTCAAATACGTCAGCCTCGTCGCCATAAGACCTATCTGTGTCGGTGCGACGTAAAGCCCCCTAGCAAAAAAAAATACGTCAGCCTCGTGTCGGTAAATTTTCTGGCACATAAAAGAACTCCTGCGGGACTAAATTCCGGCACCTCGGCGTCTCCGAAGACCGAAAAAGTAGTTAGTGAGACGTAAAGCAAATAGCATTATTATTATTATTATTATTATTATTATTATTATTATTATTATTATTATTATTATTATTATTATTATTACATGACAATTGATGAGAGGTTGGTTGGGTTCCGTGGAAAATGCATATTTCGTGTGTACATGCCCGCAAAAACTAACAAATATGGGCTAAAAATAATCGTGACGTGTGATGCAGGAACATTGGAAAAGGTACCGCACCTGCAAACGTGCCGGCAGCTCAGTATTTGGTGGAAAAACTCTCTGCTAACATACAAGGAACTAACCGGAATATTACAGTGGATAGATAGTTCACAAGTGTACCCCTAATTGAATCCCTGTTGGCACTAGATATTACTGCTCTTGGAACTATTCGAAAGGACAAACCTGAACTACCTTCTGAGTTCAAGGACCCCAAGTTTATGCAAAGGAAATTTGAACCCAGTTTGTTCAATTTTCATGAAAATGTGACAGCAGTGTCCTACATGCCGAAGAAAAACAAACTTGTGACAGTCATCTCAACAATGCATGATGATGCATCAATGTGTGAATGACAACAAGCCAGAAATGATCCCTTGTTATAACCAAAGCAAATGTGGAGTTGATGTATTTGACCAGATGTGTTCAAACATGGACTGTGGACGAAAAACCAAACGGTGGTCACTATGGTTTTTCTTTAATATGATAAATATAGCTTGCATAAATTCATTCATGATATATTCTCACAATTTGTGCAGGCTCCATTGTGGAGAAAAAAAAGGCACATTCAAGGTTGGACTATATGATAGAACTCCACAAGCAACTAGCAGCTTCATGGCAATCACAAAGGCTATCCATCCCCACCATGCAAACGAAGGTGAAGACGTTCATGAAGAACTTGCTCGGACAAGATGATGGGCCAAATCCAACGTCAGATTAAAATTACAAGGGACAGAGGAAGTACTGTGCTTTCTGTCCGTCGAGCATCAAAAGAATGACGACTACACACTGCTCCTGCAACAGGCTCATATGCGGCGAAAAAAAAATTTCTAAATGTTCCACTTGATGACAACCTAAGTGTCTGATACTCTTCAGGCCGTGCTCTATCGTTTGGCATATTATACGTCTTAAGTGTGTTTACGCTACCCACTTGTTGAGGCAAAACCAGAAATTTGTAATTCATTTCTTATGTGTTGTTCGTTTTCAACGGAACATTTAACAGTTTCTGTAGGTTTTTTGCACCGTTCTGTGAAACTAGCTTCATTTTGTATTGTGACAAGTGAAATTTTTTGTTTTTGTAAATATAGATAACTTACACGTGGATTCACTTGCTCATTTACCAAAAATTCTTTTGACACGTCATTTTTACGTATGTATACTAATAATAGGTGGGTGATTATGTCTACCATTCTATGGTTAATCAGGCCGAGATGTGTGAATCTATAATTATATTTCATATAAAGAGACGATTCAGATCGAGGCTACGTGCTATGTGCAGTTTAATTTATTTGAATCCTACGTCAAAAACACAATAATACCACGGTATCCCACAATAATAATTTGCAATTTGGGTTCGAGACCTATGTTTCTATTTAAAATTGTGAAATCAAATTTAATTGTAATATTCTTGTAACGTATTTTTTCTTGTTTGGGAAGATTATCATTCTTTTCTCGTACCTACTGTTAATAAATATTTCCACCCATTTATTTCTTCGAGTTCTCATTTACGAATAATATACTCTAGAACCTGGCCTATGATTTTTAGTTAATTTTAGACAGACTTTTCGACCCATACTTTTATGTCCGAACATACCACGCAGCTTCTCCGCTTAGCTAGGCAAAATGGAAGAGAGGGGAAGGTACAATATAATGTAGTTGGTGAATACAAACTTAACTGTTATCTCGGTTTACGTAGCATTAAACTAAGATAAAAGCTTTTAGTCGCGTTAGCGAATACGGGTCTAAGTCTGGCTCCTCGACTGACTGGTCAGTGTAGTGCCCTTCGGACTACGATGGGATAGGAAAAGCCTAGGTGTTGGAAGGAAGCGGCCGTGGCCTTAATTAAGGTACACCCCATTATTTGCTTGGTGTGAAAATGGGAAACCACGGAAAACCATCTTCAGGGCTGCCGACAGTGGGATTCGAACCCACTATCTCCCGGATGCAAGCTCACAGCCACGCGGAACAATTTGGAGAGGGAACAGAACCTCACAACCTCAAAATCAGCACGTGTTGTAAATCCCTTGATTAACGATGCATACAATAACAATGGACAAAATCACATCGGATAAACACACACAAAGTCAAAATAAACACATCCTGAAAAAGAAAACATATATACATTGGACGTCATCGTCTGTGGTCCTTGGTCTCGAACGGTAGACCTCTAGGGCTTTAGATGTCAACTGCCATGTATTACGCACGGCGGCTAATTGCTGACTAACTTAGCAACCGCTGGTCAGTTGCGGAGAGAAGTGAAGAGCGAAATATTTTTACACGCAAACAGAAATCCTGCCTCGGTCTTGATAACGGGTTTGTGTTTATACGCCATTCATTCACAGCGGCTCAGTCGGCCAAAATCGACAGTCTCTACCAGCGTTGGGGACAACAGACCGTTCTTCCCTCGGCTTTCAAACGCATTCTCGTCTTTCAACACATTGTCAAAGAGGTGGGTGTCTTACCTAAACTTGCATCTCATTATGACACATCAAACTGTGTTCCAATATTATGTCGCAATTAAGCCTCACATGAGCCTGTATTCAAATACATAATTCGCACCTCTCATGAGGATAGCCTGTTCTTTTTACGGTTTCTCACGCCTCTAATCTAGAATACACAGGTTCGAATCTAGGCTCTTTTTTGGCCTATTCTGGCCTCTAAGCCTCCTCGGGCTACTTTCACACATACCTAACTGCGGTATCACACACACATATTTCAGCTCTATCTGGCCACGCATCTACCCTCTGTAGGTTCTCATCCCACACACGGGTACGAATTAGTCTGTTGAGGTATCTTATAAAAGACCCTTTCTGAATCACGACGGTGTAAGTATCTCTCTGGTCTCGCTGCAAGCTGAAAAACATGCCCCATGCATAATAATGCACACCATAAAGCTGTTAACTATGTCCTCTTCGATACCGGATTCCCGTTAGAATCTCTAGAGTTGAGTTGACCTCCAACTCATTTTGACGCCTTTGGCATCAATGTAATCCTCGCGTCCATTCTTGGCGCAAAAGATATCTACATACAAAATCACGTAACAACCAATAAACAATCATCACCCTAATACCATCTAAGGCGAAGCTAATAAAACACATGGCTGGCGCCTGTCGTCAGCCCCAAGCTATTACTTAACCTACACTTGAAATAAACATGCCTAAGGCATTAAAAGTTATATTTCTAAATATTTACATTACTGAAAAAGCCCTGAGTCTAAGCTGTAGCTACAAGTCATGCGTAAATGCAGTTCAACTCACCTACCTCAGCGCGCCGTCCAGTGCTGCGCTGTGGAATTAGCACTGTGCGCTGGACCCAGAAGCCTGGAACTCGAATACTTGGAACGCCATTACAAATGCCATATTATTCTTTCTCGACCCTTAGCGAATCCTGGAAACTGGATGAAGTATGAGACTCCTCTTCACTGCCTTGTATTTGTTCGCGCACAATGCCGCGACCTAGGCCAAAGGTTATTAACTTAATCTGCTACTTATGATATTAGTCCGACCATGAGTAGAGCCTCTTGTGGATATGATACCCGGTCACAACAAATCCGCATGGCAGTCAACTTACGAGTACCGCACTAAATTGAAGAACTTGATCTACTTACGATATTTATTTACTCACAGTAAATGCTCGGGTGAGCTAGTCTACTCCCTAACTATAGCTTTCTAAATCACTTTGTTAGAGGCACTTTGTCTCTAGGTTTGATTTGAGCGACACGCAGTTTCCGTTGAGCCGGGTACATCCCCCCTCTCACAAGAGATTGTCTTCCGATTAAGTTCAAAATAAATCTTACTTCCCGTTAGGATTTCCATGAGTGACCTCAAGAACTGCAGCTTGAGCTACGGGGTTCATCTTTCAGCAACTAGCCTTCAGCTCATGCGGCTCTTTATGGCATCTTCCAGTTTCCGTTGATCTGGGTACATCCCCGCTCTCACAAGATACTGTCTTTTCGTACCGGCCGTCCCCTTCCAACGGCTATTTGAATTTATGTAAGGAAACTTTTAACATCCTTACTTGTCACCGCTATGGCGTAAATAGTACTCCATAATTCCAATCAATATTTTCCAGTGTTTTACATTTGCTGAAACCTGCACTCATGTGTAAATAACATCTCAGATTAGCATGCTACTAGGCCTGGAGTGCTCAGATTTGGCTACGTGTTGTTGGCACTACTGGCTTCAAGTGACAAATTCAAACATCTCTGTCTCGCGGTCTTCTTTCTCTTACTCCGACTCAATTGGGAACGCTATGTACGGGGTCTTCACGAGTAAGTTCAAAATAAATCTTACTTCCCTTTAGGATTTCCATGAGTGACCTCAAGAACTGCTGCTTGAGCTACGGGGTTCATCTTCCCCCAAAGCACGGAATTCGTACTCCGCATAGTACTATATTCGAATATTTTATTTATGAAGATTTATGAAGATTTATGAAGATATTTGGACCATAATATAGTGATACGGTACAATAACACCCAGTCGTCTATGAGCTGCCATCTTGGAAGGCTATTATTTAAATTCCGCATTTTACCAGCCAACCAATCTCCGGTAAAATTTTAAACCGAGGTAATGTAGTTGGTGAATACAAACTTAACTGTTATCTCGGTTTACTAGCGTTAAACTAAGATAAAAGCTTTTACTCGCGTTCGTGAATACGGGTCTAAGTCTGGCTCCTTGACTGAATGGTCAGTGTAGTGCCCTTCGCTCCAAAGGACCACACATTCGATTCCCGGCTGGTTAGGGGATTTTAACTGTGTATCGTTAATTCGTATGGGTTAGGGGCTGGGTGTTTGTGTTCATTTCAATACAAATATTCGTCTACAAACAAAACAGCACACTACACACCGCCACAGAAAAGCGCAATAGGGATTATATCTTCATATGGCATTCGCGTTAGGAAGGGCATCCATCCGTAAAACTGGGCCAAGCACTCACATGCACGTCAACGCCAATAAATTTGGAGAAGTCCAAGAAGTGAAATACATTATCAGACCTCATACAGGCCGTGTGTTTAGCAGTTGAGTGCAGGATAGATTAAACATGAGATCTCACCGCATTTATCGCGGCCTGATTGTTGGCGTCAACGTATAGTCGATTCTATCTGCGAAGTCGTACAGGACTTCCACGGACCACGATATGAAGAGAGCACCGCGAGTACGTGAATTCTGGCAAAACGACTGCATCCAGGTTAACTACCGAGGTGTATAATTTGCTAATGACAAACGTCGCCGTCTGGTAGCTCCAATGGTGAGATCGGATAGACAGAGGACTTTCGGAAGGCAAGATGTTTTCTTCCCCCACCCCAAAAAAGTGATCTTAGAGGGATAGAGTGCTATTTTGCACCCCTACTAACATTCTCCTCCTAGATGTTAAATCCCCTTAAAGCGTGGAGTTTGGCAGTCTTCGGAGGCTGCTAAGGTGTTAAATCTGATTATATGTCAAGAAATGAGATTAGAAAGCGGGCATTTCTTCAGAGAACTACATTTACCAATGGAGAATTATCAGGCGGTACATCTTGTGGTAGAGCTTTTCACATTTCATATCATGAAATGAACAATAATATTAAAACTAATAATACATTTTACATTTATTCAGAAAAAACTTGGGATTTTTTTGATACCTTCGTACATAAAACATTCCTTCAAAATTATTTATGAATCATGTTCTATTTTTCTGCTTGCTAGTGAATGTTATTGAATGCCTCGTACATAAGACTCGTTCAAAAATGTGTTTGAGAAACAAGCTCTATTACTGTTACGCTTTTCCTTCCTGTTTGTAAATAATGTTATTATATAACAATGTATGCAGTAATAGTCGTTCCTCATTTCACATACCTGTGTTTTAAGTTAATTATGCCCCCCCCCCCGCCGCAATAATAATTATCCAAACTCGGCTCGCCTGCTGCCATACCATCCAGATCAATCTCCTGGCAATGGGGTACCGAAACCTCGGTCCCACTACTGTACCTCTGCTCACCGCACCTTACAGAGCATAATGGCATGGGAAGAGGAGGAGGAAGAAGAAAAAGAAGGAGGACACTGCTATTGGATTCTCGAAGCATGGAAAAAGGCCGCCTGGTCAGGTGAGTTGAGATACCATTTGACACACGCTGATGGCTGTGTATGAGTGTATCTGTCCTGCCGACAGAGTACATTCAGTCCGATGGTGTTGGTATCCTCGTCTGGAGACTTCACGTGGGATGAAACGGAATCCCCTAATACATCTCCTAAGTTCCCTCACCGGGTAATGATACTGGAACCTGCTGTTCATTCATGTACACTCATTTGTTCACCTTCAGCATCCTACAGGAAACCTAAATATATAGAAAGACAAGTACCGTCTCAGTTCCCGAATTGTAGCCGATTGGTTCGGTGAACACTCCATGGACATGAGAATGCTTGTCAGGCCCCCAAATGGGATGCTGTCAAGAGGGATGTAAGCGCGCAGGTCCCTGCTCCGACTAATCTCCGAGAAATTATGGAAGGCTATGCTGAGTGTAAAGTGTAGCTTCCACCGAAGTCCCAGTCAACATCCATGGCTGTGACAATATGGAAGTTGCTTGGGTATGGGTAGTGCTGAGTAATGACATTCAGAGCATGCCTAGTGCATCTGAGTGTTATGAAAGGTGCTGCTCATAGCGTCAGTCGTGCTGCAGTAGTACTTTCTGACCCAGTGAGGAAAGCAATGGCAAACTACCTGACTCCTCGTCTTGCCTAGTACGCCTCATTTTGGTGCTGCCATTGGTTTTTGGGGTTTCCTAATAACCACATAACCTTTGGTTGTGCTATTTGAGGATCCAACCAGCCTCTGGGCTGATGACCTAACAGACAGACACGCTGAGGCCATGGATCAGTATGGCTCCGCAACGCTTCCAAGGTCTCGCGGAAACTTTACCAGGACGCATCGCCGCCGCTCACAGGGCGAAAGTGGGTGCTGCATGCTACTAGCCAGGTATATCTAATTCAATTGTTCATCAGTATATACTGCACACTGACTGACTATCCTTAGTTGAGATGTAATTATTCTCGTGTGCTTCTACTCATCTCCTTTAGATGAAATTACTGCTGCAATTACAAACACTAAATAATCAACGAAGGGTTTACAGCAGCTAGTTAGTAATAAAAAAGAAAGAAATAAAGAGAGAAAATAAAGTAAACGTGAGTAAAATTCGATGGGATTCAGAATATATTATTTGATTAACACACCAAACTTTTGTTGAAGCCTGTGTTTCTAATTAAATAGGGGTATGATTGACGAAAGCGCGGCATCTTCTGTGTTGTACGCCTTAAGATATAGTGTCAAACATCACTGACTTAGAATAAATATTCCCCAGCCATTACAGACATTATCATATCATATCATATCATATCATATCATATCATATCATATCATATCATATCATATCATATCATATCATATCATATCATATCATATCATATCACCGGGCGAGTTGGCCGTGCGCGTAGAGGCGCGCGGCTGTGAGCTTGCATCCGGGAGATAGTAGGTTCGAATCCCACTATCGGCAGCCCTGAATATGGTTTTCCGTGGTTTCCCATTTTCACACCAGGCAAATGCTGGGGCTGTACCTTAATTAAGGCCACGGCCGCTTCCTTCCAACTCCTAGGCCTTTCCTATCCCATCGTCGCCATAAGACCTATCTGTGTCGGTGCGACGTAAAGCCCCTAGCAAAAAAAAAAAAAATCATATCATATCATATCATATCATATCATATCATATCATATCATATCATATCATATCATATCATATCATCCGTATATAAAGTAACGGTATGATATCTAGTTGTTGGTGAATCTGAGTGTCTGAGAGCAGAAAGCATTCAACATCATCCATCTCCAATCTCCGGGGCATAAGAGAATGTAAATGCATACCTGCATGCTAAATATCCTGCAAATTATATTTCGAGCACTTAAAATACGTATCCAACCGTTAATAATCACGACCGTTCTACTAATGGCAATAACTATTAAATTTTAGTGGGTGCGCCTACTACCAATAAATGTTCCGTGTCAGTAGCAATAACGAATTCGTGTGCAAACGTTTTAACTCCTCCATAACTTGGCCCCGTACATGACATCAGATTTACATTACACACACTTACGTCTTGGGTTTGAGATGTTATTCGAACTTCATGCTGCTCCCAGGAGGATAATAAACTACTGCTCATTTTTGTTCCACTCTTAAATACAAGATAAACGATACATTTTCATTATTCCTGTCATCTATCACTGTTCATTCCTGGCATATATGGTGGACTAGATATTCAAATAATAATATACTCCCTACTGTTCTAATGAATACTACCTTCGATTTAAAAAAAAAAGAAAAGAAACAAACCAGTCGAAGAGCTTAATTCATTTTCCATCTCTTCTTGTAACATGAAGAAAAAAGAAACTGCCACGGTCATATTTACATACACGCATAAAATGTGATCAAGGTTAAGCCACCATGAAATGACTATAGCACACAGCAGCGAGCGGAAACCGGTTTTACTAACCTCCCCTCCAAGATGTTCATACTTCCGTTCAAAAGCCGACCAGGCTTGACTGACCAAAAACGAAGAGATCAACTTGTTTATTAGAGTAAGTGTTTACGGAGTTTAGCTTTAATCATGTCAATATTCTCTTTTTGGAGGTTGTTGATTTATGGAAGAGCAGGTTCCTTGGCTGTGACGTCATGTAGGTGCGAAGATAATTAGCAGTGCCTCTCAATCAATTCGGGCTCTTTGTGTTACTGAGTGGGCACATAAGAATATTGCACAACGCAATCAGGAATGTCATACCACTAAACATCAAGACGATGTTGAAACGTACGAATTATCATTTATATTTTATTTTCTTGTTACCTATGTCCCACAAGTTACATGTGTTGCACCCAATGATGGGCCTTCTAGGAAGTTTGCGTCATTTCGTAATTATTATTTTCCTACTAAGTCTCGTACCTTAATTAGAAACAATTGTTAACAAATGCGCTCTTTTCTATCTCTTGCGAGCTAAATATTTGTTGTAGTAGCTATTGGAAGAGTTGTTGATAGTCGAAACTTACGGCTCAGCGGTTTATGACCGTGTGTGTCTGGTATCAATCCATTCTAGATGCCTTGCTCTCAATAATTTAAGAATTGAACCTAAGTCAATAGATAACTTCATAATACAACTAAGAGTTCCCAAGGCTCTGCCCGCATTGAAATTAATTAGATTTGAACAATTGTAAGCAATAGTAAAAAATTGAAAAAATGAGTCATCTTCGTACAGGCCATGAAGGCTTGGTAAAGGCTTCCTACTATCCGTAACCTTGGCACCTGGTGGAAGTAAATGGGATCACCGTGCTCAGTAATAGGAGGTTAATGAAGATAATGTGTCCTTGGTAGAGCTATTCGGTATGATATCGTGTGGAATTCAATATCAATATCAAGGAATTGATCATGAAAACACACATTATTTTAACTTCAAGCCAAATTATTAATTGTGATTAATTTTGATATGTTATTATTAATTTTGATATTATTCCAATGCTAACCCCTTGGTGTAGTGGTAGCGTACCTATCTCTTATCCAGGGGCCCGGGTTCCTTTTATGACCAGTCCAGTGACTTTAATTCTGCAGTGAAGGCTGGATCGGAGCTCAAGAGAGGTGTCTGATAAGACAGATAGCGGTCCCGATCAGGAAAGCCAAGCAATACTGCTGAATATGTCCAGTAACTGCAAGCTATCTGGCTGAACAGCAGTCGTCTTATCAGCCCTATCGGGTTGGTGTGCCACGGATTTTTTTCGTAAAACTTATATTTTACATACAGTTCTAGTCTGTAGGTGGTATTGTATCGTCCACTGGTCGTAGTCGTCATCAATAGCACCACACCACTGTAGCTTTGAGCTAGGAAGCTTGACTGTCACGCCCCATCTTTCGAAATTAGAAGTATAGTTACGAGTATCTAGGTTCAGGGGAGTTAAAAACAACTGAGGAAAATAACGAACATGTTATTCGTTTTGCGTCCCATTAACTACCATTATAGCCTGTTACTCTTTCTTGATGGATACAGTGTTTCCGCGTCTGTCTCTTGTCAAAAGCCAGAGCAATATGTAGCTTCCACTGAAGCCTCGGTCTCGTATGGCTGTGAGAGTATGGTAGCTGCTGAAGCTGTGGTATGGCTGGTCCTGTGTAATGACTTTCAGAGCACGAGTAGTGCGTCTGGATATACTCAAAAGTGCCTATGATAGGACCGGTATAGCACTTACTGGCCCAGTGCAGAAAGCAATGGATATCCTGAAATGCCTCCTTATGGCACTATCATCAGTTTTTATCGTTTCCCTATAACAGCATAAACTTTGATGGTGCTATTTGAGGAATTCGGCCAGTTTCGGACTGAAGCCTTCACTAATAGAGCTAATTTTACAGTTTTCAGAGACGCTGAGGTGCGGGTCTTAGTGCATAGGATTTATTTTACGTGGTGGCAACTCTACCGTCACAAGGCTAGAGTTATCACCTTTAAATAACACCGGACTGAGCTACTCGATTCGGCATCTAGGGAAGCCGCTACTCTTACTGTGAAAGTGTGTTTCAAGGAGATGAAATCTGCACTTCAAATAGTTTTGTTGTTCATGGTTGTACCGACTCCATTCGTTGACGAGAAGTGTAATTATAATCGTGAGCATGTAGGAAGCCCAGAACTCACGGGCAGGTGGGATGTGCTGTAATGACGTGAAAAACGCCTGGTATTGTTCATGTATGTGGACCTCCCAGGTTCTGTATCCGGTGTGCTATGGGTGGCTCAGCACTCATTGTACTGTGGTGAGATAAGAATGTAACGTTGTTTACTGCATGAGAGCTCTGTAGTTGAAATTTCATCTTGCGTTGATTTGAAGAAGTTTACATTTAAACAATTAGAAATATGATACTCATGTTCATATCTTAATCTGAAACCTCTTCTTTACATTAAGAACTCAAAATGTTCTTGACATGCTGGTATGACTCCCACTTAATGCTAACGACGGGTGACATGGTCAATGACTTCCCACCAAGGTGATTAAACATCTCGGTAAATACATGTGGGATCATTGAAATGAAATGAAGTGAAATGAAATGAAATGGCGTATGGCTTTTAGTGCCGGGAGTGTCCGAGGACATGTTCGGGTCGTCTGATGCAGTTCTTTTGATTTGACCCCCATAGGCGACCTGCGCGTAGTGACGAGGATAAAATGATAATGAAGACGACACATACACCTAGCAACCGTGCCAGTGGAATTAACCAATTATGGCTAAAACTCCCGACCATGTTCGTAATCGAACCCGAGGCCCCTGTGACCAAAGGCCTGCACGCTAACCATTTAGCAATGGAGCCGGATATCTTTGAAATGAAAAAAGAACGTCTCTGTGATATCAATCCCACGTAAGACTGGAGACCCCGTGGCTATGAACACGTCTTCTACCAACCAAAGCAAAGCGAAGCGAAGCTAAGTGAAGCAAAGCGAAAAGGAAAGCCATCTTCGGAGAGCAGAAGAGAAGTGGAAGGTAAAGGCTTCAACTATCCGTAACCTCGGCACTAAGTATGACAAGATGGTTTAGCTCTATGTCTGGCCATCGTTGCCCCCAGATATTAACCCAGTACTTGTTTTCACATCACGGCCATCTTCCTTTTCAGAATTAGAAATCTAGTTCCTACATTTTTCGACTTCTTGACGTAGAATCGAGCTGTTGTCTTTCCAGTTAATCCGATCACTCCTTTACTGCCTTGGCTAGCCTAGGCGGCTCCGTATCAAATGAACAGTGGAATAAAACTGAAACTTTCCTTGCTAGCTGCATGAATTATGATTATTTTACTTTACCTTGACATTTGATTTTAGATATAACAGTTTATTTTTGGCAGTTTTAAATGTTTGAGTCTAACTAACTAACTAACCCCATGGCACTACAGCCCTGATGGGGCTTGGCCTACCAAGTGGCCGCTGCTTAGCCTGAAGGCCTGCAGATTACGAGGTGTCGTGTGGTCAGCACGACGAATCCTTTCGGCCGTTATTCTTGGCTTTCTAGACCGGGGCCGCTATCTCACCATCAGATAGCTCCTCAATTCTAATCACGTAGGTTGAATGGACCTCGAACCAGCCCTCATATCCAGGTAAAAATGCCTAACCTGGCTGGGAATCGAACCCGGTACCTCCGGGTAAAAGGCAGGCACGCTACCCCTACACCTTTTACTCTGGCAGGTTGTAACCAAAATGGGGGGAAAAGTTTCAGGAATGGTGTTCTCTTGGGAAAAGAACATTTTGGTTATATCACCTTCGATTTTATTATCCAGAGCTGGTTAATTTCTGAGTTAAATAAAATTCAGATGTTATGATCTTAGTGTCTTCTTCTTCGTCTTGTTATTCTTCTTCTCCTTCTCAACCGTAAGGTTGGTAGGTAACATGTCTTCCAAACGTTTCCTTTCTTTGACCAACAGCTTTAAGTGGCAAAAGGTGCGTCTGCCTTTAGTCTTCCTTCAAATAGGGCAGTGCACCGGTGAGAATGACGAAGCAAGTGTGTACATCTACAAATTCGTTTGCTGGAATTAAATACGAAATCTGAGGAGGTCTATGTAATAATGTGCATGTCTTTTATGTGATGCTGCAGCTCTCCGCGGGAACTATCGAGCTTGTCAGACAAGAAAGTTGTGAACTCAATGAGGTGACAAACTGTGGTCTGAATTCATGAGATTTGATCACTTTGAAACTTTTTTTAAAAGGTAACAACACCAGAGTGTATCTTAAGCTCAGGTTTCGAATTTAAATGGGAAACTTGAACAAATCAGCCATTAAGAATTTCTAGACACCAATCGATATAACCGTGTTTTTTCTCTACGCGAAAGGAAATGCTTAATAATAACGAGCTACCGTAGCATCTCAAAAGATAACATAACCTAAATGCTGTGTGCAGTGTAGGCCTATTTAGCTTGCTGCTGAACACGGAACTTGAGTTGGAATATGAGGATGTATTTTTTTCCTTTAATGAGTAACGATTTTGTATGTATTATGATAGTACATATATCACCCCCTCGCACTCTATTCAGTAGTAAGAGATATTATTGTCATTATTATTATTATTATTATTATTATTATTATTATTTCATTTGTATATTTATTCTCAGTATTTTAAGATGAAAGGTGTCCATATGTCATATGAGTAATTTTTTTTGTACAAGCGGATCGGAAAACAGTGCTATTTACAACTCGAAAACTTTCTATGAGTTATGTGGAACATCCCAGAGTCCGAACAGGTGGCCTTGTTGTTATCGTGTTGGGACCCGGGAGAGGTTTGGGGCGTGGTCTTAGTATGGCAAAAGGATCTTCCACTCGTGATTGGATGAAGAGGACCGATATAGACATGTCATGTGAGAGTAGGGGGAAGCTGAGGTTTATTTAGGCATGTGAGGAAACGACGGAGACGGCAACGCAGCCAGACGGCCAAGGACGTATCAATCCACCTCCGGCCCCCGTCAGAGACCAGCCCGCGCCCTACAAACAACACTAATATCCATCTGTTTAATGAGTTATAATTGCATGACACATATTCCTAACTAACACAACCTCTAGTCTTTTTCCACATCCTTGCATGTGCTATCAAAAGATGTCAGGTTTTACATGAGCCTTTTCTGCCTATGTGGATTTTCCCTGACCCTTCAATATCATACCTCAACACCATCTAACCAATACAAACTCTTGCCGTGGTAGTGAGTCTAACTCGGAAACCGGCAGATACTCCTTGTATCACTTCCCACTCTCCCTGCTATCTCTTTCCTACTTAGAAACTAATAGCATGTCGGAGGCAATGTAGATTGTGTCGATTGCCACGCCGGGGGAGCGGGCTACGGGCGGCCCCCCGTAAAAAAGAAGACGGAGAGGACTTGACTGAAAACAACGGAGGAGTTGATTTTAAAACTTTGGTGTACGTAGAGGAGATGTAACTTTTGTGAAACATACTTGTCTTGAATTTTTGGTGGAACGTGGGAAGAGACGTACCTTTTGTGAAACATCTTAAAAACTTTGGTGAAACATGACTTTACTTAAAATTTTGAGAAGAGATGTAACTTTCGTGGAATGTTGTTGACGTGAATGTGGAATGTGATGTATGATACTGACCTACAAACTGTGGAATGCTTAGGCAGTTGGTATTTTATCACTTGTGGCGGCTTGGTGTCTTGTATATTGGTGAGAGCTATGGGGTGCTGTATTTCAGACTTTCCATAATGTATGTTCTGGAACAACAAGCTTGTGTTGCTCGAATGAATAATGCCTCTTTAAACCAAGTGTTAGAGTCAGTGAACACAGTATCATAAAGTTACAGTATCTGCGTGATATAACAAGGGTCAATTATGAGAATATGCAAGTTGTGTTGATACACTGAGACAGTGTGCGCTTTGTTCAATGGACTGACTGCAAATGGTAGCTTGGTCCCCGCTTTCGGTTTCCCACTGTTTTTGTTGTTAGATAATTGTGTAAATATGGAGTCTTCCAGAAGTATTTTGTGGGTGTATTTTATGTACATTTTGGTGTGTTGATGAGTTGCTCATGCACGGATATTACTCAGAATATAGTTAGATATTTTAGAATCAGTGGAGTTATTGACGAACTTAGCTGCAGTTCCTACCTATTTAGTCGTTTTCAGAAGGTTAGGTAAGGCCTGAAGCAGATGTACCAGTATGCGGCTTTATGTACACGCCCTGGGAGATAGAATTATCATGCTTTATTAACATTTGAGGGAACCATTCTGGTGAACTCTGGCCCCCATACTGAGGACATTTCGATCAATTATTTTTATTCATTTATTTCAATCATTTTATTAAGTTATTTGGATTACCGGTATTTTATATATTCAGATATCATATATAATTTAACAGAATTTCTTTGTTTATGAAAGTTTTTTTACTTGACAAATCTGAAGTGTGCCTATTATTTGCGGCTTCCAAATATTTTCATTTTAACTAGGGCATGTTTGTGTAATTTAAATTTATATTATCAATTTAATCACTCGGTAAAATTGGTTATTTAAAATATCAATAAATGAAGGCTTTTTGGTAAAATACATTTAATTGCAAGCCTTTTCCTTGACTTTAGGCATAATTAACAAAAAAATAGGACAGTATCACATTTCTTAATTGTCAGGACATATTTTATATCTTTTCAACACTTACCTGTATTCATATTTCGTAGCTATATAGCTCGCAAACACAACCCTACTTATGAATCACGGGTCGTCACTCGATCAAAGACATCAGTTCAATTATGGGGAGTTGAAAGTTATTTTGAATCCCACAACAGGGGAATATAACGTGGTTTGGAATGAAGTCTGTTCAGTGGCGGCAGGTTCAACTCAAAGAGCAAGCAGTTCGCCTCAGGTTAGGCGAGGGCGAGGGTCATGTTCAATAGCGTTCGCCCCAAGCCACAGTTGGTCAATAGCGATCACAGAACGTGCCTCTCTGTCACCGAGAGATGCCTGCAGGGCCAGCTACCCAGCATCCACGTGCACGAGCAACACACACACTGCTTTTCTCAGTTCCACTCTCCAAGGCTCTCCACGCGATTAACTGATGATAGACGGATTGAGTGATGATTCCATCGGTTACTTGGTTGACCAATCAAATCAATCGCTACTGATCTGCATCTAGGGCAATCGCCCAGGTGGCAGATTCCTTATCTGTTGTTTTCCTAGCCTCTTCTTAAATGATTGCAACGAAATTAGAAATTTTTTGAACATCTCCCTTGGTAAGTTATACCAATTTCTAACTCCCCTTCCTATAAACGAATATTTGCCACAATTTGTCCTTTTGAATTCCAACTTTATCTTCACAGTGTGATCTTTCCTACTTTTAAAGACACCATTCAAACTTATTTGTCTACTAAAGTCATTCCACACCACCTCTCCACTAACAGATCGGAACATATCACTTAGCCGAGCACCTTGTCTCTTTTCTCCCAAGTCTTCCCAGCCCAAACTTTACAACATTTTTGTAACGCTACTCTTTTGTCGGAAATCAGCCAGAACAAATCGAGTTACTTTTCTTTGAATGTTTTCCAGTTCTTGAATTAAGTAATCCTGGCGAAATGAAATGGCGCATGGCTTTTAGTGCCGGGTGATCCCAGGACTGGTTTGGCTCGCGAGATGCGGGTCTTTTGATTTGACACCCGTAGGCGACCTGCGCGTCGTGATGAGGATGAAATTATGATGATGAAGACAACACATACACCCAGACCCCGTGCCAGGGAAATTAACCAACGATGATTAAAATTCCCGACCCTGCCGAGAATCGAACCCAGGACCCCTGTGACCAAAGGCCAGCACGCTAACCATTTAGCCATGGAGCCGGACAGTAATCCTGGTGAGGGTCTCATGTACTGGAACCATACTCTAACTGGAGCCTTACCAGAGACGTATATGCCATCTTCTTTACATACTTACTAGAAGCCCTAAATACCCTCATAACCATGTGCAGAGATCTGTACCCCTTGTTTACAATCCCACTTATGTGATTACCCCAATGAAGATATTTCCTTATAGTAACAGTTAGGTAGCCACAAAAATCCCCAAAAGGAACTTCCACCCCATCAACTCAGTAATTAAAACTGAGGGGACTTTTCCTATTTGTGAAACTCACAACCTGACATTTTATCCCGTTTATCACCATACCATTGCCTGCTCTCCATCTCACAACATTATTGAGGTCATTTTGCAGTTGCTCACCATCTTATAACTTATTTATTACACTATACAGAGTAAAATCATCCTAAAAAAACCTTATCTCTGATTCCACTTCTTTACTCATATCATTTATATATAAAAAACGTAAAGGACCGATAATACTGCCTTGAGGAATTCTCCTCTTAATTATTACAGGGTTAGATAAAGCTTCGCCTACTCTATTTCTCTGAGTTCTATTTTCTAGAAATATAGCCACCCATTCAGTCACTCTTTTGTCTAGTTCAAGTGCTATCATTTTGCCAGTAGTCTCCCATAATCTACCCTGTCAAATGGCTTAGATATAGAGGTTATCATTTTAAAACAGAATGAGGCTTCAGTTCTTCGTAAGGACAACCAGGGAATTAGAAACATCACTATCATTATCTGAAGAGAAGCGAAACTCTGTCATGCGAACCCTCGTAGTCTGTGCGGAGCTGGTTTTTGGAAGTAATATTGCGTGTAGATACGTATAGACTAACCTTGATTAGACATAGTGACTATCTACATCCATCGACTTGCTCGCTAAGACTTGAACTGAATCTGTAGTCTAAACTGATTACTTCGATCTAAATATTTTGAGTTTACTTTATTTTACCACACCTAATAACAGATCAAGGCTGGGATTGTATTTTGGTTAGACCTATAAATACCACATCTTTCTTTGCAGTGTTTACTCTAGTCCATTACTAACACAAATCAACATGATACTATTTAACATAAATAATTGAATTATTTATTGAGATGAAAGAGTCGCGTCTACACTCGCTACTACGCACAGTAGATCACCACCTGTAACCGCTCTGGGTATGTGCATTGTCACGTGGTAATGGGACGTCAGCTTTCTTGAAGCCCCCTTCATAAATTCCTGGGAGAGAGGAGTGAGTCAGGCTGGTGGGGGCTACCAGCTCGTGACACCCTCTGCCTATCTTGTCCCTTTCGTCTCGTGTCTCTTTTAAGGTGAAACTAGAACTCGTATTCTGGCCGCATCCCGAAGATACTAGAACTTCATCACGAGCTGTATAAAATAAGGCTCGCCTCGAAGATCGTGTTCAGTAATCAGTTACAAGCCATGAGCTGATAGTTCAATAGGTGGAGTGGTCACGTGAGTTGATTATCGATCTTGTATGGAGTCGAACTAAGTGTACAGTAGTCGTGAGTTCTAATTGCCTACCATTGAACATGCGTTCGAGCCTGACGCCATGGAGCTGCTGTGCGGAGTGACTGTGGTGCGTGCACGGCAAAGTGAAGGGTGAAAACTGTCAATCAAGGTTACGGACCGTCGCCCGTTCCAGGTAAAGAGTGCCAGCCGAAGGTCCACTGAGATGACAAGAGACTTTAGTAAATAGCCAGCAATTAGCGAAGTACTGTCATTGATTATCGATTGTAATTGCGTTTTTGTGCTTGTGTGTATGTGTGTGTGTGCGCACGTACTGACTGGGTCATCCTCTATTAAACTACTTCAGTGCTTTGTTCGTAACAGCTTAATTTCTAGCTCCACTAACACCTTCTTGAACTGTCAGAGACATCACAGCAGCAGCATATGTCGGACAGTAATAGTAATAACACACATACTGTGCATGAGCATGAGGACTACGCATTCTTAATCACTAACAAGAAGGACAGCTGGATATTGATAAGGTAGGGACTATATGGACGTATATTCACAGGACATGAAACGTCCCTCGCCTATGTTCACCTGTAGGGTGAAATGGTAAATATAACTCTATAACTGGGAAATTGCCCTATTTACTCGCAATTTCTGTCTACAAACAGGGCAGAAACTAGTCTGTTCCTCCTAGTCTGACCTCATATCTCTTCATAGTTGGAAGATTGCCCTATTTCAAATCATACCCTTGGTGTTAATTTTTCAGAAAATTCCTGAAAAATTTATAAAAACATCGTGTTTATAATTAAAAATATGGTAGTAATTCCGTGAAAGTTTGATGATAATTTTTAGTGACATACAATTATGTACAATGTTATTAAATCAGTGTTTTTTTACAAGGCATAACATATGCAACATTTTGGGGAAAATAGAGGTTAAAATAGTAAATAATCAATTGTACCTTCTGAAAATAAATCATACTCGGTTATATTTGTGTATTAAAAATGTGGAGCGTAACAAAACTCGTCCACAAAACAATCTGTCCCTCAGTAATGTTCATTCCTCAAACATCAGCATACAACAAGTGACCACATTTTTCTCCTTCATACTTCTCATATCATACACCACAAGTCTGTACTGTGTAAGAAAAAAAAATGAGTTTGAAAAATGTAACCACAATGACTGCATACACTTAACAACACACTCTTCAGACGTATCTTATCTCGCTTTTAATACTTCCAGTACTGCAATTACATTCAGCAAAGGTTTATCATTATCAACGTATACAACCCTAACTAATATCCTTAATTCTACATAACCTAAATGCAAATCACGTTGTTTACTAATATCTGCGAACTTCGGTACATTCCAGATGACTATCTGTTAGGTCATCATCCCAGAGGCTTGTTGGATCCCCAAATAGCTCCACCAAAGGCTATGCAGTTATACGAAAACCACAAAAACAAACGGCAGCACCAAAATGAGGGTTACTAGACAAGATGACGAGTGAATTCCAGATATCCAGATATTATTAACCCCGATTTTGGAAATCAGTTTTGTTGGTTCAGGAATTTATTCTAGTGCGTGCAATATTTCAAAACTACGCCCATCATTCAGTAGTATGGCTTATAGTTCTTTAAGTGCTAATTTAGCACATACTTGTAATGTATTCTGACTGCCGCTCGATTATTAGAATCAATAATAATAATAATAATAATAATAATAATAATAATAATAATAATGTTATTTGTTTTACGTCCCACTCTTTTGCGGTTTTCGGAGACGCCAAGGTGCCGGAATTTAGTCCCGCAGGAGTTCTTTTACGTGCCAGTAAATCTACCGACACGAGGCTGACGTATTTGAGCACCTTCAAATACCACCGGACTGAGCCAGGATCGAACCTGCCAAGTTGGGGTCAGAAGGCCAGCGCCTTAACCGTCTGAGCCACTCAGTCCGGCATTATTAGAATCAACATCTTCAATTAATGTATCATCAATTCATCAGACTGGCCACAATGTATTAGTTCACATTTGATTTTCATGTGTCTGAAATTCTAATAAGTTCCTTTAGTCAAGTTTCAAATCAAAGCAACAAAGGAAGACTGGATTTCAGAATTTTACATTTATCTGGAAAAGAAAAATATTCTTCAACTAAGGTTTGACCCTGGGGTGATAGTGGATTGTACTGACTGAAAAATTCTACAATTGCTTAAAAATCTCAAGCATATATTCCACGAAATTAAACCATCTTGACCATCTTGTCATAACAGGAATAGGAAACAATTCTGGTGTGGGGTCAGGATAGTTTTCCGCAACAAATATTTTATACTGTGATTTGATTTTCCTTGCGTTTCTAAAAACAGTTTTTAGACCTAAAATAATTAAGGCCTTTCAGATTTCTCTGCCATATTTGTCCCAGGAGATTAAATTATTACATCAAAATGTGAAACCAATCAAATGATTCCCTATTAGTACATTACGAGTTTTAACACATTTCAACAGATAAGCGGCATTGTTTGTACAAATTGCTTTTATATTTGAATAATTGATATTTAAATAATTTAATTTTAACTACCGCTTGGCTCATGGTGGGATATGCTGCTTCTAGAAATGAACACGAACCTAGATAAGGTTTCTGGACTGATTTCCCTCCCTAGTTCCAATAAATTCCGCAAATACACAGTTACCATTAGGATCGGTCGATTCATCACAAAATACAGTATTATGACTCGTTTGTAAGACCATTAACAACATTGGTCCTAGTTTCCGCTGCGTTTTCTGGTACATACTCCTGCCTCAGCGAGATTGCAGTGGGAAGATCTCCAGACCTCTTTACATAAGCTCACGGGACAAAAAAATAGTCACCCTAGTGCGCACGCACATATACTGTAGATCGTTAAGCCTGTCTAGATGGCGCAGCGAACGAGTCCAGTGCACTGCCTTTACGTGAGCACAAGGCAGTAGCGATCAGTGAGATACTGATGCTTCAAACGGACAGTATACGTCAAGGATATGACAGTGTGGCAAAAAAGGGCAATCGTGCTCGGCTGTGCCCATGGCCATACGGTGCGTGAAGTTCCTGGATTTGTTTGTTTCTCGCAGCGGACTGTTCAACGTGTCTAGAAGCAGTTGTGTACTACACGTGGCCACGGAACACGACGTCTGAATTGTGGTCGGAATAGGATCCTGACTGAGAGGGACCGGAGACACGTTTCACGTCTTGTGAATCAAAATCGTTTCCAAACCCGACAGGAATTGCTGCAGTCAGTGAATGAAGCTCCGTACCAACCTGATAGCGAGAGAACATTGCGACGGGAACTGCGTGCAATGAACATTTGTAGTTGGTCACCTCGCTAGAGGCCATTGCTCACACAGTCACGTAAATCTGCGCATATTCAACGGGCTAGAAATCATCGAACGTGAACAGTAGCTGACTGGTGGAACGTAATGTGGTCTGACGAATCATGTGTTTTGCCTGTATTCTAATGACGCACGTCGTCGAGTGCACCGAACGCCAAATGAAGCATTTCATCCTGGAAGTGTGCAAAGTCAGGTTCAAGCCGGAGGTGGGTCTGTGATGTTTAAGGGGTGTTTCTGTTATCCCCTCTCACTGAGGTGACCATTAACATGAACCAGCATGTTTCTTAAAACATTTTGGATGATCAGGTGTTGCCTTTCAATCACCATCTGCATGTTGAGTATGTTATTGATACCCCGATCTTTTCAAGATGACAACTGTAACGTTCATCGTGCTGAACGCATACGTGACTGGTTTTATGAACACTCCCTCACCCTATTATATCTTGATTGGCCTGAAAAATCACCTTAATTGAACCCCACTGAAAATCTGTGGTAGATGAAGGGACAGAGGCTAAAACACCGACATAAGCATCCCAGCAATTTGGTGGTATTGCACGATCAAATCAGAAAGCGGCTTAACCTGGATGCGATGTACCTGCACAACGCAGGTGGTTATCATGTCCAGAGGTGGAACTACACGGTGTTAAATGATAGGCCTACTTGTAATGATTTCTTCAGGGGTGACATTTTTGTCCGGTGAGCTTACTTCCACATTTACGCCCTTACTGCCAGATGGTACACTTTTTCTAGGGTGATAACCAGGCCGAGAGGTTCAGGCGGTTGAAGCGCTAGCCTTCTGCACCTTACTTGGCAGGTTCGATCCTGTCTCAGTCCGGTGGTATTTGAAGGCGCTCAAATACGTCAGCCTCGTGTTGGTAGATTTACTGGAACCTGAAAGAACTCCTGCAGGACTAAACTTCGGCACCTCAGCGTCTCCGTAAATCGAAAAATAATAGTTAGTGGACATAAAGCCACTAACATTATTGTTATTATTATTGTTATTATTATTATCAATATTATTATTATTATTATTATTATTATTATTATTGTACCGGGAGGTACACCGCAACGCCGCGCATTCAAAATTAGCGCCTAAATGAACTCTTTTGGTCAAACAGTGAAACTGTTTTGCTATACATCAAGAAGTTTGGACATTTTTCTACAGATGGCACTACTAAAAACTATGCTCGTGCACTCTGGTGCAAGGTGAAAGAACTTATAACTTAAAAAAGTTTTGTGTTTCTAGGTTTTCCATATCTGATCTATGTTCTTTTATTTTTGGGTTGGCAATACTTCCTTTTCTTTCCGCCAGTTTTGAATCTAGCCAATCACGAATTCTTGTAATTAATTTTCAACCAATCCCGCATTTCTTGTTCTCTTTGAATCTGCCAATAAAAATTAAGAGGGTGTGTCCTGATTAGTCTTGAATAATCTCGAACCTTCCCTGAAGGTATATAAACTGCGGCTTTTCACGTTTCCTTGCCAATTGATCGTCGTCTTTCTGAGTGTGTGTGTTTAAGCAGGAGGCGGGCGACCTCGTTCGTCGGCAGTAGAACATCTATAAGGTAATGGCCACATAACTTAATTCTTTCTTGCTATCTCCGCAGCTTTTTCCGAGAGGAAGGTCCGAATCTTTAACTATGTAACCTACTTTTCTAAAATGTACTTTCATTTGGCTAATGTAATAACTTCATAAAATCTTTAACTGCAAATCGGGGAAAGATAGTGAGTTACCCTCTCGAGCTCCCCTTCATCTTGGTTTGAGGTGACTACCTTTTTGTAACTGTGTTCTCCTGTAATGTGTTAGAGTAATTTCTATGCGAGCCACCTCAGTAGTTTGGGAATAGCCCCTGTTTCATCGGCCTAAAGCTCTGTAGGTTTTTAAGTTTCCATTATCTTGGAGCGCAGAGTACGCCTCCATTCATTTTGTGTTGGGCCAGTTATCTAACCTGTTCTTTTTCCAATGAAGGCCCTATAGTTTGGGTACTAGATACCCCTGTTTCAATTTGTAGATGGGCCATGGAAGGCCAGACAGTGTAAAATTTTGACGTTGCCTTGAGTGGGCCGTAAGAAACTGAGAGCCTCTTAGCTCTTTTGCGAGTTTTGTAACTGTAAGGTGTGCCCCTGGGAGGCTAGATATTGTGATTTAGAGAGCAAGTGCTCTGGAATTAGGAGAAATCTGCCCTTGAATAAATGATTTCTTAATTTGACTTCAAGTTTTTTTAGTATCACTTGCCACGAAACCACGGTTCGTGAATTTTTTATCCCGAAAGGTGACCTGCCATTTTCATCAAAATTTCCCAACGCGCACCCTACATCCAGTGGCGTTTGTCCGCCATCGCTAAGAGATATGGAATGTAATATAATCTTACTCACTGCGTGTACAGCAATTTACGTAGAAATCCGTACGCAATGTGGAATACCGTAGCAAATTCAGACGATGAAAATACGGATGGACAAGAGGATATGAATGTTGATGATCATGAAGATGAACAGTCTGACGTACTGGTACAAACAACTAATCAGGAGCAAAGAACTGATTTATCTGCAGAAGAC
Organism: Anabrus simplex; assembly: GCF_040414725.1. NCBI lineage: Eukaryota > Metazoa > Arthropoda > Insecta > Orthoptera > Tettigoniidae > Anabrus > Anabrus simplex. Next base: position 1,528,470,355 of record NC_090265.1, read on the forward strand.
TTTGTAGTCGTCAGGTATGATGGACAGTTATATCCAGGAAAATTATTGACAAATTTCGACGATGTGGGGGAAGTCAAAGTAACTACTATGACGAATAATGGGAAATGGCCGAACGTCCGGACGTGTTATGGTACTGCAAGGAGCAGGTCGTCAGGAAGATACAGACACCACGAAAAATTGGAAAACGTGACATATTTCTAATTGACATGAAGCCTTAAATAATTCACGCTTGTTGCCAAATAATTTTTCTTAATATTTCTTACTTTACTTGTAAGTAATCCTGTAATCAAAGAATTTAATAAAACTGAATAAGAAAAGTTTTTTCTGTTATTGAACCTTAAATTCACTTTCAAAAGAAGGAAACAATGTGAAGTGATTTCTGTGCTGAGAGGGTTGCTTTATAAAAATCATGAAATGGTACATTAAGATAAATTACAAGCTATTTCAATATGAAAACCACTTTCAATTTGCTCACTTACATGAAAAGTGGTGTGAGAATGTGCCACAGGCCGTTTCTTGGGGAATTCAAGCAAAGGAAAGCCAGGTCACATTCTCACCCCACATTGTGTACATACAAACATACATACATACATAGTCTACTAGCTGTCATTCTAAAGGACCGGGCCGGTATACTGAAGATCATGTGATAATTGCATATTTTATTGGAAAACTGGACGATCGTATAATGTCAACCGCAACTGGCTCTTCTGTGGCGCGGGCAACTTAAATAACATTTTTATCACTCGTAATTCTGAGTTCAAACTTCGAAGACTGTAAGTACAATTTTAGCGTGAGAGGTGAACATTTCATACATAATCGACATAAGATTGAAAGAAAGGTTGAGTTTTTTTGCTAAATCCATCCATTGTAAGAACGCATCACATTTGAAATATCCAAATTCAAAATTCGAACATGTACTCACTTTTGACTCCATTACAAACCAGCAACCTTTAAGAACCTTTCCCTATTGGAATCCCATTTGGTCAACGAGTTGACATCTTCAGTCGTATTACTTGAGTTTCGAGACCGGATCAGCTGTTCCTCACATTAGACAGCCCATCGCTTGGTCGCACGATACTGAATTATCAGTCGTGAATTGAAATCCTTGGAGTCGGCAGGAATTGCTCGCTCCTTGCTTCCACTTTCTTGCATTTCTCATCCCTTGACTTTCTGAAATCCGAATTAGTTACTTCTTCTCAAGAATATTCATTCTAGTCTTTGAGTTCTCTTAAAAACATGCGTGGTTCATTTCGGGCTTTAAAATGTTCACATTTGGGAACTGAGATTTCCACGCCATTGAATTACATGGAGGAATGAAGACGGATTTTTCCACTTTCAGAGGTTGATCGATGGGGTTATAAGTATGCGACTATTGAAATTACTATAAAATAAATATGATATAAACACTTTCGCATATTATGTCGGAATATATCGGCATTATTTCAATATCTCTTAGCGGTTCGTACCGGGCGAGTTGGCAGTACGGTTAGGGGGGCGTAGCCGTCAACTTGTACCCGGGAGATAGTGGGTTCGAGCCCCACTGTCGGCAGCCCTGAAGATGGTTTTCTGTGGCTTCCTATTTTCACACCAGGCAAATAATGGGGCTGTATATTAATTAAAGCCGCGGCCGCTTCATTCCCTCCTCGAGGCCTATCCTGCAGTCGCCATAAGACCTGTCTGTGTCGTTGCGACGTAAAACAAATTGTAAAAAAAGAACGAAGTTCGTATTCTTCACATTATTTAAATTAGAAAATGTTCTTTAATTGGATAATTTTAGCATTACTATCATTTGTATTGTTTTTCTTTTTGATAATTTTATTTATTAACGTATTTGTGATATGTATGATACATTTTATTATTAATATTACTACGTCAGATTTTATCAATATTAGTACTGTTATTGTTAACACATTCCTTCTCCTTCGCATTATTCTTTCTTTCTTTCTTAATCTGTTTACTCTCCAAGGTTGGTTTTTCCCTCGGACTCAGTGAGGAATCCCACTTCTACCGCCTCAACGGCAGTGTCCTGGAGCGTGAAACATTAGGTTGGGGATACAACTGGGGAGAATGACCAGTACCTCGCCAGGCGTCCTCGCCTGCTATGCTGAACAGGTGCCTTGGTGGAGGATGGGAAGATTGGAAAGGATAGACAAGGAAGAGGGAAAGAGCGCCCGTGGCCTTAAGTTAGGTACCATCCCGGCATTTGCCTGGAGGAGAAGTGGGATACCACGGAAAACCACTTCCAGGATGGCTGAGGTGGGAATCGAACCCACCTCTACTCAGTTGACCTCCCGAGGCTAAGTGGACCCGTTCTAGCCACTTTTGAAATTACGTGACAGAGCCGGGAATCGAACCCGGACCTCTGGAGGTGGCAGCTAATCACACTAACCACTACACCACTGAGGCGGACCATATTATATAATAATAATAATTGTACCGGGCGGTACACCTCCACGCCGCTAATTTAAAATTGCGCCAGTTGAAACTCCTCTGCTGGAGGAAGTCTGAACTTTATCTACGCTATTAATTCTCTACTTTCTCAGAAGATGTCACCACGTGGAAAATTTTGAGTTTTTGAACTGTGTCATTTTTGATGTGTTTTTGTTTCGCTTGAAGTAAGAAGTGTGAACTTTCTCTTCTAGAGGACACTACTGAAGATCAACAATAGTGCACCCTAGTGCGAAGTCAAAGAACTATTTTGTTGGAGAAATTTTTATTTCAAATGTTTGTTCTTTGCTAAATTTTTTTCAGTCATTGGTTAAGTTGGCAATATTAACCCCTTCTTTCCCCTTGTTTTTAATCTAGCCTATCCCGAATTTCTTAAATTAATTTTCCACCAATTATGTGTTTCTTCTTAGTATTGTGTAGGGGGTTTATTGATGAACCAATAAAATCCTCGTGGGAGGGTGTTCTCATTCCCCTAACGCCTAGAACCTTCCGCGAGAGTATTTAAACTGCTGATTTTAGGGTCTCCGGGCCACTTCTGTTCCATCTTTCAGTGTATAAAGTACATAGCAGGAGGCGGGAAGCGACTCTTTCCTCGGCAGCGGTCAACAACAAGGTAATGGCCAATTAATAACTTTTTTTTTCTTGGCTAGCTCAGCAGTTTAACTCTCGGGGCGGGTTCTAAGCGTTCCACCATGTAACCTTTTCCTAAATGTAACTACTCTTTCATATATTCTCTTTTAAAGCTACATACTGGGATAGAGAGTGCTAACCCTCTCGAGCTCCCACTCATATTGTTTTGAGGTGAACTTATTTTTCTCAACCTATTCTTCGTTAACGTAAAACAAATTGTTCTCTTCTTAAGTCACCTCTTTAGTATGGGATTAGCCCTTGTATTAACGGCCTAGTGCCAAGTAGGTCTTAATCAAAGTGTATTAGGAGTGCAAGTTCGCCTCCTCTCAAATTGTTACCTTAGAGGTCATTTAATTAACCTTCTTTTCATTTTATAGACCTCAGTAGATTGGGTATTCTACCCCTGTGTTTAGGTCCGTTGAGGACAACTTGAAGGTGGAGTTTGGTGTGGCCTGGGAGAGGCTTAAATTTGAGAGCGAGTGGCTCTTTTGAAAATTGAGTGTTGTACGCCTCGTGCAGGCTTTTCTGTGTAATTTGGAGCAAGGGCTCCTAGGCATGAATGGGGTTTTCTGCCCCTCTGTTGAAACTTGTGTTTGGGGTAAAACTGGGCTGATTGCCCTAGCATTGTGGAGTCAGGGCGCGAAGCCCAAATCTTGTAAATATTGTAACTACCCTTTGGACTTGCTACTTTGTACGTGCCATGCTTGTTATTTCTTTGTTTTAAAAAAGAAAATATAACCTTGTTAAATTTTAAATTAATTTTACTTTAGTAGCTTGAGACCTGTTCACCACCCCGCACCTTCTTTCACGCATAACTACCACAAAAACTCGGTAACAAGTGGTAGCAGAGCGTGGTTGAATGGGTCTCAATTTAGCCCCTTTTGACGGCTAAACATTGTTTTGTTCCGAACTCTAACTATTTTCCCAGTTGCTGGAATTTTTTGAGTTTTTCAAAATTGTTCTGTCACCATGCCCGGCCCTCGCGATGTTCTCCATCTTAACTATTTGCGCAAGGAGGAGTTGATCTATGAATTGACTATTAGAAATGTACAATCTGGAGGCACGGTTGCAGTAGACACAAACAAGCTTAGAGAGTCCCTAGATTTGCCCATTTCCATCCCCAATTTGGGAGAGAAAGAAATTGACGACTCTCTTTCCACGATCACGGAGAATATTACTGGGCTAGCTTCTGTAGTTAGTTTTTTTGATGAAAATGATCCTTCTCCTAATCAAATTAAGCGTGTGCAAGCTAGGCTGTTTCATTTTTCAAATAGAGTTAACGATCTGTTGTCTCTAAAGTTGAATGACGTTCAGAAGAAGGAAGCTAGTACGCTGCTTGAAAATATGTCTGAATTATCTAGCAAGGTCACTCAATTGTTAACAGGGGAGGTTCCTCCCAAAAGCGATCTACCCACCACAGTGAATGTAGGTAGCGAGGAAGAGCCTCATAAGGGAGAAGTCAATAGGATAACCGTTGCTGCTCAAACTATCTCTGCCCCATTGGACAACGAATCTGAACGCCGTGCATCGTTGAGTAACATCCGTTCGGAATTAACTTCCTTGCCATTGAAACCTTTACCTACTATGTCACCCGGGTTTAGCAGCTTGCCTCATCCATTGGCAATGTTGCTCAGAGGTATCTCTAAGTTTTCGGTTAATACCACCAGTGAAGTAATTTCATTTTTAAGATTTCTGGTTGAATTTCAGGATCATGTCCTTGTGTTTTCTCTTTCTCCATGTCAAATTTTGCAAATAATCTATCCTTATGCAATTGGTATTCTTTCTGACAAAATAGTAAGAGCCATAGCCGAACAGTCATCTATTGAAGATTTTCATGCACACTTGCTTGCAAATTTTATTCCCGCCCGCGCGAGGTCATCTCTGATTCAGAAGTACTATTATCGTGTACAGCGCTTGGATGAGAACTTGGCTGATTTCATACAAGACATTAAGTTTTATACTAGGGTGTTCGCCCTTCATTTTCCTGAAGATCAGATTGTACAGGCTATTGTAGAAGGCATTTCACCATCTTATAGGTCATATTTGTGTTTCGCGGCGTGCCCGCAAACTTTCTCTGAACTTGAAGCGTTAGCCGTCTCAGCGGAAGGAGTGAGGTACGCTGACTCTTTGCGTGTGGCAAAAGAACCCCCTCCTTCGTTTAGTAATACTCGGCCTCCACCTCGCCGACCAGTCACACCCCGTAAATGTTATGCTTGCGGGTCGCCTGACCATCTTCGCAATAAATGTCCATTGGTCAAAACTAGTAGGGCAAATAATGGAGCTGGTTCAGCACAAGGCTGTTTTAAATGTGGGGCTTTCTCACATATCGCCAAGAATTGCCGAAACTCGATTAGCACCCCCTCCTGCTCAACTTCTGGTGCAAATTCTACCTATGCCAATAATAAAAAGTGACTAGTGGCTTCGGCTGAGTCGACTAATCCATCTTCCCGAGACTCAGCCCCTAGTAAACAGGTTGTAAATTCAGGGAACGAGCAATTTTCAAATTTAACTTTTGAAGGTCCCAAAGAGTGTTTAGGATTGCGGCGGATTCCCCCGCACCGGTTCCTTTTCTTAAGATTGAGTTAAATTACGAGCCTATAACAGCTCTCTTAGATTCAGGCAGTGTTTGTTCGATTATTTCGGCTGAATGGTATTCTAAATTGAAGTCTGTTTGTAAACTCCCTGACTATGTCTCATCTCCTGTTCAATATGTTTCGGCTAATTCATCCCCATTAGAAATTCTAGGTTCCTTATTGGTCAAAATTCGTATTTTTAAATTCACTTGGAAAGTTAAATTGTTTGTGGCCAAGCTCTTGTCTTGCCCCATTATATTGGGAGCGGACTTTATTTTTCACACTGGTCTTGTGCTCGACCTTCAGAGTAGGTCTTGCACTTTCAAATTTGCCTCTAATTGTAACATCCCTTTATTAAAGTGTAATTCTGCATCATGTTCTTCTATTTCGCCTACCCAGGATGAGATGTTGTTAGATCTTAGACATCTACCTGAGGAGCAGGCTGATAGTATTCGTAAGCTGTGTCAGTCGTTTCCAGAGGTGTTTTCTGATACTCTTGGTGTTACTGACCTGATCGAATACAAAATTGAGGTCACGGATTCGATTCCTGTCCGTTTTCCACCGTATAGACTATCTCCACCTAAAATGAAGGCTCTGAAAGAAATTATCGATCAGATGTTGAAGGATGGTATTATTAGGCCCTCTAAGTCGGCGTATTCTTCGCCTATTTTTTTAGTTCCGAAACCCCAAGGAGGTTTCAGGCCTGTCATTGATTATAGGGCTCTCAATCGGAAGGTGGTGTTGCAATCTGTGCCCCTTCCTGACCTTCATTCTTGTTTTTCATGGTTTCGTAAGGCCAAGTTCTTTACTATCTTGGACTTGAATCAGGCCTATAATCAAATTCCCCTTGCCGAAGAGTCTAAACATCTTACAGCGTTTGCCACGGACTGGAACTTATACGAATACAACCGCGTGCCTTTCGGGCTCCCCACGGGAGCAGCTGTACTCACTAGGCTACTAGATAGGGTCTTCTCCGATATCAAATTTGAGTACTTATATCACTACTTGGATGATGTAGTCGTATTTTCAGAGACTTTTGAAGAGCATCTAGATCATCTGCGAGAAGTTCTCGATCGCCTTCGCAAGGCTGGGTTAACTGTTAAGTTGTCCAAGGTCGCCTTTGCTAAGCCCTCTATGTCTTTCCTAGGGCATATTGTGTCATCTGATGGTGTAGCCGTCGATCATTCTAGAACACAGGCCATCCGTGATTTTAAACCTCCCAAGGACGTTAAAGGTATCGCCAGGTTCATTGGTATGGTGAATTTCTTCAGGAAGTTTATTCCTAACTTCGCTAATAGAGCGGCGCCCTTAAACCTTCTTCGTAGGAAAGGCATCAAATTCGAGTGGGGACCTTCTCAACAAGCCGCTTTTGAAGATCTTAAATTGGCTCTCTGTAATGCCCCTGTACTTGCTATGCCTGATTTCTCGAAGAAATTCATCGTCCAAACTGACGCGTCGTTGTCAGCAGTAGCTGCAGTCCTTCTTCAAGAGACTGAACTAGGGAGGCGACCCATCGCCTATGCATCTAGGACCTTGTCGGCTCATGAAGCCAAGTATTCCATCTATGAGCTCGAAGGTTTGGCAGTATTATTCGCCTTAGAGAAGTTCCGTCTCTATCTGGAACATGTTAAATTCGACCTGGAGACAGATAATCAAGCCTTAAGCTGGGTCTTAGGTAGGCCGCGTCGTACTGGTCGTATAGCCCGCTGGGCCATTCGTATTTCTGCCTTCCAGTTTGATGTTAGGCATATCAGAGGTACCGAAAATATTGTCGCTGATGGACTCAGCCGTATGTTTTCAAACGACGTTGAGATCCATGAACCGATCGACAGTTCATCACCTTCCGAGTCCACATTATCTGATGTTAATACCATCTTAACTGATGCTCCCATGCTCTTTAGGGATATCGAGAAATACCAACGTGAAGATCCGACGCTGGCTCCGATAATGGAAACCCTTTCTTCTGGGGAACATGTTGTCCCTTATGTTCTGAGGAATGGTGTTTTATGTTGCCCATCGAGGCATGACAAGATGATGAAGGTTGTCGTTCCAGCTGTTCTCGTGCCTATGATCGTCAAATATTATCATGAGACCCCATTAGGAGGGCATCTTGGAATCTTTAAAACCCGTGAAAAGATTCGTGAAATGTTCATCTGGAAAGGTATGGACGGTGAAATCCGTGAACTAGTAAAGGCTTGTAAATCCTGTTTGATTAGTAACCCAACCATGTCCACCAAGGTAGGCCTTTTGTCTTCCCATCAAGCGTCACGCCCCATGGAACGCCTGTACATTGATTATGTAGGACCCTTCCCCCAGTCAAAGGGTAATGCTAACAAGTTCATCTTTGTATGCGTAGATGGTTTTACCAGATTTTCTTGGTTATTTCCGACTAAGCTGGCTACCGCTCAGTCTACCATTACTTGCTTAAATTCTATTTTTGCTTCTTTTGGTCCGTGCCAATATATTGTATCTGATAATGCTAAGGCTTTTACATCTAATTTATTTCGTAAATTCTGTTTTGACTTATCCATCTCTCATGTAACTGCTTCTGCTTATTACCCTCAACCATCTCTGGCTGAACGGGTTAATCGTAATCTCAGGTCCGCACTTATTGCCTATCATCATGAAGATCATTCCAGGTGGGACACGTCCCTGCATTGATTAGCTTTTGCTTTGAATTCGGCGGTTCATGAATCACATAAATTTACTCCAGCTTCTTTGATGTTCAAATTTGTTCCCAACACGCCGCTCTCTAACCTCTGGTCTCTGAGTGACATTCTACCCGAGACAATAGATCCGGATAATATTAAAGATCTTTGGAAGAAGGCTAAAGCCAATCTTAAGGTATCTCATGAAAAGGTTAGGGAAAGGTATGATCGTGGACGGAGACCCACCACTTTGAAGGTAGGTGACCAGGTGATGGTCAAGAACTTTGTTCCCGCGGGCAAGCTTGCCCCCAGATTCCATGGGCGATGCATTATTCTGGATTTCCTTACGCCGGTTACCTTATTGTTAAGTAATCCAGCCACCGAGAGGATATTTAGAATTCACCTGTCCCAGGTGAAACCGGTGTAATTTCTGTGTTAACTTGCTTCATATTATTTTGAAAGGAATATGAAGGTTATGTTTTTTTTGAGTTTCACTTTTAAGGCTTTCTGCCCCTTCTATAATATTTTGTCTTATATGTAAGCTTTTTGTAAAACCTTCCCCGATCCGTTAAACTGCCATTTTGTCCTTACCATGGCCATTACCACGCTCCCGTCTCCTGCTATACACACTGCGGCTTGATTACATTAAATGCCATGGACACCTGCACGCCGCTGACCCCTCAACCTCTTCACCAAGCCTGTGCCCTCAAAAAGATGATGGTCCAACACAATTCTGCCGCCTACCTTTAATGTTTCAGTGCCCCCGCAGCCGCGCGGCGCCGTGCAGAAACTGGGGCAGAGGACGGGCCCCCTCTTCTCCAGCGAGGACGTCAGGTGCACGGCGAGCCGGAGCTCTCCTCCCGGCCAAGGCTGATGCGCGGCGCACGACCTGCTACTTGCCCGCAGCCTGTATATGTTCACCGCGGGCGCGGCGTGTTTCAACACCTCTGCTCCCCTCATAGTGCGGGCGAGCGGTATCTCAGGGTACTTGAGGGGTCCGAGCGGCCTCCTTTTGGACGCAAGCTGCAACGGCCGGTCTGGCCATTCAACTTAATCAACATCAACTACATGGACAGTTACGATAAGCAATGACTACACTTGGGAATTCAACAGCAATATTTGGCGGCAATTGCAAAATTTTTCTTCACCTCTAAGTATTAAAAGTTTATCTTCAGAAATTCAACTTCTACAAATACAAAGACTTTACTTCACCTGCAACAACAAAATTTTGAAACTGAATCAAACCAAATTAAGAAAATCTTATAAATGCTTCTGCAATCAATCTTCATATCCACAGCATAACTTGGACCTTGTTTCAAACAGATTTCATGTGTCACCCCTGGAGGTACTTTTGGGGGGGGGGAGGTCTGTACCGGGCGGTACACCTCCACGCCGCTAATTTAAAATTGCGCCAGTTGAAACTCCTCTGCTGGAGGAAGTCTGAACTTTATCTACGCTATTAATTCTCTACTTTCTCAGAAGATGTCACCACGTGGAAAATTTTGAGTTTTTGAACTGTGTCATTTTTGATGTGTTTTTGTTTCGCTTGAAGTAAGAAGTGTGAACTTTCTCTTCTAGAGGACACTACTGAAGATCAACAATAGTGCACCCTAGTGCGAAGTCAATGAACTATTTTGTTGGAGAAATTTTTATTTCAAATGTTTGTTCTTTGCTAATTTTTTTTCAGTCATTGGTTAAGTTGGCAATATTAACCCCTTCTTTCCCCTTGTTTTTAATCTAGCCTATCCCGAATTTCTTAAATTAATTTTCCACCAATTATGTGTTTCTTCTTAGTATTGTGTAGGGGGTTTATTGATGAACCAATAAAATCCTCGTGGGAGGGTGTTCTCATTCCCCTAACGCCTAGAACCTTCCGCGAGAGTATTTAAACTGCTGATTTTAGGGTCTCCGGGCCACTTCTGTTCCATCTTTCAGTGTATAAAGTACATAGCAGGAGGCGGGAAGCGACTTTTTCCTCGGCAGCGGTCAACAACAAGGTAATGGCCAATTAATAACTTTTTTTTCTTGGCTAGCTTAGCAGTTTAACTCTCGGGGCGGGTTCTAAGCGTTCCACCATGTAACCTTTTCCTAAATGTAACTACTCTTTCATATATTCTCTTTTAAAGCTACATACTGGGATAGAGAGTGCTAACCCTCTCGAGCTCCCACTCATATTGTTTTGAGGTGAACTTATTTTTCTCAACCTATTCTTCGTTAACGTAAAACAAATTGTTCTCTTCTTAAGTCACCTCTTTAGTATGGGATTAGCCCTTGTATTAACGGCCTAGTGCCAAGTAGGTCTTAATCAAAGTGTATTAGGAGTGCAAGTTCGCCTCCTCTCAAATTGTTACCTTAGAGGTCATTTAATTAACCTTCTTTTCATTTTATAGACCTCAGTAGATTGGGTATTCTACCCCTGTGTTTAGGTCCGTTGAGGACAACTTGAAGGTGGAGTTTGGTGTGGCCTGGGAGAGGCTTAAATTTGAGAGCGAGTGGCTCTTTTGAAAATTGAGTGTTGAACGCCTCGTGCAGGCTTTTCTGTGTAATTTGGAGCAAGGGCTCCTAGGCATGAATGGGGTTTTCTGCCCCTCTGTTGAAACTTGTGTTTGGGGTAAAACTGGGCTGATTGCCCTAGCATTGTGGAGTCAGGGCGCGAAGCCCAAATCATGTAAATATTGTAACTACCCTTTGGACTTGCTACTTTGTACCTGCCATGCTTGTTATTTCTTTGTTTTAAAAAAGAAAATATAACCTTGTTAAATTTTAAATTAATTTTACTTTAGTAGCTTGAGACCTGTTCACCACCCCGCACCTTCTTTCACGCATAACTACCACAAAAACTCGGTAACAATAATAATAATAATAATAATAATAATAATAATAAGAATTATAATAATAATAATAATAATAATAATAATAATAATAATAATATGTGGATCAGTGGTAGAGTGTGGGCCTCCGGATCCATGACATTGCTATAAAATAAATGACATAAACGCTTTCGCATAAGTTATTTACGTGTAATATTGGTTAATGACTCAGTCCTATGGCATAATCATGTGTATAACCAACTTACTGTACAGTCTGCTACCAGAGTGAATCATCGCTGTTTAGTATTACAGTCAACATGTCTGCTACAGTAGTGGATTCATACCCGGCAGAGGTAGTCGGATTTTTGAAGTCCATTCGACACTCCATGTCGTACGATGTCGGCATGTACATGACCTCTGGTGATTCATTTGGTGTTAACCAGAAAATATCGTTAAAACTCTGCCATAGACACTCAAAATAGATTCGATTTACTCTTCCATCTAGTAGGCAGTGAATAAAACGGAACGTCGAAAATGACGAGCAGGCAGCCAGATGGCGTCAAATTGAAATGCTTTGCACATGGTAACTGAGGTTATACAATTATTATTATTATTATTATTATTATTATTATTATTATTATTATTATTATTATTATTATTATTATTATTATTATTCATTTGCATTATTTAAATGAGATTGTTCTTATTAATAGTGTATTAGATTAGTAGGTATGGGTTAAGTGTAAGAAAGGAAACTATCCCTAATATTGCCAGAATAAATCAATATTATCAGCTGGTTATTTAAGATATTAATATTCAAGTTAGAATTCTTCATTCTGCAAAGATCAGGTTCCTCAACTCTTGAGATGACACAGGCAATATATTCTCTCGGATGATTGGACTGACTTTCAAGTATTGTGTCAGCTGGCAAAAAAAGCATTCGGTAGATATTATGTTGGAGGGAACAGACGGGCCTTGATATTCAATGTATTCCTGTATCTTGTAGTTTGAGCTGAAGAACGAAGTTGTCCCTGAACCCTAAAATTGAGTAACGACAAAAAAAGTTAATTGTAACCGAATGTTAATGCTCACCTAGAACCAGGTTGTAATATGATAATTCAACACAATTGTGTAGTTTTATCATTACGCCTTCAAAGTAATCTATGAGAGTTGCGCTACTGAACTGTAAATGGCAAATGTTTGGAAGTACCATCCCTTGTTGTAAATTATGAAGAAGACAACAAATGAATTGCTACGCACGTCACTTAACGAAAACGAAGAAGGATGTCGACACGGTACCGTAGTAAACCGTCGGGTTTGTACACTTGGCTACCGGTGACTCTTTTATTGTTCCTCCCTTCATTCTTCACGGCAATAAAACTATTTCTTATCCTGGGACACATTCTGACGTTAGCTTTGTAGAAAATCTGTCAACGTAACAGTGAACAGACGCGTAGAAAATTAGCTCTTAAACACAGCCCTAAATGCTATTCATCACAAGATTATTGACCTAAAAGAAAAGGAAAACTGTATTCCGTAATACAGGACAAAAAATATGAAGACATTTCAACAATAACTCCATCGTAACATGCCGAACTCTCATTGAGTTACCGTAGAAAGTGGCTCCGGAAATTTCTAGTGCAGGAAACTTTTAAATGCATGAATTTCCGTACTTCTCTTTCCACTTATGATATATCTCATCTCAGTTGCCGAGCAGTTATACAGTTTTTTTTTTTCACATCTACCTGTTTGTTAGGTCATCAGGTAGTTGGATCCACAACAGCACCACCAAAGGTTATGCAGTTGTAGGAAAAGAAAAAAAAACAATGGCAGCACCAAAATAAGGCGTACAAACAGTATATCCAATAAAATATCTTACATTGATTTCTTATTTATTTCCTTTTACAAATTTTTTCCGTATTGCAATTCAACAACACATTTGATCATACATGTTGCTGGGACAACAGTCCATAGATTGGCTTGAGGCAGCCTTCCATGCCACCCTATCCTCTGCTAACCTTTTCATTTTTACGTAACTACTGTATCCTACATCTACTCTAATATGTTTGTCATATTTATGCCTTGGTCTACCGCTTTCGTTCCTGCAGCCTACACTTCTCTCTCAAAAACTAACTGGACAAGTTCTGGGTGTCTATGCTATCATCCTGTCTCTTCTTATTTCGCCAGAACGCCCTCCTTTCGATTTAGTATCTCCAAAGTCTGTGAGTATCTCTTCATTTGTAATTCCATTTTCCTATCTCACAGTCGACATTCTTCTCTACCACCATATTTCAAAAGGTTCTGACCTACTCATCGTCCATATTTCTCTTCCATACAATGCCATGCTCCAGACGAAAGTCTTCAAAATCATTTTTCTAAATTCTGTGTCAATGTTCGAAGTGAATAATTTATTTTCTTAAGAAAGGCCTTCTTTGCTGTTCCTAGTCTTTCTTACTTCCGCCATCGTTAATTATTCTACTACCAAAGTAAAAGAATTCATCTCCTTCCTTTAAAGTTTCATTTCCTAGCCTACTATTCCCTGCATCACCTGGTTTCGTTCGACTGCACAATATTATTTTTGTTTTGGATATGTTTATTTTAATCTTTTCTAAGAGCACAGTATGTTCATGTCATTCAGCAATTTCTCCAGATCATCTGTAGACTCAGATAAAATAACAATACCATCGTCAATATCAGAGTTTCCTTTCCTCATTTTAGATACGGAGCGTGACAAGGGCTCGCTTTCCACACAGAAAACAGAGGTTCGAATCCTGGCATTGAAATTTTCACTTGAAAAGTCGTGTGATCCCGGCGAAAACCCCAACTAATCCAGAATGGTTCTAGCGACCCAAGAAATACTTCGGATGTGAAGAAAATGTATTCAGTTATATAGACGGCGTATAGTAAACTGAAACATATAAGTTACAATATACGCTTTGGAGAAGTGTTATGCAATGGAACTGTATTCCCTTTTAACGAAAATGGAAAAAAAGAAGCTGAACTCCATCACTCCCCTGTTTAAAGCGGTGTTCAAAAAATGTGGACAGATACCGGTATTTAGTGTACCGTATGTATTATAAGGGCGCTAATTGAAAAATGTCTACATATTCATGTCGATTATTTCAAAAACTTGAAAATAATATGTAATTTTTAGCTATGTAACAAGTAGCTTATCTGGTCTGGGTAACCAATTTGAAAAGGATGCTGGATAGAATGGCGGTGGAAGACTCCTGGGATAAAGAGATTCGGAAGGAAGAAAATAAATTGAGTAAGAAAGTAACTACTGGCGTGAAGGATATTGAGGAACAGGTGACTATGACAGAATGTAGGACCAAAAGAACATTACGGGCAATCTGTGCAATTATCAAAACACTGTCCATAAAGAAAGAAAGACTTGCCAATAGAGAAGTAAGAGGTATATTGCGGTAGCTAATGGGAATCTATACGAATTAGCGTCTAAGAGAGTAAAATGAAGAAACTGCTCTCTCTTATGTGGAGAATTAAAGGAGGAGGCACATTTGTTGAGAGTATGTAGGCTAACAAACTCAGTTAGGATCAAGTACCTGAGTAGCGGTTGTAAAGCAAAAGTAAAAACACAGAAATAATTTTGTACAATTATAAAATGATTAAAATAAGAATGGATCGCTCCGGGTAGTACAGTAATATTTTTCGGGATAGTAAAAAATATGTGGCAAAAGAGAACAAAGGAAAGGACGCAAGCACAGAGTCAACATTTACAGTAGTATTATGGTTGTATTGTTGTTGTCATTGTTGTTTTCCTTAAGGAAACAATGTGTTAAATTGCTTCGGTTACAATAGGTCATTCATTCATTCACATTGGAATGTTCTCTCCTTAACTGCTGGGACCTCCGTAGATGTAGGCTGAGATTATTCAATCACTAATTCAATTATGAATGATCTCTGCTTAGCTGATAGTCATCCATGACTTGCAGAGTGCATGCATTAATACAAACCAATCATGCAATTCATTCATACAGTCGTTCAGTCAATTCATAATGTCTAGTGTAAGCTAAGGATAACACTGTTTAGGATCGTGACATAAATAAATACCTGCACTAATAGAAATCAATAAGGGTAAGATATACTGGGTAAGATAACACTGTTAACGTCTGGGATAAAAATAAATACAATTTTAAATAAACTACAATTTAGAGCAGGGCCTCTCAGGGTGCATGCACTGTGCACGGTGCATAAGACGACTTCGCTTGGTTGACCAGAGTGAAGACCCCCCACTCCTCGATTTGGAGCAATAGCGCTTACTTTCTCTTTCCTCACGGCTGTCTCGCTCGCTCCCACTGCCTCCCTCTTCCCCACTTGCCCCGTAGCGCTCAAATCCGAGCCGAGTTGCGCCGAGTAGAGCCGAGCTTAACCGAGTAGCCAAGAGACGAAGCGTTGGTCGGAGCAAGCCGAGCGGGACCGATGCACAGTGCACGGAGCTCTTACGCCTCGATTTGCACGCGTGACAGTTTGGGCGTTTGAGAGGCCCTGATTTATATATTGGGTGTAAATAGCGATTAGGCGTAACTGTAATGTTTAATGTAATATAGGCAAATAAATCGTTACAAGAATGTCATGCATGCATCAATAATTTCGATTGCAATTAATGATTCCTCTCTCTCCAGTTCCCGGCGATCCGATACTAGAGGATGGGAGTATTCAATTCTAGGAAATTATCTGGTCTCCTCTCCAAGGTTTTAGATACTTATTTTATTGCCGTCAGTGTCTGGAGCGATATTTGGTCGCTGTTGTTAACATACGAAAGTTAGTTTATAGTTTATACGTAAGTTATTGACTGATTAAGGACGCTCACAGTAACTGCAATGGGGCGTTTCACCACGTTGAACTTGTGACATCCAGTATTATTCCAAGAAAAAATACGGGTGGGGACATGTGAGAGACTATTACATTACGTCACCTGCCGTTATTTATTGCAGACTAACTTATCTGCCATCACGGATGAGTAGTAATAACATAGCCCAAGCATTTATGTTTCAAAATATTTCGAAATTGTCAACGTTAAAGTAGAGTACTGGTAATACATTAACACATGTAGATATGACATAGCCCGCCCCGCAGTGTAGCGGTAGAGTACCTACCTCTTAACCGGAGGACCCGGGTTCGATTCCTGGCCAGGTTAGTGCTGGTCCGAGTTCTACTCAGCTTACGTAATTAAAATTAAGGAGCTATCTGGCGGTGAAATAGCGACACCGGCCTAGAAAGCCAAGAATAACGGCCGAGGCGAATTGTCGTACCGACAACAGGATACCTCGTAATCTGCAGGCCTTCGGGCTGAGCAGCGGTTGCTTGATAGGCCCATAACTCTTCGGGGGTGTTACACCATATGGTTTGGTTTGGTTTAGATGCAACATACGAATTAGCAAGTTAATATAAATTTACATCTTTGCTTATGTTATAAGAAGAAAGAAAGCCTTAATTGGCTTACTTTTCGAAGTTCAACTTTTTTTTTTTTTTTTTTTTGCTAGGGGCTTTACGTCGCACCGACACAGATAGGTCTTACGGCGACGTTTGGACAGGAAAGGAAGCGGCCGTGGCCTTAATTAAGGTACACCGGGCGAGTTCGCCGTGCGCGTAGAGGCGCGCGGCTGTGAGCTTGCATCCGGGAGATAGTAGGTTCGAATCCCACTATCGGCAGCCCTGAAGATGGTTTTCCGTGGTTTCCCATTTTCACACCAGGCAAATGCTGGGGCTCTACCTTAATTAAGGCCACAGCCGCTTCCTTCCAACTCCTAGGCCTTTCCTATCCCATCGTCGCCATAAGACTTATCTGTGTCGGTGCGACGTAAAGCCCCTAGCAAAAAAAATAAGGTACAGCCCCAGCATTTGGCTGGTGTAAAATTGGGAAACCACGGAAAACCATTTTCAGGGCTGCCGATAGAGGGATTCGAACCTACTATCTCCCGGATGCAAGCTGACAGCCGCACGCCTCTACGCGCACGGCCAACTCGCCCGGTGTTCAACTTTCAATAATCACTACATGTATAGTAATGAGTTTTGACTTTCGAAATAGTAAGCCTAGCAAATCAATCGGTAAATACGTTGATAACATAACTTTCCCCTCTCCATTCCAAATGACTATGTCCATTACAAAGAGTTACAGTGCAAACTGCTAATATTAATAATGCTACCAGATGACAGAGAAACCGGTGCTCTGTAGGATGTTCGTACTAAATTTCAATTAATTTCCAATGTGTTACCAGAGAACTTTTACTTCCTATGTCAGATCACACTATCTTAGGATCAGGAGGCCGACACTCTACTACTGATCGACAGAGCGGTCTTCATACACACGTTAAATATTATAGAGTTACCGTTATACAGTGCTTAATTTCGGAACGGCGTTCCGGCACCTCTCAGGGATTTTTTTCTTGCACAGTGTTTATAAGGGGATTGCTCAATAAAACATTACTAGAAGATGTTCATACGTGCTTCATGTAGTTTCATCACAAGTTTTCAAGTATGGTTGTAAAGGGGGGTAGAATGTGAGGGTACGCGTCCCGGCACCAAAAATGTTAGCACTGTTGTTATATTACCTCTCAAATGATGCAACTACAGTCATTCCAATTAAGGACCCAATAATAGTAACAATTAGTTAAAATGACATAAAATGGCATTACGGTCCTGGCGATTGCTTTAAGCTGAACCAAGCCCTACACGGTGCCAATGTTTTGGCGGCAGGCAGCAGTCAGAGCGGTCGTCTGTCCCCACGATTAGTCCCGCCCGTTTGTCATGTTCTCCTTCTCCTTCCCCTCCGCCTTCTCGTGGTCTCGTTCCCACGCGTTCTACAAGTCCCCAGCACTGTCGACTTTCTCCTTGACAAGCGTCTCCTAACAATAGAAATGAACTAATGGTCAACCATTTTCAGAATTCGATCGTATTATGTTACACGACAGTGGGCATCATGGTAAGTGCTGATATTTTGCGTTAGTGACATAAACTTTCTGTAGTTTAACCTGTAGTAGTCATCATCATCATCATCATCATCATCATCTGTTTACCCTCCAGGTTCGGTTTTTCCCACGGACTTAGCGAGGGATCCCACCTCTACCGCCTCAAGGGCAGTGTCCTGGAGCTTCAGACTCTCGGTCGGGGGATACAACTGGGGAGTATGACCAGTACCTCGCCCAGGCGGCCTCACCTGCTATGCGGAACAGGAGCCTTGTGGAGGGATGGGAAGATTGGAAGGGATAGGCAAGGAAGAGGGAAGGAAGCGGCCGTGGCCTTAAGTTAGGTACCATCCCGGCATTCGCCTGGAGGAGAAGTGGGAAACCAGGGAAAACCACTTCGAGGATGGCTGAGGTGGGAATCGAACCCACCTCTACTCAGTTGACCTCCCGAGGCTGAGTGTACCCCATTCCAGCCCTCGTACCACTTTTCAAATTTCGTGGCAGAGCCGGGAATCGAACCCGCACCTCCGGGGGTGGCAGCTAATCACGCTAACCACTACACCACAGAGGCGGACCACCTGTAGTAGTCACTCAATTTAATGTAATGGGTTTTGAATTTTGTGATCAAAATAATATGAACTGCATTCAAGTTGCACCTGTACCGTCAATAGCTACGAATTTTAAAATAAACCATATTTCTGAGAAGAAAAAAATATAAGATTAATCTTTTTATGCATTTATGTCATCATCATCATCATCATCTGTTTACCCTCCAGGGTCGGCTTTTCCCTCGGACACAGCGAGGGATCCCACCTCTACCGCCTCAAGGGCAGTGTCCTGGAGCTTCAGACTCTTGGTCGGGGATACAACTGGGGAGAATGACCAGTACCTCGCCCAGGCGGCCTCACCTGCTATGCTGAACAGGGGCCTTGTGGAGGGATGGGAAGATTGGAAGGGATAGGCAAGGAAGAGGGAAGGAAGCGGCCGTGGCCTTATATTAGGTACCATCCCGGCATTCGCCTGGAGGAGAAGTAGGAAACCACGGAAAACCACTTCCAGGATGGCTGAGGTGGGAATCGAACCCACCTCTACTCAGTTGACCTCCCGAGGCTGAGTGGACCCCGTTCCAGCCCTCATACCACTTTTCAAATTTCGTGGCAGAGCCGGGAATCGAACCCGGACCTCCGGGGGTGGCAGCTAATCACGCTAACCACTACACCACAGAGGCGGGCATGCATTTATGTAATAAGTCTATAACGGTGCCCTCCGTAATGAATAAACACGTAGACAAATTTGTCGACCAAACTCTGAGGTTTGATGGAGGAAATATACAAGCAGAAGAGTAATTTTGCTTTACGTCGCACCGACACACATAGGTCTTAATGGCGACTATGGGGCAGGACAGGGCTAGGAGTGAGAAATAAACAACAGTGGCTTTAATTAAGGTAGGCTACAGCCCCAATATTTGTCTGGTGTGAAATTGGAAAACCACGGGAAACCATCTTCAGGCCTGCAGACAATGGGGATCGAGCCCACTATCTCCCGAATACAAGCTGATCGCTACATGTACCAAGCACCGCAGACACTTGCTTTCTACGAATCATTACTATTGAGTCTCTTAAATCATCATTATAGTGAACTCATGTTGTATCATAGTGAAGTAAACATTGAACCAAAGTTTTTTTTTTTTTTTTTTTTTTTTTTTTTTTTTTTTTTTTTTTTTGCTAGAGGCTTTACGTCGCACCGACACAGATAGGTCTTATGGCGACGATGGGATAGGATAGGCCTAGGAGATGGAAAGAATCGGCCGTGGCCTTAATGAAGGTACAGCCCCAGCATTTGCCTGGTGTGAAAATGGGAAACCATGGAAAACCATCTTCAGGGCTGCCGACAGTGGGATTCGAACCTACTATCTCCCGGATGCAAGCTCACAGCCACGCGAACCAAAGTTTTAAAATTCAATATATAAACTAACAGAACCTTATAGTTACCGGTAACGGTTTTATTGAAACAGTCAGCCATGATATCCCTGCCTTGCTGACTGGCGGGAATGCCTTTAGCTCTAACCATGAGCCCTTCGTGCTGAATGTTACAACTGCTTAGAGGCCTGCGATGTAAAGACACAGACCACGCATTTTATGGAGGAGATATGAATTAATACTGATTAAGTGGACAAACAGAGAACGCAGTAGGCTATACGGAAGAACTGCGTAACGTACATTAAGAGATTATTCCACCCAGCTCTTCAATTTGTAATATTCCCAGCATGTGACTTAAATATTCTATAATCGTTAGCATGAAAGTAATGTATTTAATGGTTGTAGTAGAGATGTTGTGATGAAAAAATGAAATGAAAATCCACAACCTGTTTCCAGTCATTCGACCGGGTCAGGAATGGAATGAATGAAGCCCCCGTCTAGCGGCGAGGATAGGAATTGTGCCGGCTGCCGAAACCTGTCGCACTCCTCTGGGGCAATGATTAATGAATGAAAGATGAAATGAAATTATATTGGAGAATGTTGCTGGAATGAAATATGACTGGGAGAAAAACCTGCCCCGCCTCCGCTTTGTCCAGCACAAATGTCACATGGATTGATCGGGATTTGAACCGCGGAACCCATCGGTGAGAGGCCTGCGCGCTGCCGCCTGAGCCACGGAGGCTCTTAGATGTTGTGATATTTACTTTTTTCTTGCTATTTGCTTTACGTCGCACCGACACAGATAGGTCTTAAGGGGACGATGAGACAGGAAAGGCATAGTAATGGGAAGGAGGCGGCCGTGGCCTTAATTAAAGTAGGCTACAGCCCCAGCATGTGCCTGGTGTGAAAATAGGAAACCAGAGAAAACCATCTTCAGGGCTGCCGACAGTGGGGTTCGAACCCACTTTTTCCCGGATGCAAGCTCACAGCAACGCGCTTCTAACCGCACGGTCAACTCGCCCGGTGTGATTTTTACTCATTATAATGGGTTATATACCTATATATGTTTTTTTTTTTTTTTTTTTTTTTACCACAAAATTACTGTAACTTGTGTTGACGTCTAACGTTCACATTACAGAAGGTTGAGGATGACTTTGAATAAAGTTGAAACTCAAGTAATTAAAATGGAGTAATTCGTGGTAAAATAAACTATATCTAAAACATCGTAAAAACAATTTATTGGTGAATTACTTGTCGACTTTCAGTCTAAGTTTCAGAATGAAAACATAGGAAAAGGAACAAAGCCTTTTTAGAGAAAGATACTTTTTCTAGTGGTTTAACGTAGCACTAACGCATTGAACGTTTTCGACGACGCAAGGAGGGGGACGACTAGAATTAGCAAGGTAGTGGCCTTGGCCTTAATTAAGGTACAGTTCCAGCATTTATTTAGTGTGAAAATGAGACACGACGGAGAAACGTCTTCAGAGCTGCCGACGGTGGTATTCGAACGCACCATCTCCCCCCGGTCATCTCGCTCGGTGAAGAAGATTACTCCCTTCCATTACTATTATTATTATTATTGTTGTTGTTGTTTTGTTATTTATTAATTTGCGAAGAGATGAAGGCGAAGTTAGGAATAAGTTCGACTGATGAAGCTGTGCTTCTAATCCGGCTTCGGCGGTGGAGTCGTGTGAGGGGAATGGAGGAGGATAATGGACACGGCCATGGAGGGTAAGAGAAGCAGAGGTGAAACTAGTTGCAAAGACAGTAGAGGAGTATGCAAGCAGCTAGTTAATTCATAGAGACTTGGAGACTGAACGCTGTGTGATTATTAATATTATTGTAACAGTACTTGAGGGTAATTCCCCTACACGCAGTAAAGTTTGTTTTAAGCGATGCCAATAACACAGTTAACTGGCTGCCGACGAGCTGCACCGCGAGGGAATAATAGTGATACGTTAGCACAATAAGTTAATTAAGGCAACAGATCGCTCATGAAATGTCTGACATCCTTCCCTTGTCTTCTCTCTCTCTCTCGCCACTAACACCCAGCCTTTTCACTGAACATCATCACATCTACAATTAATTCACTCAAGTGGCTCAGCGTTATTTTCTGTGGCCTCCAAAGTAAACGAATGAATGTGAAGTTCATAATTTAAGTAATGTTACTGCTATCGCAGCAGAATGGCTTTGCAAATTTTTTGTCAAAATTTTGATAGTCTGTTCTCCTACTCTTCCAATATATCTCTAGTTCACACTACATTTGTTCCATTACTAAGGAAAGATTTACAGTTGTCAGAATGTGTGGATATTTGAGTGACTGCATTATAATTATGTTACACTACATAGAAGGGTCTAATTTTGTCACTTTCTAAAGATCTCGTACGAAATTCAATGCGATTGCTATTAAATTTTGAGAGGCGGAGTAGCTCATATGGTAGAGTATGGGTCCTTTGAACTCCAGGTGATGGCTTCGATCCCGGCTCAGTCCGGTAATTGACGCTCAAATACGCCAGCCTGATGTGGGTAAATTTACAGGGACGTTAAAGGACTCCTGCGGGACAAGCTTCTGGTACTTAGACGTCTCCCAAAACGGCAAAAGTAATTAGTAGGACGTAATCTCTATATTATTATTATTATTATTAATATTTTTTCATGCACTTTTGTTTTATGTTTTATTTCCTTTTTTGTTATGAACATGTTACTGATATAATTTCATGTAATATTTTGTTTTCATGTAACTTAAATTTTTGTTTCCTTGCTATGTAATTTATATTTTGATTTACTTTCCTAGCTCTATTGTAAGCAGACATTACCCTCGGGAACTCTCCCAACTGAGACATACTTGTTGACGATAATAATAATAATAATAATAATAATAATAATAATAATAATAATAATAATAATAATACCGAGCTCGATAGCTGCAGTCGCTTAAGTGCGGCCAGTATCCAGTATTCGGGAGATAGTAGGTTCGAACCCCACTGTCGGCAGCCCTGAAAATGGTTTTCCGTGGTTCCCATTTTCACACCAGGCAAATGCTGGGGCTGTACCTTAATTAAGGCCACGGTCGCTTCCTTCCCACTCCTAGCCCTTCCCTTTCCCATCGTCACCATAAAACCTATCTGTGTCAGTGCGACGTAAAGCAACTAGCAAGAATAATAATAATAATAATAATAATAATAATAATAATAATAATAATAATAATAATAATAATAATAATAATAATAATAATAATGATTTAGACCAGGGGTTTCCAATTTGTAAGGGCTCGAGGGCCATACTGCAATTCAATCGAATATTTATAGAATTGCTTTAGCATAATTACTTAAGGAGGTATATCAACCATATATTCTCGAATATTTAAAATGTTCCTTCAAAATCGTTACATCTAATATTGCAATTTTTCGATTGCTAATTATTTTTATAATTCACATTACTCGTGTCAGATCCTATAGCATTGTGTCCACGTAAATAGGATATGAATTATGATGAAAGCCGTAGGGCCTATATAGAAATGTTAGTTACGGAAAGTGAGCAACAAATGTGAGAGGAAGGAAAGTTGCTAATGACATACAGGGACATATACAAACGTGATTTTTGAATCAGTGAACATTTTCACAAGATTAAACAAGAAAGTATGTTGTGTAAATAGTTTTAAAAATGTAATTCTTCACCCATAAAGTGTTCCTCCCCCTTTAATAACGTCGTCGACGACAGCTAGGAATTCACAACACACATGTCGTAGGCAGCATAATTTTGAACTAGGTAAGTATTTTATTCTTTGAACTATGTCCCACATTAGGTAAGCGTAAGTGTATTTGTGATTAGGAAGTGCTCACTACTAAGTTCTGAGATTAAAATCGAAACAAAATTACAGTCAATATTTTAAGACACTAAAAAAATGAATGATGAAGAAATAAACCTTTCATGCCAAATATATTAATTTATTGAAAATGAAAACGTCTACCCGAAACTCAAATAAATAAAAATGTTAACAATGTCTAACTTTTTTTTTTACATTGTCTGGTTAATTCCTCATGCTCGAGGACTATGCATGTCTGGTCGTCTTACACCATATTTTCATTTATATACAACACATCACTCTACAAACCAGCGAATATATCACTCCACGTAAGGTTGGCGTCTGGAAAGGCACCCGACCATAAAACTGGTCTATATCGAATCAAAGTGCCGACCCCGAGGAAGTGGGAAAGTATCAGGAAGAAGACGACTTGGTTTTGCTTACTCGAATCGGTGTTCATTTTGCAATACACTGAGCATTTCGTGTTTTTAAGAATACAGTTCCAAAAGTAATTGACAAAACACACCACCTTTGCTTTCTCGGCACGGAAATCTACCATGACCCGAAGACTTCCTATACGGAACTCCACCTGAAAATTGACTGCAAGACGAAACTCGAGTAACTCCGAATGGGAAAGGGCTATGATCACGAAGGAAGTGGCCATAACGTTAATTAAGATAGAGCCCCAGCATTTGCCTAGTGTGGAAATGGGGAACTGCTGAATAACCTCTTCAAGGCTTCGATGGTGGAGTTCGAGCCCACCTTCACACACAATACTGGCTTACAACTACAGACCACATGGCCTGCACCACGCATTCACCTGGTTCATGGGGTCCTTTCTTATCTGACCTCACTTGTTCTACTCTTGTTCTCTTCCAGTACTTACGGCATTAGATCTTCAAAGCCAAAAAATGTTGCGTTCTCATTCGCTAACATTGTCTTTTTACCACATTTTTAAGCCCATACCCTAGTTATTAAGGACGCTAAAACTCTTCCTATTTCTTCTAGATAAATGCTGAGAGAGGCCCATACAATAATGAACACTACCACATTTCACGGAATAACAAAGTCATTAATAGGTGCAGGTGGTGCGAAAATGATTGCAACCTCGTGGGAAAATGTGCACGAGTGACATTCTGTAGTAGAACAGCCATAAACGCATAATTGTAATGTAACAAATATTAGTTGCAGTGAGGCGTGCTTCATTGCCTCACAATACACATCATGCCTTCACTCTTGTGTGTGTATACATGCTATTTACATATCTGTTCATAATATTCCCCGGCAACAAAAGCTACGCTGTATTACTACATCTGCATCGTTGCACCAGAACACACATATTCATCCCTACCATCACGCACACCGCCCACTCCCAGCATTCCAGCTCGCTTTACACGTCACTTAAAATACGAGAAATACGCCAAAAACATTTCAAAGGTAATACGTAGTTTGTTAATAATTAAAGTCACATTCCTCTAAATTAAGCGAAAAATAGATAAACAGTCATTCATAAAGTTAGGTAGTGTGGAAGAAATTGTATTTATCAAATATATCAACTTCATTTAGAATACATTGTTAGAATTATGGTATTCTGTCAAACGGCATTCCGTAATACGGTATATAAAAATAGGATACGGCGATAACGATGCAAACAGTGAGTCAAATGATTATTATCATTATTATTATTATTATTATTATTATTATTATTATTATTATTATTATTATTATTATTATTATTATTATTATTATTATTGCTATTATTGCTATAGAGGAGTGTGCTGGTGCAATAGTATAGCCATTGTTCCCAAAACTTGTGTTTAGGTTGAATTTTCAAAAGGATCGATAGGATAGGCCCTCAACAACGGTTAAAATAAAATCAGAGTATTTACCTTAAACAGTATTTCTGGATCGACCGTGGATGATTTTTTTTTTTTTTTTTTGGCAAATGCCCTTCGAAATGCAATGCGATTTTGCACATTGAAGTCACCGGGGTTCGAATTCATGTTTCTGTATAGAAATCCAGCAGCTGAGCGATTACGTTATTTACGTCTCAATAATAATAATAATAATAATAATAATAATAATAATAATAATAATAATAATAATAATAATAATATTCAAAGAATGGGCAATGAAAGACTTACTAAAAAGGTATTTAATTATGCCTCCTCACTAACAGTCAAGAACAATTGGATACTCGAAATTGAAAAAGACATTCAAGAAATCAGCATAACATGAAATTATATGGGACAGGCCTAGCTTTAGAACTTTGGTGAACAGCCATCATTTTGCTGAAAAGCCCAAGATCTGCTAATTACAATCGCGCTACTTAGTTGGGCACAATGCTGTGTAAAAAGAATAAGTTATATATAATTGTGATGATGATGATGATGATGATGATGATGATGATGATGATGATGATGATGATGATGATGATGATGATGATGATGATGATGATGATGATGATGATATTCATTCAGTGTCTCTCCGGGTTCAGGCGTTGTGGGATTTCGCTCTTAGAAGTGAGTTTTTTACATTTTATTTGTTTCAGCTCTTGTCCATTTTTCCAATCCAATGAGTTCGTATCGCAGTTGTTCTAACCTATCGAATGTTTTCTCAATTCAGCGGCTGACAGCGCAGTTTAGTTGGGTAAGCGGTCGATGCCATGTTAACGCTCGTAGGACTGAATCCCGGTGAGCTTCTTGACATTTAGGAATTCTGACAGTAAGTTGAAATAATCCATGGTTTAGAGGTATGTTAGTAAATTCCCTCCCAGGCGAGTTGGCCTTGCCGATAGGGGAGCGCAGCTGTGAGCTTGCATCCGGGAGATAGTGGGTTCGAATCCCACTGTCGGCAGCCCTGAATATGGTTTTCCATGGTTTCCCATTTTCACACCAGGCAAATGCTGGGGCTGTGCCTTAACGAAGGCCACGGCCGCTTCCTCTCAACTCCTAGGTTTTCCTATCCCAGAGTTGCCATAAGACCTATCTGTGTCGGTGCACGTAGGGCCTAAAGCAAATAGCAAAAAAAAAAAATCCCTTTAAGGACAAAATTCTCGTACACCGTTGGCTCTTCAAATGGGTTGCAATTAAAATAATGTTAACTGTTTTGTATTATTATTATTATTATTATTATTATTATTATTATTATTATTATTATTATTATTATTATTATTATTATTATTATTATTATTATTATTATTATTATTTCCTCAGTGGATCAGTGATAGAATAGAGGTCTCCAATCTTATGACTTCTGGTTAGAACCCGGCAGAGTTAGTACACTGTCGGTATGTTAAAGACACATTCAGTGATTATCCAACAAAATTAATTTAAATTCTGCAGTATGTAGCCAATAGTGTTGCTGTTTCTGTGCCATCTCGAAGAGCAAATCGGAACTTCGAAGTAGACACGAAGACAATCTAAATAAAGTAACATCAAAATGTCTGCAACACGGTATCTGGAGCCATGCCATTATTTTTATTATTATCATTATTATTATTTTATTACATCTATAAAATCATATTTTCAATTTATTAGGAAATCTAGGCCACTGATTGTCGGCGACGAACACTCACTTTACTCCTAGTGAAGTATTAAGAAAATTGTGAGAAATTGCTTTTGAAGATGACAAGATTCATTGGCCCTGAAATGAGTCGTTATAAAATGTTGTTAAGTTCTGAAATAAAAAGCAGCGTTACGTACAAATTCAGTTTCAGCGCAGATTCTTATGATTTTATATTACACTCAGAGGTACCCGCGGCTTCAACCGCGTTCACTAATTCAACTGCTAGATGGATTTAAATCATTTGTTTAAAATAAAAATGAAAAGCATTTGGTGCACATAGCGAAACTCAGATGAACAGGGAACTGTATACGTCTAAAAAGGAGCGGTATATCATAAGGGATGATTTGAATCCGAGGAATTAATGCTACTTCGCCCGCGCATGTCCATTTATGACTGTGGCTTCAACAATATTCGACATCAGTTACTTGATTGGGAGTCATGTATCATTTCAGATTGAAGGGTGATACATATTCCTGAGAAGTATAATCGGTGCCAAAATTTCACCTCACTGGGCGAGTTCGCCGTGCGGATAGGGGCGCGAAGCTATGAGCTTGCATCCGGGAGATAGTGGGTTCAAATCCCACTGACGGCAGCCCTGAAGATGGTTTTCCGTGGTTTCCCATTTTCACACCAGGCAAATGCTGGGGCTGTACCGTAATTAAGGCCACGACCGATTCCTTCCCATTCCTAGGCCTTTCAATCAACCAATCAATACTGATCTGCATTTAGGGCAGTCGCCCAGGTGGCAGATTCCCTATCTGTTGTTTTCCTAGCCTTTTCTTAAATGATTTCAATGATATTGGAAAATTTTCAAACATCTCCCTTGGTAAGTTATTCTAATCCCTGACTCCCCTTCCAATAAATGAATATTTGCCCCAATTTGTCTTCTTGAATTCCAACTTTATCTTCATATTGTGATCTTTCCTAATTTTAAAGACGCCACTCAAACTTATTCGTCTACTAAAGTCATTCCACGCCATTTCTCCGCTGACAGCTCGAAACATACCGCTTAGTCGAGCAGCTCGTCTCCATTCTCCCAGTTCTTCCCAGCCCAAACTTTTCAACATCTTTGTAACGCTACTCTTTTGTCGGATATCACCCAGAACCAATCGAGCTGGTTTACTTCGGATTTTTTCCAGTTCTTGAATCAAGTAATCCTGGCGAGGGTCCCATACACTGGAACCATACTCTACTTGGGGTCTTACCAGAGACTTATAAGCCCTGTCCTTTACATCCTTGCTACAACCCCTAAACACCCTCATAACCATGTGCAGAGATCTGTATCCTTTATTTACAATCCCATTTATGTGATTACCCCAGTGAAGATCTTTCCTTGTATTAACACCCAGATACTTACAATGATCCCCAAAAGGAACTTTCACCCCATCAACACTGTAATTAAAACTCAGAGGACTTTTCATAATTGTGAAACTCACAACCTGACTTTTAACCCCGTTTATCATCTTACCATTGCCTACTGTCCATCTCACAACATTATCGAGGTCATTTTGCAGTTGCTCACAATCTTGTAACATTTATTACTCTATAGAGAATAACATCATCCGCAAAAAGCCTTACCTCTGATTCCACTCCTTTTCTCAAATCTTTTATATATATATAAGGAAATATAAAGGTCCAATAATACTGCCTTGAGGAATTCCCCTATTAATTATTACAGGGTCAGATAAAAGCTTCGCCTACTCCAATTCTCTGAGATATATTTTCTAGAAATATAGCAACCCATTCAGTCACTCTTTTGTCTAGTCCAATTGCACTCATTTTTGGTAGTAGTCTCCCATGATCCACCCTATCGAATGCTTTAGACAGGTCAATCGCGATACAGTCCATTTCACCTCAAGAATCCAAAATATCTGCTGTATCTTGCTGGAATCCTGCAAGTTGAGCTTCATTGGAATAACCTTTCCTAAAACCGAATTGCCTTCTGTCGAACCAGTTATTAATTTCGCAAACATGTCTAATGTAATCAGAAAGAATGTCTTCCCAAAGCTTACATGCAACGCATGTCAAATTTACGGGCTTGTAATTTTCAACTTTATGTCTATCACCTGTTCATTTATACACAGGGGCTACTATAGCAACTCTCCATTCATTTGGTATAGCTCCTTCAACCAAACAATAATCAAATACGTACTTCAGATATGGTGTTATATCCCAACCCATTTTCTTTAGTATATCCCCAGAAATCTTATCAGTTCCAGCCGCTTTTCTATTTTGAACTTTTGTATCTTATTGTAAATATTATTGTTATCATTATGTAAATTTTAATACTTTTTTAGCGTTAGTCACCTCCTCTATCTGGACATTTTCCTTGTAACCAACAATCTTTACATACTGGTGACTGAATACTTCTGCCTTTCGATGATCCTCACATACACTCTCCTTGTTCATTAATTATTCCTGGAATGCCCTTCTTGGAACCTGTTTCTGCCTTAAAGTACCTATACATACCCTTCCATTTTTCACTAAAATTTGTATGACTGCCAATTATGCTTGCCATCGTGTTATCCTTAGCTGCCTTCTTTGCTAGATTCAATTTCCTAGTAAGTTCCTTCAATTTCTCCATACTTCCACAGATATTTCTAATTCTATTTCTTTCCAATCTGCACTTCCTTCTTAGTCTCTTTATTTCTCTATTATAATAAGATGGGTATCATTCCTTACCACCTTTAAAGATACAAACCTGTTTTCACATTCCTCAACAATTTCCTTAAACCCATCCCAGAGTCTGTTTACATTCTTATTTACCGTTTTCCACCGATCATAATTAAAAACTGCCTCATGCCTGCTTTATCAGCCATATGATACTGCCTAATAGTCCTACTTGTAAAACCTTCCTTTTTATCACATTCATTTTTAACTACGACTAAAACAGATTCGTGATCACTAATACCATCTATTACTTCGGTTTCTCTATAGAGTTCATCTGGCTTTATTAGCACCACGTCCAGGATAGTATTCCCTCTAGTTTGTTCCGTCACTTTCTGAATCAGATGTCCTTCCCATATTAGCTTATTTGCCATTTGTTGGTCATGCTTTCTGTCGTTTGCATTTCCTTCCCAATTGGCATTTGGTAAATTAAGATCTCCCGCTACAATCACATTCCTTTCCATGTCGTTTCCCACATAGTTGATTACCTTATCAAATAATTCTGAATCCGTGCCTGCGCTACCCTTTCCCAGTCTGTACACTCCAAAGACATCAAGTTGCCTATTATCCTTAGAAATGAGCCTTACACCTAGAATTTCATGTTTCTCATCTCTAACGTTTTCGTAGCTTACAAGTTCTTCTTTCACCAGAATGAATACTCCCCATCCTACCATTCCGATCCTATCTCTACGATACACACTCCGGTTCCGTGAGAAAATGTCTGCATCTATTATATCATTTCTCAGCCATGATTTAACTCCTATTACAATATCTTGTAAATATGCATCTATTAAATTAATTCTATTCCTTTCTTTACATTACTTCTCCAGTCCAACACTAACATTTTTATGCCATCCTTACTTGACTTCCATATCTCTATACCCTCATCATCGCTCCCTAGGCAACCCCGTTTCCCTGAATGTACCTCCCCATTACCCTTCTCAAAAAATTCTTAACTTATACGTACCACTGCGGTTTAAGTGAAGGCCATCAGAGCGCAGATCCCTATCTCCTACCCACCCATTAGGGTCTTGAAATTTCGCTCTCAGTTTCCCACATACCCACTCCATAGTCTCATTTAAATCCCCAATCACCCTCCAGTCAGCATCCCTCCTACACAGTATTCCACTGATAACGATCTCCGCTTTCTTAAACTTCACCCGTGCTGCATTTAACAGATCCCACACATTCCCATCTATTTTGGTACTTATATTAGCTTGTCTTACGTTCTTGGTACCAACGTAAAACACTACCACCTTCTACTTCCCCTTCTCCTTCTCTTCTACTTTTCTCAGCATCTGCCTCAACCTAATTCCTAGATAACACTCTACCCTGGTTCCCTTTCCTCCACACACTTTCCCCACGTGTCTAACGATGGAATCCCCCATGACCAGAGCCACAACCCGACCCACCTCCTTTGATCCCTTCCCCTGCTGGTCAGCCCTATCTTTCCTGATAGCTGCAGAAGCTACTTCCTCCTCCCTTTTCTCCCTCCCATGACCCTGTTCCACCTGTCCTTTCCTCTCCTCTACTCTACATTTCCCTTTCCTACCTTTTCCCTTCCTCCTACTTCCACACATCTCAGCAACAGTTCCCTGTTCCTCATCTTCCCTCTGTTGCTCTACCTGGAGTGGCTCGTACTGATTTCTCACAGACACCTGTCCTGAATTCTGACCCTGAATAGAGCTCTTAGTCTGCAATCTCCTTCCTCTTAAAACATTAGACCACCAGTCTTCTACAGTTCCCCCTTTCCTTCCCATCCCTCTTTTACACCTGCTGTAACCTGTACATTGTTTGAGGGAGGCCTACCTTCATTCCTGTCTTCTGTCTTCTGTCCCATCGTTGCCATAAGACCTATATGTGTCGCTGAGACATAAAGCAAAAAAAAAATCTTCACCTCTAAGACGTTAGAGGGTAGTCATGTGACTCCAAGTTGTTCAAATCTCTGTCGTGTATTTGACAGCCTCATCTGCATTGCGTGTCGTGTCGATAGACTTGTAAATTCTTAGAACACCGGGTAATTCTTGTAAAAGTTGCTTGTTGAAGATGTTGACAGCTTTCTTTGTTGGTGCAAGAATTGCTCTTTGACAGAGTCATGCAAAATCCATGAAATTCTGTACCTCTCTACGTTAAGAATTCCATATTTCTGCATGCCGTATGACTGGGCACCGCACATAAACAAACAGAAAAAACATTTCCGTATATCACGGACTGAATATGGCTCCTCGAGTCGGGGACCCAAAATGGCTTCCTAAGCTATAATCTTAAAATGGTTCCTTGACTTGTATTACCTATCTTATAAACGCTGCCTAGTGACAGTGATTCTATACATTTATCCTGGTGACAGCACGTTGGGTTGTCATATTCTAAATCACATTTTCCACCAGTTTTTCGTATAACTCCCCAAAGAATCTGAAAAATGAGAAAACATACGGCTTCGAGGTGCATTTGAACCCCCTTCCATGCACCTATGTTAAATATTTCAGATATCTGAGTGCCATAGATTTGGCTTTGCATTGCACATACCCAAACAGACAAACACTTCGGTTTATTATTTCAGATGAGTTTGTAATTACACTCATTATATGCCTACGTCATAGCTTAGCTTTCCTTTAAGAAAACCAACTTAGTTTATTAATAATATATTCGGAAGATGCGTATTGTTTGTTTGTTTGTTTGGTTGGTTGGTTGGTTGGTTGGTTGGTTGGTTGGTTGGTTGGTTGGTTGGTTGGTTGGTTGGTTGGTTGGTTGGTTGGTTGGTTGGTTGGTTGGTTGGTTGGTTGGTTGGTTGGTTGGTTGGTTGGTTGGTTGGTTGGTTGGTTGGTTGGTTGGTTGGTTGGTTGGTTGGTTGGTTGGTTGGTTGGTTGGTTGGTTGGTTGGTTGGTTGGTTGGTTGGTTGGTTGGTTGGTTGGTTGGTTGGTTGGTTGGTTGGTTGGTTGGTTGGTTGGTTGGTTGGTTGGTTGGTTGGTTGGTTGGTTGGTTGGTTGGTTGGTTGGTTTAGTAGCCAGCCAGGCCGAATGCTGGTTGGATCCTCAACAGTTTTCCCATCAGCTGCCATAGATGGCCTGGGCGTTATTGAAGAGACACACTTGGGAAATGAGGAGTGAGACAGTTTCCCATTACTTCTCTCACCGGGCCAGAAATTGCTATTACCGAACAGTCCGTCAAGCCCACTGAAAGGCACGCACCAACTGATCCTATGAGAGACATTTTCACACTGTTCATTACCGGGACTGGCTGCATAAGGAATAGAATTGCTAGCATCACTCACGCCTCAGCCACTTTCATATTGCCAAAGCCAAGGATGAGACAGAAACAGATAAGTGAAAGTAACAAGTTGAACTAGACCATATCAGAAGACGAAGACATAAGATGCGTAAGCTATCATAAAATCAGGTCCAATTTCAGTATCATCAGAATCACTGACTTGTTTTACTTCTGGTGCAGGAACACGTAATACACATGTGGACGTTCAAACATTCTTCACCCTTGTGCTATAAGTTGTACACAGACATATTTGATTTTCCTGCCAATCAACACTCCAAACTCATCAAGTTAATATAACGTAAATGCATGATAACTATCATTTGCATTAGCATCAATAAAACAAGTACTCCTTAATAACAGCAGGACTGCCTTATACATGCACATATGCCTTCTATGACGTGACCACCAACATTTATTTACTCTCTTCTTGTGGACTGGTAACTAATTGTATCGATTGTATTTTTTTTTTTTTTGCTAGTTGCTTTACGTCGCACGACACAGATAGGTCTTATGGCGACGATGGGACAGGGAAGGGCTAGGAGTGGGAAGGAAGCGGCCGTGGCCTTAATTAAGGTACAGCCCCAGCATTTGCCTGGTGTGAAAATGGGAAAGCACGGAAAACCATCTTCAGGGCTGCCGACAGTGGGGTTCGAACCTACTATCTCCCGAATACTGGGTACTGGCCGCACTTAAGCTACTGCAGCTACCGAGCTCGGTGTATCGATTGTATGTTTACTTAATGTTTGAAGGAAAGCTTTTTCATTATACCATATTTATCACTAAAAGTGAGTTCACATTAAAATTACGAATGTGCTTTACAAGATAAATTCAACGCACAGTGAAGTAAATTTTAAGTGTAGTAAAGTTCTTTTATTTTTATATATTTCTATCAACAATCAAAGTAATGAAGTCATTGTTGAACTTCAGAACCTACATTTGCTGCGCAACTAATATCTAAATATAGAAAATGATAGAGCACGCTTAACAAGTCCTTTGTCAACATCGGCTTTAATACTAGAAGCATGCTGAATTATAAATGCATATCGGGCTTACAGTTATATGCACCATCCACGTGCTACCGAAGCGTAACTCGTAAATCTATACATACAAGTGCATACATGCATACTGAATAGCATACATATTAGAATAAACCTGCAGGTTTATACAGCGATACAATCATATGACTTGAAGTAATGGCCCACAGACTCGGAGGGAACGCTCAAAATGAGATATATGCTCCGTGTTCAGAATCTGCTTTACCAGCTCAGTCACAGGTTCTGACGGTTTTGGTCTAGTTAGTGGTGGTGTAGAGTGCAGAGTTTTTTAGGTCCTGCCTCCCAATGAACTACTTCTTATGTGTTAGATAATTTTCTGTGCGCGGCATCAAGATCTTATAGAAATACTGTATTTAAATTAGTCTTAGAACGTGCTTTAATGCTTCACACCGGGTGAGTTGGCCGTGCGGTTAGGGGCACGCAACTGTGAGCTTGCATCCGGGAGAAAGTGGGTTCGAATCCCACAGTCGGCAGCCCTGATGATGGTTTTCCGTGGTTTCCCATTTTAACACCAGGCAAATGCTGGGGCTGTACCTTACTTAAAGCCACGGCCGCTTCCTTCCATCTCCTAGACCTTCCTTATCCCATCGTCGCCAATAGACCTATAGACCTATGTGTGTCGGTGTGACGTAAAGCCACTAGCAAAAAAAAAAAAAAAAAAAGCTTCACAATTCATGTGACCTAAACTTTGTGAGAATAGCCAGCTGCGTGGTGTAGAGGTAGCGTGACTACCGCTTACTCGGTGGTCCCGTATTCGTGCCCCAGCCGGCCCAGCGATTTTAATTCTAGACTTAACCCTGGAGCACTCAGCCTCGCGAGACCAGCTAACGAGCTGTCTCCTTGGAGAGGCAGTAGACCTTATTACGAAAGCCAAGTGATGTGGCTAGGGTGGCGTCACGCTGACCACTTACCTGCAGGCCGTCTGGTTGGGCCGCTGTCCTCATGGCATGGTAAGGCCATAATAGGCTGTTACACCACAGGTTTAATTATATTCATAGGCCGGCTTCTTGGCTGAAAAGTCAACATAGAGGCCTTAGTTTCGGAGGATCCCAGATTGACTCCAAGCCGGATTAATTCCTCTAGCTGGGTGACTGAGTGTTAATGTTGTTCTTAGTAAGCACCTCTTCCTTTATATAGGACACAACACACTACCAAACACCAAAGAAGCACATCAGTATATCTCCCCACACTGAGTAGGAGTCTAGAAGTGCATCTGGCCGATCAACAAGGCCAAGTCCACATGGGCGACACAGTTCATACCCGTGAATTCACTTAGGGTGTGGGAAGTGTGGCAGAAAAAGAAGAAGAAACTAGATCAACGTATCAATGTGCTTCCAGCTGCATGAAGAGTCAAATTGCCTGTGAGTTTACAAATATAGGTACCGGGCGAGTTGACCGTGCGGTTAGGGACCCGCAGCTATGAGCTTGCATCCGGGAGATAGTGGGTTCGAACCCCACTGACGGCAGCCCTGAAGATGGTTTGCTGTGGTTTCCCAGTTTCACACCAGGCAAATGCTGGGGTTGTACCTTAATTAAGGCCACGGCCGCTTCCTTCCAACTCCTAGCCCTTTTCTATCCCATCGTCGCCATATGACCTACCTGTGTCGGTGCGACGTAAAGCAACTTGTAGAAATAGAGGTGACCTCGAGGGACCAGAAGTGGGTCGAGCAGACTTTTAAATTTCTCATTTGATTTTTCCTAGTATTTCGTTTTCCCTCAGCTACAAAATTCAACTGTCATTCTTGCCCTTTTTTTACGAATCGAAGAATTTATATATATATATATTCCAGTTCGTGAAACTAACGACATTATTTCTGGTTTTGCCATCGGTATGTTCTGATAGCCTACTACTCAGTAATCAATATAAAATGTTCCTTAACACTCTTTGACTCGAAGAAATGCCGCCAGCCGTATCGTCTTTACACATCAAAATATACCGCATGCACGAGACTTGTTATTAAATCTTAGCACGGAGACAGTTGGCTTGTTGTTAATAGCAGTATAAAATAAAAACAATTCTAATATAAATTATTATGGACTGACGATTGTCTTTCAGCTATGGTGTCTAGCCGAGGTCTTTCTTTTCAACAGTTAAATTATTTCTTACCGCAGTCAATTTCGAGCGAGGAGTCATTGCCCTTATCTGGGTGCCCTCTAGGGTTGCCGTGTGTCCTATCGCTACTAAAGAGTGCCGAGGTTCCATCCGCTAACAACCACACTATCCCCTCTCTCTTTTATTGTAATGTTTTCTAATTTACTCTTCTTCTCTCTCATTCATTTCCTCCACCTGTCTGACCGTCCTTGTCTTCCAACAAATAATAGAATGGCATTCACATTGCAATTGTGTGTGATGAAGCAGTAATTAGTTTTTAACTGGTCGTTCACTGTAATTGGACATGAACAATGCCAGAGTTAAGTTTTCCCCGCAGCAGGACCAGGCTGGGCTTGCACTGTGGGGGGTCGATCATTCTACTGATAGTAAGTAGCGACTCTTACAGAAAGAAAATAAAAACACATTATTCTATTGCAGAGGGTTGAAAACAATAGCACAGGTTCTAATATATCGTCAGTTATATCTCTGTACCTCAAGTCTCTGTTCTTTTATTTACTTACTTATTTAACTTAGTCTGAATGACCTCCATTTCTACTTTAGTCTGAAACTCGAGAACCTGTGTTCGGCGTTCTGAAGCTTCCGTCTGGAGGAAAATTATATCACGGCCATCACATGGGCGTAGCTAAATTGAATACACATTTAAATTTCCTCGGGTTCGATGCCCGGCGTGTCCGAGAATATTAATCCTGGACTGAGCTTGGAACAGCGTTGACAGTCTCGTGAGTGCAGCTGCGGTGGGTTATCTGTGAATGCGGTCATGATATCCAAGCAATATTGTTGAGGATGTCACCCCGCTGAACACGTACATGTTCATCTACCTCCTGGGAAGCTGCCTTGGCAAGCCATGTATCACGGGCTTGTTTGTTCGTTTGCTTCGAGCAATAAAATACAAATCGAGCATTGTTTTTTACAATTGGCTTTGCGTCGCACCAACACAGATAGGTCTTTTGGGGACGATGGGATAGGAAAGGAGTTAAGGTACAGCCCCAGCATTTGCCTGGTGTGAAAATGAGAGACCACGGAAAACCATATTCAGAGCTGCCGACAGTGGGATTCCAACCTACTATTTTCCGAATGCAAGCGTACTGCTTCGCAGCACGAACTATGCAGCCTACTCGCTCGGTACCATGGAATTTAGCATACTGATTGGCTCAGACAAGAGAACAATGGCTTTTTCTGGTTCGATCCCAGTTCAATCGGGTGGAATTTGAAGATGCTCGAATACGTCGGTTGACGTCGGTAGATTTTCTGGTACCGAGCTCGATAGCTGCAGTCGCTAAAGTGCGGCCAGTATCCAATATTCGGGAGATAGTGGGTTCGCACCCCACTATCGGCAGCCCTGAAGATAGTTTTCCGTGGTTTCCCATTTTCACACCAGGCAAATGCCGGGGCTGTACCTTAATTAATGCCACGGCCGCTTCCTTCTCAGTCCTAAACCTTTCCTCTCCCATCGTCGCCATAAGACTGTGTCGGTGCGACGTAAAGCCAATAGCAAAAGATTTTCTGGTTCTGTACGCGACATTTTCAACACCTCAAGGTCTCTGAAAACTGTGAAAAGTGTTGGCGAGATGCAACAGTAATATACAGTATTATTATTATTTGTCCGGCTCCATGGCTAAATAGTTAGCGTGCTGGCCTTTGGTCAGAGGCGTGTCGGGTTCGATTCCCGGCAGGGTCAGGAAATTTAACCATCATTGGTTAATTTCGCTGGCACAGGGGCTGAGTGTATGCGTTGTCTTCATCATCATTTCATCCTCATCACGACGCGCAGGTTGCGTACAGGTGTCAAATCAAAACGATCTGCATCTGGCGAGCCGAACATGTCCTCGGACACTCCCGGCACTAAAAGCCATACGCCATTCCTTATTATTATTATTATTATTATTATTATTATTATTATTATTATTATTATTATTATTATTATTAATATATTAATGTTCTTGTCTAACTACTTTTCTGACGGTTTTGGGATACGCAGGAGTACTTTTACGAGCCAGTAAATCTACCGACACGATGCTGCCGTATTTGAACACCTTTGAATACCACCGGACTGAGCCAGAATCGAACCTACCAATTTGGGGTCAGAAGGCCAGCGCCTCAACTGTCTGCACCGCTCAACCAGGTAAAATAATAATAATAATAATAATAATAATAATAATAATAATAATAATAATAATAATAATAATAATAATGACGTGTGGCCTCCGGAGGGGCCTGGTGCATGTGTTAAGATTTAACGCCCGTAGAAAACCTGCGCGTCATGATGAGAATGAAATGATTATGAAGACGGGAGATACACCCAGTCCCCTTCCCAGGGGAATTAACCAACTGTGGTTAAAATTCCCGACCCCGCCGGGAATTGAACCCGGGGCCTCTTCGACCAAAGGCCAGCACGCTAACCATGTAGCCATGGAGCCGGGCATGATTATTATTATTATTATTATTATTATTATTATTATTATTATTATTATTATTATTATTATTATTATTATTATAATAATAATAATAATAATAATAATAACAATGAGCTGATGAAGAAGAAGAAACTATACAGAAATTGAATGCACAGACTTCCACAATCGACAACACTAAGCGATGATGATGATGCTTGTTGTTTAAAGGCCTGACATCTAGGTCACCGGCCCCACACTTTTTAGGTCATCGACCCCACACTAAGCTAAAGGGACTGGTTAACTCAATGCCTGGCACCCCCTGTGCGGGGGGGGGGGGGCGGTAAATAATATTCACGCTACCTCCTGCCTGTCGAAAGAGGTGACTAAATGGGGCATAAGGGGTTCTCAACTTGGGAACGTAGGCTGGCGACCATGGTTACAGTAGCTGAGTCAGGTATTGCTTCCAGTTACTTGTACCAGACTCCTTACTTTTATCTTTCTTATCTGACCTCCCTTGGTCAACTCTTGTTCTTTTCCAACCCCTACGATATTAGGTTTTCGACGCTTAGCGAGTCCTTCATTATCACTCCCTTTCTTTTGCTGATACTTTCATTTTTTGAAGTGTCGGACCTCTTCCTTCTGTTTAGTGTTAGAGGATGGTTGCCTAGTTGTGTTTCCTCTTAAAACGATAATCGCTACCACCGTCACTACCTCAAAGCCTGGCAAGTTTCATTTCTGTTGTAATCTGAATGAATCCCAGGAACTTTCCTGAAGACAAGGTCTCGTTGCTAAATTATCGATATCCTACCGGAGGATCGAAACTTCCTCTCTCATGAGTCATTTGATCTGGTGAATGTTTGTTTCTTTCCTTTTTGTAAGGGACTTAAAACTTTGTGATGAAGATCAACAACACCGTGTAAATAATGCGTATGAAGCTAGTGGAAGAAATGTCAGAATCAGGACAAGTTCCATGTCATCAGGCAGCTTTCACAAGCTACGAGCTCCTAGGGGGGATTCTGGGTATTTAAAGGCGGAATATTTCAATTACCATCCAAAATTAGAACTGATTTTTTTCAGATACGAAGGTGATGTTATATAAATTAATGCTTCACAATTTGATCTGCCCAGACTTGCAGCTCAGCGGGATACCAGTTCGGGGTTTGATCACCAGCATAATTTTTTATGTTCTAATTTGGAAGTTAAATTACGAGATTCTTTATTACCATCATTAGCTAATATATGTCACTTTTAATACATACTAAATGAGCCTCACAATATATTATGTACAAGGGCATCGAGTTCAAACTCAAGGCTGGATGAGCAAACAGGATGTACAAAAATATATCTCACTCTTTCCAAAGACTTCAGAGTGTATGCTTCTTGGCAACACTCTCCGAATATCACATTGGATTAGAAATATCCTCTGATTTTCATCATTCACTTTAACGAACGATGAATTGTTGTTGTTGATTATTATTTGTAGTGGTATTCTTATAAGAGTCATAGAATAATTTCGTGTGGCTATTTCTAGTCTGGTGCAGCCCTTATAAGGCAGACCCTCCGACGGGGGGCATCTGCCTGTTTATATAAAACTGCGCATTATTGTGACAGTTTGGTGTTTGAGTTTCAGGTATGTTGGGAACAACACAAACACCCAATCCCCGAGCCAAGGTAATGAACCATTAAGGTGAAAATCTCCGACCTAGACGGGAATAGAATCCGGGGCCCTTCAAGCCAAAGAGCACTACGCTGACCATTCTCATTCTTCCCTGAATTTATCTCTTAATTGTTTAACTTCCTTAGCACCAAGATCAATGTGGTCCAAATATTTCGTTTGAGGCCAAACGGGTATTTCGAAATATGTTTTTGTGTCGTGGTAAATATTTTCCGGGCCTAATTTGGTAGAACTGACATGGCTATGCTTCTGTAAAATCCGATTCAAATATTGCCCGAAGATCCGTACATTGGCCAGCCTCATGATGTAGTTGTAGCGTGTCTGTCCCTTTTAACCGGGGGCCCCGATTTCAATTCCAGGCCAATCTAGTAATTCTAGTTATGGACTAAAGGCTGGAACAGGGTTCAGTCAGCCTCGTGAGACCATATGAGGAGCGAGCGAGAGACAGCGTATCCGGTCAAGAATGCCACGCAGTAAACTGAGGATGTTATCGCGCAAACAACGTGGCACTCTACTACCTTCAGTCTACCTGGCTGGCCATCAGTCGTCTTGGCAGGCCAAGTTCCTGATGAGCTATTGCACCACGGTTTGTTTTTGTTCAGTACATTAAAAGATATGTTAGTGAAACCCCATTCAGACACACGCACTGATAACAGTACGGATAGCAAGACAGAGTGAGTTGCAGACCTTCTGAAGTAGTACTGTCTAGCGACCTGTCTATCAATATAGACATCCCGATTGTGCGGAATTCTACTGGACGGATACTATGGTCGAATTGATTGAGGCAATTTTATCGTGTAACACTGAGTGCCATCAGAGATCTTTAATATCTCAACAACAATAACAAAGAAGAGGCTAGGTGATGAAGATGCTTGTTGTTTAAAGGGGCCTAACATCGAGGTCATCGGCCCCAAAAAGAGGCTAGGAAAACAACAGATAGGTAATCTGTCACCTGGGCGACTGCCCTGAATGCAGATCAACGTTGATTGATATAAGAGTGCCAAGGTTTTTGACTGCCCTTCAAAATTTGACTACGGAGCTCGATAGCTGCAGTCGCTCAAGTGCGGCCAGTATCCAGTATTCGGGAGATAGTAGGTTCGAACCCCACTATCGGCAGTCCTGAAGATGGTTTTCCGTGGTTTCCCATTTTCACACCAGGCAAATGCTGGGGCTGTACCTTAATTAAGGCCACGGCCGCTTCCTTCCCACTCCTTGCCCTTCCTTGTCCCATCGTCGCCATAAGACCTATCTGTGTCGATGCGATGTAAAGCAACTAGCAAAAAAAAAAAAAAAAAAAAAAGATTTAATGACTTGGTAACTTCCTAAATATCGAACGTGCTCCGTGTAGTGGATTAGGGTCGCACTGACAAACAAACGTTTTCGATAGTGTAGGAAAGACTGGAAAGGAAGCGACCGAGACCCCAGCATTTGACTGGTGTAAAAATGGGAACCCATAGAAAATCATCTTCAGTGCTGCCCGCGGTGAGTTTTGCATCTTCCGATGCAAACACACAGCTATACAGCCCCGTACTATGCAGTCAACTTGCTCCGAGGATAGAACATTTTAGGAGAACACTCTCTCGAGGTCTATCAAAATTGCCACCAATTGAACTTCGGTTTCCTGGTCGTTTCACGGTCCATGTTGTTCTACGGAGGTAAGGTCTGGAAAAGTCAAGTCCACTTCTGGCCAATGGAGCTTGTGGAGGGTGAAATTCCACATTGTTTTGATTTTCGGTACAGGAGATAATGTGGTCAGAGCAGCGCCGTAATCGGCTTGTTAATCCAGAAGAAATGCGTCGATAGGGGGAATTCTTCTAATATTCGCTTGATAAGCTCGTTGGGTTGATCAGAAACCAACTGAATATTTCAAAAGAAAAGCACTGACATCTTTGCTGCAACTAGAAGTTCAATGTTGCTCTTTCATTTTGGAAGCCAACTCATTTCCCATTTAACCAGCGGGAAAAACATGCCCATAGTAGTAGGTAGATTATTAATAATAAACAATGTTAGTGGTTTTGCGTCCCACTAGCTATATATTTATGGTTTTCGGAGACGCCGATTTGTCGGAATTTTGTCATTTAGGTCTACGTACCAATAATAATAATAATAATAGACTAATAATAATAATAATAATAATAATAATAATAATAATAATAATAATTTATTTATAATTTATTAATTTATTATTATTAATTATTTATTATTATTATTATTATTATTATTATTATTATTATTATTATTATTATTATTATTATTATTATTATTATTATTATTATTATTAAATGTTTACTGCTTTAGAATCCATGTACAATAATTATTTTTCTTCACCTCTGAAACTATTGATTTATTATCCTTCTGAAACGAGTTGAATTTAGGATATCTATTTGGATGAGCTCTTCGCTTGAGATAATACCTGCGAGTTCTTCCCATTATGTTGGTCATTTCTCTGCATGCCAAAAGAGAGTTGTATATGTGGGTAATGTTAAGCGGTACAATACTGTCCTTTATGTGAGGTCATTATGATGAGCAAATAGCCCACAATAGCAGTTGGCTATGCATAGGAATGTTATAGCTTGTTCTCTCCTGTATTGTGAGTGACGCGCATTAAAATATTTAAATCTGTTCGATTGGTGCTCCGCCATGTTGGCTGTGCTAACCACAGGCAGTCGATAATTGGGTGTCGTGTGACGCCGCGCGCCACCTCGTGCTAGCCCTGGCTGGGGACGCAATGCACGCTTTTCTTTCACCGTTACTTGTCAGATACAAAGCACCTTTCCTTCCGACAATACGCTGCCAATTTTACGTCTTCTTATAGGGAATATTTTCACTTCATATTTTAATTGTGCCCTACATTATTGTGCTGAAAACTGTTACTGATGCTGATGATCGCCGTGTTGAGGAACGTACGGACATAGTTATGATACTTAATTAACGCATTTTATTTAACAGATCATAAAGCACAGGAAACAAATACAATGAGCATATCTCGCTTGCACCGTAAACAAAACAAAAAAAAACAAAAAAAAATTAACGAATATAAACTCTGATAATGAAATATAAACAAGCATAACAAATGTGAAACAAAATCAGTTCCAAATAAAAACCGTTCAAATCGAAAATCACAAGAATGTCCATATTAATAACCAAGTCATCGAATGTTACAGTCATGGTAAATCATTTCGAAGGAACTTACTTTTTTTAGAGATTATTTGTTATTTATGAATATGATTGGGTCCGCCTCTGTGATGTAGTGGTTACTGTGATTAGCTGCCACCCCCGGAGGTCCGGGTTCGATTCCCGGCTCTGCCACGAAATTTGAAAAGTGGTACGAGTGCTGGAATGGGGTACACTCAGCCTCTGGAGGTCAACTGAGTAGAGGTGGGTTCGATTCCCACCTCAGCCATCCTGGAAGTGGTTATCCGTTGTTTCCCACTTCTCCTCCAGGCAAATGCCAGTATGGTACCTAACTTAAGGCCACGGCCGCTTCATTCCCTCTTCCTTGCCTGTCCCATCCAATCTTCCCATCCCTCCACAAGGCCCCTGTTCAGCATAGCACGTGAGGCCACCTGGGCGAGGTACTGGTCATCGTCCCCAGTTGTATCCTCCGACCCAGAGTCTGAAGCTCCAGGACACTGCCCTTGAG
This sequence comes from Anabrus simplex, assembly GCF_040414725.1. Classification (NCBI taxonomy): domain Eukaryota; kingdom Metazoa; phylum Arthropoda; class Insecta; order Orthoptera; family Tettigoniidae; genus Anabrus; species Anabrus simplex. Next base: position 1,528,514,494 of record NC_090265.1, read on the forward strand.
GCTGTAGAGGTGGGATCCCTCGCTGAGTCCGAGGGAAAACCCTACCCTGGAGGGAAAACAGATTAGGAAGAAGAATAATATGATTGGAAGAATTTCAATCAGAAGCAAGCATGAATAAATGAGGTTTCACCTTAATCTTTTAAGCTTGTTGTTTGAATTTGGAAACATATTTAATAAAAGTGTTTTAAGGGCCTAAACAACGTGGCTAAGAGCTGCTGATTACAGTGACTGAGTGGAGGAAAGGAAAAAATGAAAACATGAGGTTAGAGAAGATTAGAATTTTTATGTCTGGCAAAATAAGGGCCATCAAATGCGCTCTTCTGTTTAACTAGAATATGTTATTAGATTAAGAGAGACCGTGATAAAGATAGGAAAATAGGCTACTGTATTGTTTTGGCTGGACAAAAATCTTTCTACTTGCTTCATAAGAGAGGACAGACTCAGTGGGGACCCTTTATGCATAGGAATGTAGCGATGTGCCGTTGTGCCCGAAGACGTTGGGTTAACAGTGGCACCCGTGTGCGGCGCCGGTTCCCGTACCCCATAGAACCCATGTTCCTACGGATTGTACACTGGGAGACGTGTCTAGAACGGCCTGTGTTGAATTGAGCCGCGATTTGTTGCACGGTTGCCCGTCTGTCACTATTGACAATCCGTCTCAGATGTCGCCGTTCACGGTCATCGAGGGTGGCTGGACGGCCGGTCGTTCGTCTGTTGTGGACGGTGATACCCGCATTCAAACATTCACGATACACCCTGGACAAGGTTGATCGTGTGAAGCCGAATTCCCGCACCACTTCCGAAATCGCACTTCCCATCCGTCGGGCACCGACCACCATACCCCGTTCGAACGGTGTCAGCTCACGACGACATTCCATGTTACACCTGTCACATGCACAGCCACTGCTCACAAGGTCTCCTATACAACTGCCGCTGGCACAGGGGGCGCGGGGTGCGCAGATAGCACACCTGCGCACCAGTGCTCTACTATTCCATGACATTTGCTCAGTCAGTGTAGTCCTGTTACTCGATATGGTTTCGGGGATGAGGTAAGATGAACTTGTATGGTATGATTTTACTCCTGGATGCCCTTTTTGAGTCGACGTTAGTTGAAAAGCTATTTATTTTATGCCGTGTGGCCTCCGAGGAGGCTTGGTGCAAGTCTTTCGAAATGACGCTTGATAGGGGACCTGTGCGTCTGTGAGAATGGGGCCCTACCTATGGTGAATTCTAGTGCTGAAAATGGCACATACACGCAGCCCCCAAAGCATCGTAATTAACCAATGAAGGTTAGAACCCCCGACACAGCGAGGAATCCAATCCGGGACCCCTTGGTCCAAAGGTTAGCACGCTAACCATTTAGCCATGAAACCGGACAGTTGAAGAGCTAATGAAGATGTAAATAATGTTTGGTAAAATGAAATGAAATTGCGTATGGCTTTTAGTGCCAGGAGTGTCCGAGGGCGATAATATTTAGTAAGGGGGTTGAATACGAATAGACTGAACAGGAACTGTCCCGGCATTTGTTTGGAAGTGAAAATAGGAAGCCACGGTTGACCATTCACCATACAGCCGACTGAGGGGTTCGAACCCAGACGTCTCCCTAATCCAGAGTTTTAGCTCCATAGCTGTAGCGCGTTGACACGTACGGCCACTGTTCAGCTAATCTCAGTTATTTCTGGGGTCACTGGAGCCACGCAGGCTCATTTTTGACCGGCGTTTTAAGGCCGGATGCCCTTCCTGATGCCACGTGACCTTTTTCATGAAAATCTCAGCTCAGAATCGACCGGGATTCGAAAATCAGTCCTCCGGGTGAGAAAAAAGCAGCTTAGCCACTGTGCTAAGCTATTCACGCCCCCGTCAGAAATAATTAAAGCAATAAAAAGAATCTAGTGGGTTTCCTTTCGATATGTTTCTGAACATTTACTTTTGAGACGAACAAATCATTATTGTTCGTTGTTGCATGTTTCGAACCCATTTACAACGACATTTCATGGTTGGCAGTAACCTCCATACTGTGCTATATTCTTCTTCTTCCTCTTCTTATTGTTATTATTAGCATGATTATCACCGCAGGAGTTGGCTGCAATCTAGATCTTGTAGCTGCCAAGATGCTTTCGAAAGATGGCGGATTTAACCGCACCTTTACAAGCCTTGAAAATGGTTTTTCGTGCTTTCTCCATTTTCACACCTGGAGGAGTAGTTAGCTCTGTTCTAAGATGTCTGTGCCCGAAAGGAATACGTCGCTGTTCGGGAAAATGATCCTATCACACAATGCTCTCCCTATGCATTATTTTCCTTAAGACTGGTCACGCCTCCCAGCCACATATACAGATGTAGTTCATCAGAATAATTTTCGTTGTATTCATTTTCGTATGCTAACGTTAAAGGAAAATGAACCATAAGTATATTACACTGTACGAGTGCGGTACGGTAAGATACTGCTTTGTGACGTGACTGAGTGACCCTCAGAGTAAGGTGACTGTCGAGACGTTAATCATTTTCTGACGTCGAGGCGGGGAATCGATCTCTCGTCCTTCTGGTTGCACTAAGTGCACCTTCACTGCCTAGTTCCAACAGCCCCATAATAATAATAATAATAATAATAATAATAATAATAATAATAATAATAATAATAATAATAATAACAACTAAATGCGTTGAGCGTGCGGTTTGGTTCACATAGCTATGAGCTTGCATTCGGGATATAGTGGATTCGAACTCCACTATTTTCAGTCCTGTAGATGGTTTTCCGTGGCTTCCCATTGTCTCTCCTGGAAAATGCTGAGGTCGTAACTTTATTAAGACCACTGCAGCTTCCTTCCCAATCCAAACGCTTTCTCACAATTTTGTCGCAGGAGAACTTTCAAATGATAGTCTTAAAGAATTGAAAATAAATATTTTGTCATTATTACGGACAAAGTAGCGACAAAAATAAATTACCATAAGAGGAGCATGAAGAATATGGCAAATTATAAATGAAGTCACTAAACGCTCCAGGCTCTTAAAGTTTCCAGACTACTCTGGTACGACTAAAAAGTAAGACAAAGACAGAGGAAATTAACATTTAACTCGTGACATGTTAAAAGTAGTTTTCCCACTGTCGGCAGCCCTGAAAATGGTTTTCCGTGTTTTCCCATTTTCACACCAGGCAAATGCTGGGGCTGTACCTTAATTAAGGCCACGGCCGCTTCCTTCCCACTCCTAGCCCTTTCCTGTCCCATCGTCGCCGTAAGACCTATCTGTGTCGGTGCGACGTAAAACAACTAGCAAAAAAAAAGTAGTTTTAACACCTGCGAGGTATCAGGGTGATGTGATTGTTCCCCTTTTCATAATGACAATAATCTCACAGTGCTTCAATAAACATCTCATGACATTCAGAGTAAATCGTAATAATAATGGCGTGTGGCCTCCGGAGAGGCCTGGTGAAGGTCTCATTTTATTTGACACCCGTAGGCGACGTGCGCGTGGTGGTGGTGGTGGTGGTGGTGGTGATGATGATGATGATGATGAAGACGGCACATACACCCAGTCCCTGTGCTAGGGGAATTAACCAATTCTGGTTTAAATTCCCGACCCTCTCGGGAATCGAACCTAACCATTTATCCATGGAGTGATATGTTGCTACAATAGGTCTATATAATAATGTAACTGAGGTATATTACGGTGCATGATAGCCGAGTGCCATCGTTACTTACTTCTCACCAAAGAGGCCATGGTTCGTATAGTGACCATAACACGTGTGAGTTTGTACTATAATGTCTTCTTCCTGTGGTTTAGATTACACGTAAAACTTGATGTACAGTGGATATGAACACGATGGAAACATTCATGTAAAACTATAAATTTGCTAGAGGTAACTGTTTGATGTGATTTAACAGCCCCTTCCCATATCGTTTGCTGCAGCCCAACTAACGTGCTCATGGTTATAGGGGTGCTATTCCCCTGCAGGCGTAGCGTGTGGCACTAATATTCAGTGAGTACATTTTGTACACGATTCTGAAACCTAGCGGAATGTTACACCATCCGTTCGCAAAACATGTCGCATTGAAATCATGTAGCAACTTCCTTTTACCATGTAAGTATGTTAATGTGTCATGCCTCGTGATGGGGTGTAACGAAGTGGGGAGTCAGTACATAAAACTAGGTGACAGTGCAGTAATTAATGTCGTAAACACCGAACTGGATGGCTTATATATTCTGTTTCCAGCAGTATAGCATAGCGGATGTGTTTAGGTGTTCGCTTAGCATTCGACAGAACGTGCCAGTGGCAGTTCGAATCCCATCATTCGAATATTTTTGCATTGGTATTGTGGCTACTCTGACCACTACTCTTATACTTTCATATCTCCTTCACACAATATACCTAACATTTGTTTGAGCGCCAGTTGCTTTTTTTAAGAAAAACAACAAAATTCGGTAGAGCATACCTCTTATATCAATTATCTCAAGGCGTGAGGTGATAAACTCACATATTTGGCAATATACAGGGATATGGATCAGGACAATATTAAATTACTGTTGCATTTCCACAATTGAGGATTGTACATGGAACTGGAATCACTTATTATAATTAAAAATAAAACTGAGTTTATGACTAAATTTACGTCACAATGAACAATCATTTACGTCTTTTAATTTAACAAAAGAAATATATCGTGAGATTTGCGGTACAAAGAAAAGGAAACTTTAATCTAAACAAAAAAAGCTATTGGCATGAACTTGAAGTGAGATGTGATATCGCCGCTGATTACACTCTTCTTCATGTTATGAATGCATAACATGTCTGATGCTTTAATTACCTGTTGTCTGCATACACCTCTGTTGAACTTGAAAATTCTTGGGAAAACCTGTGAGCTGAAGTCGGGAGCCGTCTGTTGTAATCTTCTTATATAACAAGGAGTTGGCCTACATACCATGTACGCGTGTAGGGAGCTCCAATGTAATTACGTCCACTCAATATATTTTAAATAATTGGAAAATATTATTGAAACATCTTGTGAAGTCCATCCTCACAAGAAGATGATGTTTCTTTATCAGCATAGTACCCGTCTCTGTTCGGATACAAGCACCACTTGTAGACTTCCTCGATGATTACCTCTTCAAACACAACTCTTAGCTCTTACCATCACACTAAGACCACTTCTTCCATTTGATACATCTGACTGTTACATATGATCTGCACGATATTAACTGCTTATGAACTGAGTAAGAACAGAATAGATATGATGAACTGAGTACTGTGAACAGAGTGATATCATCTGAATCTCTCACTACCGTTGCCTCGACTTATATCACCTCGCGATGACGACTCATCTCCCCAATCACTGTTCATCCCTTCCACTTCCACATACAGTAGCTGGCGAATACTGACACTTGGTCGCAATCACGTGTCCACGCACTGATGTCATCAGTCATGTGTCGTCTAAGCGTACCTAAGCGGTTTGAGAATGACTATGCCGAATGCGTCACCGGGAAAACTCCTTGCACAGTTAAACATAGCCTCGATTGCAAAATACTATGCCAGCTCATCTAGCCAAAGCTACAAGCCACAGCATGACAATATGAAACCAACAAATCTCACTGACTACAATACAGAATAATTACAAACATATTCACTTAACCTATGATGAAATACAATAATATACGTGATACCTAATTATTACAGTCTAAATGATGAGAAACAGAATATAAAAAATCAAATGAATCGGGTTAATAATAATAATAATAATAATAATAATAATAATGATGATAATAATAATAATAAATAATGAATGGAATCTGTAACCCTGTTGTACGGTTACAGAACGCCTCCCTCATGAAATAATCGATTAAATGAATCGATTGATTCATGAAATATCTACACAATCACCTGAAATCGAGTACACCATAGATACATGTATAAAAATGCCCTTTACAAATTTGGGTACATAGTATCATCCATCTGGATGTTCGTTGTTACACATATAAAACATTTATCAATTATCATTTTCACTTAGATTATACAGTATTATTTACATACAGATTACATTTCTTTCTCACTTCTGTCGTTTCAAACGTTCATTGAGTGTTCAAAAGTAATTCTCGAAGACATTTCATTATATACACTGTCTCCAAGCACTGGAGTTTATTGCACTGCCATGCTTCACTTAATATCACAACACACGCTAATTTCACTGAAGTCCTGTTCGCAATGCCAGCTTCATAAAACATGGTGAATTAACATAATAATGAAAATTAATCAACAAACTCACATGATATATTTCTTAAGATTTCTTATATTGTATGTTCCTACGATATTTCCTTCCTTGTCTTCTAATGAATAAGCACATTTCCCAATCCGTTTCAGTACGGTGAAGTATCCCTGATATAACAAGAAAAACTTAGAAAATTGACCAGCTTCTGCTGATGACGGGAGTGGCACTCTGAGTAAAACCTTGTCACCAAGTTCAAATTCATCTAATATAGTCTTACAAAAATTATCACGCACAATCTTACCGTGTTATCCTTCTTAGGTATAATAACAAGTGGATTTAAATTAGGACTACATGATGGTTCAATTATATTATAATCTAGCATAATGTCAATCTGCTCTTCAACAGCGCTAGCGTATTTTAACGGAATGGGATATTTCGGTCCTACAAAAGTTGAGTTATCAAGAACATTAAATTTGTGTTCGTAAAGATGTGTTCTACCAGGCCGGTCACTAAAAACATCACTATGTGATATCAATAATTCACACAATTCGTCCTTCTGACTCTCCGCTAAATTACATTTCTCCACTGTCTCATACAATTCATCTCTAGAATCTCTCTGTATAGACACATGGCAGACATCAATATTTTTCCTAATATTAGGAATTTCACAAGATCCTTCCGTACTAGAACACACTTTATTCGCACTAATTTCTGACAAAACATCATATGGTAAACTGACTTCCCTGCTACTCTTTCCCCAAATAAGATTGACATTACACAGATCAAAATTTAATTTAGCCTTGTGACACGTTAACCAGTCGGTACCTAAAATAACGGCATAAACTAAATTAGGCACAACTAAGCATGGTTGGAAAATACATTCTCCACTTATGCTAATGGGGACAGCTATTTGTTTATTCACTCTTTGAGACTTGTTTCCAACAGCTGTTACGATGAACGTATTCCTCACTGGAATTTCCGCTACCTCATACTTCTGTCTTAAAACTTCCTCATACAGCTTGGAATTTACACATGACTTCTCACTACCAGAGTCCAACAAAATCTTAACTTTTCTGCCCCATATCAGCAGTTCAATCGTCGGTGTAACAGTAACACTACTTAAATTATCCTCATTACATAATATAAGATCACTTAACAAATCTTGCCTTATATCTAAATTTAAATTACACTTATAAAATTTATTGTCTACGATTAAGTCGTCACTTAAAATATTTGAATTATTGCTACTTAGGTCACAATCATGTTCACTTACAACTATAGGCTGGTCGACATTAACATGCTTATCTACCTTATACGTGAACTCACCATTTACGGACTGTCTCAGTGACCTGTTTATACAGTCCGTTGCGCGTTTAAAGTACTTAGTTCGGTTACGACTTGTTGGTTACACACCTCAGTCGGCCTCCCCTGTTGCCTATTTCCTCTAGCGTCATTATTATTATTATTATGGCCTGTATTCTCTCGCCTCCCAGCTTCTGGTTGATTACCATAATCACGCCTCCCAGTCCTGAAATTTTCCGAACTATTCTGATAATTTCTCTCCCTGTGGAAATTATTATTAGGTCTCTCCTGATATTCTCTTCTGTAGTTACGATTATTCATAGTCCTGTCCTGATTATTAGATTGGTTACCCCTTCCTTCTACATTCCTATTTAGTGTCCTATTATTATTCAAGCTACTACCTAAAGCATCAAAACTTTCCAACAAAATATCCATTTCCTTAATAGTCTCCACTCTTTGCATACAAACAGCTTCTCTTATTCTATCGGGATAGTGCTTAGCCATAAGTCTAACTATATCAGCCTCAGGACCAATACATTCTAAATTTCTCCACACCAAAACATGAGCCAAAAAGTATTCAGTCATTCTAACACCCTCGTTAGAATTATACCTGCCAAACATTACTCTCTCTCTCTCTCTACTCTGAACACCTTCACTCCAAAATTTAGCCACGAATTTCTCCTTAAATTCAGTTAGACTAGACATCGAGCTTTTATATACTTGAAACCAAGACTTAGTCTCTCCTACGAAAGCATTAGATAAGATCTCCAATACAGTTTCCCAGCTAATAATATTGTCTCTTAACTGAACAGAAAATTTCTTCTCTACTACTCTCATAAATTCCATCGGGTTAAATTCTTTCCCAGAAAACTTAGGTAAATCATGATCTCTAGTGATTAAACCATTATTTACAATTATTTCACGTACATTTCTACTATCACGCACTTCTTTCTGGAGTACTCTCTGGCAACTCAGAAATTTTTCTTCCAATGTTTCCTCAGCCTTTTCTTCAATTTTTCTTAGCTTCTCCTGTAATTTTTCTTCCGATTCTCTCACCTTCTGTGATAATGATTTTTGTTCACTCTCTAGATCACCTACTTCTCCAAGTTTTCTTTCCACATGTTCTACCCTACTAATACATTTCCTAGTTTCTTGCCCCACTGTATTGGTTATCTTTTCAAACCTTTCTTCTACTAACTCATTGATTTCTCCTTTATTAGACTCGATCTTGGCACTTAATTCATCAATCTTATGCCCTTGTTTGATGCATGTCTCACTAACTTGCTCTATTTCCGTATGGAGATTGCTCCGATCCAATTCCATCTCAGCTCTGATGTCACTACACTCCCTATTTACCTTACTTTCTAAATTATTAATTTGCTTACTTATTTCTAACACCTTATGATCTATCTTATTACTAACATCATCGATCTTCTTATTAATACTAATACCCTGAGCTTCAATTTCCTCACTAATGACCGCTTCAATTTTCTCACTCATAATATTATTTTGAGATTCAATTTTCTCACTAATAACCGTTTCAATTTTCTCACTCATAATATTATTCTGAGATTCAATTTTCTCACTAATAACCGTTTCAATTTTCTCACTCATAATATTATTCTGAGATTCAATTTTCTCACTAATAACCGTTTCAATTTTCTCACTCATAATATTATTCTGAGATTCAATTTTCTCACTAATAATATTGTTCTGAGATTCAATTTTCTCACTAATGATATTATTCTGCTCAGCCATTTTGGACATCAGCAAATTAAATAAACCCAGGTCAATCATCCCTTTACTTTGATCTTGCGTGACAGCGTTTTCCTCAGTTTCTACTATTTTCTGACTTTCAGTAGGTCCCACCTTAGTCACCAACTTCCTATTTATGTTACCACCTTGGATTTCCTTGGACACAATAACCTCAGCCTCATCACCTGACTGCATATTGCTATCCTTGTCCATCTTCGGTTTCCTACTAATTTTTCGCGATCTCAAAGCTATTTCCCCTTGCACTTCCTCTGACATTACCCCTTAAATACAAACTTCAACAAAATGACCTTCCTAACATTACTCGGTGAATTTAACATGTGCGTATTTATTAAAAGAACTGATCCATGTATATTGCCATTCAGAAACACTTTTTCTGAACCTTTCGAGCCCCACGTTGGGCGCCACGTTGTGGCTACTCTGACCACTACTCTTATACTTTCATATCTCCTTCACACAATATACCTAACATTTGTTTGAGCGCCAGTTGCTTTTTTAAGAAAAACAACAAAATTCGGTAGAGCATACCTCTTATATCAATTATCTCAAGGCGTGAGGTGATAAACTCACATATTTGGCAATATACAGGGATATGGATCAGGACAATATTAAATTACTGTTGCATTTCCACAATTGAGGATTGTACATGGAACTGGAATCACTTATTATAATTAAAAATAAAACTGAGTTTATGACTAAATTTACGTCACAATGAACAATCATTTACGTCTTTTAATTTAACAAAAGAAATATATCGTGAGATTTGCGGTACAAAGAAAAGGAAACTTTAATCTAAACAAAAAAAGCTATTGGCATGAACTTGAAGTGAGATGTGATATCGCCGCTGATTACACTCTTCTTCATGTTATGAATGCATAACATGTCTGATGCTTTAATTACCTGTTGTCTGCATACACCTCTGTTGAACTTGAAAATTCTTGGGAAAACCTGTGAGCTGAAGTCGGGAGCCGTCTGTTGTAATCTTCTTATATAACAAGGAGTTGGCCTACATACCATGTACGCGTGTAGGGAGCTCCAATGTAATTACGTCCACTCAATATATTTTAAATAATTGGAAAATATTATTGAAACATCTTGTGAAGTCCATCCTCACAAGAAGATGATGTTTCTTTATCAGCATAGTACCCGTCTCTGTTCGGATACAAGCACCACTTGTAGACTTCCTCGATGATTACCTCTTCAAACACAACTCTTAGCTCTTACCATCACACTAAGACCACTTCTTCCATTTGATACATCTGACTGTTACATATGATCTGCACGATATTAACTGCTTATGAACTGAGTAAGAACAGAATAGATATGATGAACTGAGTACTGTGAACAGAGTGATATCATCTGAATCTCTCACTACCGTTGCCTCGACTTATATCACCTCGCGATGACGACTCATCTCCCCAATCACTGTTCATCCCTTCCACTTCCACATACAGTAGCTGGCGAATACTGACACTTGGTCGCAATCACGTGTCCACGCACTGATGTCATCAGTCATGTGTCGTCTAAGCGTACCTAAGCGGTTTGAGAATGACTATGCCGAATGCGTCACCGGGAAAACTCCTTGCACAGTTAAACATAGCCTCGATTGCAAAATACTATGCCAGCTCATCTAGCCAAAGCTACAAGCCACAGCATGACAATATGAAACCAACAAATCTCACTGACTACAATACAGAATAATTACAAACATATTCACTTAACCTATGATGAAATACAATAATATACGTGATACCTAATTATTACAGTCTAAATGATGAGAAACAGAATATAAAAAATCAAATGAATCGGGTTAATAATAATAATAATAATAATAATAATAATAATAATAATAATAATAATAATAATAATGATGATAATAATAATAATAAATAATGAATGGAATCTGTAACCCTGTTGTACGGTTACAGTATGATGTTTTAATACGTAAACCCGGCCCCACGTTTGCCACATGCTCAAACAGTAGAATGACGCTGTTATTAACCTTGTGCCCTGCATGTACTGCGTTGTTTAGGGACTGAATATACTCTAATCTCTGCTGTCATTCGGCATGTTTTCCACAGAGGAATACGTTGACATGCTCCTCATTTATGCGAAAGCAAGACAAAACGCGTGCGAGGCATTACGTCTGTACCAGAAATGGTATCCCGACAGGCGACACGCGGCTGCTACGACATTCCGCCTAAGGACAACAGGCGTGATTTACAACCAGCCACCAATCCACGATAGGCCCGTTACATCAGGTGAAACAGAAGAGGCCGTTCTGGAGGCAACTCGTTATAATCCACACATCAGTACAAGGGCGATTGCATGACTGGTGACACCAGCCAGCCGCCCGTCTGGCAAATGCTGCATGAACATAAATTTCACCCATACCTTGAGCTACACCAAGAGCTCCATGGAAGCTCGAATGGAGTTATGTCGGTGGCTATTAGGCAGCCTGGACAATGATGCAGCATATCTTGTTCTCGGACGAATTGCGCTTCCACAATAACGTAAACGTCAATCACTACAACATGCACTATTGGAGCCTTCAAGTACGATGGGAAGTGGATGTTTGGTGTGGAATCTTGGGGGATCACCTGATTAGACCTTATTCCTTTTAGGTCCATTGGACGGGCCCACGCTACCTGCACTTTATGCGTCAGAAACTACCACTGCTGCTGAAGGATGAGCCCTTGCACGATCGTTTGACGATGTGGTTGCATCAGCATGGAGCTCCACTACATTCGACTTTGCCCGTTCGTAACCATCTGAACAAGGAACTGCCAGGGAAATTGATAGGACGAAGAGGCCTTGTTTCTTGGTCCGCCAGATCACCGGATTTAACGCCGTTAGACTTTTTCTTGTGGGGACATTTGAAGAACGTCGTTTACACGCAACCGCCGGAGAAACCCGACCAGCTCCGGCAACTCATCACGGGCACCTGCAATTACACCTGGAATGCTTCAGCGCGCAAGACGATCTATTGGACATCAGACTTGAATGTGTATAAACCAAAATGGTCATCACATGAAGCATTTCCTGCGATAAAACATTGTCAAGACAGTTGTGCTCGTATTATTTCCCGTCTGTATGTGTCCGGTCCAGCCTGCTAACTAATTCTTAGGGCCACAAACACATTCAATTCACACACAATTTGCATGAAAGCGGATATTGAAATTACATTGCGTGTGGTACGTATTAAACGATTATTTCAAAACTTTCCAATCTTCGTCCCGGACTTCAAACTCCTACCTGATATGCAAGCCCGTTCCGCCACGCCTTTACCAACTACACTACGGTTCCGCACGGCACACTGGCCAGATTACAGCAAGTATTGGGTTTACTGCCCGCCTCTGTGGTGTAGTGGTTAGCGTGATTAGCTGCCACCCCCGGAGGTCCAGGCTCGATTCCCGGCTCTGCCACGAAAATTTGAAAAGTGGTACGAGGGCTGTAACGGGGTCCACTCAGCCTCGGGAGGTCAACTGAGTAGAGGTGGGTTCGATTCCCGCCTCGGCCATCCTGGAAGTGGTTTTCCGTGGTTTCCCACTTCTCCTCCAGGCGAATACCGGGATGGTACCTAACTTAAGGCCACGGCTGCTTCCTTCCCTCTTCCTTGTCTATCCCTTCCAATCTTCCCATCCCTCCACAAGGCCCCTGTTCAGCATAGCAGGTGAGGCCGCCTGGGCGAGGTACTGGTCATACTCACCAGTTGTATTCCCCGACCAAGAGTCTGAAGCTCCAGGACACTGCCCTTGAGGCGGTAGAGGTGGGATCCCTCGCTAAGTCCGAGGGAAAAACCGAACCTGGAGGGTAAACAGATGATGATGATGATTGGGTTTATTGCGGTCACAATATCAATTTAGTGTTTCGCCGGCGTGTCAGGTTAATATGATCTAGAAGGCACACGCATGTCTTCCAGAGTTTAATACGAGTAAAATATTATGGCATCCTATCATGGTGGGGCGGTAAATACCAAGATATCCGGTTGTGTTGTCTGAACATACCGGCAGGGCAGATTATTTTCAGGACGGAATGAATATTGTGGGTTGGAAGAAACTACATTGGAAGGGGCGACTGAATCACGATGTATGTTCCAAGATGACATCAGTTCACAAATTGTGAGTGACCACGAGGATTCTGAATTCTAAATAGAAGCCAAATTATTAGAGTATTTTAGAATAGAATGACCCACAGCAATATTGTTAAAAGTACACATAATCAGAATCTATAAAATGCCGTGAGCTATGTGTAACAGAGATAGTGATTTAGGATGCTGACTGGGTATTTTATGATATTTACCATGATGCACTCTAACGAGGGGTGATGAATACCGGACTCCTTCATAAGACTCCATGAGACTTGGTTGCACTGCCTCTGCAACCAAATAACAAGCCTATTACAGACCATCTGTCTGGGCGGATATTGTAATGTTTACTGATGTACGGGATACGCGCTTCGTAGATATTCTTCTTTTCATAGTCGACTTCACCCGTTTGTTGAACATTTATCTCTAAACGGACAGTTGGATCTACTACCCGGGCTCGATGTGATTGACAGTGGACCACGACGATGTCTGCTCTTCTTACATATCCGGTAGAAGATAGACAATGAACTACTTGCCAGCCTAATTCCCGTATTGCAGAGTCCAAAGCTTTTCTCACTTTGTGGTGGTGAGCGTTCCTTTGCAATTCTCCCGTACGAGAGAATCCAACCACATCTCCTACAGTTTCGATCTCACAACAGTCTAGATCAGGGGTTTCCAATTGGTAAGGGCTCGAGGGCCATTGTGGATACCTTAGTTATGTTCACGGGCCGCACTTGAATAGGCCAATTTTCGTAAAATTCTGTAAACGGTACATAAGCACCATTATGAAATAATATGCATAGTTCAATTGAAATGAGGGTTTGATCATTATAATTGCTTAAAACATTATTTTAAAATTGCATAAAGGAGTGAAATTTGGAGCCGGGCTGAGTGTCTGAGACGGTTGAGGCGCTGGCCTTCTGATCTCAGTTTTGCAGGTTCGATTCTGGCTCAGTCCGGTGATATTTGAAGGTGCTCAAATACGTCAGCCTCGTGTCTGTAGATTTACTGTCACGTAAAAGAATTCCTGTGGGACAAAATTTCGACACCTCGGCATCTCCGAAAACCATCCAAAGTAGTCAGTGGGACAAAAAAATAATACTATTACTAGATATTTTTATTTTAAATGCTTTAAACTAAAAATAATCTGTTGAGAACAAGTGAATACTTGAAAAGAGGAACTAGTATTAAAGAATAATTAGTTCTGACTTGGGTCTATAAGGTGTATAAAAATTAATACGTTTTTGAACGAGCTAATAAATATTTTTGTGATTTTTCTTCACATTATTTCTCACAGTGCTCTCGCGGGCCACATGCCGCCCCCGGGCCGCCATTTGGAAACCCCTGGTCTAGATGACAGAAGTGGGATGAGCTTGGGAATTTTTCGGATACTGCTCGAACTGCCGAAACGTTGCAGATAATTTTCAAGGCATTTGTCCATTCAGAGTTTGACAATCCCGTGCGATTGCCCGCCCAGAATTTCGCTTTGGATGCCTTATCCCGTTAATTTTTGAGAGGACCGGGTGCGGAAGGCTTGCTTTCTCAGGACCTCCCTTATTCGCCTACCCATTCGTTGTTTTTCTCACCCAAGTTGAGTTATATATTACTGCTCGCTTTTTACGTTCCAGATTTCGGATGAAATGGAGGCGGGCGGGCGTCTTTGGCACGAAGCATACTGTTACAAATATTGAAGTGCTATAAGCAAACCTCCAATTTGGTTTTCATGAGGCATCCATT
This sequence comes from Anabrus simplex, assembly GCF_040414725.1. Classification (NCBI taxonomy): domain Eukaryota; kingdom Metazoa; phylum Arthropoda; class Insecta; order Orthoptera; family Tettigoniidae; genus Anabrus; species Anabrus simplex. Next base: position 1,528,529,590 of record NC_090265.1, read on the forward strand.
CAAGACAGTCGTGTGCAAGTCCGATTATCTCCGCTTGTCTCAACAGTTGGTTCACATCTTCTAGAAAACTGTTTCCGATCTTCGTCAAAGTGACGGACTGCAGAGGATATGTGAGGCTGGGCCATATCTACTGACAGATGATCGACAGCTTGTGGTCAGACTTCAATAGCGGCGAGCTGCACAGCTTAGAAATATTTTCGCTGAGGCTTTTGATTACAACTGCCTCATCGAGGACTATTCCATCACTGAAATTTACGCCGAGATATCTGATACGTTCATCTTCATCTACCAATGAGTGTATGAGGGCCATCTACGATGACAACTTCGGTGGGAGTAAAGCATCCATTTCTTAAGCAGACCCTACACGGTCAGTACTACTGATCAGTAATACTGAGTCAATAATACTGACAGTACGCATCAATATTGTAGCGACCTTACACGATCATTATTACTGTCAATATTTTGGTCAGTACCAGTGCACTAGCTTACCATTGCGGCATTCTCACTTTACAAATAAAGTCAATAACCGTCACTGCGGAATGAGATTTATAACATGTAATTGCGGTATTCTATCAAAATGGATCGTAAAAGACGGGCATTTTGTAGCTATCATATTAGTACTGCACGAAACGCAGTTTCAAACGTAAACGATGGGTTAAAGATTGGTTTAGGAAAAGAGAAGAGTATTCTCATATGAAGTGTTGAGGGAAACACAATATACCGAAGCAGAAGATCATGAGAACTATCTCCGAATGCGTGAGGGTACTTTTGCAAAATTACTACGAATGGTAGAGCCTTTTGAAATAAGGCAAAATACAAACATGCGGTGCTGTTTATCGGTGGCAGAGTGATTAGCGGTGACAGTGAGGTATCTTGCAACTGGTATAAATTTTGAAGATTGGTAGAGCCTTTCGTAATAAGGCAAAATACAAACATGCGGTGCTGTTTATCGGTGGCAAAGAGATTAGCGGTGACAGTGAGGTATCTTACAACTGGTATAAATTTTGAAGATTTAAAGTTTTCCGCTATAATGTCACCAGTTTCCATCAGTACAGCAGTTGTGGAAACATGTAAAGTATTGTGTTAAGTACATACGTTTATTCTGGCAGCGTTTCATATAGCTCGATAAACTTTTGCAATAGGCCTACTTGACGGTTCTACAAGCACCTCTACTTGGCCTTGGTGAGAAACACATTTGTCGTTCACCGCTGCTCCGTTCATACTGACAGAAATAATGACAAGCGCACACACACGGTCAGTATAACTGTCAGTATCCCCACCACTCTACAGTACTGACGCTCGCAGATCAGGAAATCCGGATCTGCTTCAGTACTGGCCTTCATTCCATCATTCCAGTCCACACGCGGTCAGTATTACTGTCAATATTTTTCGGTACTGACAGTTTTATTGATCGTGTAGGGTCTGCTTTATAGACAGATAATTTGTTCTGATGATTGATTCTGAGTGCAATCAGAGCGGGGCTATCTTCTTCACGTATTAAATAAAAATATACTCTCCTGCTTTACGATATCGAAAGTTAAGAATAAGGTGTGAGCGGGTAAGTAACTCTCTTACCAAGCCAGCCATGCCATTTTAAGCTTCCTCAAAGCAGATGAAATAAGTCACCGTTTATTCTCTCAATAGAAACATTCTTGAAACTTCGCAAGATGGCTTGCAGTGGTGTCACTACGATTTAAAGGCACTAGCAGGCTAGTGTCTCAGAAGTGTACTATTCCACTTGGTCATCCCAAATGCCACACTGGGCCGAAACACTCCTTACTTCTACGATTGAGTGTCCGACTGGTAGGCTGAACGGTCAGCGTACTGGCCTTCGGTTCAGAGGGTCCCGGGTTCGAATCCCGGCCGGGTCGGGGATTTTAACCTTAATTGGTTAATTCCAATGATCCAGGGGCTGGGTTTATGTGTTGTCTTCATCATCATTTCATCCTCATCACGACGCGCAGGTCGCCTATGGGGGTCAAATAGAAAGACCTGCACCTGGCGAGCCGAACCCTTCCTGGCACTAAAAGCCAAACGACATTTCATACGATTGAGTAACTAGGATTTTATTACAGCTTTTTTCTACAATGCACTTATCCTTTGTCAAGGTGCCCTTGGGGCAAGGAAACTCTCATCTGTGCCATGAACTCATTTTGGGGTTACCATAAATCCAGTCTAGTGGATAGATTTGGTGAGTACTGTGAGCTCCAGTAATTGGTCTTTCAAGTTATATGAAGGCAGCGATTTGGGCACTGAAATTTACATTCACGGCTATAGGATTCAGTGCATTGATTATTATGTAACATTTAGTATGGTCCCAAAGAAAGAGCATTTAATAAGTCATTGCTTCCAAAACGGATGCTGTAACACAGTTGACTAGTAAGAATTGTTTGTTTTATTTTCTTTGTTTGTTAGTCTGTTTATTTATTTGTTTGTTTGTTTGTTTGTTTGTTTGTTTATTTATTTATTTATTTCTTAAGTTCCTCGGTTGACGTTTTTTTTTCATACAATCCATTAACCGACAGATACTAATGTAATTGATAGTCCTCATGATCCTACAAGTAACGAACGTGCCGATTGTGATTCCCGTACGAAACGCAACATTCGGTCCTCGACCCTGCCAGATGATAGATGATTGGTAGATGGGCATTAAACGTCACTGTTCATTTAATGAGAACAAATAAAAAGTCATTTTGAGTAAGAAATAATAATTTGCAGCTACTGTGTAGATGAACCAGAAAAAGTGGGACAGGTTGTGCCGGGATACAGCCAGAAATTTTTTTCGTGTGAATGGAGAGAGGTCAAAGTTCTATCGACTGTGTATAATTTTATTAACACAATATTATTTTTGCTCCAGATTTAAAACATATTTACTCTAATGTTTGCACTTTCACGCGGCCGCGCGGAGTTCCTTCTCTCTCTGTAGAGACTGCTCTGTTCAGCTCCGGTAAGTGACACCTTCTCACGTAGAATATGTATATAGTCCCTTCGTAACCCTGCTAGGGCCACCTGTGAGTGTTAATTAATTACAAGTTGCTTTACGTCGCATCGAGACAGAAAAGTCTAATGGCGACGATGGAATAGGAAAGGGCTATGGGTTGGAAGGAAGTGGCCGTGGCCTTAATTAAGGTGCAGCCCCAGCATTTGACTGGAGTAAAAATGGAAAACTACGGAAAACCATCTTCAGGGCTGCTGACAGTGGGGTTTGAACCCACTATATCCTGAATGGAAGCTCACAGCTGCGCACCTCTAACGGAACGGCAAACTCGGTCGGTGTGTTACAAAAATATGCACGTTTTAAAGTCGTAATAATTTCTAGACAACACGTGCGACGACAGTGTTCAATATTTCATTTTATAGAGGAAGGGCCGATGTATCTGAGTCAACCTCGCTATGACGTCATCAGGTAATCCGATAGTGCTGCCATCTTGAGGTAATGAGATGGCCGTGCCACGCGTCTAACAATTAGTGTAACTCCGGAGAGGTAGCGAAGTATGAGACGTCGTTTGATTCTTGCCAGTGGGTTCTCCAAGTATACAGCGAAAGAGAAATCAAATAGAAAAGATTTAAGAAAATTGTGGTCCGAAGAAGAGCAAAAAATGCCACTCAGTGAAAGTAGTTAATGGGAGGTAATGCCAATAACATCATTATTAAACTAGCCTTTTCTGTAACATCTCTTAGGCATGCTCTCAAAATGACCTAATAATGTGATACTCTATTTTAGGTACAAAGCTGTCATAAAAACGAAATATTCGCTTCTTATTGAATAGCTGAAACTATTTTGTCCTCGACATTATTTCACAAACTGTATAGATATTGACCTTTGTGTTCATCGTATATAGATGGCTATAATTGCCATTTATAACTTATTCCATTATCATTCTTAGTTATCAGACACGTCTAAGAACGAAAATGGCAGTCACTAAATGTATCAATGAACGGTTTAGAACATTTAAAGCTAGGGGTGATTTCTCATTTGGTCGTCAATGTGAAACGGAAGGGAGGTTCTTTTTGCCTCTCTCACACATACTCCCCATTCTTTCAGCAGACCATGTGACGACCAGGACGCAAAAAGCGCTGGACTGGATGAACGCGACTTGGAGTGGCTGGTCAGTTGGTCAGGCCCGACCGCACTTTTTGCTGAGTTCGGCTGAGTGGCTTGTGCGGAGTGGTCAACCGGAAGGTACCTCAGCGCCGTGTTGCTCCCCGCCTGTTCTCTCGCCAGCCTCCGAAAAATAGATGAAGTCTAGTGGCTATAGTGAACCAACGTTAACACTTTTATAGTATTCGTTTACATATAGGGCATTTACATGTAAATTATTACATTATACCGGGTGATCCTCTTGCGCCTACTAATTTTGTTTTATGCAGTCCAAGGAACGTGTGAAAACATGGTAAGTTCGATATTTCTGTGCTGAAATTCTTTGTGATACCAGTGCCCCGTAAGCTCAGCATACAAGCAGTTATGGCTACACCTGACAGTTGTTATAGTCCGTTTAAATCGTTGATCTACGTCACTCCACTATGTTACTATGTTAATAGGCCTACTCGTTGGCTGAATGGTCAGCGTACTGACCTTCGCTTCAGAGGGTCCCGGGTTCGATTCCCGGCCGGGTCGGGGATTTTAACCTTCATTGGTTAATTCTATTGGCCCGGGGGCTGGGTGTTTGTGCTGTCCCCAACATCCCTGCAACTCACACACCACACATAACACTATCCTCCACCACAATAACACGCAGTTACCTACACATGGCAGATGCCGCCCACCCTCATCGGAGGATCTGCCTTACAAGGGCTGCACTCGGCTAGAAATAGCCACACGAAATTATTATTATTACTATGTTAATAGGCCTATGCCGTGCCTAGTGACCTGGAGTAGCAAAGCGCCAAATTAATGCTTAAAATGAGGTTACAGTAACGTGAAGAGCGTATGAAGTAGTGAACTGACGGAGTAATGTACTCTAATTTGTTCTTAACACAAGCACACACTCACCGTTCCACCATAGCGCATGTGGTTAGATACTAGTGATGCTAGCCTAGCAGAGGCTGTTGGAGGAGTGTAGAAGTAGCCTATATCATATTCTTAACCAACTCAATTTTAGTTTTAACGACTTCATATCACACGGACATTATTGATGTCATCTTAATAGACGGTATTTTTTGGTAAATAATGATTTAATAACGAAGGCTGTGTCGCAAATAACATTAGAGATGTCATTATCTCTGAAGTTTTAGGGGAGGGTTTCTTAAATTCTACACACGCATGTTCTAGAATATGCAGTGACCCATTTCCATACCCAGTAATCTACAGAACTGAACTTAGTAATAGAGTTCGTTGTATTTCCTTGACAGTATCTCAATAATGGACATTACGCTATTTTCCATGCAATACATGGACATTACAGCGGAGTTTCTGGTTAAATGATCTTAATAGCTTGGTACCATTTACGTCCAAGCTATGGCCTTGTTAATAGCTTGGGCAGAACTAGGATCAGAATGTCAAATGGCTATTATAGTAGTTACGTAAGCAAACTTCATTAATGTCACGGTCTAAATTATTGGCTGGCTATACCCATCCATCATTCGCAACAGAGCGAGACAATTCCTGTAAATAATATACAGTATTGTGCAGTGAAACCGATTTCGATGTACAATATTAGTCGAATGGCTATTTCCCGTATAGTGGAATTTTAAGATTTTAAGATCTGCAAATCACCTCCCTGAAGACTCGTAGCACACTCAGTAAGTTCTCCATATAAAGTATCAAAATCTGTTCCTTGAACTGATTTCTTTTTAGGGAAAAGGTTGTGCGAATAATAATAATAATAATAATGTATTTTCTCCTTGAATCAAAAATCATTTTGGTCAAGAAAGCAGAATTGAAAAAATGTATTCAATGAAAGCAAAATCGTAAGGAAATTTCTTGGTTCAAAAATCACAGGCAAACAATAGAGTTCAGAAACTAACAAAAACAATACACAAAGATCAGAAAACAATTTTAAAAACACATGGAAAGACAGACTCACAAAAAAGTAAATTTGTATGGAAATAGGAGGAACTGGACAAAAAAAAAGGAAAAGGCATATTCTATGAGATTAGAGGGAAAGCAAAACACTGTACTCACAAAAATAAAAAGTCGAAATCCATGAAACTAGGAAGAAAGTAAAATCCTGGCGGTATGAAATGGATAGCTGAAATCTAAAATTACCTAAAATTTGAAAGAATCACATAAGAAGACATTCAAAGCAGGAATATAATTATATTTAATGTTAAAAAATATCGGTAGCAAGCTGACCGGGAAAACAAACCTAAGAAAACGACCGAAAAAAATTAGACCAAAGAGAGAAAAGAAGTTCAGAGCTAAAGAATGAAAAAATGTGCACACAGTTGCCTGTAAGCACTTTGCGTGCTCCTAAATGGGCTTAATCGCAATTACGACTACTACAAATACTGTACGTTCTTTTAACCATTTTTTTTTTGCCACGGGCTTTACGTCGCACCGACACAGATAGGTCTTATGGCGACGATGGGATAGGAAAGGCCTAGGAGTTGGAAGGAAGTGGCCGTGGCCTTAATTAAGGTACAGCCCCAGTATTTGCCTGGTGTGAAAATGGGAAACAACGGAAAACCATTTTCAGGGCTGCCGATAGTGGGATTCGAACCTACTATCTCCCGGATGCAAGCTCACAGCCGCGCGCCTCTACGCGCACGGCCAACTCGCCCGGTTTGCCCATCTTTGGCGGAACCACTACTAGTGCATGATTACATTATTGTCAACTATTTATTATGTATTCTTCACAGAACCTGGACTTAAATAATAATAATAATAATAATAATAATAATAATAATAATAATAATAATAATAATAATAATAATAATAATGGTTCATGGCGCGGCTTCGTGAACCATGGGCAACGGCTGAGTGGCCTAGTAAGTGGTCCTGAGAGTCGGGATAGCAGTTGCTATGGAATGGGAGTGGGCATCTCGGACATATTCTGATTCATGGCCCTCCTTGTGCTCAGGCGGCTAGGACTATACAATTCACAGGTGGTCCATAACCCGTTAGAGGATAGATCCTCATTTGGTCTATGTGCAAGTAGGGTAGCATCCTGCTCCATGAATTTACCGAGCTCAGAACATTTTAAGCAAGCCTCGGACCTATGGGAGTAATGGAGTCCCACTCCCATTTGACAGGCGAGGGACTCCTTGGAAACAACTTGGCGAACGAAATGGAATTCGATGGGGAGCTATCAATATTAATGGGGCTTATGGAAGAAAGAAATTAGAACTGGCTGAGTCAGCTAAGAGGATGCATTCGGATGTGGTAGGAGTAAGTGATATTGGGGTAAGGGGAGATAATGAGGAAGAGACAGGAGATTATAAACTGTACTTGACGGGTGTTAGAAAGGGAAGGGCAGAGTCTGGGGTAGGGCTCTTTATCAGGAATACCATTGCACGCAACATAGTTTCTGTAAAGCACGTAAATGAGCGAATGATGTGGATAGATTTGGCAGTTGGAGGAATCAGGACGAGAATCGTCTCACTGTATTCACCCTGTGAGGGTGCAGATGAGGATGAAGTTTTATGAAGCTTTGAGTGACATCCCGGTCAGGGTCAACAGCAAGGACAGAATAGTGCTAATGGGCGATTTCAATGCGAGAGTTGGAAATAGAACTGAAGGCGAAAGGGCGATTGTAAATGTGGGGAAGATATGGCAGGTAATGGGAAAGGGAAGCGTTTGCTGGACGTCTGTGCTAGGATGGGTTTAGCAGTTACGAATACATTCTTCAGACATGAGGCTATTCTCCGCAACACGTGGGAGCCTAAGGGTACCAGATCCGTAATAGACCATATTTAGACCGACTTAGAATTCAGGAAATCTGATGGGAATGTATGAGTTTTCAGGGGATTTTTCGATGATACAGACCACTATCTGATCTGTATCTCTAGGCCTAAGGTAGAGAAAGTGAAATCTGTCTGCAAACGAATAAGGGTGGAAAATCTACAGGACGAGAATATTAGACAGAAGTAAATGGATATGATTAGCGAGAAGTTTCGAACAGTAGACCGTAAGCAGGTTCAGGATATAGAAAGTGAATGGGTGGCATACAGGGATGCTATAGTAGAAACAGCAAGGGAATGCCTAAGAACAACTGTGTGTAAAGATGGGAGAAGGCGAACATCTTGGTGGAATGATGAAGCGAGAGCAGCTTGTAAACGTAAAAAGAAGGCTTATCAGGAATGGCTCCAAACAAGGGCCGAGGCAGACAGGGATTTGCACGTAGATGAGAGAAACAGAGCGAAACAAATAGCTGTTGAATCCAAAAAGAAGCCATGGGAAGATTTAGTAATAAGCTGGAAAGGCTAGGACAAGCAGCAGCGAAACACTTCTGGACAGTAATACAGAATCTTAGGAAGGGAGGGAAAAAGGAAATGAACAGTGTTTTGAGCAATTCAGGTGAACTCATAGTAGATCCTAGGGAATCAAACAGCCAAGCTCATGGGGAGGAGGAAAATGATGTTGGTGAAATTACGCTTGAGGAAGTGAAAAGGATGGTAAAAAAAACTCCATTGTCATAAAGCAGCAGGAATCGATGAAATTTGACCTGAAATGGTGATGTATAGTGGGAAGGCAGGGATGAAATGGCTTCATAGAATTGTAAGATTAGCATGGAGTGTTGGTAAGGCACCTTCATATTGGACAAAAGCAGTAATTGCACCTATCTATAAGCAAGGGAACAGGAAGGATTGCAACATCTATCGAGGCAACGTATTCACTGGCATCTTGGAAGGGAGTGTGCGATCAGTCGTTGAGAGGAAGTTGGATGAAAACCAGTGTGGTTTCAGACCACAGAGAGGCTTTCGGGATCAGATTTTCAGAATGCGTCAGGTAATTGAAAATGCTACGAGAGAAATAGGCAGTTGTGTTTATGTTTAGTAGATCAAGAGAAAGCATATGACAGGGTACCGAGGGAAAAGATGTTCGCCATACTGAGGGACTATGGAATTAAATGTAGATTATTAAAACCTATCAAAGGCATTTATGTTGACAATTGAGCTTCAGTGATAATTGATGGTAGAATGAGTTCTTGGTTCAGGGGTTCAACAAGGCTGTAATCTTTCATCTTTGCTGTTCGTAGTTTAAATGGATCATCTGCTGAAAGGTATAAAATGGCAGGGAGAGATTCAGTTAGGTGGAAATGTAGTAAGCAGTCTGGCCTATGCTGACGACTTGGTCTTAATGGCAGATTGTGCCGAATGCCTGCAGTCTAATATCTTGGAACTTGAAAATAGATGCAATGAGTAGGGTATGAAAATTAGCCTCTCGAAGACTAAATTGATATCAGTAGGCAAGAAATTCAACAGAATTGAATGTCAGATTGGTGATGCCAAGCTAGAACAGGACGATAATTTCAAGTATGTAGGTTGTGTGTTCTCCCAGGGTGGTAAAATAGTAAGTGAGATTGAATCAAGGTGTAGTAAACCTAATGTAGTGAACTCGCCGTTGAGATCAACAGTATTCTGTAAGAAGGAAGTCAGCTCCCAGACGAAACTATCTTTACATCGATCTGTTTTCAGACCAACTTTGCTTTATGGGAGCGAAAGCTGGGTGGAGTCAGGATATCTTATTCATAGGTTAGAAGTAACAGACATGAAAGCAGCGAGAATGATTGCTGGTACAAACAGGTGGGAACAATGGAAGGAGGGTACTGGGAGTGAGGAGATAAAGGCTGATTTAGGGATGAACTCGATGGATGAAGCTGTATGCATAAACCGGCTTCGGTGGTGGGGTTATGTGAGGCGAATGGAGGAGGATAGGTTACCTAGGAGAATAATGGACTCCATTAAGGAGGGTGAGAGAAGTAGAGGGAGACCAAGACGACGATTGTTAGACTCAGTTTCTAACGATTTCAAGATAAGAGGTATAGAACTAAATGAGGCCACAGCACTGGTTGCAAATAGAGGATTGTGGCCACGTTTAATAAATTCACAGGGGCTTGCAGACTGAACGCTGAGAGGTATAACAGTTCATGATGGTAATGTATGTATGTATGTATGTATTTATGCATTTATAATAATATTAATAATAATTGGGACAACAGAGGTGGGATTAAGGTAACAGCAGGGCCCCGGGGCTGGACCAGGTAGTTACGAGAAGAAAGTAGTTCCGTGAAATTTTCAACTTCGATAGTTTTCTGTGGTTTCCCATTTTCACACTAGGCTGTACCTTAATTAAGGCCGCTTTCTTCCAATTCCTAGGCCTTTCCTCTCGCATCGTCACCATAAGACCTATCTGGGTCGGTGCGACGTAAAGCAAATAGGAAGAAGAAGACACGGATATTTAAACATGCCCCCTCACTGAAATCAAGAATAATTAGATAATCGCAATTGAGAAAGACCTTCAGGAAATCAAAATAACAGACAAAATTAAATGGGACAGGCCTATCTTCAGTACGTTGGGGTAGAAGCGTCATGTTTCTGAAAAATCTAAAATTACAACCACCACTGTATGGACGAAAGAACAGAAGAAAAGTCATAGCGAGAGGATGAAAGAAATTCATGGCAGAGAAGAAAGAAAATTCACTTGCTAAATGCGTTCAATTGCGCTCTTATGCAATTATGTTAAGACAATAATAATAATAATAATAATAATAATAATAATAATAATAATAATAATAATAATAATAATAATATATTATATTATATTATATTATATTATATTATATTATATTATATTATATTATATTATATTATATTATATTATATTATATTATATTATATCCTTTCAATAACTGTAGAATTAACAAATGCCTGGGTGTCGGAATTTTTGCTAGGAAGACAATGATGTGGAGTTCTCGTATTTAAACATCCTCAAACTCCACCGAGCTCAGTCGAATAAAATCAACTTTCTTGCAGGCTAATGAGTGACGATTAAACGACTGCGCCACTGAATTTGACCAAGGCCGTACGAGATGTAATGTCATAGTCCTCAATCACAGAAATATAAAAAGGACAGTTTAACGTACCTCCTTACTGCAAGCTAGGCAGAAGACTTCCCTTCCATCGGTAGTGAAATTGGAATCTCCAGTGATCTAGTGCTTCAGCCAGTAGGACGTGGGATATTGTTCTTTAGGCATTGCCGAACACACTCTTCAGTATAGATCTAAACATAATCTCGAGACAAAGTGTCTAACAATTCTCTGCGTAAGGAAGGCAGAGGATGTGGGTATGTACAAAGTTCGATATCGATCAGTTCCCACCTATCCTCTTAGGAAGTGGTAGAGGTCGAAAGCTTCGAGGTGAAATTGTTCCTTGTTTGTCTTCTTCTTCTTCTTATTTATCTGTTTACCCTTCAGGTTCGGTTTTTCCTTCGGACTCAGCGAGGGATCCCACCTCTACCGCCTCAAGGGCAGTGTCCTGGAGCTTCAGACTCTGGGTCGGGGGACACAACTGGGGAGGATGACCAGTACCTCGCCCAGGCGGTCTCACCTGCTATGCTGAACAGGGGCCTTGGTTTGGGATGGGAAGATTGGAAGGGAGAAGGAAGCGGCGTGGCCTTAATTTAGGTACCATCCCAGCAGTTGCTTGGAGGAGAAGTGGAAAACCGTGGAAAACCACTTCCAGTATGGCTCTACTCAGTTAACCTCCCGGGGCTGAGTGGACCCCGTTTCAGCCCTCGTACCACTTTTCAAATGAATTGAACCCGGGCCTTCGGGGGTGGCAGCTAATCACACTAACCACTACACCACAGAGGCGGACTCCTTGTTTGTTCTGAAGGAAATATTCGATGTGATATTTGTGGAGTCTTCTGAGAAATATTTTTATTGTTAGTGCGGTAAACAGATGTTGGGAAACGAGAAAATAATTTTGTTGACCGCACCAGCTAGAATATAATGCACAGGAAGAAAATGCCTTCATTAAAAGACAGTCATTGGACATTATATAGGCAGTTATAATCTAAATACGAGTGAGATGTTATGGTCTTATTCAAAGATTGGACAAAAAAGACTTACTAAAAGGATATTTAAACATGCCACCTCACTGCAAGCAAAATAATTGGATAATCGGAATTGTAATTTTCATTTATAGGTACAATAAAACCAATTAATTCTTGCTAAAAATAGCCTCACTCTTGTTTATTATCTTAAAAGCCTAGGTTTATGTACAGGAATAAAATAGGCAAATAGTCAAAATCTTATCCCTAGTTATATGCAATTAATGCATGTATGGAATCTGCCTGATCTTTGCTTACCCTGGGCAGTCGAATAAATTTGGATGGTTACATAATTCAAACCGTGTCTATTCCTGCTGGAAAAATACAGGTGCAATGGTTATTATTCCTTAGATTTAAAGTTTTTACTTCTTCTTCTTTTTCTTAATCTGTTTATCCTCCAGGGTTGGTTTTTCCCTCGGACTCAGCGAAGGATCCCACCTCTACCGTCTCAAGGGCGGTGTCCTGGAATGTGAGACATTGGGTCGGGGGATACAACTTGGGAGGATGACCAGTACCTCGCCCAGGCGGCCTCACCTGCTATGCTGAACAGGGGCCTTGGTTGGGAATGGGAAGATTGGAAGGGAGAAGGAAGCGGTCGTGGCCTTAATTTAGATACCATCCCAGCGGTTGCCTGGAGAAGTGGGAAACCACGGAAAACCACTTCCAGGATGGCTGAGGTGGGAATCGAACCCAATTCTACTCAGTTGACCTCCCCAGGCTGAGTGGACCCCCTTCCAGCCCTCGTACCACTTTTTCAAACTTCGTGGAAGAGCCGGGAATCGAACCCGGGCCTCTGGAGGTGGCAGCTAATCACACTAACCACTACACCACAGAGGCGGACATATAGGTATTTACGGGATGTTAAACTGAAACAGTAACACGCATACTATTTCTTGCGAAGATTTAGTTGGAGTACATCCAAAAAATTCCGAATATTTCCACAAGAATGAATTTTGTACTCTTTCGCGCGTGAATGATGCTTTATATGTGATTTCAGTGTTAAATAATTTATGCCTTTCATTTCCTCACGTGCTTTAATACCCATGTTAAGTTGCATGACTCTTAATTCTTTTCACGCGTGATATATAGTTCAGTTTTATGATAGCCGTAATTTATCAGAGGGGGAAGAGTTGCACACCACAGATATACGGCACACAGCTCAGCGGTTAACATTGTGTTACTATAGCAACGACAGTTACGACATCCCGGGAGGAATGACGATGAACCGAGGGTGTACTGATGGTCTATTTGTCCATCTGTATATTCAGTGCGTTATTTAATGTTATTTACTTATATGATTAGTTAGAATTGGCGATCAAATGGTGTTATCAGTAGTCATTCATGTGCTTGTAAACAAAGTAGCCCATACGCTATAAGACATCCAATACCACATCTCTCACAGGGCGTGCTGACTGCGCGGTTGTGTAGCGGTTAGCTTACATTCGAGAGATGGTGGGTTTGATACCCACTGTCGGGCAGCCCTGAAGAGAGCTTTCCGTGGTTGCTTATTTTAAAATCAAGCCCCTTTCCAGTCCTAGTCGTGTTCTTCAAGGGTGGTTCGAGTCCCGTTGGTCGAAAAAGTGTTCACCATCTGAATGTTGACAATTTTTCATCACTAGATTACATGCCAAAAGACTAGATTAAATTCCAAAACTCTCAGCAGTGCTCATATGACGCTGTTGATGGTGATTCGTCCGTCGGATGGTGACGCAAAGCATTGAGCAGACCACTTGGAGTAATTCGATTGGAGTAGGCTATGTGCCGACAGCAGCTTTTACACTCTGCCTTCCACATTATCATCATCTCACATCCAGACGCGCAGATCATCTATGGTCGTCGAATTGAAAGACCTGCACCAGGCGAGCCCATCATGTCATCGGACACTCCGGCACTAAAAAGCCATACGATAAATAAATAAATAAATAAATAAATAAATAAATAAATAAATAAATAAATAAATAAATAAATAAATAAATAAATAAATAGTCCGCCTCTGTGGTGTAGTGGTTAGTGTGATTAGCTGCCACATCAGATGTCCGGGTTCGATTCCAGACCCTGCCACCCACGAAATTTGAAAAGTGGTACGAGGAATGGAGCGAGGTCCACTCAGCCTCGTGAGGGCAACTGAGTAGAGGGCGGTTCGATTCCCTCCTCAGCCATCCTCGAAGTGGTTTTCCGTGTTTCCCACTTCACCTCCAGGCAAATGCCGGGATGGTACCAAACATAAAGCCACGGCCGCTTCCTTTCCTCTTCCTTGTCTATCCCTTCCAATCTTCCCAACCCCCACCAAGGCTCCTGTTCAGTATACCAGGTGAGGCAGCCTGGGCGAAGTATTGGTCCTCCTCCCCAGTTGTATCACCGACCCAATGTCTCACGCTCCATCGCACTGCCCTTGAGGCGATAGAGGTGGGATCCCTCGTTGAGTCCGAGGGAAAAATCAACCTTGGAGGGTAAACTGATTAAGAAGAATAAATAAATAAATAAATAAATAAATAAATAAATAAATAAATAAATAAATAAATAAATAAATAAATTGATTAAATAAATAAATACATAAAGAAAGAAAGAATGAATGAATGAATTAATGAATGAATGAATGAATTAATGAATAATGAAAGAATGAATGACAAAAAGAAATACCTTAGACCTAAACCTGGATTGAACTCGCTAACTCGAAGTTTTAGCGGCAGCACTCTATCATCTGAGCCACTCAGTGTGGTGAAAAAATAATAAAGCAAATAAAACCATAAGCATGGATACATATTGCATTTAACTAACGTAAATGAATTAACTTATGGCTGGCTTATAAAGAATCTGGTTCTGATAAGAAACCGAAATCATTTGTTACGCAAATATAAAAACAAAATTAACTAACGGTCTACGTGTGTCCATAAATAATGGTTCCATCGTCATCAGGATAATCGTTGGAAGGTAAATGTATAAGTTAACAATAATAATAATAATAATAATAATAATAATAATAATAATAATAATAATAATAATAATAATAATAATAATAATAATAATAATAATCAGAAGAAGGAGAATGCTACAATATATGTTGTACATACCTTCAAAGGTTTTTTTTTTACCAGTGCAGATATTTTTCTCGGAAAAGGAGTGACATTAATTGTAATAACATAGATCTCTCATAGTAAGGAACAGTGAGTTCCAATCTACTACGTGGCAATTTCATTCCACAACCTTGATCATATAAGGCACGCAGCTAATCAATTACGCTGCGCGGTCAGTCAAATACAGGTTCACGGTGAGAGGGATTTATCCGCGAGGTTGCTTTTCCTTAACTTAACGAACTAATATTCTTTTTAACATCTTAATATCATTTAAAAGTATGCACGCATTAACCACACACATCCCCAACACCACATTCACTCTTGCAGAGTTACGAAAACAAGGGACAGAGCTCGATAGCTGCAGTCGCTTAAGTGCGGCCAGTATCCAGTATTCGGGAAATAGTGGGTTCGAACCCCACTGTCGGCAGCCCTGAAGATGATTTTCCGTGGTTTCCCATTTTCACACCAGGCAAATGCTGGGGCTGTACCTCAATTAAGGCCACGGCCACTTCCTTCCCAGTCCTAGCCCTTTCCTGTCCCATCGTCACCATAAGACCTATCTGTGTCGATGCGACGTAAAGCCAATAGCAAAAAAAAAAAAAAAGAAAGGGCAATTTCAAACGTTTATACCTCCCTTCGTTTACATCCAATCTAAACGAAGTAAAATGCATTCTATACAAAAATACCATCCCTCTTCACAAAATAAAAACTTTTCGAAGGAATACCTATATATGCGACATCATCAGGTAATCTAACTTGATATTTCACAAGAACCTTCCTTCACTTCTTTAGATAGCAGTTAAATAATGCCGAAAGTTTCATACATTCAAACTGCCGTTCTTGGGGCGTTTTTGTTGTATTAGTACCGTGTGTTTGTGATTGCAAACCGTGCCAAAAATTCCGTATAGCTGAAATCTCTTGGGGAAAGCTTTCGAAATTAGAATTCTGTCCTGAAGAAGTGAAGCAAATTCTTTGAGAAATGTCATGTTCTGAGACATGTTATATCGCTTCACATGGCATAAAAACGTATAAAAAATATAAAAGTATCGTGTCATATACTCGAAAGCCATAAACTTAAAAACATATCTCACAGGGTGTCTTGACTGAGCGATTTTGGTTGTGTAGCCGTTAGCTTGCGTTCGAGAGATAGTGGGTTCGATTACCCACTATCCGCAGCCCCGAAGATAGTTTCCCTTGCTAGTCTATTTTCAAACGAGGCCCTTCCCTATTCCTAGTCGTGTTCTGTTCTATTGTGACCATAATACCTGCCTTAGTATGTGCGACGCAAATCCAATAGAACAGAAACTGCGATATTATACACACAAATGACATTAATTTGAAACATCTCGTCCTAGTTTGCCTTCTTACAGCGTGAGCGATAATTCCGTTGATGTGCAATTGGACGATTCCGCTCTAATAGTGAATCGAAGTAGTATTCATAAAACCAAACCAGTACCAAACCCCATGGCGCAACAGCCCTGAAGGGCCAGAGCCTCGAAGCGACCACTGCTTAGCCCGAAGGCCTGCAGATTACGAGGTGTCGTGTGGTCGGCACGACCAATCTTCTCGTCCGTTATTCCTGGCTTTCTAGCCGGGTCCGCTATCTCACCGTCAGATAGCTACTCAACTGTAATCACGTAAGCCAAGTAGACCTGGAACCAGCACTCACATTGAGGTGAAAATCCCTGACCTGGCCGGGATTCTAACCCGGGACTCCAGGTAAGAGGCAGACACGGTACACCTACACCACGATCCTCTAGTAATATTCAAAATACGAGAGAAATTCACTTAAGTCGGTTAAATACTTTAAAATATGTATAGTATCTAACTACCGTTTACAAAACTAGACAAATTTCTGAAAAGAATAATAGGGTAAAGTGGATAATAATTCTTAACAAAAACTGGTGGAGATGGCCAGGTGGTCAACTTGAAGTGTTTGTTCGGTGTATAATTTAATGGGGGAATGTAAAAATGTGGTCATCTAAAGCAGCTGGTCACATCACAAAGGTGGTCTATTTCACAGCTTTTGTTGTAATAACATGGTATTCCAACACAAAGAGCGTAATGTCAGCTTTCAGAGCCGATAACATTGCTTCAAGCAAAGGGACTGGTTCTAAAGTCAAGATAACCCTGATTACGGGCAGTAGAGTGTCAAGAAAACGGTAGTAGATTTAGAGGGTAACATGTTAAAAGTGTGAGGTTAACGAAACCAGGTGATTATCCCGTCTCATTAATTAGAATGTTTAATCTTAATGCATTTATATAATTGCTGTGCTTCTTCTTTGAACATTTAGGGCTATGCGGACATTTGAAATTCTCACAATCAGAAGTAGAATGTAAACAAGACAGAGAGCATGTAGCTTTATACCACCAGTTTTCACCTTCTGAATTTTTAACTTTCTGCTTTTCCTTTTACCAGTCTTGTGTGCACTGACTCAGGCAGGTATTATGATGATGATGGGACAGTACAGAGTTAGGAAGAGATCGTGGCCTTAATTAAGGTACAGTCCCAGCATTTGCCTGCTATGAACATTGGAATTTTAACAATTTTTATTAACATTGACCACTGCTATGATTAGGTATATTCTAAGAGTTCTTCGTGGTATCACTTCGAGTTAGCAAATCAGCAGGTTTAAGTTTTCCTGGAACATGACTACAGTACTAAACATATGCTGTACTTCATTCATGGCCCTCAGCACCATAACTGTACGCTGTAAGTAAAAGGATCGAATATGTAATTATTTAGTTTCGTAACATTTTATTATTATTATTATTATTATTATTATTGTTATTATTATTATTATTATTATTATTATTATTAATCCGTTTACCCTCCAGCGTTGGTCTTGCCCTCGGAATCAGCCAGGGAACCCACCACTCCCACCTCAACAGCAATGTCTTGCAGAGTGAGATTTTCCATCTGGGGGGAGGGGTAAAACTGGGAAGGAGGACCAGTACCTCGCCCAGGTGGCCTCAGCTGCTATGCTGAACAGGGGCCTAGTGTAGGGATGGGAAGATTGGAAGGGATAGGCAAGGAAGAGTGAAGGAAGTGGCCGTGGCCTTAAGTTAGGTACCATCCCGGCATTTGCCTGAAGGAGAAGTGGGAAATCGCGGTAAACCACTTCGAGGACGGTTGAGGTGGGAATCGAACCCTGTTCTACTCAGTTGACCTCCAGAGGCTGAGTAGACCCCGTTCCAGCCCTCGTACGTGGCAGAGCCGGAAATCGAACCCGGACCTTCGGAGGTGGCAGTTTATCACACTAACCACTACACCACAGAGACGGGCAGTATTATTATTATTATTATTATTATTATTATTATTATTATTATTATTATTATTATTATTGGAAATCCACAGCCTGTTTCCAGTCATTCGACCGGGTCAGGAATGGAATGAATGAAGCCACCATCTAGCGGCGAGTATAGGAATTGTGCCGGGTGCCGAAGGCTGTCGTACTCCTTTGGGGCAATAATTAATGAATGACACATGAAATGAAATTGTAATTATTATTATTATTATTATTATTATTATTATTATTATTATTATTAGCCCAGATCCACACGTGAGATATAGGCCTAGTATTTACAGTCCATAGTACATCTTCTGGTATGGATCTGTCCGTCTCAGTCTTGTCTTTAGCTTTGACGATATGAACTGACAGAGGTATGGGCGATGCTAGTAACGCATTCAACTCGCACCCAGTCCCTGTGATGAATGGTGTGAGGAGTCACTCATAGCGTCTGCTAGTGAATGCATTTCAGTTTACTGGTAGGCAATAACACATTGTGGGACACTGAAGAACAACGGGAAATGCATCAGTCCCTACCTAGGGTGTCTGTGATTGTTGCTGGGAGAGTTATTGGGAATTCCACCAGACTTAGACGTACAAACATACATACAGCACAGGTAATAACCGGCAACTTGACTGAGGCCCGCACTGTATATACTGTACATACATTATCAAGGTGGTCTGTTGTTGGTGGTTCATTTCACAGACTAGAGCGTGTATGGAAACTTAATTATAAACGGTGGTCCTTCTAAGAATCAATAGAATAAGTAATAGACAAATGAATAAATAATTAAATAAGTAAGTAAATAATTGAATCAGTGAATCTTTAAATAATTAAACCAAATCATCAAGTCAATGAAATGCGGAAAACAGAGTCGTTAGCCACCGAAGCAAACTGCTACGGACTGTACAAGGATAACAACAACATAACTAAAATATGTGATATTATTTCTTATGACCTCGTTGAATTTATAAACTTTTTCTAAGACATGCGTTCTGATAATCGATTAAAAATGAAATGGCGTATGGCTTTTAGTGCCGGGAGTGTCCGAGGACATGTTCGGCTCGCCAAGGTGCAGGTCTGGTGATTTGACTCCCGTAGGCGACCTGCGCGTCGTGATGAGGATGAAATGGTGATGGAGAAGACACATGCACCCAGACCTCGTGCCAGCGAAATTAACCAATGATGGTTAAAATTCCCGACCCTGACGGGAATCGAACCCGGGACCCCTGTGGCCAAAGTCCAGCACGTTAACCATTTAGCCATGGCTCCGGAGTGATATTTTAATATGAAACCAGTGGACCCGTGCTGCTCGATAGCTGCAGTCGCTTAAGTGCGGCCAGTATCCAGTATTCGGGAGATAGTAGGTTCGAACCCCACTGTCAGCAGCCCTGAAAATGGTTTTCCGTGGTTTCCCATTTTCACACCAGGCAAATGCTGGGGCTGTACCTTAATTAAAGCCACGGCCGCTTCCTTCCCACTCCTAGCCCTTTCCTGTCCCATCGTCGCCGTAAGACCTATCTGTGTCGGTGCGACGTAAAACAACTAGCAAAAAATAAATAGGTCAGATAATTCGTCTCGACATGCCTGTCGCAGTCATATTGTTTTAACTGTCCTTTTTAATACTTTTATGAACATTTAATTTTGGTAATGCAGTTCTTCTTTCTATACAATATTCTTCGTGCTTAGACCATTCGGCCGTTTCTGGATCTGAACATTTTCAAACGATTTTTCAAGAGTTCATTTCTGCGCATTATTGATGGGTATACAGAAGGCTAGTCAACTTGGTACCTGTACGTATGCAGACTGTTTTCTCATAGCAGCATCTGTTGAGTATATTCAGAAGCTGGGGAAGGTCAAAGAATCAAAGCGTATCTAGCAGGAAATAGTATTCTTCCACGATCAGAAGAAGTGTACATCAGCTGGCTTGGCAGGTAGTTATCAAATATGGAAGCATGCAGTCACATTACTAAGTATGAAAATAACATGTATCAGAATGTTAATGAAAGTGTTAGTTACTTAGCAACCTGCTAAGTACAGAATGTATTGCGGGTTAGGGTAAGCATTCGCCTGCAATTATTGGAGTGATCATTTAATGATTTGGTTTTATGATTACTCAAGTTGGCTGAACTTAGAGATCTGTCAATATCTGATGATTCACTGGCAGGCAATTCTGGAGGGAACGTAACAAAAATGAAGCAATTCGGTCCAGCAGAGCGGACGGACGGATTTGCCAAAACTGATTTTAGTAAACTCTTTTAATATATAGGTAAGGGTTATTCTGCCCGAAGGCAGGTCCGAACCTCCGGAGAGGTGTTCCTGAGCCGGAGTTTACGTGCGGTAGGGTGGCCAGTTCCTTTCCGCTCCTCCATTCCCTTACCCCCCACCAACAGCGCGTGGCAACCCATCCAACTCCTGCCCACGCCCAATGTTGCTTAACTTCGGAGATCTCACGGGATCCGGTGTTTCAACACGGCTACGGCCGTTGGCCTTTTAATATATAGATAATTTTTTTGAATCCACGTATCTTTGCAGTGTGCTAAGAAAGTTTTGAATATTAAGAATACTAGAATTTTGACTGAGAAATCATTAAATAGAATACTATTCTCCTATTAACTAGCGTGAATAGCATTTAGAGCGGTTGTTACCTGAAAAACCTAACCTCTGTATAGATTAGTTTTCAATAGTTCGAAGAATATTTTAATTATTGACCGTTTTAATTGCATGGACATTTTCTTTGCTCAATCGATTTTCACAATGCGAATTCCAGCACCTTCATTGCACAAAAGTCCGACTCGTTGGCTGAATGGTCAGCGTACTGGCCTTCGGTTCAGAGGATCCCGGGTTCGATTCCCGGCCGGGTCGGGAATTTTAACCTTAATTGGTTAATTCCAATGGCTCGGGGGCTGGGTGTTTGTGCTGTCCCCAACATCCCTGCAACTCACACACCACACATAACACTATCCTCCACCACAATAACACGCAGTTACCTACACACCCTCATTGGAGGGTCTGCTTTACAAGGGCTGCACCCGGCTAGAAATAGCCATACGAAAAATAAATATAAATTGCACAAAATATCTGTTTATTACTGTTTAGGTAAAAGAGAAATTAAATTATTCTAAGTGCATTCCAATGCAAATCACCGAGTTCAATTATAGGGAGTATAATGTTGTGTTAATGCAACAAAATATGACTTGAGAAACATCCTTACTAAAGTCTAAATCAGTTCAGATATTAAACCCCGGCGTAGGACTCGTTGATTTCAGAATCATATGAGTGAAATTGTAACCAGCAGTCTTTCTAAACGAAGCAGTAGCAGCGGGAACTGGTGTGCTATATTACACTATCTGGATGTCAGTAACGAGCTTAAGGGGGCTGGCTTTTCTCCCACAGCAAGGACGAGTGTGAAGTAAAAGAACTGCTCCGGTAGTCACGCGGTTTTTCGAGCCTGTCGAATTATCCTCATTAACAAGAACGACGCTAAGCAATCTTTTCTCCGCAAACGACCGATGAATCTACCTCTAATTGTGGGTCAAGCAAGAGCATTCTGTGGACAAACAATAAGAAACATGCTTACCTTGTCATACAAGTTCAAGTTTCCTCTCTGCTCATCCCTGTTCTTTCTGTGTGAAGCTGTTTCATTCCTCTTTATTGATGTAGTTTATTGCCTCAGGCGGATGTGTAGCGGCAAAATGATCTCCGTATTTATTACGTGTGGTAATAGCCTTGTTTTCTGAGCCTCCTTGAATAAAACTACTCCTTTATTAGTTCTTCTCTTCTTGCGGACAAACAGATGGCAGAAGTAGTTCATTCATTATCCATTGTAGACAGGCGGCATGAAAACATGAAGTATAATGAACGTCTAGCCGTCTGCACCAAGAATGTCTCGAGGAGCTATAACACTTTATGAGTCATATTGATGTTTAAGTCTGAATTCATATTTCAAAATTTACTTCGCTGTTAACAGTAACAATTTTGAAAGTAGGAAACAAACAGCGACATTAAATTATATTTTTCGCACATAGTGTTTTTTTTTTTTTTTTTTTTTTTTTTTTTGCTAGTTGCTTTACGTCGCACCGACTCAGATAGGTCTTATGGCGACGATGGGACAGGAGAGGGCAAGGAGTGGGAAGGAATCGGCCGTGACCTTAATTAAGGTACAGCCCCAGCATTTGCCTGGTGTGAAAATGGGAAACCACGGAAAACCATTTTCAGGGCTGCCGATAGTGGGGTTCGAACCTACTATCTCCCGAATACTGGATACTGGCCGCAATTAAGCGACTGCAGCTATCGAGCTCGGTGCATAGTGGTTCGGTAAACTATGAAAATATACAGAAGTGTATTTAATTTTGTTAAAACCGGGCGAGTTGGCCGTGCGCGTAGAGGCGCGCGGCTGTGAGCTTGCATCCGGGAGATAGTAGGTTCGAATCCCACTATCGGCAGCCCTGAAGATGGTTTTCCGTGGTTTCCCAGTTTCACACCAGGCAAATGCTGGGGCTGTACCTTAATTAAGGCCACGGCCGCTTCCTTCCAATTCCTAGGCCTTTCCTATCCCATCGTCGCCATAAGACCTATCTGTGTCGGTGCGACGTAAAGCCCCTAGCAAAAAATTTTGTTAAAAATTGTATTATTACTAATTTATTTGTCTCTTTTACACAAGAGGGCTTATTATGGGTGAAAATAAAATTATAGTATGAAGACGACTGGACTTTCTCTCACAGTCTTCAAAAATCCGCGTAATCCGCTGGGTCTGAATTCGCGATGGTTGATCCCACTGATCAACTTATGAAGTTAATAACCGGGCTGAACAGCTCAGACAGTAGAGCACTGGCATTCTGATCCCGGATCAGTCCGCTGGTATTAGAAGGTGCTCAAATACGCCAAGCTGGTATCGACGGCACGTACAAAAGTCCTTCGGGACAAAATTCCGGCACCTTGGCGTCTCCGAAAGTCGTAAAAATGTAGTTAGTGGGACATTAAACCTATGACATTATTTATTCGTAGTTAGTGGGACGTAAAACTTCTTATAAAACTTTTCCCACACCTCTGGAGCCGCACATGTGGATTTGCCCTGTTCAACTGCAGGATACCCTTCCTGAAGCCAACCCTATGTAGAGGGGCGTAATCACTATTGCGTGTTTGTGTGGTGGTTGGTATTGTGGTGTATTGTTTGAATATGAAGAGAAAACTGTTGGGAAATCACAAACATCCTGTTCCAGAGGCAGACAAATTAATGAGATGTGATTAAAATCCGCAACCCGGACGGGAATCGAACCCGGGACTCTCTTAACCGAGGGTCTCAACGCTTACGATTCAGCCAAGTAGTTGGACGGAGAGTTTATAGCATATATTTATATATAAAATTTCCTGTTATATAACATAAACTTGGATTAAAATAAGATTTCCGACTTTCTCCTTCCCAATTCACGTCTCCGAAAGGTTTCCTTAATTTGTGACTTATTTCTCTGACTGTGCATTGACCACACCACAGCAATTCTCTGCGTGGTATTTCGTCCAACTTTTATTTTTTATATTTGTTTAACGTCGCACCGACACAGATAGGTCTTATGGCGACGATGGGACAGGAAAGGTCTAGGAATGGGAAGGAAGCGGCCGTGGCCTTAATTAAGGTACAGCCCCAGCATTTGCCTGGTGTGAAAATGGGAAACCATTGCAAACCACTTTCAGGGCTGCCGACAGTGGGGTTCGAACCCACTATCTGCCGGATGCGAGCTCACAGCTGCGCGTTCCTAACCGCATGGCCAACTCGCCCGGTCGTCCATCTGTTACGTACTCACTATCTTAATAAGAACTTTTACGTTGTATTCCATTAACGAAATGCCACTTATGTAGACGTCACCTAAATATTGAAAAACACGTTCATTCTTCTGGGCCTCTTAACTAGTTCGTTATCTTGCTAAGGTTGTGTACATCCGCTGTAGATATTCAGTTAGATGAAGTTACTCATGGCTGTATTGACTGTTCTCTCCTGACTGATGTTTTTGTATTTGTGACTCAGCCTTAACAATTCCGAACGTCATCTCAGTGAGAACCGAAAAAAAAACCCGTTTTATAATATGATAGCAGATGCGGTGTAAAAAGAAAAGTAATCGCAACCGCAAAATATGTCGTTAGATGTAAACTGTGTGTCAGAAACATCATAAAATATGCAATGAGTGTAAATATTTACGAGCGGAATGAAGGAATCAACAGACAGAGAAGACAATGTTTGCCTAGGCAAAGAAAGGAGGAGAAGAAGAAGAAGCCACTATTTACTTCAATAAAACAAGTATGAGCGAAGTCAAAATACTATATATTTGCATACAGTGGCGTGTGTTTATAAAGGTGTCTGTATAATGATAGAATTTAGAATGTTCCAATATCTAGTTAAACGAAACCCTAGCATCTGCCAATTCAATTATTTAAGTGCTACAGACCTATTGAAAATTAGTAGAAGCTCAACTCACAGAAGTCTAAACGTGAAATAGAGGTTTTTCTGTGAGTAGAGCCACGTTCCATCCAAGAGGAAAATTAAATATTTGAATTCTTAAATATATGTTGTGTTAAGTAAAGAGATGTGAGGCATATCGTCTCGTTACTCTGTGTCTTTAATTTCACTCAGTAACAGAAATGTAGCTCTGATGAAAACTTCTACCTTTTGCTCTAAAATAAACAACAATCATGATGCTTGCTTTCCATTTCTCAGTCTAAATTAAAGAAAAAATACAGTATTTACACGCATGTGCCTTGCAACTTTTTTCCTGATTATTCAGTTTAAAAATCGAAGGTTAAGAAATATGCTGGGAAACAGGGAATCAAACTTGATAAAAAATTACTTTGTTTAAGTAATAAAGTATCACTCTTTCATACATATTACAACTTTTAGGTTTCATAACATATAATTTAATATTTAAACTTGTACTACATAATATGCATATACTTCCTTGCCCTTTCCGCCTAACATATTATTATTATTATTATTATTATTATTATTATTATTATTATTATTATTATTATTATTATTATTATTATTATTATTATTAAAAATACATCGCAATTGGAAAATATCGCGGTTTCAATGTTCACTTACAGTAGTGTGATAATAAACTAAAGTTAAAACATAATTACCCAACAACAAAAACAAAAAACAATAACAAAACAACAAAAAACAATGAAAACCACAATAAGAGTACAACAAGCAATTCCATGGAAAGAAAATATTACAAGAAATACTACCATTTTAACATTCTAAATCCAGCATCATCATATACAAATTCACATAGAACTTAAGAATCTCCAGTGCTTAACACTACGGCTTACAATACTATAGGTTCAGCTTACTGATAGCATAACATTACAAACCGTCATATACAAACTCACACGAACCTGAAGTATTTAAAAATTGTACACTATGACTTAACAGTGGTTCATGGTGTGGGTTACTATGGTCACGTCCTAGTTCGTGAACCATGGACAACGGCTGTGGCCTAGTAAGTGGTCCTGAGAGTCGGGATACCTGTTGCTAGGGAATGGGAGTGGGCATCTCGGACATATTCTGAGTCATGGCCCTCCTTGTGCACAGGCGGCTAGGACTATACAATTTACCGCTGGTCCATAACCCGTTTGAGGATAGATCCTCACTTGGACTATGTGCAAGTAGGATAGCATCCTGCTTCATGAATTTACCGAGCTCAGAACATTTTAAGCAAGCCTCGGACCTATGGGAGTAACGGAGTCCCACTCCCATTTGAGAGGCGAGGGACTCCTTGGTAACCACTTGGCGAACGAAATGGAATTCGATGGGGAGCTATCAACATTAATGGGGCTTATGAAAGAAAGAAAGTAGAACTGGCTGAGTCAGCAAAGAAGATGCATCTGGATGTGCTCGGAGTAAGTGATATTCGGGTAAGGGGAGATAACGAGGAAGAGATACTAGATTATAAAGTGTACGTGACGGGTGTTAAAAAGGGAAGGGCAGGGTCTGGGGTAGGGCTCTTTATCAGGAATACCATTGCACGCAACATAGTTTCTGTTAGGTACGTAAATGAGCGAATGATGTGGGTAGATTTGTCAGTTGGAGGAATCAGGACTAGAATTGTCTCCGGGTATTCACCATGTGAGGGTGCAGATGAGGACGAAGTTGACAGGTTTTATGAAGCAATGAGTGACATCGTGGTCAGGGTCAGCAGTAAGGATAGAATAGTGCTAACGGGCGATTTCAATGCGAGAGTTGGGACTAGAACTGAAGGATACGAAAGGATAATTGGTAAATGTGAGAAAGATATGGAAGCTAATAGGAATGGGAAGCGTTTGCTGGACTTCTGTGCTACTATAGGTTTAGCTGTTACGAATACATTCTTCAAGCATAAGACTATTCACCGCTACACATGGGAGGCTAGGGGTGCCAGATCCATAATAGACTATACCTTAACCGACTTCGAATTCAGGAAATCTGTTAAGAATGTACGAGTTTTCCGGGGATTTTTCGATGATACAGACCACTATCTGATCTGTAGTGAACTAAGTATCTCTAGGCCTAGGGTAGAGAAAGTGAAATCAGTCTGCAAACGAATAAGGGCAGAAAATCTCCAGGACGAGGAAATTAGACAGAAGTACATGGATGTGATTAGTGAGAAGTTTCGAACAGTAGACCGTAAGCAGGTTCAGGATAAAGTGAGTGGGTGGCATACAAGGATGCTGTAGTAGAAACAGCAAGGGAATGCCTAGGAACAACTGTGTGTAAAGATGGGAAAAGGCGAACATCTTGGTGGAATGATGAAGTGAGAGCAGCCTGTAAACGTAAAAAGAAGGCTTATCAGAAATGGCTCCAAACAAGGGCCGAGGCAGACAGGGATTTGTACGTAGAAATCAGAAACAGAGCGAAACAAATAGTTGTCGTGGGAAGATTTTGGTAATAACCTGGAAAGGCTAGGTCAAGCAGCAGGGAAACCTTTCTGGACAGTAATAAAGAATCTTAGGAAGGGAGAGAAAGAGGAAATGAACAGTGTTTTGAGTAATTCAGGTTAACTCATAATAGATCCCAGGGAATCATTGGAGAGGTGGAGGGAATATTTTGAACATCATCTCAATGTAACAGGAAATCATCCTGATGGTGTTGCGAACATCCAAGCTCATGGAGAGGAGGAAAATGATGTTGGTGAAATTACGCTAGAGGAAGTGGAAAGGATGGTAAATAAACTCCATTGTCATAAAGCAGCAGGAATAGATGAAATTAGACCTGAAATGATGAAGTATAGTGGGAAGGCAGGGATGAAATGGCATTCAAAGAGTAGTAAAATTAGCATGGAGTGTTGGTAAGATACCTTCAGAATGGACAAAAGCAGTAATTGCACCTATCTATAAGCAAGGGAACAGGAAGGATTGCAACAACTATCGAGGTATCTCATTGATTAGTATACCAGGCAAAGTATTCACTGGCATCTTGGAAGGGTGGGTGCGATCAGTCGTTAAGAGGACGTTGGATGAAAACCAGTGTGGTTTCAGACCACAGAGAGAATGTCAAGTTCAGATTTTCAG
The DNA here is from genome assembly GCF_040414725.1 of Anabrus simplex. Taxonomy (NCBI): domain Eukaryota; kingdom Metazoa; phylum Arthropoda; class Insecta; order Orthoptera; family Tettigoniidae; genus Anabrus; species Anabrus simplex. The sequence continues at coordinate 1,528,557,490 of NC_090265.1, forward strand.
TATGCGCTAGGTAATTGAAAAATGCTACGAGAGGAATAGGCAGTTGTGTGTATGTTTCGTAGATCTAGAAAAAGCATATGACAGGGTACCGAGGGAAAAGATATTCGCTATATTGGGGGACTATGGAATTAAATGTAGATTATGAACATCAATGAAAGGCATTTATGTTGACAATTGGGCTTCAGTAAGAATTGATGGTAGAATGAGTTCTTGGTTCAGGGTACTTACAGGGGTTAGACAAGGCTGTAATCTTTCATCTTTGCTGTTCGTAGTTTATATGGATCATCTGCTGAAAGGTATAAAATTGCAGGGAGGGATTCAGTTAGGTGGAAATATAGTAAGCAGTCTGGCCTATGCTGACGACTTGGTCTTAATGGCAGATTGTGCTGAAAGCCTGCAGTCTAATATCTTGGAACTTGAAAATAGTGATGTCAGTAAGAAATTCAACAGAACTGAATGTCAGATTGGTGATACAAAGCTAGAACAGGTCGATAATTTCAAGTATTTTGGTTGTGTGTTCTCCCAGGATGGTAATATAGTAAGTGAGATTGAATCAATGTGTCGTAAAGCTAATGCAGTGAGCTCGCAGTTGCGATCAACAGTATTCTGTAAGAAGGAAGTTAGCTCCCAGACGAAACTATCTTTACATCGGTCTGTTTTCAGACCAACTTTGCTTTACGGGAGCGAAAGATGGATGGACTCAAGGTATCTTATTCATGAGTTAGATGTAACAGACATGAAAGTAGCAAGAATGATTGCTGGTAAAAACGGGTGGGAACAATGACAGGAGGGTATTCGGAATGAGGAGATAAAGGCTAATTTAGGAATGAACTTGATGGATGAAGCTGTACGCATAAACCGGCTTTGGTGGTGGTGTCATGTGAGGCGAATGGAGGAGGATAGTTTACCTAGGAGAATAATGGACTCTGTTATGGAGGGTAAGAGCTGCAGAGGTAGACCAGGATGACGATGGTTAGACTCGATTTCTAACGATTTAAAGAGATATAGAACTAAATGACGCCACGACAGTAGTTGCAAATGGAGGATTGTGGCGACGTTTTGTGAATTCACAGAGGCTTGCAGACTGAACGCTGAAAGCCATAAGAGTCTATAATGATAATGTATGTACGTATGTACAACAACAACAAGAGTAAAACAAGCAATTCCCTAGAAAGGAAATATTACAAGAAATACTACTAGTTTAACATTCTAAATCTAGCATCGTCATATCACTATATTTCACTGCACAGAAACATAAACATATTTGACCTGCTAGCCTACCTATAATTGTCATAGACATGTTTTATTTATTTAACGGGCTTTCGTCGAGGGACCTCGAACTGTTCTGAGCATGCATGGCACAGGTTGTATTCTTGTCGCAATTATATTGACTCCTGATGATCAACCTTTGGGAGATAAATGCGGGGAAAATTTTTCTCTCTTAATTTCCTAGCAGCCGGCCTCTGTGGTGTAGTGGTTATTGTGATCAGCTGCCTGGGGGCCCGAGTTTTTTTTCCCGGCTTTGCCACGAAATTTGTAAAATGGTAGGAGGACTGGACGGAGTTCACTCAGCCGCGGAAGGAAAACTAAGTAGAGGTGAGTTCGATTCCCACCTCAGCCATCATCAAAGTGGTTGTCTGAAGTTTCCCACTTCTTCTCCAGGCAAATGTCGGGATGTTACATAACTGAGGTCCACGGCCACTTCCTTCCCTCTTTTCATTTGCCCATCTTTCCAATCTTCCCATCCCCCACAACATCTCTCTTTAGCATAGCAGGTGAGGCCGCCTGGGCGAGGTACTGGTCTTCCTCCCTAGTTGTATTCCCGACCCAATGTCTGACGCTCAGAACACTGCCCTTGAGGCGGTAGAGGTGGGATCACCTCACAGAGTCCGGGGAAGAAGCCAACCCTGGACGTTAAACGGATAATGAAATTCAACAACAACAATTGGGGTGCGTAATATAGGCGATGAAGCGGTATACGTGAGTAAATATGGGAATAACTGCAATTTGGTTACGACAAGATAAAGGAGGCCCTATATACAGTATATATATTTAATTTACAATGAATAAAAATGCGGATATCTGCTATTGTTGCCTGATTTTTCGAATAATATATACAGTTGCGAGCAAACAATACGGCAAATTTAGGAACGGTGATTTACATTGGTAATGAAATGCCTAACAGCCCTGCCCTCTCATTGTCAACCTCCTTTCCGCTCTTGTATGCTTTCAGAAATATGATTGACAAGTTACTTACCTCCCTCCAAAATATGAAGTGTGGGTGGCATTCACCTCTCACTCTACAAGGTCGAATATCTAATCGTATTACGAGGGCGAATAAAAAAGTAAGTTACACTAGCTCGCCGCGAGAACAAGCTGTGTGTCGTGACCGTGGCCAATGCGAAGCTAGCTCCAGTAACTGTTGACACGTCCGATAGGAAGGTTGGTGTGGTATATCGTCGTGTAGTGTGTGCAGAGCGTGCTAGGCTCAAAGCTGCGTCAACTGGAAGTTCACTCCAAATTGGAGGTGCGTGCAACGATCAGATTTCTATGGGCTAAACGGCTCAATTGCACGGACATTCGTCGTAAAATCACTGCTGTATATGGTGAGTGTGCCATTTCTCGCCCAGATATTGTAAAGTGGTGTAAACAATTTGAAGCCGGACGCACGGATGGCACGGGCGAACATCGCCAAGGAAGGCCCGCAACATCCAGTACCGTTGCAAATGTTGACCGTATGGGTGGGATCATTAGAGACAATCGGCACTAAACACGGAAAGAAACTGCCAGAATTTCGTATCGTAGCGTGTTCTCCATTGTAAACCAGCACCTCGGATTTCATAAACTGTGTTAAAGATGTTCACAAGGGACAACGCTTCCAATCGTCACAGGCATTTTGTAACAGTATTCTGTGAAGGGTAATCAGTTTCTGCGATGTATCGTCACAGGGGATGAACCCCCGAAACAAAAAGAATATTGATGGAATGGGTGCACACCACATCACCCCCATGACAGAAGACCAATGTCCAACCTACAACAGGAAAGGTAATGGTGACAGTGTTCTTTGACATGGAGGGTGTGGTGCACGTGGAATTTATGCCGAAAGGCACGAAAATCCACTCGGATTCGTATTGTTAAACGTTGAACCGATTGCGTAAGGCAACTCAAGAAAAGCGGCGGGGAAAATTGAGCGCCGGTGTGATTTTGTTGTACGATAACGCATCACCTCACACGGCCCGCCAAACATCCAAACTCTGCAGCGATTCAAGTGGGATGTACGGCAACACCCTCATACAGTCCAGACTTAGCGTCATTCGATTATCATGTGTTCGGTGAACTGAAAAAAGGATGTCGGTGGACGACAATTCCGAAACGATGATGAGGTGAAAACAGCAGTCTCCATGTGGTTACATAGCGCTGGAGGGGATGTATATGCATCCGGAATCGAACATTTGGTTGACCGTTCCAAGAAATGTTTAAAGTCTCTTGGGGACTATGTCGAAAAGTGAACTTACATTGTGTGTTGCCATAGCATTGTTGCCTATGTGTAGGTGGTTTCATAAATGGCCATAACTTGGAAGTGTAATTACTTTTCGATTCGCCCTCGTACATTGGGTTAGGCCACCTCACCTTATTATATTCTCCCCATTCATAGCAAATTTCATTAAGAGAGGCTATTTCTGACACATTCTTCATTATACCCGAATATAACATTGTCCATTGCGTCAAGTTTATTTCTCTGGATTTGCCTCGAAACGGGCACAGAGAGAGGCTATCTGCGTTGAGTCATGTGTTAGTTAATTTCAGAAAACATTATTTTGTTTCATCTAATCCATTTACCCTCCATGTTTGGTTTATCCTCCGGACTCTGCGAGTGATCCCACCTCCACCGCCTCAAGGGCAGTGTCCTGGTGCGTGAGATATTTGGCCGGGGATACAACTTGGGAAGAGGACCAGTACCTATCCCAGGTGGCCTCACCCGTTATGCTGAACAGAGGCCTTGTGGGAGATGGGAAGATCGGAAGGGATAGGCGAGGAAGAACGAAGGAAGCGGCTGTTGGGCCAAGGCATTAAGTTAAGTACCCTTCCGGCATTTGCCTGGAGAAGAATTCGGAAACCAAGGAAAACCATTTCGAGAATGGCTGAGGTGAGAATCGAACCCCTTCTGCTCGGTTGACCTCCCGAGGCTGAGTGGATCCCGTTCCAGTCCCCGTACCACTTTCCAAATTTCGTATCAGAGCCGAGAATTGGACCCGGATTCCCGGGAGTGGTACTTAATCGCACTAAACATTACACCACAGAGGCTGACTTGCAGAAAACTTACGGAAGTGAAAATACTGTTGCGATCTAGAGGTATGGGCAAGTGTTCAACACTGATTGTGTGAGTCATTTCGTACAGCAGTTCAAGAAGTCCAGAACATACAGTAAGCAATAAGTTGAAATCTGAATTGGAAGTAGACCCCCTCCCCCCCTAAAAAATTGACCGCATACCAGCCCTCTTGCCATTCGCAAACCTCTGGCAGTATTGGAAACTCAACTCAGACCCTCGAGGACAGGAAATAATAACGCCAACCATTACGCTACTGAGATGGACAATGAAAGGAATAAAACACACCTGAAGTCAACAAGGGGCGTTCAATGACTGTCGTTTTATGTTGAGAATATTTTTGGAGATATTCCGAGTCTATAGCGGATGCATTTAGCGGCGTTGGACAGCAATGGATACACTAAAAGAGTGAATGTTTGTTCATAGTCCGGCTCCATGGTTCAGTGATCTGGATGTTGGGACTACGGGTTTCATTCCCGACTCGGTCGAGGGATTTTAATGTTAAACGATTAAATTCCTTGGCTTGTGGACAGGGTGTTTGTGCCGTCCCCAACATTCCTGCAAATCACGCATGCACACTCTCCTCCACCACTGTATTACACAGTTTCCCACACACGTCAGATGACGCCCACCCTTTTCGGAAGGTCTGCCTGACGAGGGCTGCATCAGGCTAGCAATAGTCACACGAAATGATTCTATTATTCAAAATATTTTTAGACATTTCTTTCGAATTCCAGTATTGAGTTTCCCATAATCGTAGTTTGAGAAACATCGCATTTAATAGGATTCAAACATCGTTATGTAAACTGATTATGTTTTACATGCATTTCCTGCCCACACACTTTTAGACACCTGAAGCAACCACTAATACAAATCCCACAATAGCTCAGTTTTTCGGGTATTTACCAATAACAAGATATTATACTCCCGCCAGAGATGGGGATGCAATATATTCAGCTACTTTCCACCCCTACATTTAACGATAGGTTTTTTTTTCCCTGATAGGGGGGCGTTTCCCGCTTGTTGCCGCTCCAGACATTCCAAACCTCACGCCACGTTTAATGGCGGTTATTCAAACATTACTAACAGTAATAATAGTGCCAGTTTTATGAAATAAAAAGAATATCATTAGTTATTACGTGCTAATGAGGTTCTGAAAAACTGTTTCCGACAACATCAAACGCCCGATCAAGTATCATTAACTGCCAATCGCGTCCTTCAATCTTATGATTACGTCACAGATAGAGCCTTCCGTGCGCCTGTTAGAGTGCAGAGGATTGCGCTGGGATGGAGGTCAGCATTAACATAGATTGGTTTTCTTTGTAACCTGCACCCTGTTGCGTGTCTGTTGATTACTGACCACCTGAAAATTATTCTGCCTAATAATAATAATAATAATAATAATAATCATAATAATAATAATAATAATAATAATAATAATAATAAGTTGTGGAGTTAGTTATCTCCTGTGTTCAAGGCTGGGGCATAGAACTTCGGTGCAGGAAGTTGACATTTAGTGTAACCCCCAGGGTTGGTTTTTCCCTCGGACTCAGCGAGGGATCCCACCTCTACCACATCAAGGGCAGTGTCCTGGAGCGTCAGACATTGAGTCGGGCATACAACTGGGAAGGAGGACCAGTACCTCACCAGGTGGCCTCACCTGCTAGGCTGGGAGGGGGATGGGTAGATTGGAAGGGATAGACAAGGGCGAGAGAAGGAAGCAGCCGTGGCCTTAAGTTAGGTACCATCTCGGCATTTGCCTGGAGGAGAAGTGGGAAACCACGGAAAAATACTTCCAGGATGGCTGGGGTGAGAACCGAACCCATCTCAACTCATTTGACTTCCCGAGGCTGAGTGGACCCTGTTCCAAGCCTCGTACCACTTTCAAATTTCGTGGCTGAGCCGGGGATCGAACCCGGGCCTCCGAGGGTGGCAGATAATCACACTAAGCACTACACCACAGACGCGGACCTGTTTTACTAACACGTTGGAAAGAAACTTGCAATGTAAAAGTTTGACACTCAAGTATCGTTTAAAACATACAGCAGCGAAGAGATGTATAAACATCTTTATTATTATTATTATTATTATTATTATTATTATTATTATTATTATTATTATAATTATTATTATTATTATTATTATTATTTTCGAAGAGCCTCTGTGGCTTAGGCGGCAACGCGCCGGCCTCTCACGCTGAGTTCCGTGGTTCAAATCCCGGTCACTCCATGTGAAATTTGTGCTGGACAAAGCGGAGGCGCGACAGGTTTTTCTCCGGGTACTCTGGTTTTCCCTGTCATCTTTCATTCTGGCAAGAATCTCCATTAATATTTCATTTCATCTGTCAATCATTAATCATTGCCCCAGAGGAGTGAGACAGGCTTCGGCAGCCAGCACAATTCCTTTGCTCGCCGCTAGATGTGGACTTCATTAATTTCATTCTTACCCGGCGAGTTGGACCCGGGGGATTAGGAGTGCACAGCTGTGAGTTTGCATCCGGGAGCAAATGGGTTAGAACACCACTGTGGGCAGCCCTGAAGATGGTTTTCTGTGGTTTCCCATTTTCACACCAGGCAAATGCTGGGGATGTACCTAAATTAAGGCCACGGCAGCTCTCTTCCCACTCCAAGACCTTCCCTTATTCAATCGTCGCCGTAAGACCTATCTGTTTCCTTGCGACGTAAAGCAAAATGTAAAATCAAATATAAAAATAATTCATGACCCGGTCGATTGAATGGAAACAGCCCGTGGATTTTTTCTTCGAGGAAGATGGCCTCATAATTTTTAAGACCTCAGAATTGCCTGTCCAGAGTTCATCTCCAAATCCCAAATTCAGTATCGCAAACAAGTTAGGTTTCTGAAAGCGAGAGAGAAGTGAAAGTTATCGAGCATTGTGATAATAATAATAATAATAATAATAATAATAATAATAATAATAATAATAATAATAATAATAATGTTTAGTTGTTATTGTGACAAATGTAGTACCAGCATTCGTAAAATAATTTTTATCCCATCAAGCGGTGTAGCTTCTTTCTACCCAATCCTACCTCTGTTAATAATATTACAAACTGACATTACATATGACATCTCAGTCCCATATTCACAGGCACTCGAATCTGACATGATTATGGACATCCATATTACTAGCCCTGCAACAATAACTGGAAATTCTGATGTCAGCTGTAACCGGTTGATGGCAAAGTCCCAGTTGTGTGGCTTATTTCAATTGTTGCTGTTGTGAAGATGGCGGCTGTGGGCTTCTACAATACTGCCACATGTGTAACTCAGGCACTGTTGGGAATATTTCATTTCAATTAAGTACGTATTTTTTGGCACCATCGACGAGAATACCAAATATGAGGAATAAGAACCTTTGCTATTTCCCAAGCCAAGAGCCTGTCGTGAAGATCGTAGTGGACTAGGATTGCTTAGTACTTTTAAAAATTCTGCAGTATAACCGATATCCAATAACTTGAAAAAACAGGAGATCTGAAATTCATCAGGAACCATCGTGGTTTCTTCCAAGAAATGCCCGGAAGTTACCTTTCCAAAAAGATTCATGTACTGAAGTATGAGTATTCTATATCAAAAAAAGCAACAGAATTTTATAAACGGTAGAAGGTGGAAACTGCCCCTTCATAATTCCTGGTCGACTGAGTTAACAAACTGTGAAGTGGAGGTATTCCTTACATCCACAGATTCCCTCTGTGGGCCAGGCTGAGTGGCTCAGACGGTTGAGGCGTTGGCTTTCTGACCATAGATTGGCAGGTGCCGGAATTTAGTCCCGCAGGAGATCTTCCACGAGCCAGTAAATCAACTGACACGAGGCTGACGTATTTGAGCACCTTCAAATAGCACCGTACTGAGCCAGGAACGAGCCTGCCAAGTTGGGGTCAGAAGGCCAGCGCCTCAAACGTCTGAGCCACTCAGCCCGGCAAGAGTTCGTAAGTGGCAAATTAATTTATCTCATAATAATAATAATAATAATAATAATAATAATAATAATAATAATAATAATAATAAAGGCGTATGGCCTCCGGAGAGGCCTGGTGCAGGTCTTTTTCTAGTAGACGGCCTATAGGCGACTTGCATGTCTGTGAGGATGACGGCCCTACCTAGGATGGTTTCTAACGTTGAATACGCCACACATACCCAGCCCCCGAGCCATTGGAATTAACCAATTAAGGTTAAAATCCCCGACCCGGCCGTGAATCGAACCCGGAACCCTCTGAACCGAAGGCCAGTACGCTGACCATCCAGCCAACGAGTCGGACATTTATCTCATACACAGGCACGACAGCAGCACAAGGTACTAGACACCTTTAACACATACGGAGAGCACCCGGAATAGCGCATATATTCTGAAGTACAAAACCAGAACAATAATAAAAACTCGGAAAAAATGAATGCTCATTTACAAGATATATACGTATATACTCCATGAATGAATCGCGCGAGTACAATGAAGGGTCCTACACAGTATCGCCATAAACTGACATCTGCCTGATTTGCGTCTGATGCTGATTGTTTGCGCAGAAATGTCACTGGGAGAATGACATATCCCTCCTCATTCATAGATGGAGTACACCGAATAAGGTCTTAGTAGCAATGTGAGCGGTGTGAACCACAGAACTAAGTTGTGTGAACATGCGCCGTCGATGTTTCGTCGCGGCGTCCCTTACGACGTCTACCATTACGACCTGAGTATTGCCGAGCACATCTGCCAAGAACGGACAGCTTGGCAGCTTGCGGATTGGTGACGAGTGGTGTTCAGCAACAAATTAGTGTTCTGTTTGAACACACACGACGCCAGAATTCAAGTCTGGAGACGTCCTGGCAGCGCAGTGATCCCCTCTTCATTGTAGAGTGGCACACCGCTCCAACGAGAGGTGCCATTTTCTACGATCCTCGCTCCCTACTGGTGCTGATTGAACAGAACCTGATGGCGCGGTGATACGTCCAGGAAATTATGCAACTTTGCGTTATTCTATCCCTGGTGCATCTCGACAACCCTATTTTCCAGCCGGATAATGCCCGATATCACACAGCACGAACATCTATGGCCTGCCTTCGCGATGTCAACATGCTTCCTTGGTCAGCAAGGTCTCCAGATCTCTCACACATCGAGAACTTTATTTGGGACCAGATTGGACGGTAACTTCGGCCAGTGGCGACTACAGCAAATTTGGAGAATCAGTTGTGCCAGCTATAACAGGATCTTACTCAGCATATCTTTCCGTGTCTGACCGTATCGCTACCTGTCTTCGTGCTACCGCACTAAATGCATTCTGTAGATGTCTACCACCCTTTATTAAATGCTTTATGTGGTACAATATTGTAATGTTTTCTTTACACAACCATATCCTGTGCCTGTACCCATTTATCTGCCCCTGTGATGGCTCCTTTAAGGTGCATATTATTATTATTATTATTATTATTATTATTATTATTATTATTATTATTATTATTATTATTATTATTATTATTATTATTATTGCAAAAGAGTGTATAAGTTTTGTCACAACAAAGAAAAATTGTTCAGAGAAACGTATCATGGTATCATTAAGTCATGAATTCTAGCATAGACATACTGTATGCTTCAGGCACCACAGTTTGTGAGACGTGTTTGGTGGGTTCTGAACTCTAAATAGAGTCTGGCATTCCTTCTTTTGATTAGCTCGTGTTCTCTTTACAATTTCCATGGTATTAGATTCTTGAGGCTTCGGGAGTCTATCATATTCTCGAAATTTATAGCCCTTCCTTTCCTGCATTTTTCACTTTTAGATATAAATTCACCCCTTCCTATTTGATTCAGAGTCATGAGGAGCGAATTTTATTACCAGTATGAAAAACAATCAGCACAATATGATAACAGAATATTCGTGCTCCCGAGAGAGGAAAACAAAACCAAATTAACACTTTGTGTGAAGTAAAAATACGTACTGTCTATCAATCATGAACGAATGTACTTCACAGAGCAAATGTCAAAGGCCCTTTTCTTCAGGTTAAGACAAAGACACATAAATAGCCTTTTGTTTATAAAGTCCAGAGCATGTAATGGTTATCGCCTCACTTCCTCCGCACACGCAACAAGCTACTCAAAATAGTTTTCTTGTTTTAGACGACTGGTGGGCGGTGATAGAGTACACCTACTTCCTGACCTCTTGAGTAGCTGACTGTTCACCTCGTGACGTGGCATGCATACTGCAAATACTTGGTGACAACAACCTTACCGACAATCTTCTGGGAGTTCAATATCTACGAGATCCTTCTTGGGACAGTAGTGTGCGTCAAGTTGTCAACCTAGGGATTCAATCGCCATTGCAATACGTTTTCATAACCAGGGTGGCAATCTTAACAGATTGCTTTCAGTTTTACAGTCGAGGACTCGCCAGTCGCTTTCCAAAACCCTATGATCAGTGGTATCCGTCGGACTAAGGTTGTTATTTTTATATTTTTAGATGATTTATTTATCGTATGGCTTTCAGTGACAGGAGTGCCCGAGGACACGTTCGGCTCGCCTGGTGCAGTCTTTGTGTTTGAATCTCAAGGCGCTCTGCGCTTCTGGATGTGGAATGATGATGATAATGATGAAGGGAAAGGATGAAACCCGGTGCGGGCACATAGACTACACCCGTCGAATAAGACCAAGAGGTCTGCTCAAGACTTTAACGTCCCCATCCGACGGATGAATCGCCATATGCCCTGACTCCATATGGACATTGCGGAGAGGTCTGAAAAATGATTCCGCCGGGCGAGTTGGCCGTGCGCGTAGAGGCGCGTGGCTGTGAGCTTGCATCCGGGAGATAGTAGGTTCGAATCCCACTATCGGCAGCCCTGAAGATGGTTTTCCGTGGTTTCCCATTTTCACACCAGGCAAATGCTGGGGCTGTACCTTAATTAAGGCCACGGCAGCTTCCTTCCAACTCCTAGGCCTTTCCTATCCCATCGTCGCCATAAGACCTATCTGTGTCGGTGCGACGTAAAGCCCCTAACAAAAAAAAAAAAATGATTCCAGGCTTTTGGCACAGCACGCGAGCCGGTTAACCGTGGTGTCAGACCATAAAGACCATAATCACGATCACCAGGGCGGAGAGAAATAGGGTGACCTTTATAATAATAATAATAATAATAATAATAATAATAATAATAATAATAATAATAATAATAATAATAAAACCAAACTCCATGGCGCAACAGTCCCAAAGGGCCATGGCCTACCAAGCGACTGCTGCTCAGTCCAAAGGCCTGCAGATTACGAGGTGTCGTATGGTGAGAACGACGAATCCTCTCGACCGTTATTCTTTGCTTTCTAGAGTGGGGCTGCCATCTCACCATCAGATAGCTCCTCGGTTGTAATCACGTAGGATGAGTAGATCTCGAACCTGCCCTGAGATCCAGGTAAAATTCCCTGACCTTGCCAGGAATCGAACCTGGGGCTTGCGGGTAAGAGTCAGGCACGCTACCCCTACACCATGGAGCTGCCTGATAATAATAAATAATAATTAATCGGAGAAAGAGGATCATTTACTGAAAGATGTAAAATCGCAGCGAGGAATTCACTTCAATTGAAATGTAGTAAACAATTTGGCCCGTGCTGATTAATTGGTCTTGTTAGCAGACTGCACTGAAAACTTGCAATTCTATTGTCATGGAGGCTGACACGAAAGAGAGTGAGTATGGTGTGATGGTGTGCATTAGCAAGACCCGTGCCTGTTGGAAAGCAACCTATTGTAACAGATAGGAAATACTAAACTGGAACAAGTCGATAATTTCAAGTGGTACTTAAATGTGTATTTTCTCGATATAGTAGCACCGTATACTAAATGAAATCTAGTAAAGATGTAGCAATACTAATGCAGTAACCTCGGAGTTGCGATCAATGGTATTCTGTAAGGAAGAAGTCAGCTCGTCCGCCTCTGTGGTGGAGTGGTTAGTGTGAATAGCTGCCACCCCCGGAGGTCCGGGTTCGACTCCTAGCTCTGCCACGAAATTTGAAAAGTGGTATGAGGGCTGTAACGGGGTCCATTCAGCCTCGGGAGGTCAATTGAGTAGAGGGTGTTCTATTAACCTCAGTCACCCTCGAAGTGTTTTTCCGCGGTCTCCCACTTCTTCTCCAGCAAATACCGGGATAATACCTAATTTTAGGCCACGGCTTCTTCTTTCCCTCTTGTCTATCCCTTCCAATCTCCCCATCCCCCACAAGCATAGCAGATGAGGCCTCCTGGGTGAGGTACTGGTCACCCTCCACAGATGTATCCCCCGACCCAAAGTCTCACTGCCCTCAAGGCGGTAGAGGTGGGATCTCTCGCTGAGATCTCTCCCTGGATGGAAAACTGATCAAGAAAGAAAGAAAGAAAAAAGAAAGAAAGAAAGAAAGAAAGAAGGAAGGAAGGAAGGAAAGAAAGAAAAAGAAAGAAATAAAATAAGTCAGTTCTCATATGAAATTATCTTCACATTGGTCTTTTCTCACACCGACTCTACTGTACTGACATAAAATCTGGGTGGACTCAGGATACCTCATTCATAACTTAGAAGCAACTGAAATAAAGGTTGCTTCAGTATGACTGCGGTATCTGACGGTTCCACAGTCGATGTTCTTTGTCTATTAGGTGGACCCGTAGCATACTTTTCAGCTTCTGGTTCCGTCGTTCTGTTGGATTGACCCTTGGGTTGTAGATAGGTGTGGTCCAGTGCTCAACACCGCATTCTGTCATCATTTGCTACCACTTCTTCGACGTGAACTGACTCCCGTTGTCTGACAGATCGCACCGTGGATAACCATAGCGGCTGAATACCTCGTCTTGTAGCAGGCTGGTGATGCGTCCTGTCGTGGCTTCAGGTATCGGAAAGGCCTCACTCCGTCTTGTGAAGAGGCCCGTGATTATTAGGAGTCCTGTTTTACCCCGTGGTGTTCTAGGGTAAGGGCCCATCAAGTCCAGGGCTATGACCGGGCGTTGTGGCCGTCTTCCTCGTTGGCTGGAATCTGCCTTGTAGCACCCCTTCACGTAGTCCAGGATGTCTTTCCGCATGTTGACCCAGAAGAATCTTCGTCGGATTGACTGATTGTTTGAATTGTTGCATGTTTTTCCACAGCCTTTTTCGTAATTTAATACCCAACTTTGGACAGTAATATCCTTTTCAGAGAAATATCTGTAAATATCACCATTGAGAGATCTAAGGTTCAAAATACGACTCTATCATAACATAACGTAAGTTTAGGTTTTACTCAACGTCCTCTTCTTCCCCGTTTCTTACACATACATGAGGAAAGTGCAGGGGATAATACCTATTTGAGGCCCTGAGACACTAAAAAAAGAGTCCCAGATCCAAATAACTAAGGTTGCACACACTACGATCACAATGTCGAAAGACGACGCCTCTTCTACGATATGTTTATCATCCATCAGTTGTATTTCCAACATTCAATTATCAAAAAATTTCCACACACACGCACAAGTACATGGAGCTTAGGAGAAATGGTATTTAAAGTGTATACAAAGCAAAGTCATCTCCGTACAGGCCATGAAGGCCCTTGGATGGGTGGAAGGCAAAGGCTTCCACTATTCTTAACCTCGGCACTTGATGGGGTGGAGTGGTTAGCTCTACGGCCTGCCACCTTTTCCCCCCAGGAATTAACCTGGTACTCAGTTTTGGTGCAGGCTGAGTGAACCTGAGGGAAATCTCGTTTCTTAAATTTTACGACTTCCTGACGGGGATTCTAATCCACGTCCTTCCGGGCGAACCGAGGACGCCTTTACCGCCTCGGTCAGGCAGTCCCTTTAAAGTGCATGCACATTATCGAAACACAATATACTGCACAGTAATTCGATATGACAGCTGGAAAGAAGTTAGTGGCAAAACTGTCGTCACTTTGTGTAGGAACATTTAAGGGTGCTGCTGTTGGCAGCGCATGTAGAGAAGAGAGAAGCTAAGGAACGCACCTAGGAATTGCACTATTACAGGTCCTGAAGGCAAACGAGTGTGAGCCGTCAATTTGTGGCGTCCAACAGGACCGCCCTGAAGTAAAAAGCAAAGCAAAGTCATCTCCGTACAGGCCATGAAGGCCCTTGGAGCGGTGGAAGGTAAAGGCTTCCACTATCCGTAACCTCGGCACTTGATGGGGTAGAGTGGTTAGCTCTACGCCCGGCCGCCTCTGCCCCCAGGAATTAACCTGGTACTCATTTTTGGGGTAGGCTGAGTGAACCTCAGGGCCATATGCACCTCCGGAAGTGGAAGTCTCATTTCTTAAATTTTACGACTTCCTGACGGGGATTCGAACCCACGTCCACCGCCCTAAAGTGCTGGGTGTCATACTGCATCATGCAGTTCCTCCGCACCAAGCAGTGAATGCCACATACTACTGCCGTTTTATGAAACATCATAATCGTCCTGCACTGCGCAGGCAATTGCCTCATTTCTAAATGCATCCTACAATTAAATGAAATGGTCTATGGATTTTAGTGCCGGGAGTGTCCGAGGACATTTTCGGCTTTCCAGGTAGAGGTCTTTTTGATTTGACGCCCGTAGGCGACCTGAGCGTCGTGATGAGGATGGTATGATGATGAAGACGACACATACACTCAGCCCCAGTGCCAGCGAAATTAACCAATGATGGTTAAAATTCCCGACCCTGCCGGGAATCGAACCTGGGACCCATCTGACCAAAGGCCAGCACGCTAACCATTTAGCCAAAGGGCCACTCTGAAGAAAGCGTTTCGATACACGACTTGCCAATCTTCAAGTGGTAGAGCGCTCCGTCACGTACAACAAAAGTGGTTATTAGTATCCTTCGCCTTCCATATACACTACTGAAGGCCTGTAGAAGCGTGGTGGTTCTACAGTAAGTTGTTTCGTGTTTACGCGTAATGTTCCCATTACATTTTTTGCAGCCCATCTATGTTGGTAAATGACTCAGAGGTTACTTAGCGGAGGCTGCAAAGGCGTGCTTAGTTCACCCCAAGTCCAACTGTGTGGCTAAATTTTACTGGCCTTTGGTCCAACGGATCCGGGTTCGATTTCCGTCCAGGTCGGGGATTTTAATCGTCATTGTTTGATTGCTCTGGCTTGAGGGCTATGGGTGTGCTGTCGTCTTCAACATTAGAATTCATCCTAGAAAAGGCCCCATCCTCACAGACACGCAGGTCACCAACTCGAAAGACCCGCGCGGGGGTTTTCCAGAGGCCATACGCCCGAAAAGATATTAGTTCGATTTCCCGTCAGGAAGTCGGTTCATTTAGAAACAAGGCTTCCATTTCTGAAGAGACACATACCCTTACTTATACCATAAATGAGTGCCATATTATTAATTTGTGACAAAGGTGGCCGGGCATAAGGCGAACCACTCTACCCAATTTCGCGCTGAGGTTTGGACGGGTGGAATCTTTGGCCTTTCATTCAAGCCTTCATGGCTTGTAGTGGAGATGGCTTTACTTTGGCAATACATTAAACATCAATATATTTCAACACAATTTTAATGTAAACTAGAATACAGTAAACAACAGACCAAACCCGATTTCCCGTTTAGTAGATTCTATCATATCTCCCACACCTCTGAAACACATTCCCCATGTATGTCAATGGAGGAAAACCGAACTTCTACCACAATCTCTGCTGTAAATTGTATTTTGACATGTATTGATATATTGAATTCAATAGGTGTGTAGAGGCTGATATCTCCCTGAGAAAACTTCTTCCCTTTTTTATTTAAGGCTTACGTTCAATATGTATTTGTAATCTTAGACGCCAAAGAAATAACGACACTTCGATCAATAAGTAATTGTGTGCGCGTAGCAGCCTGAATGAAGGCATGAATCGCGGCGTGTTTGTCGAAGAAAATTGGGAGCACTTTGTATGAAGGTAACGGAGTAATTTCCTCCCTCCTTTCGATGATTAAAGGTCACTTCCAATATTTTACCAATATAATAATATGGGGCAGTCACTGGTTCCTTGTTTGAACGGTCAGTGTCGTGGCCTTCAGTTCTAAGTGTTCCGGGTACGATTCGCAGCCGGGCCAGGGATTTAAACTGCGTTTCGTTAATTCCCCTGACTCGGGGACTGGGTATTTGTGTGTGACTTAACACAATCTCTACTTCTATACACAACATATCACACTACTAATCACCACAGAAATACGCAATAGTGAATAAATCCCTCTGTATAGGGTTGGTTTCTGGAAGGGCATCCGGACGAAAAACTGGGCATCCGGAAAGTCCGACAAGAACAATACAGGTTAATAATAGCTGAGACACTTTCATCAATTATTAATATTCTTTCTCCGTTAGGGTCGTCTAGGGGCCACGAGACAATTTCAATGCTCCATTGTTTGTTGTTCCTTCTTCCTCCTCCAAAACTCCTTCATCTGCTCACTATGCCTCCTTTTCCTCTTCTAGGACCATTTTGAACCTGTTTTCTTTCCCTCGCGACCTTGGAATCCTTTCATATTGAACACTTTCTTTCTTTCTTTCTTTCTTTCTTTCTTTCTTTCTAAAAACCTGTCTCTCTGTTTCTTCTTCTTCCCTTATGTTGTATCTTTCTTCACTTCATGAATTCAAGTAGTTGTTGACTTCTTGTTACAAAGTTATTTGAAGATCTGTTTGGTTAACCTGTTTTCATCCATTCTGTATAAATGGCCAAAAAAAACAACACCTCTTCCGCATTGTATCTGTTACGTTTTTTAAGTTCCGGTATATTTCATCTCCTGATTTACAGAGTTCTGTAGTTCTTAGCGGGCCGAGTATTTTTCGTATAATTTTCTTTCCAGTACTTCTAATTTATTCAGCTTGTAATTAAGTACTAGACATTCACTCGCTTACACACATTTCGGATTGACTATTGTGTTCTAGTGTTGTATCTTGAGGTTTTTAGATAAACACTTCTTGTTGTAGATATTCCTACTTATACCGTACGCTTTTTCTATCCTGTGTATCCTGTCTTCTATTGCGGATTTTTCAGAACCATTTTCTTGAATTGTTTCTCCCAAATATTTAAATTTCTTTACCTTCTTTATTCGACCAATTTCTGTTATTAGAAATTCTGGAGCATTTTTTCATATTTGTCATAAATTTAGTCTTTTCTACACAAAATCTTAAACCTGTCCTGTTGGCTATTTCTTCCAAGAGATTGACATGTATTGCTGCATTTTGCAGGTTTTCTGACAGTATGGCAAAATCGTCTGCAAATGCAAGAACACCTGTGTTCTTTCTTCCCAGTGTTATTTATTTATTTAAATTATTTATTTATTTATTTATTTATTTATTTATTTATTTATTTATTTATTTAAACTGTTAGACCATCTGTGAACCACGTTTAGCTTATGCTATTCTGCTTCCTGCACCTTCCGTTACCAAAACGTATTTATGTTTTGAGTTCTAGCCTCCCTATGCCGTTCTGTGAGGTTCTAGTGCTGCATCTTGGTTTTCCTAAACTCCATGTGTGTGTTGACCATCTTTCTGAACATGCTAATGTACAGCTTAGGCCTAGTTCAGATAAGTCTTTATTTATTTATTTCACCTCGGTCTTGGTACTCTTGCATATTTGTATTACTATAATCACAGACCCTTTCAGTCAATCTATTGTTACTTATCCGATGGATATGTCCAGCAAACTTCATACGTCTTTTTCTCATTTCGTCGGTCAGCTCAGTTTCCTGTGTGCACATCGTCATAATCATCATCATCATCATCATCATCATTATCATCATCATCATCATCATCCAATTATTTCATTACATGAAGTGGCCTCTTCAAGTCGTGAACACAGGTAAGTCTTTAGCAGAACTCTCCAGGTGGAACGGTCGCGAGCAGTTCTCTACCAGGTAGCACCAGCCATTCTTTTGATGTCTTTGTCCCATCTGTCTGGCGATCTTCCTCTAGGACTTTGGTGATCTCTTGGACTCCATTCTAACACTAGCTTCGTCCATCCGTCATCTTCCCTTCGAGCAATATATCTAGCTCATTGCCATTTTAAGGTGGCTATTCTCTTAAGAATGTCATTAACTTTAGTGACTGATCTGATGTCATCTGCTCTCTTCTTATCTCCCCTTGTAAAACCCAGCATTGACCTTTCCATGCCTCTGCACTGTCCTAAGTTTTCGTAAATTCGTTCAGTGTCCAGGTATCACCGCCATAAGTCAGCACAGTCAGCACTGATCATAAACTGTTTTTGTTCAGATTTACTGGCATATTTAATCTGAAGACAGTTGAGTTTCTTCCATACGCCTGCCATCCTAGCTTAATGCGTCGCAAAATTTCTGGTCTTATGTTACCTTTCATATTCATCAACTGACCCAGATAGATACATTTTGACCTTCTCTAACGGCATGTTGTTGATGTTCACATTTCCTGCTGTGACCCACTTGTTGGACATGACTTTTGTTTTGGAAAGGTTCATCTTCAAGCCGACTGACTCACATTCCATGGCAAGATCAGTAACTAATGTCTGGAATTCGTCATTGTGGTTTGCCAGTAATGCAATATCATCAGCAAATATCAAGTTGTTAAGCCTTCTGCCATTGATCTTTATACCCTTTCCTTCCCAATTTAATTCCGACATTGCCATCTCCAAAGCAGCTGAGAACAGCTTTGGAGAGAATGGATCACCTTGTTTAACACCTCTTCCGACAGGGAATTCTGAAGTTGCTTCACCGGACATTAACAAAGGCTTAAGAGTTCTTGTAAATGTTATTGAGAACTCTGATATAAGCCACTTCAACGCCCTGCTCATCTAAGTCTTCTAAGATAGCTGAATGGCTGATTAAATCAAATGTCTTTTCAAAATCGACAAAGGCTATGCACAGAGGCATCTGGTGTTCATTTGCTCTGATAATCACTTCACGCGGAGCCAAAATGTGTTCCATTGTGCTAAAGCTCCTGCGAAATCCTGCTTGTTCAAACGGCTGGGCTGAGTCAAGGGTAGCTGATACTGTATAGCAAGTTCATAAAAAAAATTTACAAAACAGAGAGAAAGCTTATAGGGTGATAGTTTTGGATATTGTGAATACTTCCTTTTCTATGCAGGAATAGTATCTTTGCTTTATTCCAAGATGCTGGGATTGAGGCTTTGTGTAAACAAGAAGTGAAGTTTTTAGTCAAGTGGTTTACTGTTTCATCACCTGTAAGCTTCAGAATATCAACAGAGAGATCATCATTACCGGCAACAGTTCCTTTCTTCATGTTGTCTATAGCACATCTGACTTCCGAAGAAGTATATCTGGAACTTTATCTACACTTTTTAGGTCAGGTGCTATCGAAATTGCCTTTGTTTTACTATGCAGACGGCTATAAAAGTCTTTAATAATATTCAAAATATCCTCCTTTTCAGTCATTCGACCATTGTCTCCATCATTAGCTATTATCTGTTTTTGCCAACTGTGAGCTTACGTTTAGTTGCCTTTAAACTTGTCTTGTTCTCTACATTTGTTCTTAAGGTTTCTTCATTGAACTTCTGTATATCAGCTTTTATTTCTCTTCTTAAGGTCTTACATAGCTCAGAATGTTCTACTGTGTCCCGATCAGTTCGAATTTTCATTTCTCTTCTCCTCTGTAGCAGGTCTTTGGTCTGTGTGTACAATTCTCCATTATTCCTTCCCTTCCAGTTGTCGCTTGTCTTTCTAGAGCCTAATACCTCTCTTAGAATTTTCCTCTCTATCCTCTTCATCTTCTCATCTGTTTTTCTAGTATAAGGTAGACATTCTGATGCGCATAATGCTCCTGGTCTTATCACTGTGTTGTAGCCTTAATTTCATTCTGATGGATAATGTCTTCTTGTTGTGTATGTTCTGCGTGAGCTTATAGGCTAATTCTATATACGTAATAGTATTTTTATTTGCCTCTTTCTCCTGACCGTTGGGCTGTATCCATTCACAAAGGTATTTCAATTCACCTACTTTCTTGACTATTGGGTGTTCAATTTTCCAATCTGGCGTTGAATTTATTTTTATTATTATTATTATTATTATTATTATTATTATTATTATTATTATTATTATTATTATTATTATTATTATTATTATTATTATTATTATTACAATTTGCTTCATGTTGCACCGACGCAAGTATGTCTTATGGCGACGATGGGATAGGAATGGGCTGGGAGTGGGAAGGAAGCGGCCATGGCCGTAATTAAGGTACAACCTCAGGATTTCCCTGGTGTGAAAATGGGAAACCACGGTAAACCATCTTCAGGGCTGCCGACAGTGGGGTTAGTATCCACTATCTCCCGAATCCAAGCTCACAGCTGCGCGACCCTAATCGCACGGTCACTTGCTCCATTTGCATTAATTACTTGAGTCTTTCCGTATGATAGATATTTTCAGACCTGCTTTCCGTGCTGTTTCATCAGGCTAGTGTAGCATTACTTTGCCTTCCTCTTCTGTGCCACTTAAAATCACTAGACCTATACCATCGGTGAAAGCTAAGAAGACTATGATTAGGTTGTCCTTCCTGTAACCCAGTCTTATACCAGTCGTGCCCTGTTGTTGGCGTTCTGTTCTCCACACTCTAACGACTTTTCCCAGAACTAAGTTAAATAATATAATATCATTTTTAAAGGAACGTTAAGGACGACACAAACACCCAGTCCTCAGGCCAGGGATATTAATCATTTACAATTAAAATCCCCTGACCCGGCCGTGAATCGAACCCGGAGCCGGGTGACAAGCGGACGCGTTGCCCCCTACACCGTGGGACCGGACTCACCCTATCTTACCCTCTTCCAATCTCGAATGGCTCTGATACTTCTCCTTGGAACATTACTTTAGCTTTAGTGTTTAGGAGCATTTCTTGTATCAAAATTCTGGACTTGTGGTTCTGTGGGAAATTCTTCCAGTGTGTTAATCAATGTTTGTCTGTCTATCTTGTCATAGGCCTTATGGAAATCTCAATCGTATGTTTCTTTCTGAGGTTCCTCATTTATGTGATGGATTTGAGGATATATATCTGTTCGACGCATGATCTGCCCTTTCTGAACCCTGACAGCTTTTCCGCTTTTTCACTCTTTTTAACAGACTTTTTGATACGACCTTGTATGCAATTGAAAGCGGGAAAACTCCTCTCTACAAATGTTCACATTCTTGGGGTTTCCTTTCTTAAAGAGATTTTTTTTGGTATTATCTTCTTTTCCCAGATCTCCTGCGCCTGTAGCCTTGTTCTATATCTCCTTGACCACTCTTTTGTACTTCCTCTGGTGTGATCTCTTCAGGCTTTTTATACTCCTTAGATTTTCTCGTTCTTAATCTAGATTTCGACGTTTGCAATTCAATAGCTGCTTGAAGTATTCAGCTAGGATCTTGGAACTTATAAATAGGTGCAATGAGTATGGTATGAAAATTAACCTTTCGAAGATTGATCTCAGTAGGTAAGAAATTCATGCTAGCATATTCCTACCTCCCTATTTAATGATTTTGACTGAACTCCGATCTTCACATGTAGCCTTGTCGTTCTTTATCTCCTTGACTACTCTTTTGTTCTTCCTCTGGTGTGATCTCTTCAGGCTTTTTATATTCCTTAGATTTTCTCGTTCTTAATCTAGATTTAGATATATGCAATTCAATAGCTGCTTGACGTATTCAGCTAGGAGGACGAAGTAGTCTTTGTTGGTTATCGCTACTGTTCCTTGTCGATACCGAAAGGTTAATGCTGTCGTCCAGTTCAGCTTTATCTGCCTCCCATTTAACCCTTCGTAGTATTCCCGGTGTCCGTTTTCTAATTACTTTGAAGTGATGCCAGTTACTCTCTATCTCGTTGCTACTCCACTTCATCCAACCTTCCTGTTTATTTTCCAGGTCACTTTCGCACTGTGAGTTCCGCCATATATGTTTTCTACTCTTTTTCCTGTGAACCTCTTTCTGCGTCTTATGTTGTTATGTTATGTTTTCCCATTCGGTTGCTTCTTAATCAGTTCTCATCTATTCCATTATGGTTGGACTATGTTGTCTCCTGCGTTTTACTTATGTTTCGTAGATCTAGAGAAAGCATATGACAGGCTACCGAGGGAAAAGATGTTCGCCATACTGGGGGACCATGGAATTATGGGGTAGATTGTTATAATTTATCAAGGACATTTATGTTGACAAATGGACTGCAGTGAGAATTGATGGTAGAATGAGTTCTTGCTTCAGGGTACTTACAGGTGTTAGACAAGGCTGTAATCTTTCACGTGTGTTGTTCGTTGTTTTTATGGATCATCTGCTAAAAGGTATAAAGTGGCAGGGAGGGATTTAGTTAGGCGGAAATGTAATAAGCAGTCTGGCCTATGATGACGACTTGGTCTTAATGGCAGATTGCGCCAAAAACTTGCAGTCAAATATCTTGGAACTTGTAAATAGGTGCAATGAGTATGGTATGAAAATTAACTTTTCGAAGACTAAATTGATGTCAGTAGGTAAAAAAATTCAACAGAATTGAATGTGAGATTGATGATTCAAAGCTGAAACAGGTAGATCATTTCAGGTATCTAGGTAGTGTGTTCTCCCAGAATGGTAATACAGTAAGTGATATTGAATCAAGGTGCAGTAAAGCTAATGCAGTGAGGTCGCAGTTGCGACCAACAGTGTTCTGTAAAAAGGAAGTCAGTTCCCGGACGAACATCGGTCTGTTTCCGGACCAACTTTGCTTTACGGGAGCGAAAGCTGGGTGGACTCAGGATATTTTATTCATAAGTTAGAAGTAAAGGACATGGATGAAACAATACGCATATACCGGCTTCGGTGGTGGGGTTATGTGAGGCAAATGGAGGTGGATAGTTTACCTAGGAGAATAGGGGACTCTGTTATGGAAGGTAAGAGAAGTAGAGAGAGACCAAGACGACGATGGTTAGACTCAGAAATAACGATTTAAAGATATGGGGTACAGATCTAAATGAGGCCGCGGCACTAGTTGTAAATAGAGGATAATGGCATCTTTTAGTAAATTCACGGAGGCTTGCAGACTGAACGCTGAAAGGCATAACAGTCTATAATGATAATGTATGTTATATTATTATTATTATTATTATTATTA
Source organism: Anabrus simplex (assembly GCF_040414725.1). NCBI lineage: Eukaryota > Metazoa > Arthropoda > Insecta > Orthoptera > Tettigoniidae > Anabrus > Anabrus simplex. The sequence continues at coordinate 1,528,580,818 of NC_090265.1, forward strand.
TTATTATTATTATTATTATTATTATTATTATTATTATTATTATATTTTATTTTATATAATTCACAATTATATAATTGGGTTTATGAGCTTCTTCGGTACAATGTACATGGAAGAAGTACTATTTAGTACATACGCACATATGCTTCATACATATCGGTATATACTTAACATTGTTGACAAATAAACTTGACAGATATTCATGAGATATTTACTATATATAAACGGCCAAAATTATTAGTGGACGATTTTCACTAGTCCTCTGTGTATGGTGAATGGTTCATGCCAATAAACTTCCTTACTATATGGCAAGTGCACAGGATTGCTGCTTTTTGTAATTCTCTGTAAGTGAGAGGGTGGAGATTAAGGGCTTCAATGCTCCTGTGTAGTGTCTTTGGTATAATACCATTACATCCAATCACTACTGGAATTATGATAACATTGTTGAGTTCCCACATGGTTTTTATCTCTGTGGCCAGATCTGTGTGTTTGGAAATCTTCTCTGTATGTGTTGATTGAAGGTTGTGAGTATTAGGGCATGCTATGTCAATTATGAAGCAGATTTTCTTGTTTTTATCTACAAAAGTTATATCTGGTCTATTGCAGGCAATAGTTTTTTTATCAGTGAAGATACTTCTATCCCAGTAAATTTTGTAATTTTCACTTTCGAAGACTGATTGCGGTTTGTACTTCCAATATGCTGTAGTACAATGGATTAGGTTATTTTGTCGGGCTAATTTCTGTTGAATGATTTTTGCAATTTGGTCATGTCTGTACTTGTAGTCTGTGTTTGCCAATAATTAACAACCTGAGGTTATGTGCTGGATGGTTTCTGGAGATGTATTACATCGTCGGCACAGATCTGAATAGACAGACGGATCATGTAGTATATGCTTTCTGTAGTTCCTTGTGGCAATGACTTGATCTTGTATGGCGAACATGAAGCCCTCTGTTTCTGGATATATATCCGAGTGTGTCAGCCACTCATGAGACGCTTGTTTGTCGATATATGGCTGATTTAACTCATTTGGATACCGCCCATGAAGATGTTTCTTTTTCCACAGAACGATCTATTCCTCATTTGTGGAGAAATTCATTGTAAGGGAAGCCGGGGTGTTCAGATTGAGGGGGTGTAAAACCATTATCTGCTATAACCGTTGCACTATGTAGGGCAGAGGTTTTCGAAGTAGCACTTTAATGATGTAATTTGTTCATTGTGTAATTTCTCAAGGTCTATTATTATTATTATCATTCGTTTCACTTGAGTGGCAATTTACGTACAATTCAGGTTGAGAAGTGGATAAATGACAGTTTCCGGATATAAAACGTAGTGCCTAGATCGCCAATTCTGTTCGCAGCAACAATTAAAGTATGCATCTATCAACAAGAATAACTGTTGGGGATGAGGGTATATTTAAAAGGTAAACATAGCAAATAAATGAGTCTAGAATACAAATATAATTTTAATATAATCACTGACTGTGTGGCGTTTTTTGGTCACAGGTTGAGGATGGGAGGAAAGATTTCGGTTGAGGGAACAACAAAAAGATCCATAATAATCCTGCGTGTTTGTGATGCGGCGGCTGTATTCCCGCGGGACTGCCGGTGGCGGGAGAGGCGGGATGTACAGGGACATGGCGTATCCATCAACAGTTGCGAGAGAGAGGAAAGCAGAGTACAAAGTAAGTGGCCTGTGAAATTGAGCTGTGCGACAAAAACACCATACATTCAGAGATGGTTGATACACACGGCATATGCTGCTGCTCCAGCTGCTTGATACAAAAATAGTGCCTCTCTCTCTCTCTCACTCACTCCTATTCCAAATCTTTTTGTACCCTTTAGTTGAAATTATTTAAATTTTCAGCTCTGAAGGAACTTTAAATTAATGATAAGTCCTAGGAATAGTTAGAGTATTAATTAGGACTTTTCAGTCAGTCAATTCGTGATTGTTAAACTTTCTTCACGTTATCACTGTTTTTCCCCAGTGGTTTAACGTCGCACTAACACATCGAATGTATTCGATGACGCAAGGATGAGAAAAGGCTAGGATTGGGAAGGAAGCAGACGCGGTGTCACTTAAGTTTGAACACCAGTATTTGTTTGGTGTGAAAGTAGGTAACCACGGAATGCCATTTTCAGGCCGGTCAATAGTGGGGATTGAACCCACCATCCTCCGAATGCTAGCGACACGAACCGCGCGGCCAAATCACTTAGTATCCTAGTTATTTCTGAGGTCGCTGGAACAATATTTGCTTAATTTGAATTATTGCCATACGCCCTTTCTGATGTCATGTGATAATTCAGGTTGATTTACCGGCATTCAAGGCTTGGTCGTCTGGGTAAAAAGTCAGCAACTAAGCAGCCCGTATTCAGTCAAATCGGATATTCGATGTTACTTTGGGTGGGTGATTAAATTAAACCATTCTAGGAACAGCTCGTTAGGAAGGAAGAAAATAATAAACAAAAGTATTCACATTATCTAATTATTTAGAGGTCAGAATCGATTTGTTAAGAGTTTGAATGTGAAAAATATCTCCAATCGGTCAAATGTAGTTTATATACAGTGAATGAAAAATTAAGACAAGAATCTCAAAGAAAACTATATTATAATAATAACAGTTTCGTCGAATTAAGTGGAACAGAGCTCGATAGCTGCAGTCGCTTAAGTGCGGCCAGTATCCAGTAATCGGGAGATAGTGGGTTCGATCCCCACTGTCGGCAGCCCTGAAGATGGTTTTCCGTGGTTTCGCATTTTCACACCAGGCAAATGCCGGGGCTGTGCCTTAATTAAGGCCACGGCCGCTTCCTTCCACTTCCTAGGCCTTTCCTATCCTATCGTCGCCGTAAGACCTATCTGTGTCGGTGCGACGTAAAAAAATAGAAAAAAAATAGAATTAAGTGGATACTTCCGATTCAGGAATAACATAAAAAACATGCACGTACTATACTGGGTTTTTCCTTGTTGAACTCTATATCAGTCTACTTCGATAATGTTCAGTACATCATTGTGGTCATGGGGATAATATAGTAAAAACTTGAATTAGGATTGGCAATGGAATGGGAGCAATCTGTCTCAGATAATATATTCGGAAAGAGACAAATGCACTTTCGACCATCTTGGAAAGTTGACTTTTTTCACTATTTCTCCATTTGTCTGTCGGAATGGCAGCTAAAATATAAACACTGAGGACAGTATATTTCTTCTTCTTTCTTTTTTTGCTATGGACTTTACGCCGCACCGACACAGACAGGTCTTATGGCGACGATGGGATAGGGAAGGCCTAGGAGTTGGAAGGAAGCGGCCGTGGCCTTAATTAAGGTACAGCCCCAGCATTTGCCTGGTGTGAAAATGGGAAACCACGGAAAACCATCTTCAGGGCTGCCGATAGTGGGATTCGAACCTACTATCTCCCGGATGCAAGCTCACAACCGCGCGCCCTACGCGCACGGCCAACTCGCCCGGTCAGTATATTTCCAATCGTGGTTCGAATTATACACCAATAGAGGCAGAAACCAAGCTGTGTGGCTCAGGTGGTAAGATGCTGGCTTTCTGAGGGTACGAGCATGCCGAGTGGATTATTCTTCACACAGTGCTCATAGCAGTGCCATTCACTCATCACTCATCACTCAAAGGCCCTCATACCGGGAGGGAGATCCTCGCTCTTTCTTCATTAACGAGGAAACATTTGAATGTCCGACTCTACATAGGGTTGGCGTTAGGAAGGACATCCGGCCATAAAACAGGGTCAAATCCACATGTGCGACACAGTTCGCACCCATCACCCCACAAGGTGTGAGAAAAAGTGGCAGAAAAATAAGAATGCAGACATTTCAATATTTCCTAAAAGGGATCCGACACTTCGAAATATGAAGGTATCGGCCAAATAAAGGGACACGAAGGGTGTGAAAATGAAAGACACCTTACGCCTCGAATGCTTTAATACCACCGGGTTCAAAAAAGAACAAGAGTTGACCAATGGAGGTTGGATACGACGGATGAAAGCGAGAAACCTGACACGAGTAAGTGGAAACAATGCTAGGACTCAGCTGAGGTCCCCGTGGTCGCCAACCTACGCTGCCAAGTTAAGAGCACCTGGGGACCCTTTTAGTCGCCGCTTACGATAGACAGCGGATACCATGTCTGTTATTCTTATCAGCTAAAAGGAACTGAACTATCATGTCAACCCTCAATCCATTGAAGAAAAACTGGTCGTTACAATAACGTAAGCAGTAGTAATGTAATATTATTCTCCATTTCAATAAAGTAATCCGCACTTCATCGAAAGATTAAATTTGTAAAGAATAAAGATGATTTTAAACAAGTACAGTAGCTTACAAATTTTTATTGATATTTTACCTTCATTGAACATAGGCCGATAATACTGCATTATGAGTAGCCGGCCGTGGCCTTCAGCCAACCAATCACGGAACAGCACTCAAGAAGCACATCGCTCCAAAATCAAAAGATTTGATTCTTGAGGGAGGAGCGGAGAGAAGCGGGATGAGTGAAGTGTGCCATGAACGCCACTATTGAGATGTATGGGTTTGTGTTGCATCCGTCTGCTTCCTGTGTGAAGAGAAGATTGATGAGCGCTGAGTGAGGAGTAATCCACCCGGTATGTTCGTACCCTAATCCAAAGGTAGTGGATTCGAATCCAACGCAGTTCAGTGGATTTTAAAGATGCTTGTGTTGGTACATTATAAATTTGCGGCTGATGCTTCATTTCTTTCGAACACGTGGAAGGCCCAGGAAGCGTTGGTTAGACAGCGTTACGGAAGACATGAGAAAAGCCAATGCCACATACGAATAAGCATTTCAACGAAGCAAATGGCGGACCTTACGATTGTGTGGGGAAAGAGAGTCGTAAGGGTGCAGACTAGAATAGTTGGCGTATTCAAATTCGGTAGGAGTTTGAGTCATCGTACGACAGGAAGTTGCTGATGACTTTTTCATTTAGGTATCAATGTCTGGTGGTAAAGGAGTAAACAGCACTACCAGTGCCGTGGGAGTGTGAGAAAGTGAGTAAGCCATATGACGATCAGTTCGCGCGGCATAACTCGGAAACAAGGCACGAGCACATTCCGATCTATGTGACAGCAAAAAGGGGCGTGTTGCCTGCAGGGATTTAAACTTCATTTTAGGCCATAACTATATAACTATTGCAGATACTGACGTAAATATTCCAAGGAATTACGCAGAAGAGTATAATCTAAAATCACATAACAAAATATAAAAATTAATTTTTTTGACCACTTAAGCTGTATGTGCCCCCTTAAGAGAGAAAGCGATAGTCACTTAAACGAAGAAGAAATGGGAAGAGTTCCGATCTCTTTATACCGTTAAGAAAGGGACGATAAGAAAAATGAGGAAACATGGAAGCCTCATGCGCCTCGCAAACCTAGAAAGCAGCAGTAGTCTGGCACAAGTAATTCCCCAAGAATAATGTCAAACAAGCTGTTACCACACAAGGTACACGATTCTGAGGGAAATAGAATATTATAATGAGGAAAACACTGAATGGTGCCGATAGTGGAATTCGAACCCGTCTCCCTCCTGGGTCCACGGACATTTATCGTTTCAGCTTGAGCTGAGCACAGTTTTTGTCATTTGGCTAATTAAGATTTCATAATTCGTTTTTACTTTTGTGTCTGTATTGCTGTAAGTTATGAGAGTAATGACCTTCATAGAACTTCACGGCTTTAGTACTTCGGACATGGGAAAGGATTTGAAACGTTTGGTGTCTTATCATGTGCTCGTTAAAGATGTAAGTATCCTCTTCGTTGATAGAATCTCCCTGTGTAATAGTAATAAACCTATTTGGCTAATGGCTTCATTTCTCTTTACGACCACAGTCCCTCTTAAATATGAGAAGGATTTTAAAAGTGTGTGCTTAAAGTGCGGTGATGAACTCTCAACCCAAACAAAGGAGAAAAATTTAATGGTACCTCACTTATTGAAATGGCGTCAGTTACGAGATAACTGTAACCTGTTTGGTCTACGTTCATCACATTGAAAACAACATTATAAGATTGCCTTTTCTTAACCTGTTCGCGTGTAAGTTACTGTTTATATTTGTGTGGGTGTTCCTGCAAGAGCATTTCGACGGCTGATCCAATTGTTATAAAAATGATTTCGTGTTAGATCTCGCCAGTGAAACCCGAATCATATTCTTCTTCTCTTTCCTCTTCCTTTTGGTCCAGTTCCCAGTTAGTTTTGGTCGATATTACACGCGGAGAGCCTTCGTGGCTCAGGCAGCAGCGCGCCGGCCTCTTACCGCTGGATACCATGGTTTAAATCCCGGTCACTCCATGTGCTGGACAAAGCGGAGGCGGGACAGGGTTTTCTCCGGGTACTCCGGTTTTCCCTGTCATCTTTCATTCCAGCGACACTCTCCATTAACATTTTATTTCTTCTGTCAGTCATTTATCATTGCCCCAGAGGAGTGCGACAGGTCTCGGCAAACGGCACATTTCCTATCCTCGTCGCTAGATGGGGGCTTCATTCATTTCATTCCTGGCCCGTAAAATGACTGGAAACAGGCTGTGGATTTTCATTACTTGCGGACATGACTCAGTTTTACGGCCGGATGTCCTTCCTGGCAAACGTATATAGATCAATATATTAACTATTGAAAGTCTCCGTGGTTGTTGGCAGTGTAATATTTGTAAATCAAGAAGCGTGTATTTTAAACGAACACAAACATTCAGTCCTCGAGCCAGAAGAATTAACCGGAACCGGATACAGCTGAAGTTGCCGGTCTGGACCGGAATCGAGCCTGATATTCTCCGAACCGTAAGCCGCTACGCTGGCAATTTAAACAAGGTGCCGGGCGTGAAAAAATAAACATTATCTTTTATATGTTGGTTGACAGTATGGTGGCCTGCAAAATTTCTCATCACTGCCGTATTTTCCCTTATAAATAGAAGTAATGGTTATTTTGCTTTACATCCCACTAACTACAACCATTTTTGGAGACGCTGATATGTCGGAATTTAGTCTCGCAGGAGTTCTTTTACGTGCTAGTAATTCTGACGTATTTGAGCACCTTCATATAGCACCGGACTGAGCCAAGGTCGAATGTGCCAATTTGGGGTCAGAAGGCCAGTGCCTCAACCGCCTTCGCCACTCAGCTCGGCAATAAGAACCGTGGAATGTTATACACTTATAAATCATAATAGAGGAAACTAATAAATTAGGATGTTGGAAAACCGTCATGTAACGTGTCAAGATGGCAGGTGTGACAATTTAATAGAATGAGTTGCTGCAAATCACATATTGCATAGATCTCAAGAAACTTTACTAAAGTATCTTAGTACAGTTAAGTAAATTTGTTGGTATATTGATGTCTCCTGTGGAGGAAAAATGATTGGGGTAGAAGCTTCGCTGCTGGCTTTCCACCCAGACGGCTGAGTCCCGAAGCCCGGAATTTATCTGAAAATTTACGTAGCGTCTGGAAGGACATTCGGGCTTAATCTCCTAGTCAAACCTCATTATGGGCCAGAGGAATGACTTGTGAGATAAAGTGAAGGAAGATTTTTATGTTGCTATCTTATATTGTCTGCCGGCCCCGTGGTGTAGGGGTAGCGTGCCTGCCTCTTACCCGGAGGCCCCGGTTTCGATTCCAGGCCAGGTCAGGGATTTTTACCTGGACCTGACAGCTGGTTCGAGGTCTACTCAGCCTACGTGATAAGAATTGAGAGGCTATCTGACGGTGAGATAGCGGCTCCGGTCTAGAAAGCCAAGAATAACGTCCGAGAGGATTCTTCGTGCTGCCACACGACATCTTGTAATCTTCAGGCCTTCGGGATGAGCAGTGGTCGCTTGGTAGGCCAAGGCTCTTCAAGGGCTATATTGCCATGGGGTTTGGTTTGGGTTTTTTATCTTATATTGTCTAGATATTTTATACGGTGGCAGCGGGGATGTACAAACATTGTTTACTGGTTTGCCAATCAATCGATCACAACACCAACCTGAGCAGTCCGATACATATTTAGTTATAGGCTACATGTAAATAATTCTTCTGAAATACCTGTGCACGTTGAAGACGGAAGGTACCGGTACCAGAACTTTTGAAAATCATACTCATACTGCTACCCTTAATGTTTAGCATAAAGTTCCGTATCACCATATTGTAGGCGGTAAGAATGGTAGAGGTAGATCAAGTCATGAATACTACGTTGAAATGAAAATGTTGGCACAAGATAATTATGGCGGAATGGAGTGCAGAGTCTGCGTACTGATGACTCAAACTAAATTTAGTGTTGGGTGCAGAAAGGTTTGCTATTCTGAGCTTTTTTATATCGGTAATAAGCATATTAATACAGAATGAAAAGGCCAAAGTAAGCATGTGTATGCGCTACTGTTCTCTGTATTCACAGGACTGTTTCATCAAGTTCGTTACTCGTACATTTGTTCCTCTATATCCGCTGTGAGATTTTCCTCCCCAGCGCACGAGGCATCGTCTGCTACAGTTCCTAACAGAAATGTGAAACTCGTTTCCTTAGAACTTCTCCAATATCGTCTGGAATGAAGAAATGTCAGATTTCACGAGAAAAACACACACACACACACATATTGCGTTAACAGTCCTCTCACCGATACAAGTCCTAACAATTTACAGGGGATATTTTATTTTCAAATAGTCCCGGAGACGTAGTTACACGGATTTTATGGTGATTTTATGCATATTCTTCAGACAGCATAAAAGAATGCGTTTTTCAAATATGATGGTGATAAAATAAACATTTCATAACACATTTACTGCCCTGTTAAGTGGTGAGTATCTGAGCCAGCGATTTTAGCCAATTTTATACTTTATAACTAGATTACCTTAAATTAAAGAATTAGTTGACAGAATTAAGTGAAATGTTCGGGATCGGGCGAGTTGGCTGTGCGGTTAAAGTCGCGCAGCTGTGAGCTTGCATCCGGGAGATAGTGGGTTCGAATCCCACTGTCGACAGCCCTGAAGATGATTGTCCGTGGTTTCCCATTTTCACACCAGGCAAAAGCTAGGGCTGTACCTTAATTAAGGCCACCCACGGCCGCTTCCCTTCCTTCACATTCCTAGGCCTTCCCTATCCCATCGTCGCCATAAGACCTATCTGTGTCGGTGCGACGTTAAGCAAATAGCAAAAAAAGAAATGTTCATGATTTTTTTTCTATGGGCTTCACGACGCACCGACACAGATAGGTCTTATGGCAACGATGGGATAGGAAAGGCCTAGGAGTTGGAAGGAAGCTGCCGTGGCCTTAATTAAGGTACAGCCCCAGCATTTGCCTGGTGTGAAAATAGGAAACCACGGAAAACCATCTTCAGTGTTGCCGACAGTGGGATTCGAACCTACTATATCCCGGATGCAAGCTCACAGCCGCGCGCCTCTACGCGCACGGCCAACTCGCCCGGTTTCAGGAATTGTAAGATTAGGCTAAATCTGTTTCTGGAACATAGTTCTGTAGAACTTGTTGTTCTTCCTGCCATTTTCCAATTAATTAGGGTTGACACGCTAGGTGGACAAAGCCCAGTTTTACGCCTGGATGCCTTTCGTTATGCCATCTCTATGTGGAGAGCTGTATGCCTGCTTTTTTTTTTTTTTGTTTGCTTATAATTTACTTTACGTTCCACCGGCACAGATAAGTCTTATGGCGACGGTGGGATAGGAAAGAGCTAGGAGTGAGAAGGAAGCATTCGTGACCATAATGAAAGCACATCCTCAGCTTTTGCCTGGTGTGAAAATGGTAATCCACGGGAAACCATCTTCAGGCCACTGAGAGTGGGGTTCGAACCCACTATCTCCCAGATACGTGTTTCTGTGCTGGTTGTAATGTGATGTGTTGTATATAAGTGAAAGTGAGTATTAAGACGAGTTATAAATATCCGGTATCAGTGGCACGATCGGTCAGTCATTGTCCTTCTGTTCCTATGGTAGTAGTTCAAACCTGACTGAAATCGGTGGTATTTAAAGGTTTAAGTGCTACGATGCTACAACTCCGTTGGAAAACACATGGGACGAAGTTAATAGCCAAGACTGACCAAAGGCTTAATTAATATGAGCATCTGGGTTGTATTATTAATATTGTTACTGGGACACCCGTGGAGCAGAAAGAGATGAAAGAAGGTGCCGGGGTGAATGGGTCTACCTACAATCATCATCATCATCATCATCATCATCATCATCATCATCATCATCATCATCTGTTTACCCTCCAGGTTCGGCTTTTCCCTCGGACTCAGCGAGGGATCCCACCTCTACCGCCTTTCAAGGGCAGTGTCCTGGAGCTTCAGACTCTTGGTCGGGGGATACAACTGGGGAGAATCACCAGTACCTCGCCCAGGCGGCCTCACCTGCTATGCCGAACAGGGGCCATGTGGAGGGATGGGAAGATTGGAAGGGATAGACAAGGAAGAGGAAAGGAAGCGGCCGTGGCCTTACGTTAGGTACCATCCCGGCATTCGCCTGGAGGAGAAATGGGAAACCACGGAAAACCACTTCGAGGATGGCTGAGGTGGGAATGGAACCCACCTATACTCAGTTGACCTCCCGAGGCTGAGTGGACCCCGTTCCAGCCCTCGTACCACTTTTCAAATTTTCGTGGCAGAGCCGGGAATCGAACCCGGCCCTCCGGGGGTGGCAGCTAATCACGCTAACCACTACACCACAGAGGCGGACTCTACCTACAATACCAAAGTTAATTTAAAACATTAACACAGGTTATATTTCTTTAGAACTTCAAACTTAACAATTTTATAACAATATTACAGGTACAAGTAGCTATCATTAAACGAGATTGGGAAAACTCCAAGATACAGAACCTTAACACTTTGGCCCTTAAGCCCCTAGTTTTACAATTTTACAAAAGAAAGAGGAATTATTTAATGAGGGGCAGAAATCCCCTAATTCAAGAGCACTTGCTCCCTAACTCACAATATCTAGTCTCCCCAGAGGCACACTTTACAGTTACAAAACTTGGAAAAGAGCTAACAAGCTCTCAGTTTCTCCTAGCCTATTCAAGGCAATAGCCGAAAATTGTAATCACTCGCCTATCAATACACAACTTACAAATTGAAAGGTAATGTTATACAGGGGTATTTAGTACCCAACCTACAGGGCCTTTGCGGGAAAGAACAGGTTAAGTAAATGGCCCGAAACACAAACTGAATGGAGGCGTATACTTGCACTCCTGGATATGAACACTAAAACAACCAAAGGGGCTCTAGGCCGATGGAACAGGGGCTATTCCCAAACTACTGAGGTGACTCGTATAGAAATTGCTTTAACACAGTACAGAAGGAAAAACAGTTACAAAACGTAGTCACCTCAAACCAAGACGAAGGGGAGCTCGAGAGGGTACATCACTCTCTATCCCCGATTTACAGTTAAAGATTTTATGAAATTTTTACATTAGCCAGAAGAAAGTTACATTTTAGAAGAGTTTGTTACATAGATTCGGACCTTTTCCCTCGGATTAAATTGCGGAGGTAGCAAGAAAGAATGAAGTTAAGTGGCCATTACCTTATAAATATTCTAGCTGCCGACGAAGGATGCCGCCCGCCTCCTGCTTAACCACACACACGCTCAGAAAGACGACGATCAATTGGCCAATAAACGTGAAAAGCCGCAGTTTATAAACCCTCAAGGAAGGTTCGAGATCATTCAATACTAAACTAACCACACCCTCTCAGTTTAATTGGTCAATTTCAAAGTCACACTCAGAATCGAACAAGAAGCCTGTGATAGGTTGAAAATTTATTACAGAAATTAGTGCTTGGCTAAATTCAAAATTGCCGGAAAGAAAGAAGAAATATTGCCAACCCAAAAATAAATGAACATCAATCAGTTACAAAAACCTAGAAATCCAAACTTCTTTAAATTATAACTTCTTACACCTCGCACCAGGGTGCATGATCATAGTTTTTTGGAAGAGTCATCTATGGAAGAATGTCTAAACTTCTTAATAAATGGCAAACAAAACAAGGAGAAATTCACTCAGGTCAGGAAACTACACAATAACAAAATTACATAATATTTCGGTGGTGACATCTTCTGATTAAAGTTCTAAGTTCCTATTATAGTAGTTTCCACCTTAGTTCGATAGAGGAGTTCCTTTAGGCGCTAATTTTGAATGCGCGGCGTTGAGGTGTACCTCCCGGTACAATTATTATTATTATTATTATTATTATTATTATTATTATTATTATTATTATTATTATTATTATTATTATTATTATTATTATTATTATTATTATTATTATTTAGTCCAGGTTCACCTCCATCGGAATAGTTTTGTCACAGTCATACGTCCTCAAGAATGTTACTTTCATCATTCTACAGTATCTCAAGTCAGTTTGATATTTGGCTTGACAATATAAAAGTGACTCAGGTGCGAGCGTTCCTACTAACACCCTAGCTAATCCCTGTGATGAATAGTGCGAAAAGTATGACTTGTAAAAATTATAGCTGTACACGTGTCACTGGGCTTGGCAAACTGATACGTATTAACACCGTCTGGTGTGGTAGGGAAAGCAAGGGGAAACTGATACACTCCTCTTTAGATTCAACACATTGTTGGTTTCATTTAACATTGATCCCCACGGAAGGTGCATTACCATTTCTCCCCCAGTATAACCGAAGCTAGAGATTTATAATTAACTATTATGCTGTTAGACAATAGATTTGGCCCAGTTTTACGGCCGGATATCCTTCCCGACCCCAACCCTCTGTGAAAGGATGTAATCACCATTGCTTGTCTCTGTCTGGTTAGTAATCTGATGTGTTTTGTGTATATTAAGACGAGCACAAAATCACAGTCCCCGAGCAGAAGAATTAATCAGACGCAGGTAAATTTCCGAACCCCTGGAGCCTCTGAACTGAAGACCGCTGTACTGAGTATTCCACTAAGAAGTTGGGGAATATTTTAACTGGTATGTTGGAAGCATATTTCTTGATTTGCGAGGAGTTGAACAACATCATTGCCTACGTTTATTTTGCTATATCATGAAAGTTAGGCTGTTGCTTTAGGCTTGTGAGGCTCTTGGAATAGTGATATATAAGAAATGAATTTTAAAACCTAACTGGCGCTAGGTTTCATGAAATATGTACTCAAGTAAGTCCAGTGTTACTACACCGAGCTCGAATGCTGCAGTCGCTAAAGTGCGGCCAGTATCCAGTATTCGTGAGATAGTAGACTCGAACCCCACTGTCCGCAGCTCTGAAGAGGGTTTTCCGTGGTTTCCCATTTTCACACCAGGCAAATGCTGGAGCTGTACCTTAATTAAGACCACGGTCGCTTCCTTCCCACTCCTAGCCCTTTCCTATATCATCGTCACCATAAGACCTACCTGTTTCGGTGCGACGTAAAGCAACTTGTGAAAAACAAAATGTTGCTACATGCGTTGAGATTTTGCTTCATTGGGTAATATTTGATGATTTTTATAAGCTACGATTCAAAATGGCAGCAGTAACGAATAAGTACATTTATCACCCCATGAAGTATGGATATAGTGAGCTCGGTTATAATGAACTTTCAGATATAGTGAACCTAAACTTCTGGTCCCAGTTAGCATATATTTTCGGTTTTAGCGAACACGTATATTACAAATTTAAAGAAAGGGTGTTATATGGTGCATTACATTCTTTTCTTGTCTTGCCTTCTTGTCTTTTTTCTGCATAAACTTGATTCTCGTTCTGGTCTTCTTTCTTTTGCTAAAATTAAGACCAGTTGGAGCTCTACGAGGCGAGATGAGAGACCCACCCTACCAATCTCCGAACAAAAGACAACCTCTAATTTGTGTCATAAATTCTGCCTTGTCACTGTATTGACCATACTGGACGCATCCGGGTCACCGGATAAGGAAGAAGGAGAGCCGTTTCTAGAAGCTGTGAATAATGTGGAATCTTGTATAGGGAAAGATGTAGTGTAGAGAAGGATTTATAGAATATTTTAAAACAGTGTACAGAAAGCAGCTGCAAATAACAGACTTCTCCACGGCTCAAACCTGTGTGTACAGTACATTAACATTATTTTTAGTTATTGCACAAGGAAACTGTTTCTACAGTAATATACTACTTGTTTCTGTAGTATCTTTAAGTTAATTTTTGTGCCACTTTTATATTGTATTCTGAATCGAAGAAGGTTTTCGGTTATAGTGAACTTCGGCCGTAGTGACCTAAATATTTGAGTGCGTAGAGGTTCATTTTAGCCGAAATTAACTGTAGTTAGAGGCGTTTCCATCCCTTCTTTTCTTATTTCGCTGTGGGCTTCCTTTCTCTCTTTGGTCCAAGTTGTTCTGGTCATTTTGGTCGACTTGTCATTTGTGGAATTCATGTTTTTGATGTCTGCTTATGTGATTTACGCCAATTCAAGTTATTTTATTTATTTCACCGATCTATTTTATAGAGTTTGTTTTGGCTTTTACTTCTGTTTCCATAGAATTCGGCTATTGTTTTGAGAGTTTGCCAGAGTTCATTCTTTTGTTGTGTCCGTGAAAATGAATGTGAATTTTCTAAAGCTACTGTAAATGTCAGCGTGTTGTTTGATTTCCTTTCTGTTTCTCTGTCTGTATTGTTCGCCTGTGAGTATTGGGCCTAGACGTTTTTTGTTCAGTATCTTCCATGTTCAAAATTAGTGCTTCTGATCTGTACAGATATTATAGTTCGTATTGGAATGTTCTAGTATTTTGTGATTGGAAAAATATTGTAGAAATTTAGTGTGAGTTGACAAGCCTCCATTTTTTGTCATTTTATTAAATTGGCTTTTGTTTCAGTACCTCCCCCTCACCCCCCCCTCCAAATTATTTTGCCGAGGTATAAATCCTGGGAATAGTTTGATTTTGACATTTCTTCTTGTTGTTCTTCTTCTCATTCCTATTCTTCTTCTACTTCTTACCATCAACAACCTGTTGAACTCCTTCAAATAATTAATGAGGTTGAAGTCAGTTTTCGACGTTTAGTTACTTCATTTGTTTATTCTGTGGAACAAAAGTAATGTTATTACCTTGAGGTATTTATAATGTTATGTGTAGAGCCTCCGTGGCTCAGGCGGCAGCGCGCCGGCCTCTCACCGCTGGGTTCCGTGGTTCAAATCCCGGCCACTCCATGTGAGAATTGTGCTGGACAAAGCGGAGGCGGGACAGGTTTTCCTCCGGGTACTCCGGTTTTCCCCTGTCATATTTCATTCCAGCAACACTCTCCAATATCATTTCAATTCATCTGTCGTTCATTAATCATCGCCCCAGAGGAGTGTGACAGGCCTCGGCAGCCAGCACAATTCCTATCCTCGCCGCTAGATGGGGGCTTCATTCATTCCATTCCCGACCCGGTCGAATGACTGGAAACAGGTTGTGGATTTGTCATTTATACAGTTATGTTATACGTTTAGATAGCTCTTTCACCACTATGTCAGTCCCCACAATTTAATAACTGCATTACTTCATTTGAAGAATCCTTATTTGCATTTAGCCTTCACTTCTTCGTATATCTGCGTTTTATTTTGTGAGGACATTGCTGTTCCCCTTACTACCTTAATATTTCACTGGAGATCAGAAGAAGAATGGAAGTAATTGCAGGATATAAAAGCAATTCCATTTTCCAATTATTTTATAGAGACCGGGTTTCAAATATGCTGTAAGTGTCAATGGTTTGGCTTATCAAGTTAAATCTTCTTCGTCAGGAAACTGTTCAGAGTGAAATTAACTTAGGAAGAGGAGATGTACTGGTGTAGAGTAACAGGCTATCTGAATTTATAAAACAACTTCTTCAAAAATGGAAGAAAAAGGTCATAAAACCTTAATTTCGATGGGTCTGCATAAGCTCACCTATACTTCCAGCAAGTAAGAAGCAAAAATATAAAAAAGAATTAAAAATATAGGAACGAATAAAAAGTTAAATGCGGTTTAAAGAGTCTTCTTTTAATCCAGCAAAGTGCTGGAGTTTTATTTCTATACTCGTTCTATTTTTAATGGGAAGCTTACGTTAGCGCAATCTCTCTTTACTGTACAGTGGGCCAATTACTGGCGTAGCTTAGCTTCCAGGAGATGTGTAAACTGCCGTAGCACTCTCTCTTCTATGTCCCCCATCTCCCTCCTCCGCCAGAACTAATACCGCCACAGCCGCGGTTCGAAAAATTAATCAATAGCCCAGGTAGATTAACGCTTATAGGCGTTGGAACTAGACCACATTGTACTCATTAGACAAGAGGACCTTAATCCGACATCCTGGGGTTATTCAAACCCATAAAAAAGAGAAAAGTAGTTTTCGCTAATAGTTTATTGTTCTAATGACACTGCACACACACACACACACACACACACACACCTGATGATAGACGGTTAACATCAATAATAATGATGATGATGTGATAACGCAATGTGTGCACTATGGTTTGACTGAGGCTCGAACCACGGGGAAGGGACAAGCTATTATATTCACATTACCATAACAATCAGGGAGAGGGCAGCTGATATGGGGGGAGCAGACTATTACAACACGGTGACAGCGACATTAATACTTTTTGTCTTTACACATCCATAGTTATAGGGGATTTTGTGTCCGTGCATTTATAGGCCTATAGTAACTTGTTGGTACTGATTTGTTTATTTCCTCCCTGATGCATTTGACAGATGAGGGGAAAGCAACAATTTCAAAATGGTGTAAAAAGTGTCATAATTTTATCTACTCTGTTATTTGTTAGGCATAAAGTTCCAATTTCTTCGTTTAAATATAGTATAACCACCAGGCGGTTTGAACTGAAAAGCAAATATTTTGTTGGGAACACACAGCGCTAAAAATAGCATTATTATTGTTGTTAATACATGCATCATTCACTCGTATCTACCTATAATAATAATAATAATAATAATAATAATAATAATAATAATAATAATAATAATAATAATAATAATAATAATAATAATAGTAATAATAATAGGTATTTGTTTGCGTCCCAGTAACTACTTTTACAGTTTTCGGAGACGTCGAGGGGCAGAATTTTTCCGGAAGGAGTTCTTTAACGTGCCAGTAAACTTACGGACACGAGGCTGATGCATTTGAGCACCTTCAAATACCACCGAACTGAGCCGACATCGAAACCGCCAACTTGAGCTCAGAAGGAAAGTGTTCTACCGTAAGAGCTACCCAACCCGGTTCTTACCTACCAGGGGCGTACTGTATTGTTCTACATTTTATTTTTTGTACGTCCGAGTATGGTTCATATTTCACTTTTGAAGGTGGTCACGTGTAACTAGTGTCTTGTTCCACCATTTGGTAGCAGCACACGCACAGGGGCCAACGAATGCACTCGTCAAAGCCATTTCATATCAACACTGCCAGCGTAGGAGCAGACAACGTAGAAAGCAACCGTCAGGGACAGCGCTATACGACTTGGATCCTATGGAAAGAAGGCGTGACCACTGCAGAAAGTCTGTGAAGAGCATGCGCCCCGTCACGGAAAACAGTTTACAACTGGGTGGAAGGTTGGAAAACAGGGCGCACATCGGTGGACAACGGAACCATTTCTAGAAGGAATGTGACAGTGTCAACACCAGCCAACATTTCCCGGGTCGAACAGTCCATCCAAGCAAACAAATGCATCACATTTACGGAAATGGAGGCAGTCACGGGAATTAGCCGAAACACCCTGCAGCGGATCATGCACGGCCACTTATAATTGGGGAAGGTGTCATCCACGTGGGTGCAGCAGGAGGTCAAGCCCGTTAATCTGTCTGGGGATTGGGGACACTTAATCCTTACTTTCACTTTCCCAAGTCCATTTACCTCATACAGCAGCTGTGTGTAGTCCGCTGGATCTGAACACAGGGCTACAGGCCACTCGACACACGACGACTGTTCGTTGGTTCGACTCCACAGATAGTCCAGTAATTCACACAATCACAAGCAGCGAACAACGAAAGAGCTCAACAGTATTCAACAGCAGGACGATACTCACAACAGCGAACATTAACACAGGTCCATTTACCATCGCACTCACGATAGCGCGTTTCCTCGCTGGCTCACGACGATCCTCAGTCCACAGAAATACACAAGCACACAGTTCTCTCAGTTAGTATACATCTTCCGTTCCATCGTCTCCAGCCCATCCTCTCAATGGACTCTCCGACACCACAACAACAGCTCCTGGTTCAGACCTCGATGGGGCGCTAGCGAAAGCCAACACCTCTGTCGCACTCAGCCCAGCCATCGAACCCCAACACACCGAGCCTCACACCGACTCCACCTCGGAACCCAACTGTCATTCCGAGTCCAACACTGACTGTGAATCTACCGTGGAGCCCAACTGTGACTTCGAGTCCAACACTGACTGTGAATCTACCGTGGAGCCCAACTGTGACTTCGAGTCCAACACTGACTGTGACTCTTCCGCGGAGCCCAACTGTGACTTCGAGTCCAACACTGACTGTGACTCTTCCGCGGAGCCCAACTGTGACTTCGAGTCCAACACTGACTGTGACTCTTCCGCGGAGCCCAACTGTGACTTCGAGTCCAACGCTGACTGTGACTCTACCGCGGAACCCAACTGTGACTCCGAGTCCAACACTGACTGTGACTCTTTCGCGGAGCCCAACTGTGACTCCGAGTCCAACACTGACTGTGACTCTACCGCGGAGCCCAACTGTGGCTCCGAGTCCAACACTGACTGTAACTCTACCGCGGAGCCCAACTGTGACTCCAAGTCCAACAGTGATCGTCCGCGGCTAGCCTCCCTTTTTATAGCGCGCGTGATTTGAGCCGGACATTTCTCGATGTCACTAGAGACAGAACATTCCCGTTGAATCTCCAAGAAAGTCACAGGTAAGCCGGCCGACGAGAACAATACACGGAAGGGCGGCCCCCACCTACGAGCCGGCTGGGAGATCCCAGGTCGTGTGAGTCACTAGCCCCTTCCTGGAAGTATACTTTGGGACAAAACATGACTGCCTCAGTTCCTGGAAGCGAGCTGGAAGCAAGCAGTCAATCACACCCGCACCCTTCTGAGTTGACGAATTCTAGGTAATCACCGTTTGGCGTGGAGAGGTTGCGAAACTACTTTTCTCACACTCACCTCAGTCTTTACTGTTTCTTCGTGTCGAATGCAGTACGCGATTGGGCAACTCAGGCTAAAGCAGACGCAGTAAATCGTATAAGTCTCTAATAGACACCGGGCTGCCGCTGGAGGGTGGTGGTGTGAGGCGAGGTTTTCATGTTTTGACCCCAGTTATACCGAAAGGGACTACCACGGGGCTGGCACGTAACAATATAAAAATAACCTAATATTTACGTTTTATTATATACATACATTTGTATTCTTTGTTCACAATGAATGTATCAATGCTACCGGGGGGGTGGGGGTGGATGCATATTGACTATTTCATGTGGTATACTGGTACGTTCTGTTGCTGTGTATTTTGCACGATTAACGTACTATGTAGAGTTGTAGAAAATTAGCTCTATCACGGAAATAAAGCGTTTCCTGGCCCCTGTCCATATAAGATATTTTCTTCTTCTCCGTGTGAGAAATGAGTCCTGAAAGTTTGGCCTACTTTATTCTTACAGCCTACATATCTTTAATGGTATCACACATATGCTCTTAGAAGGAATTTATATTACAACATTCGGCACAAAATTGTCCAAAACGTTGCGTGTCCCTTTTCTCATTTTTAATACAGTAATACTACTACACAAATTTATTGGTAGAGAGTTTATGTTAACGATTAAGGCATGAAAGATTGTTTTACGAAATACCCTAGCACAGGACGAGATAAAACTATACAAAGTTTTACGCTGATTCTTCTGTACAAGACTCCGTTCAGATTTTTTTGTCAGGAGGTGCACTCTTTCTGATTTTATTGCTGTATTCCTGACATAACTTTTTAACTATCGCTGTAAGTACCGTGTTTTTAAGTTATTAGACTAACATCGTAACTTTTCATCCGGATATTTTCATTTTTTATTTTTGTTTAAGGTAGTTTTAAAGGAACAAAATGTTTTTTTTGCTAGGTGTTTTACGTCACACCGACACAGATAGGTCTTATGGCGACGATGGGATAGGAAAGGCCTAGGAGTTGGAAGGAAGCGGCCGTGGCCTTAATTAAGGTACAGCCCCAGCATTTGCCTGGTGTGAAAATGGGAAACCACGGAAAACCATCTTCAGGGCTGCCGATAGTGGGATTCGAACCTACTATCTCCCGGATGCAAGCTCACAGCCGCGCGCCTCTACGCGCACGGCCAACTCGCCCGGTAAAGGAACAAAAATACGAAATTATTATTAACTGAAGGCGTTTCAGACCTTCGAAGAACTTGAATAAGGAAGGCCGCAGTGACATGTTCAAAGGGTGGAACCTGGGCCAAATTAGTGAAAGAAAGGCCAGGCCTAATTGTCATCGTCAAACATGCTCTCAATATGTCATCCGTTGGAGCAAAGTAAAACGAAGTATCATTGCTCAGGAAAAACGACTATATGCAATTTTCGCGGCAGGTAGAAAGGATCATTCCACAACGATACTGTTTATAGTGTGCTTATTAATTACAAGCACTGCTAATACTGTTTAGTAGGTTGTGTAAAGTGATGTGTTGTGGCTACCGGGAGAGTTGGCCGTGCGGTTATGGGTACGCAGCTGTGAGCTTGCATCTGGGAGATAGTGGGTTCGAACCCCACTGTCGGCAGGCCTGAAGATGGTTTTTCGCGGTTTCCCATTTTCACACCAGGCTGTACCTTAATTAAGGTCACGGTCGCTTCCTTCCCATTCCTAGGCCTTTCCTATCCCATCGTCGCTATAAGACCTATCTGTGTCGGTGCGACGTCAAAGCAAATAGGGATCTGTTGTGGTAAAACCCAAATGAAGGTTGCAAAACAAGATGAGAGTTATGACACGGAATTTAAAAGTCGAGGTGAAATGGGCACATACAGTATAAGTAGGGCGCGCTTCTTGCTAGAAAGGAGTATGTAGTCATTGCGGATGAATCAGTAAGGTTTTGAAGATCTCAAAATGGGTCCAAGGCTCAAATCCTGTTCTATACAGATATTTTTGAAGGCATTCACAGCTCATTGTACGCATGGTTTGATACTGGACAACGCGTCACCTCGTAAGCTGAAAACCTTCTGGCTGAACAGCGGTCGATTGGTAGGCCAAGGCGCGACAAGTATGTAGTGCTATAGAATTGTTTACTTTATGGCTAAGGTCAAACTAAAAGTGTCGCAAAGTAGAATACAAATTGAAAATAGCTCATACGTCAATCACTCACATACTTTCAGAGATTACACTGAGAGAGGTCGACGAAAGTGATGAGAAGAATCCATTAACTGGCCAAATGGATTGTAATCCGCTGGTTTCTGCAGGAAAATGCTTTAGGTAATCTCTGCAAATTGTAGAGTACAATCTCTTAAAATAAAGTCATGACTGTTTTATATACTGTATACACACACCTCAGATTAAATTGGAACTAAACATGTTAGTAGTGGTATAAATCTCCAAAATGATATATTATTCAAATATTGTAGGTAAAGATGATAACACCCTTATTTCAGTATTTTTTTAATCAATTACAGCCATATTTCACTACTCTGTACACTAACGAATGAGAAAAGGGATAATAAAACGGTTTTTTATGTTGAACTTTATCATTGCTTACTTCACTTGGTAGCACGATGAATACACACAAGTCTTCGGACTTTTTCATTCATTCGCTATTATGCTGACTCAAGCAATCTGAACACGTATATAGATTCGATATTTCTGTCAGTTATCTTGATTTCCCGTGGGATATTCTGCAGGCGTTAAAAATGTGCAAACTAAGGGTTTATCGCTGCGAGTATAGTATGGCCAAACTACTTCGTAATGTGTACTCTTTCGCTCGAGTGCCGTATGCAGAAGTATAATGAATAGGTGGCTTGGCGTTACACCTTATTATATAGTGAAGGAAGGGGGATTGATAGATACGTAATTGCATAGGTGCGCCTGCGTACAAAATGTAGAATTAACAGTGGGAAGATTGCAACTTACCAGCAGAGCCAGGAGCGTTTAAATTTCGTTCCGCTGCAGCAGACAGTTTGATTTTGGAATATCTTACATTCAGTTACACGCAAGCTGCTTTGTAAGAATTTCCTCTCATAGAAACGAAAAAAAAAAAAAAAAACCTACATTGTTCTTAATGCAACTACAAATAGCAGGTTTTAAGGAATGATCCCGATTTGATGAAACACAGAGTTCTGGGAAATCACCCTGAAAATCAGAGAAAGTCTTAAATCTGGGGTCTTCAATTCATATCATCAAAGACAGGACGGGGTGCGGGGGTACTTCTCTTCCTTGGGTTCCGTCCTAAGGTACATTGTACTTGATAGTGTCCAAGTTCTTCGATTACGTTTGACTTCCAGTGCGTTAAACACACCCGACGGGACATAATTCCGGCATACCGACGTCTCATGAAATCTACGACAGTTGATGGGATGTTAAATAATAATAATAATAATAATAATAATAATAATAATAATAATAATAATAATAATAATAATAATAATAATAATAATAATAATAATACAACCGAGATCGATAGCTGCAGTCGCTTAAGTGCGGCCGGTATCCAGTATTCGGGAGATAGTAGGTTCGAACCCCACTGTCGGCAGCCCTGAAGATGGTTTTCCGTGGTTTCCCATTTTCACACCAGGCAAATGCTGGGGCTGTACCTTAACTAAGGCCACGGCCGCTTCCTTCCCACTCCTAGCCCTCTCCTGTCCCATCGTCGCTATAAGACATATCTGTGTCGGTGCGACATAAAAGCAATTAGCAATAATAATACAAACCCGTATCTCATATAGGCTATTAGCACCCTTGCGCTGTCTAGACCCCTGCTGCCAGCCAGATGGCTTTCTGATACTTGCAGTATCATGTGGTCAGTGAGACGACGTCATTAGCTTCATTGCTTGGATTCCACGACCGGGTTCGTTGACCCTCTTACCAAAATATTCCTCAGTTGGTCTCACGAAGCTAAGTGAATCCCCTTCCAGCACTCAGCTCTAAATGGAAATTCCTATACTGGCCGGGAATCGAAACCTGGGTTAGGACGCATGCCCACACCACGAGGCCGACCATTATTATTATTATTATTATTATTATTATTATTATTATTATTATTATTATTATTATTATTATTATTATTACGTTTAACAGCTACCCTAATCTTATCAGTCCACCAAGATGTTCATGTCCCCTCCCCCTCCATTTTTACACACAGTCGTTTGGCATTCCTTTGCTCTTTCTATCACAACATCCCTGCATGCCACTCTTCCTGAGTGTGTTGACTGTCGATTCTTTGGAACATTTTATTAAATATATCTATGTGCTTTTGTATAATGTCCTTTCCTTTATTCGTCTGCAGACATATTTCACTTTCTCTGTCGTAGGCCTAGTGAGATAGTGTGTTGAACCGCACTGTCCGCAGCTCTGAAGATGGTTTTCCGTGGTTTCCCATTTTCACACCAGACAAATGTTGGAGCTGTCCCTTAATTAAGGCCACGGCCGTTTCCTTCCAATTCCCGGCGCTTTCCTATCCAGTCATCGCCATAAAGCCAATTGTAATAATCCTCTCACGTGTAGCGTCGAATAGCTTTATGCTTCAAGAGTGAATTCGTAACTGCTAACCTCACACTAGCACAGAAGTCCAGTAAACACCTTCAATATATATTTACTTCCATGCCTTCCCCATATTTACCCATCACTTTTACATATCCTTCACCGAGCTCGACAGCTGCAGTCGCTTAAGTGCGGCCAGTATCCAGTATTCGGGAGATAGTAGGTTCGAACCACACTGTCGGCAGCCCTGAAAATGGTTTTCCATGGTTTCCCATTTTCACACCAGGCAAATGCTGGGGCTGTACCTTAATTAAGGCCACGGCCGCTTTCTTCCCACTCCTAGCCCTTTCGTGTCCCATCGTCGCCGTAAGACCTATCTGTGTCGGTGCGACGTAAAACAACTAGCAAAAAAAATTTACACTTCCTTCAGTCATATTTCCAATTCTCCCACTGAAATAGCCCTGAAATTGACCCTGACGACGATGTCATTCAGTGCTTCATAAAACTTGCCACCTTCGTGATCATCTGCATTCTTACATGGTAAATACACTGAGGCAATATCGTCCTGCTTTATCCAAATGCTAAATCTACAAACGTCATTTGCTCATTTACTTGCTTAATATCATCTATGTTGCGTGCTATGGTGTTCCTGACGAAAAGTCCTACTTGACACTCTGTCCTTCCCCTTCTCAGACCTGTTAAAATATCTCATAATTTACTCACTCTTCCTCGGAATCTCCCCTTACTCGAATATCATTAAAACATTTAGACGCCTCCTCTTTACTGACACAACCATTTCTACTTTCTTTCTTCCATAAACCCCATTAATATTGATAGCTCCCAGTCGAATTCCATTTCGTTCGCAAAGTTGTTTCCAAGGAGTCCCTAACCTCTCAAATGGAAGTCGGACTCCACCACTCCCATTGGTTCGAGATTCATTACAACGTTCTGAGCACGCTCGATAAGAATTCTGTGAAGAAGTATGGTACCCTACCTACTCATAGTCCCAGTGAGAATCTCTTCTGTAACGGTTTAGGAACTACCGGTGGACTGTACAGTCCTAGCAGCGTGAGCACAAGAAGAGCCACTACTTATGTTCCAGATGTCCCCTCCTATTCCGCAGCAACTGGTAACCCAGCTCTCAGGACCACTTACTAGGCGTTGCCCATATTTCACGAACAAGGACATGACTACAGTTCAATAGGAAAGGGCTAGGAGTGGGAAGGAAGTGGCCGTGGCCTTAATTTAGGTAGAGCCCCAGCCTGGTGTGATAATGGGAAACCATCTTCAGGGATGCCAACAGTTGAGTTCGAACCACTGCGAGCCGATGTTTGTAGCTCCAACAATATTCTCTCTTGGCCAGAATTTCAGCCCTCTCAGGCTGAAGGTGAGTAGCTCTCACTCTAGATCATTGATGTGTAGCAAACTGTATAACGGGTGGTCCTACTCGCCACTTACTATCTGGTTTTGTGCATCCCGCAGCGTTTACTGCAATTATGAAATGCATTAGTCCCTTCCCCTAAACCGGGGTAATATAACGAGATGTGTGGTGATGAGCTAGAAGAGAGCAGAAATCGTGAACGCCACTATAAATTTGTTATGGTTACCTCGAATGAACCCGTAAAACGAGCACAGTTGCGAAGAACAGGAGGTTCACATATAGACCAGGATAATGTATTGTATAGAACTGGGAACTGCCCCTGCATGTCAAGCTTCGCAATAGCTCACTGGGCACGGACGCATTCGGAGATACGGTAGTGGACATTTCTCGAGGGACGGAGGTTAGTTCCTTAATAAGATTAATTGACAATTTTTAATGTTTAAGCAATTTCCCTAACTGTGTCGAAAATTGAAGCGTTAAAGGGCCCGGAAATGTTTCAAATTTTGAGTCCTGGAGAGCTCTGTCAAACTACAAAAACAAATTTAGAAAGTCACTTCCGGCCTAAATACAGTTTCGAAAAAACTGCCTAAAATGTCTTGTTTCTTTACTCGTTTTCTTCTTTATTCAAATCCTAGGAAATTAATTGCATAATTCTTTCTCTAATGTGTTCCTTGGTTCAATATCCTCAGGCCTTTTGGATTTTTTGAAAAACGTCCACACCGAATGTATTTATAAAGGCTTAAGACCTTAAATGAAATTCTGCATTGGCTCACATTAGCGCTCGTAGTGGTAGAAAAGGACTTACTGCTAATCTAATCTACCAGACAACTATGATGAAAAAAAGGATTGCAATTTTTAGGAATAAATAAAGAATATATTCACGTACTTTATTATATTTTATCTACCAAAAATCCGTAGATGTTTTCAACATTGAGTTGCATGCCTGAAGGATTTTTGCATAAACAGCGAAAAGGTGATCAGAACACAATAATTACACTACCCAGCATGATTTTTGCGGCAAAGCATTTGCTACGTGATTTTAACTAAATAAGTTCTCCTGATTTCAGAAATATCATTGGTTCTGTTGTATCACATCTAGTTTTCGTGTTATTTGCCATTTACTGTCTGAAAATGTGTCATTGTGGCACAGTGCTGCTTTGTGTAACAGCGAATCGGCTGTTGTTAGAGTGGCCGTGGTAAGCTTAAAGGCTGTATTACTTAATAACATTCTAGCTTCGATTCCAGTGGCACATCCTGTTTCACTAAAAGAAAATTATATCACAATGCAAACTGTTTTAGATAAAATCAAATATCATGAGCACCGGTGGGATGTGTGTAGTGACTTGAAGGTATGTGGTATTCTATTAGGACAACAAGCAGGCTACATTAAATTCCCTTGTTATTTATGTGAATGGGACAGCAGAGCTAGGAACAAACACTGGTCTGCACCTTCCTGGCCCAAGAGACAAGTTTTGACACCTGGTATGAAAAATGTTACAAATGATGCCTTAGTTGAGCCACAAAAAATTATTTTGCCACCACTATACATCAAACTAGGAATCATGAAGCAGTTCATTAAGGCCTTGGACAAAAGTAGCCCCTGTTTCAAGTACACTGCAAGCAAATTTCCACATTCATCTGATGCAAAAGTCAAGGAAGGCATTTTTAATGGACCACAAATTAGAAAGCTTCTGAAAGACAGAAACTTTGAACAGACGATGAATGCCGTGGAACTCGCTGCATGAAATTCAATAAGAGACGTCATAATGAAGTTCCTGGGAAATGTAAAGGATGAACAACACAAAACAATAGTGAAAACGATGTTGGATGATATGAAAGAGTTGGGGTGTAGAATGAGTCTGAAGCTGCACTTTCTTCATTCTCACCTCGATCACTTTCCGGAAAATCTTGGGGCTGCTAGCAAAGAGATGGGAGAGAGGTTCCAAGGAGGCAGAAAGAAGATACCAGGGGAGATGGGATGAACCAATGATGGCCGACTATGGCTGGTGTTTGAAAAAAGAAGACAAACTTGATGCAGTCAGACGCTGGGCAGCCAAGCGTTCATTCCAAGGGGACATCTAGGACTGTTCAAAGTTCATTTTGTTCACATTTATGAATTCATAAAGATGCTGAATAAAATTTGCATTGTTTGCTTGTAAATCACGTTTAATTGTTTAAATAAATTGCTTTCCTTGCCTCAGAGTTGTTTGTTTGTGTTTTGTGTAAATCAGTATTATATTACAATAAATGCTAAATAGTTCATTGTAATTTTTTACTCAATAATTATTCATTGTATATAATAATTCAAGACAATATTCAACTATTTCAAAACATATATATATATTAATACCAAAAATTAGAAATATTTCCAAAATTATCAACATTTTTCAGTACTTTTCACATGCAATATTCAGGTCTATCTCTTATTTTGATATACCTATTGCGAGAAAATGTGACGTGATACGTAGAAACGGACAACGGAGTCATGTTCAGCGACCCAAAATTAGTGAAGATCACCTATCACACCTCTTGCCGCAAAAGGAAAGTTTGAAAATGCTGGGTTGTGTTATTATTAAATCACGATTTATTGATTTATTCTTTGAATCATGTGAACTTTTCTAATAAACCCCTCTCTGAATAGTCACACACAGTATATATATGTGCGAGTGTTTTGCACATGAATGCTGACGCTTGCCTAGCTGCAGACAAATGAAATACTGCCAACTAAAACTGTACGGAGTAGACCTTAATGAAATAACGAACGGACCACGGGTGTAATGGGGAGTTGACGCGGAAAGCCGTCGATAAACACGAAACGCATATCTCGGACAAAACTTTTTGATGTCAAAGCAAAAATAAAACAAAAATATATCGACTGTCACACACACACACACACACACACACACACACACACACACACACACACACACACACACAAGCATATATATTTTTCGTGATGGTTAAAAGCCGTATTGAGGACGTATAAAAATTAATGACGATTACAACTCATCGTGTGCGTGAATGCGTGGCTCTCAGTGTGTGTGAGGTTTTATCATGCGGTTGCACTGCGGTGTGTTGTTATATCGATCTTCTAGTGTGTGTGTGTGTGTGTGTGTGTGTGTGTGTGTGTGTGTGTGTGTGTGTGTGTGTGTGTAGATCAGAGTTTGCCATTCAAATTTGGTTTGGTTGAGAGGTTGAGGGAAAGATGTGTTTGTTTAAATACCAAGTGTACAGTGGGGTTATTAATTGGGTAAAAAAATGTGGTTATATATCTTTTTTAAAACTCTGATGTGTGTTGGTAAATTACAAAGTCTACTGCTTGGATATTGATTTCCATGGCCTTGTGCAAGTAGAAATCTCGATCCTAAATTTTTCGACTTGCTGATGGGGATTCGAAACCTTGTCTTTCGGAATGTTTGTGTGCCTGGTCTTAATATATGAACGTATTGTTTTGCGTAATTCCAGAGCCGATGCATATTTCATACATAGGCCTACCATATATTTTTATGGGGTATCTTTTACAATAGTTGCCGACACAACAGTCCGCCTGGCGGTCATGATCGTTACAGAGTTCAATCTATATAGTTATCCTGTTCGAGTGTTTAGCTAGGACTAAAATTGTGGAGTTATGAAGTGAGTAATGTATGTTTAGTCCTCAGCCCGAAGGCTGGTTGGATCCTCAACAGCTCTGCCATTAGCTGTCACAAATTGCCCAGGCATCACTGAAGAGGCGTACTAGGGAAATGAGGAGTGAGTTAGTTTCCCGTTGCTTTCCTCACTGAGCCAGAAGTTGCTATTACATATCAGTCTGCCAAGCCGACTGAAATGCATGCACCAACCGGCCCTATGAGCAATATTTTCACACCGTCCATAGCAGGGACTGGCTGCAGAAGGAATGGCATTACTACCATCACTCATACCTCAGTCACTTTCATTTTGTCAAAGCCAAGGATAAAGCTGAGACAGATCAATGAAAGTAACAACATTGCTCTAGCCCATACCAGAAGACATAGTGCACTGCAAATACTAGGTCCCGCTAGCAAAGGCACAGAAGTGAGTAGTATTGTACGAAAATATTAAGTAGAAAATAATGTTAAAACTCTGGAACTGGTAGAAAAAAAAATCCCCATGTTGGCCGTCAGGGTAGGGGAGGTGGTGGTATACAATTTCTAATTTACAGATTGTGTGCCAAAAGCCTGGATTCAATTCCAAACCTCTACGCGGTGTCCTTTGGTGTTATTCGATATAAGTAGGCTGTATGCCGACACCAAATTTCACCCTCTTCCTATCCCATTAACATCACCTCAACAACCAGACGCGCAGGTTACCCACGGACGCCAAGTGGAAAGACCTGCACCAGGTGAGCCGAAGATGTCCTCGGACAGTCCCGGCATTAAAAGCCATCGGATAATTAATAAAATGTTAGAAACACACAACTATTTTTTTAGGAACGTCTGTTGATTAGGGAGTTTCGGCTGTTTGGCTGAATGCTTAGCGCAATGGTCTTCGGTTTAGAGGCCCTTGTGTTCTATTCCCGGCCGGGCTAGGGAAATAAACCATGTGTGATTAGTTCCTCTGGCTCAGGGGTAGAGTGTTTGTATTCGTATTAATGCATACATTAATTTTAATGCAACACATCACGCATTTCTTTTGCTTCCTTTTTTGGAATTTCGCCAATTAATTGGGGTCGGCACGTCGTATGTATTTAGGTCAGTTTTACAGCTACATGCCTTTCCTATCGCTAACTCTATTTGGAGGGTTTCTATGGTTCTCCCGGGATAAGGGAATTAATTAAATGCCATTGAAATCCGCTGCCTAGCTTGGAATCGAACCGGGGGCCTGAAAATTCCGCCAAGGAGCTGAACAAGCAGATTTATGTTACTGTGCATTTCCAGAGTTTTAACGTTATTCTCGACTTAACATTTTCATACAATATTACTCACTTCATAACTCTACTTTCTTTACAAGTTGCTTTACGTCGCACAGACACAGATAGGTTTTATGGCGACGATGGGATCGGAAAGGGCTATGAGTGCAAAGAAAGCGTCGGTGGCCTTACTTAAGGTACAGCCCCAGCATTTGCCTGGTGTGAAAATGGGAAACCACGGAATACCATCTTCAGGGCCGCCGACAGTGGAGTTCGAACCCACTATCCCCCGAATACTGGACACTGGCCGCACTTAAGCGACTGCAACTATCGAGCTCGGTCTCCACAATTTTAATCCTGGCTGAACGCATAATAATAATAATAATAATAATAATAATAATAATAATAATAATAATAATAATAACGAAATAATTTTGGTGGACCCCATTGAAAAAGCTACGAATTACAGTTCGAGAGCGAAAAGTTCTACCAATTGGATATTCTTTCACAGTTTCAAAACTTCGAAACGTATGACACTATGTTCGACAGAGCAGGCTATTTCCTTCCACTCATGTTTTAAAACCGAATGCGTGTACCTATACTAATCTTTACGTCATTTTTGGTTGGATAATTGTAATTAGCCCTAATTAGTATATGGCATGTGTTCTGTGCCCTCGCGTCTATTACGCTTCCTTCTGTATCATTTTGGTTACAACAACAAAAGAGAAAGATGTTCCAAACCATCCAACATATGTTACGAAGCCTCCTCGTTGATGTATTCATGTGGGTATGATATAATTGTAGAGAAGCATTAAAAACTTGTTATTACCTCCTCATTGTTTACCAAGTAATCATTTGAATCCCATTTTTCTTTTACACGGCTCAATCGCCTTTGTGTATTCTTGAGATAATGCATAATACCATTGTAAGGGACAGGCCCTCTGCGTGCAATGGCCGCCCAGCCCTGACCTACGTACCCTTCGGCCCACCTACCTACCTTTTCCCTTCCTTTTTTAATGATACTTCTCAGATTACTATGTTTGAACTACCTCACTCTGATGCCATGAAGTTCAATGGATAAACTACCGATTCAACACCTATACAAACGATACTGCAATTATATAAAACAGCATATGAAATGGCACGTCTAATCACAAGCTACAAATTTTTTGAACATGTGCCGTTAGTTGCTACACTATGACTCAACGAAAAATGAAAACTCATCAAACATAATATTTGTTGTTTAACAGCGTATTTCGTGGAATGAATGCCTGCCTCCGCAGCGTAACGGTTAATGTTATTAGGTGCCATTCTGGGGGGCCCGGGTTCGATTCCCGGTACAGCCAGAAATTTCAGAATGGCAGGAGGGCTGGTATGTGGTTGAAATGGTAAATGCAGCTCACCTCCAATGGGGATGTGCCTGAAAAGAGCTGCATCACTTCGGTACGAGGACACGAGTTTGCATTTTTGTCTGGCTCCTCAGCGCAGTGCTCTTCGATTCAGAGGGCCCCGGGCTAGATTCCCGGCCGGGGCGGAGATTTTAACCTTAAATTGTTAATTTCTCTTGGCTCGGAGACTGGGTGTTTATGCTGTCCCCAACATCCCTGCAATTCACACACCACACATAACACTATCCTCCACCATAATAACACGCAGCTACCTACACATGGCAGAGGCCACCCACCTAAATCGTAGGGTGTGCCTTAAAAGGCTAGAAATAGCCAGACGAAATTATTATAATTATTACTGAGTAAATCAGTAATAACTTAATCTCTCTTTCCGACGCATGGTTGAATGTAACCTTCTGAATCCCAAGATGGAGGGTATGTCGAGTTGAAAACTCTCTTTTAAATAATCATCAAGGTGGCATGCGATGGGCACTTCAAATACAGTACGAACATGACTTGTAAGATTGGTCATTGGAATTTCACAATTATTGCTTTCTTTAGAAACAAATATATCAACACCAACCTTCTTCCTTTTGTTGTAATAATTCTTTTGTGCCAGTTCGTAGTTACATAGTTCACGCCTTCTCAGTCGAGCCTACTTATCTGTACGTTTGAGCTTTCAGATATCTTCCTAAACCTAAATTCCTAAACCCTGCTTTTGCTTTCTCAATCTGTAGTATCTGAGCATATTATTATTATTATTATTATTATTATTATTATTATTATTATTATTATTATTATTATTATTATTATTATTATTATTATTATTATTATTATTATTATGGAACTTTCCGAGATGAGAGATGGACAACTGCTGCAATGTAATCGCTCTTTTTTCTTTCGCTGTTTGCTTTACGTCGTACCGACTCAGATAGGACTTATGGCGACGATGGGACAGGAAAAGGCTACGAGTGGGAAGGAAGCGGCCGTGGCCTTAAATAAAGTACAGCCCCAACATTTGCCTGGTATGAAAATGGGAAACCACGGAAAACCATCTTCAGGGCTGCCGACAGTGGGGTTCGAATCCACTATCTCCCGAATACAAGCTCACAACACAGGGAGATAGTGGGATCGAACCCCACTGTCGGCAGCGATGTAGTCGGATGAACGAAGTGCACGACACAGCGATCTAATGGAAACCTACAAGACCAAACCAAAATGGAATAAACGCCAGAATGTAATATGAAACTTATTGTGGTTCCTAGTTGGCTGGCTAGTGAATACTAACTAACTAACTAACTAACTAACTAACTAACTAACTAACTAAC
Source organism: Anabrus simplex (assembly GCF_040414725.1). Classification (NCBI taxonomy): domain Eukaryota; kingdom Metazoa; phylum Arthropoda; class Insecta; order Orthoptera; family Tettigoniidae; genus Anabrus; species Anabrus simplex. Next base: position 1,528,613,337 of record NC_090265.1, read on the forward strand.
TAACTAACTAACTAACTAACTAACTAACTAACTAACTAACTAACTAACTAACTAACTAACTAACTAACTAACTGCGTAATAGTAATAATAACAAGTCTGACTGAAAGGGACAACATTCTGTCATCTCGGCATCTCCGAAACCCGTAAAAGTAATCTTGTTAGTGGTACTGAAACCTAATGGCATTACAATAATAATAATAATAATAATAATAATAATAATAATAATAATAATGATAATAATAAAAATATAATAATAATAACAATAATGACGTAACTTAATTGTATTGATTATGGATTTTCCTTGAGTATTCCACTCTCACCAGGAAAATGCCGGGACTTCAAGTCGCGGCGCACCCCGAATTAACCTGAAAGACCTACTCTTTTTGGTGTCTGTGTTAACCTAACGATCTCGTGTCTTTCCTGAAGTAGAAATCTATTTCCTGACGGGGAAACGTACCCAGGTCCATACGGTGAACCCGTCAGATCTTTACCATCTCAGCTAGACAATCTCGCATTCTATATAACTTCTCGTCTAAAATACAAATAAAATGTTGTTGAAGGACTGCTATTTACGTAGGCCTATTCTTAAATGTATGTATCACGACGAGGTTTATTTTCAGAATCTAGAAAATATAAACTGCCGAGTAGGCTACACGTAATAACGTATTCGAATGCTTTTTTTTTAAATATATTACAGAGGTTTTGTCATGCTGCAGTGGTGTGGGACGTGGATTGACTTCATCAAATTAATATGGGTAGGGGGTAGGGGGGTTGTGGACGCATATTACATTTTAATTGTAGTTCCAATATCTCTTTTAATTAGTTCCCAACATGATAGCACAGATTATGTTAAACAAATTGCGTTATCAAAGATAATTCGAAAATGGTGCAATTGTCTCCTTTGAAAAGTGCATTTAAATCCTAATTTTTCAATATTCACGATGGAAAAACCAATTAGAGACGGTTATACCACCATCCTTGTTCCAACACATCAGTAGGGTATTACACCTGCCCAGTATGTTTGTGTAGAATCCCTTTGTACAGTATTAGAAATAATAAGCGACCGTGGCCTTAAGTTAGGTACCATTCCGGCATTTGCCTGGAGGAGAAGTGGGAAACCACGGAAAACCACTTCCAGGATGACTGAGGTGGGAATCGAGCCCACCTCTACAAAGTTGACCTCCTGAGGCTGAGTGGACGCCGTTCCAGCCCTCGTACCACTTTTCGAATTTCGTGACAGAACCGGGAATCGAACCCGGGCCTCCAGGGGTGGCAGCTAATCATACTAACCACTACACCACAGAGGCGGACTGGGTCACTTTCAATTCGAAATTAATCAGTAAACGTTAACAGGACTCGAATAATGTATACCTCGCAAGGAAGGATTAGGAAAAACCCAGGACGTAAGGTAGACACGGCACGCATTTATTACACTCTCAGCAAAAATGTCCTGAAGGTCATTCATATTCATTCTGCAGTCCGAACTACCTTAAACATCGAGCAGCAAGTCTCTCTACTCGCAAAACACAATTCTTCTTCTTACTATTTTCGTATTTTCGTTTGTATCCCAGTTATCTGAAATTAGGCGTAGTATGGATTTAGCCCTATTTATGGCCTCGTACCCATCCTTATGCCAAGCCTATGTGGAGGAAATGTACTCATTTTTGCGTATTTTCTGGTACGAGTAGTTGAAGATGTATTTTCATACGATCAGAAACACCAAGCCTCAGAACCAAAGACTACTACGCTGAGCAGCAGACGATTCAGCCAAGGAACCAGACACTCGCCAAACACATTAAGAATATTGGATTCGACCAATGAGTAATACCTTAAAAACAACGAACTAAGTGAGACCACAAATCTAATTGTAGATGGAGGATGTGAGTGTTCTTTATAAATTAACTCACAGATGTTTGAGGACTGAACAAAAAGTGTAAAAGTCTACAAGAGGGTTTCTAAACCTTTTTTTGTGTCGTGGGCATCTTTGAATATCTGAATATGTGAAACCTATGGACCCCTCCCAATAAATATAATATTAAGCACAGTTTTTCAGACTATGAATATACTAAAATTTATTAAAAACTCATTGCCTCATACAGTGTATGACATACGGTAATAATAATAATAATAATAATAATAATAATAATAATAATAATAATAATAATAATAATAATGTGGCCCCCAGATACGGTGTGCAGGCAGTTTGATTTGATGTAATTTAGTAAACGATCTTAACCAAAAATTATGTTTCTCTGCCGTCATCAGCAAATATTTTAGGTCATTACATTAAAAAAAATAAAATGCAATTATCAAGTTCAAATGGAAAAGAAGAAAAAACAACACATATTCATTTCGGATTTAAATATTTAAGTGAATATTCCCTTGTTTTGTAGTTGTTGTTGTTAGGCATGAATAAGAAGATGTAACTGTGAAAAACCCTTTGATACATACCTTCGTTGACATCCAGTCGACTTCAACCTGATGTTTTGAAAAGAAAAAAAAAGGTAGGTCCTGAAAACCCTGCTTTAGAAAGGCATTTAGTGGCAACTGCGGTGCTTTATATTATTATTGTGTATTCCTAATCATAAAAAATCCTCAGATATCCTACTACTCTTCACGTTAGAACTGTAGTGAAAATAAAATAATGTTAAATTTTTAGTTGACTTTCATGGACCCTAGATTTGACAGACCCTCGGTTAAGAACCCTTGGTCTATATGTTCTACTGAAGTTATCCGATGCCCTAACTCAGTTATCCATAAAAGTTTGCTGATTAATCACTCACCGAGTAACACAATTCAAATATAGCTGCATGAGGTACGATCAAATAATCTAGTGACGGCTTATTCCGATTCTCTTGAACGAAACTGGTGATCAGAATTTCCCCTGAGCTGTATATGTCTCCTCGTCCTCTTGATATTATTTCATGGGGAATTAAACAGAGATCCTTGGCTGAGGAAAGTAGGGCTGTTGATAAGTGCTACGAGAAGTTGCCTTTGGTGCCAGTTAAGCAATGAAGTCACATCACATCCAAAGAGAAAGAGAATGGGGAAGCGAAGCCTATAGAAGGGCAAAGGGGTGGGGGGAGCTAATCCGCTTACGGCTGTACCGTCTCTTGTCTCAGCTATACTTAACTCTGCTCCTACCCAGAGGCCCTGCCAATTACGTGCTGGGACTGGACAGCGCAGCAAGCGGCCTGGCAAAGGGTATAATTTTATCATGGCTTCCCTTAGTTCGGCATCTGTACAGGCTGATGATTCTTCTTCTCCTTTACGTCCATTGTTGCCACGTGCAATGTCTTGGTATTATATGCAGATTTTCTCACCTTTTTTTTTTTTTTCCTCTAAACACTCAACAAAGAGAAAACGAGATTGGTATCTTCGCTTACGGCGAAGTGTGAATAGGAGATGTGGGTTCGATAGCTCCTGTATAACTAGGGGCTCCATCATTAACACCTCTCATGATCTATAGCTCGATATCAGACATCAAACATGTGCAATTGTTGAGGGCAAAGGAATGAAACTTGAGGTAACCCTTACTTTGAATGAGTAATAGACTTGAGGCAGTATGAAACCCTCAGGAGTGTTAAGATATTTAAAAAACAAAAAACAAAAACAACACTTTTTCGTAACGCGAGCCTTGCGTAATAACACATAAACAGAGCAATTGCTGATGCAGACAAATTGTTACTTGTAAGGTTATGTCCTTTCGCAGAAATCACAGTGCGAGTTTTCTTGGTTAGAATTTCTACCGTCATTTTCAGAATCATTTACCACCTTTTAGAGTTGGATTATTAAGTAATGATGAATTCCAAGAGAAAAGAATGCCTTTTTAAAATTACACCTTAGAAAAGCAATAGGGCCTAATAATCTGAAAGTATATTCTAGAACCTTATATTCAAGGACCCCACAGAGGGCTACAGGAATGCTCCCAACATGATAACAGTTGACTAATTTCATAAATAAATACAGTATGAAAGCTGATTATGCACTGAGCAATTTTACAATATTTTACTAGTGAAAATAGGTGCATGGGTTGTTCAGTCCGAACCCACCGAACTGAAAAATAAAAATCGAGTCTCTTTCGAAGTATGCAATGAACGCGTTGTTGGTTGAACATCTATCTGTGTTATCGTTTTGAAAAGATACAGATTGCTCTGGGACAGTGCTGGTATGTTATTCGCTGGATCTTAATATCTCTTCAAACAAAACCTGGTATACCAGTCATTGTCGTTATTATGCAATGTGTAAAAGAACAAAATCACAAAATAATTTCTTGCGCACCGAAACTATTTCACTAATCCCAGGGAAAAACAAGGTAAGTCAAACAATTACTGTATATTTCTCAGGTGAAGTATTTTTGTTTTTAAATAATACGAAATCACCAATTCACCAAATGTTGAATAATAGTTTTGGTTTGATTTTGTTTAATTCAAAATATTAATGTCCGCCTCTGCCACCCCCGGAGGTCCGGGTTCGATTCCCGGCTCTGCCACGAAATTTGAAAAAAGTGGTACAAGGGCTGGAACGGGGTCCACTCAGCCTCGGGTGGTCAACTGAGTAGAGGTGGGTTCGATTCCCACCTCAGCCATCCTGGAAGTGGTTTTCCGTGGTTTCCCCACTTCTCCTCCAGGCAAATGCCGGGATGGTACCTAACTTAAGGCCACGGCCGCTTCCTTCCTTCTTCCTTGCCTGTCCCATCGAATCTTCCCATCTCTCCACAAGGCCCCTGTTCAGGATAGCAGGTGAGGCCACCTGGGCGAGGTACTGGTCATTCTCCCCAGTTATATCCCCCGACTCAAAGTCTGAAGCTCCAGGACACTGCCCTTGAGGCGGTAGAGGTGGGATCCCTCGCTGAGTCCGAGGGAAAAACCGACCCTGGAGGGTAAGCAGATTAAGTAGAAGAAGAAGAAAATATGAATGAAGTATCTGCTTTAGATCGTGGATGAAAGTAATTTGGACCAGTGAAAACCAAAGTGGTGTAAGTTACATTTGTGTGTGGTTAGCTAGTAAGATGTAACTGTTCTCTTTAGGAAAGGCAGCTGTGTTAATTCACTACCAATAATTCATTTACAAGATAATAATGTCCACGTCTACAATAACAACCTAAAATACACTACACACAGGGCAAACTGACTTATCTCGTTGAAGCCAGTTTTATTAACAATATTTAGAATATTCTGAATATTAACAAGATAACTCTGCGTACCTGGTTCTTACCGGTGAGTGTTTTGTTTTCTTGAATATGTGGAAGTAAAATTTGGCTGTTTATTCAGAATTATGACGAAATGACTTATCTTGTTAGTGTCAAACAATAAACAGCATTGATCTTAGTAGGTTACTGAACAAATAACACTTTAGGAATTCGCATGCATTTGTTTTTGTTTTGTTTTGCTGGTGTGAAAAGGTGAAACCACGGAAAATCATCTTCAGGGCTGCCGACAGTGGGATTCGTACCCACTATCTTCCTGATGCGAGCTCACAGCTGTGCACCCCTAACCGCACGGCTAACTTGCCCGGTCATTTGATTTGATTCAAAAGCGCGGGAACTATGGGTAGAGCCCTGCGAGGATATACAAAATATTTTCCACACCCGCTCCGCGTCTGCACTTCATTCGCATCCGCGAATGGTTATCCGCGGATATTGCAACTATTTTGCACACAAGATATCGAGACGGATAGATCAATTAACATACTGTAATACAATAGACATGATACCCGGCAGCAGCACCCCTACGGTGACATGTTTGTGAGAGATTTCCTCTACCGACATATTGAGTGGTTCTCTTTCGGAACATTTGTTCGTTCTTTCCAATAATTGTGGGAAGGAGCCAGTTAGGATTACGTCAGATTTACGGTTTTATTGACTCCAAGTTCTTTGTATATCATCATTCTCCCGTACCATTGACAAGGGTCGCCTCAGCGCAGGCAAGAATAAGTGTACGAAATTTATGAAAGGTTAACTTGTCCATATTTCTAGAGTATACGTAAGTGAAAATCAATGAACGTCATTATTTAGAAATTATCCGCACCGCCATACAGTTTGTGATGCCAACGGCCCCGCGGTGTAGCGGGCAACGCTTCCGTCTGTCACCCGGTGGCCCCGGGTTCGATTCCCGGCCGAGTCAGGAGCTTTTAATTGTAAATGATTAATATGCCTGGCCTGGGGATTGGGTGTTTGTGTCGTCTTTAACGTTCCTTTCCTCATGTTCAACACCTTACACTCCCGCCATTTACAAAATACACGCAGGTTCTTCACATATGGAGCAAGTAGGGGCAAAATATATTTCTAGGCCGACGCCCCGAACAAATAGCGTTTTTTAAAAAACTTCGTGGATATCCGCATCAGTGCTGGGCTTTAACTATGCGGATGTGATCACTCTCATGGCCATGGACCTGCTAACCAGTATTTTAGAAACTTGAGTTTGCCAACGTACAATATTGCACCCATAAGACGAATAGGCCATCAAAAGTCCACAATATTAACTCAGGGACGACCTATAAATAAGAAAGTTCTCAATTCACCTGGAAGGACGAAGGTTCTCTTCCTTGTCAGAAAGTCAAAATATTTAGAAACGAGATTTTCACTACCGGAGAGGAGTATGGCTCTGAGCTTCAATCAGCCTACACCAGAAATGAATTTCAGGTTAATTCCTAGGCCAGCCAAAGTTGACCAGGCATAGAGATAACCACTTTATTTCACTTACTGTTAGTGCCTATTCTACGCATAGTGTGAGCCCTTACCTTCTACTCTTCCAAGGCCTTATTTGCCTGTATGAAGATTTCGGTTACAATACTAATTTAGGAACTCTATACAGTAGGCGTACAACATATTATTTCTCATACTTAGGGTTATTTAATAACTCTTCATTTAACACTGAACACACGAAATCATTCTGTACATTGCTTACATACAGCTCACTTTTTCCTGTGCTTTATTTGTGTTGTAACCAAAGATTGAAATTTACAAAACACAACTTTTATTGCTTCACTTTGATATTTACACAAATAATTGCAATTTATCTTGAAGCAAAAAGGAATATTGAATCTTGAGAAAAGTCTGTCTTTATACAATATGTACAGGTTTACAGTCTTTATATACACTCCTATCTTGAAAAGATAGTCTTTGTGAATTGACACGTTGATAGTCGAGAACTATCTGGCACACTAACATAAATGTCTTTGAGAGACCTTGTTTGGTGAAGTGCCTGAATTCCTAAAAAGCAAGTTCAATTGATTGAAGAAATTCCACCTAGCGAAACTAAGGGAGCTTGCATAACTTAGGGAATGAAAATGGCTTGTAAAAGAATTACGGAACATAGGCAGTGGAAACAGGTAAGGGAGCGGTGACCAGAGGTGAAACCTCGTACTGCCAGAAATTCAGTCCACCTGGTCGAAGCACATTTTCAAGAGGAGTAGCCTCCGTGCTCGACGTAGGGTGTATTCTGGAGCTGGACACCGGGGCGAGTGGGCAAGTGAGCAGGTAGGGAGCTCCTATTTATAGTACACTCGATGGTCAGGCACGCGCACTGAGGGCTGCGCGTCGAAGCTAGCAGAATGATACACAGGCGCGCTTGCAGCTGGCTGGCGAAGCGAGAAAGGGAGCGCCGGACATACAACAATTTGCATGTACAGTCACTCAAGAAAAGAATGAGCAAAAGGTACTGTAGGCCTATCCTCGCAGATTCAAGTTTCTTAGAAACAATTGAACCTATATACACTGACTGATAGAGCAAATGCAACACCAAGAAGGAGTGGTTCGAAAAGGATGAAAGTTGGGGAAAAAGCAGAGACGGCACGGACGAATAATTGATGTTTATTTCAAACCGATATGCAGGTTACACAATGCGCACGGCATCGACTCACTAGGATGTAGGACCACCGCGAGCGGCGATGCACGCAGAAACACGTCGAGGTACAGAGTCAATAAGAGTGCGGATGGTGTCCTGAGGGATGGTTCTCCATTCTCTGTCAACCATTTGCCACAGTTGGTCGTCCGTACGAGGCTGGGGCAGAGTTTGCAAACGGCGTCCAATGAGATCCCACACGTGTTCGATTGGTGAGAGAACCGGAGAGTACGCTGGCCACGGAAACATCTGTACACCTCGTAGAGCCTGTTGGGAGATGCGAGCAGTGTGTGGGCGGGCATTATCCTGCTGAAACAGAGCATTGGGCAGCCCCTGAAGGTACGGGAGTGCCACCGGCCGCAGCACATGCTGCACGTAGCGGTGGGCATTTAACGTGCCTTAAATACGCACTAGAGGTGACGTGGAATCATACGCAATAGCGCCCCAAACCATGATGCCGCGTTGTCTAGCGGTAGGGCGCTCCACAGTTACTGCCGGATTTGACCTTTCTCCACGTCGACGCCACACTCGTCTGCGGTGACTATCACTGACAGAACAGAAGCGTGACTCATCGGAGACCACGACGTTCCGCCATTCCCTCATCAAAGTCGCTGTAGCCCGGCACCATGCCAGGCGTGCACGTCTATGCTGTGGAGTCAATGGTAGTCTTCTGAGCGGACGCCGGGAGTGCAGGCCTCCTTCAACCAATCGACGGGAAATTGTTCTGGTCGATATTGGTACAGCCAGGGTGTCTTGCACATGCTGAAGAATGGCGGTTTACGTGGCGTGCGGGGCTGCCACCGCTTGGCGGCGGATGCGACGATCCTCGCGTGCTGACGTCACTCGGGCTGCGCCTGGACCCCTCGCACGTGCCACATGTCCCTGCGCCAACCATCTTCGCCACAGGCGCTGCACCGTGGACACATCCCTATGGGTATCGGCTGCGGTTTGACGAAGCGACCAACCTGCCCTTTTCAGCCCGATCACCATACCCCTCGTAAAGTCGTCTGTCTGCTGGAAATGCCTCCGTTGATGGCGGCCTGGCATTCTTAGCTATACACGTGTCCTGTGGCACACGACAACACGTTCTACAATGACTGTCGGCTGAGAAATCACGGTACGAAGTGGGCCATTCGCCAACGCCGTGCCCCATTTATCGTTCGCTACGTGCGCAGCACAGCGGCGCATTTCACATCATGAGCATACCTCAGTGACGTCAGTCTACCCTGCAATTGGCATAAAGTTCTGACCACTCCTTCTTGGTGTTGCATTTGCTCTGTCAGTCAGTGTATATATAATGTGGGTATCCACAGGGCTTTCAGTCTTAACGGCGTACTAACCGTCAGCGTCTTGAAAAGATGTGGCAATCCAACTGACGATCTTCCTACCTCACATGGGCAAAACGCTGGTAATTTCCCGATTGAGAAATGCTCACGAGCGTGAATATTTAAAGGGAATATTCCAGTTCCAATTTCTAAGTAAATAATATCTTCAGTTTAGTTTTGTATGACATGTAATAATGTTATCTGCCATTGACATTATGTGAAGTGCAGAGTATAGATGTTGATTATTAAGCCACTGAAATTCGTTATAAATGCAACTTAAATCACGGTTTTACTCTGATGATGACTCTATGGCATATAGGTTTGTAACATTTTATACCAGGGCCTCTCAAACGCCCAAAATCTCACGCGTGCAGAGCGAGGCGCAAGAGCTCCGTGCACTGTGCATCGGTGCCGCTCGGTATGGCTCGGATCAACACCGTCTCTGGGCTACTCGGCTATGCTCGGCTCTACTCGGCTATACTCGGCTCAACTCAGCCCGGATTTGGAGCGCTACGGCGCAAGTGGGGGAGAGGGAGACAGGCGGAGCGAGCGAGAGAGGCGTAAGGAAAGAGAGAGTTAGCGCTATTGTTCCAAATCGTGGAGTGGGGGGTCTGCACTCTGGTCAACCAAGCCAAGTCGTCTTTTGCACCGTGCACAGTGCATGCACCACGCGCATGCACCCTGAGAGGCCCTGTTTTATACTGTACTAATGTTTTCACAAGTTATTTGTTTCAATATTTTTTTTGAAAATCTCTCTGTAAGGCATGCAGTGTGATGCATTTCTCTATATTATATCAGAGACCGAACAACAACATGCGCAGTTTACACAGAACGTACTACGGACAGGAATTTTTCTGTTTTATGAAATTAGTCCCAATAACGGTAGTTATTTCTGGTTTCCACTCGCTACTAGCTGTTGATCACAAGCAACATTTGTCTGCTTCTATGTATCGGTTTTCCAGTACCACTAATTTGAATCCAGTCTCATCTTGTGTAACGAACGTGGAGTGCACGGTAATGCAAACTCATTGTTGCCAACTTAGTAAGGTATTGTTGTACTCACCTTGCTTTCACGACATTAAATGGACTCAAATTACAAGTTCCGAGAATAAAATAGCGGCTAAATGAGTCCATTTATTATGGTAACTACAGGCACAGTTGGACTGGACTGTATTTATTTTTTTAATCATGGTATTTGCTTTACGTCCCACTAATTACTTTTACGGTTTCCGAAATTTTCTATCAGAAAGGATGATTTCTAAACATTTGATCAATAATAATTCATTGTGTTGTATGTCCAGAGATAAAACCTGAAACACTTTTCATTCTCAGTTTCGATGTGATACATTCGTTGTAGGGGCTTATACAACAACCATAGATATTATTCCTTTGTAATTTAATATCTGGGATATGTATGACAACTTTTATTATTGTGTTGTCCGTATTTAAGCAGGTAATATTAATTACAGTATTATCTGAGTATAAATTAAGCAGCCGTTCTCTGAAATTTGGGCTGATAGTTGAATGTATTAAACAATAACAATAACATTTATTATTATTATTATTATTATTATTATTATTATTATTATTATTATTATTATTATTATTATTATTATTATTATTATTAAGGATAGTCAGCTATGTGGGAAACGACATGGAAAGAAATGTGATTGTAGCGGAAGATCTGAATTTGCCAGATGTCAATTGGGAAGGAAATGCGAACGACAGGAAGCATGACCAACAAATGGCAAATAAGTTAATATGGGAAGGACAGCTGATTCAGAAAGTGATGGAACCAACCAGAGGGAAAAATATCCTGGATGTGGTGCTGATAAAACCAGATGAGCTCTATAGGGAAACTGAAGTAATAGATGGTATTAGTGATCATGAAGCTGTTTTTGTGGTAGTTAAAAATAAATGTGACAGAAAGGAAGGTCTTAAAAGTAGGACTGTTAGGCAGTACCATATGGCTGATAAAGCAGGCATGAGGCAGTTTCTAAAAAGTAACTATGATCGGTGGAAAAAGGTAAATAAAAATGTAAACAGACTCTGGGATGGGTTTAAAGAAATTGTTGAGGAATGCGAAAACAGGTTTGTACCTTTAAGGGTGGTAAGGAATGGTAAAGACCCACCTTATTATAATAGAGAAATAAAGAGACTAAGAAGGAGGTGCAGACTGGAAAGAAATAGAGTTAGAAATGGCTGTGGAAGTAAGGAGAAATTGAAGGAACTTACTAGAAAATTAAATCTAGCAAAGAAGGCAGCTAAGGATAACATGATGGCAAGCATAATTGGCAGTCATACAAATTTTAGTGAAAAATGGAAGGGTATGTATAGGTATTTTAAGGCAGAAACAGGTTCCAAGAAGGACATTCCAGGAATAATTAATGAACAAGGGGAGTGTGTATGTGAGGATCTTCAAAAGGCGGAAGTGTTCAGTCAGCAGTATGTAAAGATTGTTGGTTACAAGGATAATGTTGAGATAGAGGAAGAGACTAAGGCCAAAGAAGTAATAAAATTTACATATGATAACAATGACATTTACAATAAGATACAAAAGTTGAAAACTAGAAAAGCGGCTGGAATTGATCAGATTTATGGGGATATACTAAAGACAATGGGTTGGGATATAGTACCATATCTGAAGTACTTATTTGCTTATTGTTTGGTCAGAGGAGCTATACCAGAGAATGCAGAGTTGCTATAGTAGCCCCTGTGTATAAAGGAGGGGGTGATAGACATAAAGCTGAAAATTACAGGCCAGTAAGTTTGACATGCATTGTATGTAAGCTTTGGGAAGGCATTCTTTCTGATTATATTAGACATGTTTGTGAAATTAATAACTGGTTCGATAGAAGGCAATTCGGTTTTAGGAAAGGTTATTCCACTGAAGCTCAACTTGTAGGATTCCAGCAAGATATAGCAGGTATCTTGGATTCTGGAGGTTAATTCCTGGGGGGCAAAGGCGGCCGGGCGTAGACATAACCACTCCACCCTATCACGTGCCGAGCTTAACAATGGTGGAAGCCTTTACCGTCCACTCCTCCAAGGACCTTCATGGCCTGTACGGAGGTGACTTTGCTTTGCTATGGTATCGGATACATAGGCACTGAGATCGGTCTGCCATTTTTGTTCTGTACCTTATATAAAATCTCTATTGTATCTACGAAACGTATTCAACACGATGAAATAGCTGACGGCCTCTGAAGTACAATGCGATAGTGAAATCTGAATGTTTAATTAGATTTAGTTAGAATAACCACTGTTGGCGACTAGTGCCCTCGACAGTTGTACTGGCAATAGTTCCATGTTTGTAGCTAAGATCATAGCCAGCAGTACTGTATAGCTGAACGCCTATTTGAAGAATAATACTGCGTAGGCCTACATATCAATTAAGATTGGTGATGATGCTTATTGTTTCGATGATGATAATAGTTGTTTAAAGGGGCCTGGCATTTAGGTAATCGGCCGATTATTGTTTTAAGAGGAAATACAACAGGGCGACCATCCTCTCTTAACATTATTCAGAAGTAAACATGGAGAAGATCTGACCTTTCAAACAACCAAGTTATCGGCAAAGACAAGGACCGCGAAGGACGGGCACATGAAAGATTCCCTAGGCGTCGAAAACTAATACCGTAGGGGTCGGAGAAGAACAAGTGTTGACCAAAGGAGGTCAGATAGATAGGAATGTTGAAAGTGAGGACCCCGACACAAATACGTAATTGGAAGCAATGACAGACTCAGCTCGAAGGCACGTGGTTACCAATATACGTTCCCAAGTTGAGAGCCCTTGGGATTACCCCTGTTAGTTGTTTTTTACGACAGGAAAGGGTTACCATTGAATGTATTCTACTGCATACACCCACAGAAGAAGAGTTTTTCAAAAGTAGACCTATTGCAATTAGGAAAAGTTATGACAACACGGAATATAATCTCCAAATGTATAAAATAGACAGCCTAATATTTCTTCGTAAGTATTTAGGTAACTTGATTAATATTTGAAACAAGTTGAAAAATAAAATTACTGTCCTGGGAGATCTTGTCATTTTCTTTTTTAGTGTCATGAAATTTTAGTATACTCTGAAATAATTGTCGATTCTCTAAATATGGATGAAGGGAAGATGTCGAACTGTTCAATCTTCTTATAGAACATACCTAAAAGCTACTGAAAGATACATTTAATCCAGGCAATAGCCTACTTCAATTTCCATACGGGAAAGTATAAACCATGAATGGTGAATCTGTATCTAGAAGTGAGTAATTTAAATCCTTACCGGGGAACTTTAGTTCAACAAGTATGTTTATCGACTCTTTTCCCACGTACTTGAGAATGATATTTTACAAAGTAGAGCAATAAAATAACCTAGCAGCAAGGTACGATGAGTTAGAATCTCGAGAGTGTTAATATAAGAAGACGAGTTTTAAGTAACCTGATCTGGGCCGTGTCTAAGTTTAGATTGGCGATCTCATGGTCCTGATTAACAAACACGTTATCCTATGGTTTTTATTTGTCCCTGTGAGAAAAACAAACTACAGGGATTCTGTTTTGAGTTTTCTGCTCGTGGGCAGGCTTTCCAGGTTACTCTGTTCAAGAAAAGTGTGTACTTTTACTTCTCGTGTTCTTTTCTAAAATTAGATTTCACCCCTTACTTGCCGGGCTGAGTAGCTCAGAGGGTAGAGCGTTGGACTTCTGAGCCCAGCTTGGCACGTTCGATCCTGGCTCAGGCCGGTGGTATTTTACGGTGCTAAAATACGTCTGCCTCGGGTCGGGAGATTTACGGGCACGTAAAAAAAATCTCACAGAACAAATTTCCGGCATCTCGGTGTCTCCGAAAACCATGAAATTGTAGTTACTGGAACGTAAAGCTAATAGCATTATATATATAACTCGCTGGGGCCATCAAGATCCACTGATCTTGGCCTTCTTTAGAGCCCAAATTTCCCTCATTCTTTGTGAGTGGGCCTGCTTACGCTCCTCTGTCCAAGGAGCACCGTGTCTTCTCTTCGGTTGCTCGTCTCGGTTTAGCCCGTTCGTCAATATTTTCTTGCGGAAGAGATCTCTGTTAAGGGCGTCTTCAGCTGAGATATGTATCATTTGAAGGTCTTCTTTGGTATTTCTAAACCAGGGAATTGTGGTTTTGGGGTTTGAATAAAAAAAGTGAAATATTTCTTTAGTTAACTTTCTTCCGTCCATTCTTTTCAGATGACAGTAAAATCGTGCCCGTCTTTTTCTGCTTGTTTCGGTAATTTTCTCTATTTTGCTGCAGACTTTCTTGTTGGATCTCTTTTGTACTTTGATCCCAAGATTCCTCTCACAATTGTGCGTTCTCTTTTCTCCAGTACTTTATTGGCATTTAGAGACAGGGTTTCGGCTGCATATAGAACTACTGGCTTCAGAACTGTTACATAGTGACGTATCTTGGTGTTTGGGAAAGGCATTTTTTGTTGTAGATTGTGCGAGATGTTTGGTAGGCTATTTCCAGTTTGCGTACTCGCACCTAAAGTGCTTCTTTGTCCAGTCCATTTTTCATGATGATCTCACCCAGGTATTTGAATTTGTCTACTCGGGTGATGTCCCCGTATTTTGTATGGAGTTTTGGTGGAGCCTCTTTGATGTTAGTCATTACTTCTGTTTTCTCAAACGATATCTGCAAACCAGTTTGTTCGGCCATATTCTTTAAAATTTCAACTTGAGCTCTAGCGGTTTCTATGTCGTTTGAGAGAACAGCAATATCATCGGCAAATGGTAAGCAGTCTGTTGCGATCCCCTTAGATTTGGTTCCTATTCTCAATGGATTGTAGTTGGTTACCTGTAATCTCACCCGCCAGGTTCTGATGATCTTTTCAAGAACACAGTTGAAGAGCATCGGGGATAGCCCATCACCTTGTCGGACTCCTGTTTTGATGTCAAAGGAATGCGAGAGACATCCGTGGAACTTCACCTTGGATTTTGTATCGGTCAGGGTGGCTCTAATTAATGCCAGCAGTTTCAAATCCACTCCAAATTCATTTAAGATGTTTAGCAGGACTTCCCGGTCAATGGAGTCGTACGCTTTCTTAAAGTCCAGAAAGACAGACACATACTGCTTGGACCTTAGTGTACAATATCTTATGATCGTTTTGAGATTTTGGATCTGTTCAGCTGTTGAGCGACCTTTTCTGAACCCTCCTTGGTATTCACCTAGTTGCTGTTCGATTTGTGGTTCCAAACGCTCCAGGATGGCAAGTGATAGAATTTTGTAAGTCACGGGTAGCAAATATATTCCTCTGTAGTTGTCGATGTTCTTCATGCTGCCTTTTTTGTGTAATGGATGGATCAAAGCTATTTTCCAATCTTCGGGTAGGGTCTCCTTGTTCCAAATTTCTTCTATTTGCTTTTGCAAGATATCAAGTGATTCCTCTGGGGCATATTTCCATAGTTCTGCTACTACTGAGTCTTCCCCCGGCGCTTTGTTATTTTTGAGACGGACAATGTGGCGCTTGATTTCATCTCTGTCGGGTGGTCTTGAATCTGGCTACCTGAGTAAGGGTTCCTTGGTTTCAATGGGGCTTTGCGGTTTAGAGCAATTAAGTAAATTCTTGAAGTAGTCTGCCAGAATGCTGCAATTTTCTTCATTTGACGTCGCCAGTGAGCCGTTCTTTCGCTCAAAGCATAGAGATGGTGGTTTATAGCCAGTGAGTTTGCGTTTGAAGGCTCTGTAGTACTCTCTGCTTTCATTCTTCCTAAAGTTTTGTTCTATCTTTTCAATGAGAGATTTTTCGTATTTACGTTTCTCAGTCCTGAACACCCTAGCTGTTTGGGCACGTTGGGTTTTGTAGGTTTCCCAATCATTTTCTGATTTAGTAGAGTAGTACTGTTTCCACGCATTGAGTCTTTCTTGGAGGACTGATTCGCAGGTACCATTCCACCAGGCATGCTTTTTGCTTATCTTGATTTCTGCAACGTGTTTGGCGGCCTCAACAAGGAGACTTTTGGCGTTGTTAAAGTCACAGTCATTTGGTCTAGCCTTCTCCTGGAACTCCTCGACCCTTTGCCGAAATTTATCATTGTCGAAGCGTGTGATCTGTTTGGTAGTCTTCCTTGTGTTTGCGGGAATTGGTTTGAATTTGCTAAGAGACATATAATGACCTGAGGCCACATTGATGCCTTTCTTTACCTTGACATTCATAATCTCAGGGCTGTTTCTCCTGGAGATTGCAACATGATCAATTTGGAACTCTCCGAGAGCTTGGACGGGAGAACGCCAAGTCATTTGCTTTCTGGGTAGATGGCGAAAGTGGGTCGACATGACCTGCAGGTTGTGATTTTCGCAAATGGACACCAGTCTTTTGCCGTTGGGATTGGTTCTTTTGTGAGCAGGGTAATTTCCTATAACTTTCTTGTACTTCTGTTCACGACCTAGTTGGGCATTGAAGTCACCCAAAAGAAGCTTGACATGGTGTTTGGGGATTTTGTTTAATTTTTCATCCAGTAGGTCGCAGAAATTATCAACTTCGTCTGGATCAGACTTGTTCTTATCGTTTGTTGGAGCATGTGCGTTAACTGGGGCGTACGTTTTGTTCGCGCATTTAATTGTGAGTACAGACAATCTGTCATTCACAGGTTCGAAATTTGCAACCGATTTAAGGATCTTGGTTCTAACAGCAAACGCGGTTCCAAGCATCACAGCTCTATTGAGGATTCCTCTTTGCGCTTTGCTCTTGAAAAATCGGTAGCCTTCGGATTCAAAAATCTCTTCATCTGGGTACCTTGTTTCCTGTAGGGCTGTTATGGATATCTCATTTTCGTGAAGAGCTTTGGTGAGGGTTTTCAGCTTGCATTATTATTATATTATTATATATTATATTATTATATTATTATTATAATAATCTCTTACAAATCGTTGAGTTGTGTACTCAATAGACATACATGATTAGTAGACTTATAAAAACAACTGAGTAGCTCAGAGTAATTTAGAGGCGAGTAAAACCACTCCCTTATTCTCGTGCTTTGAAGAAATTAATAAACCAGTATAAAAGTATTCGAGGACTGGTTTGTAATCATGGTAATTATTGATAAAATTTATCTGCATAGTTAGCTAACGTGCCAAGATGCAACTATATAGGTTCGTGAGCAGGGAGGAACAGAAATAAATGGTGGTCAGACATTTGTATAATGGCACGAACATTATTTCGCTTCTTAAATGATACTCTGGCAGCCATGTGCGAGATGGTTCTCTGTTGAACGTCGGTGATGATAACAAAGAAGAAACATTCCATTTTAAAAGAAAAACAATTAGTGGGATCTGATGACTCAATTAATTGTTTGCAACTAATCCATGCTAATGCCAGTGCAATCTCCAAGGTGAACTGTGGTACAGTACAAAACTGCTGTCGAAGATAAGGAAGAGTCTCTGTAGTAAGATGAATATTACTGTTGTTTGTTAAGTCATTAACTCAGAGGTTGGTTTCATAATAATAATAATAATAATAATAATAATAATAATAATAATAATAATAATAATAATAATAATAATATTAATAATATTATAAGGCTAATTCTTCTAAGTCGTAACGCTCATTTCCATTCTACCGGAACGATTTTAGCAATTTTATGTCATTCGAAAGCTGTTGCTGAGTGGATACAAAAAAATCTCAGGAAAACTCTATAACTGTTAAAGATATTGAGTTGGAACCTACTATTTATTCGATTCTCCGACCCAGAAAACTACAGACTTTTTGTGTCAAAACGCAAAATTCATTAAGTTTATTACATATATTTTCAAACGAATCTTTGACCAGTGATGGCTGATTTGAGGAAAGCTAATAAAAGCTTTCCTCTCTTGTCATTTGACAGAGGGACTATAAAATCATGAAGGCCATGGCAGATGATGTAATGTCAGATTTTTTTAGTGTAACATCATGTGATTGCAATGTAAAATTAGGAATTAGGAACATTATTCAGTCAATGCGGTTTGAGCTGTACTTAGAGGAGGATGTGATTCGAATTTTCAGTACATATATATTGTGATAACTACGAATTATTGGATTGTTCAGCTGTCCGTAGAGGAGGATGAGGTTTACGTGCGTTTCAGTCTGAAGAATTGTGATGACTGCAGTTCTTTATTACATTACAATCTTCTTCTTAATCCGTTTTCCCTCCAGGGTCGGTTTATCCCTCGAACTCAGCGAGGGATCCCACCTCTACCACCTCAAGGGCAGTGTCCTGGAGCTTCAGACTTTGGGTCGGGGGATACAACTGGGGAGAATGACCAGTACCTCGCCCAGGCGGAAGGATGGGGAATTTGGATGGGATAGGCAAGGAAGATGGAAGGAAGCGGCCGTGGCCTTAAGTTAGGTACCATCCCGGCATTTGCCTGGAGAAACGGGGAAACCACGAAAAACCACTTCCAGGATGGCTGAGGTGGGAATCGAATCCACCTCTACTCAGTGGACTGGACCACGTTCCAGCCCTCGTACCACTTTTCAAATTTCTGGCGTGGCAGGTAATCACGCTAACCACTACACCACAGAGGCGGACACATTACAATCAATTAAATAATTATTTCCATTGTATTAGACTGTGCTGTACCGAGCGATTGGCTGTGCGGTTTGGTTCACGTAGCTGTCAGCTTGCATTCGGGGATACTAGGTAGAAATTGTACTGACGGCAGTCCTGATATCGTTTTCCCGTTTACATTAGATTTATATTAAGGTCACGGTTGCTAATTTCCCTCCACGCCCCCCTCCCCTAACAGTTCCCTATCCCAGTGTTGACATAAGACCTAGCTACGTAAAGCAAATCGTAACTAGAAAAACACAAGAGGGGGAAAAAAACGGTGGCCTACTCCTTGGCTAGACTGGTCCTCGGTTCAGATGGCTCCGGGTTCGATTTCAGGCCGGGTCAAGAAATTTAACTGTATATAGTTAATTCCTGTATCTCTTAATCGTAAAACACCTCTCTTCATTTTATAAAAGAGGCTATTTTTTCGGGGCGTCGACCTAGAAAATTCTTTTGCCCCTACTTGCACCATATGTGAGGAACCTGCGTGTATTTTTAAATGGCGGAAGGGTAAAGTGTTGAATGTGAGGAAAGGAACGTTAAGGACGACACAAAAACCCAGTCCCCAGGCCAGGAATATTAATCATTTACAATTAAAATCCCTGACCCGGCCGGGAATCGAACCAGGGGCCACTACCAACCACCACAAACACATGCAATAGTGAATACATCCCTGCAGATAGGGTTAGCGTCAGGAAGGGCACACAGCCTAAAACCAAGTGCTGACGTCAATAAAATTGCAAAACGACCAGGAAATGGAAGTATAATAATAATAATAATAATAATAATAATAATAATAATAATAATAAGTATAAAGGGAAGAAGGAAACGATTATATTATACTGTGGTCCCGCGAAGAAAAAACACACAACAGTTGATGGAAATAACTTTTCCTTTGTATTTCCTATAGGCCTGTAATACTATACTCATTATGATAAACTTGATCTCGTATTTTCGAAGACATCGTATTCAATGGGAATGAATATTCATCTTTCAGTATGGGAGATCCCACGTACCGGTTGCTCATACAAAATTCCTTTCATTATTGTTATTGTTCTGATTATGTTTGAAGATGGGGAACATGCTGGTAACGTAGAGAATGCATCAACAGTAATCCCAATATCAGTTTCGGATTTTATTGAAGACTAGCTGCTGTACCCGTGCTTCGCTACGGGATTCTCAGAAAGACTGACTTAGTGGTTTTCCTGACTGAATTCAACATAGGTCATTACAAAAACGTCAGTAGGAATGTAGCGATTGAAAGCAATGCTATCATGTAAAATACTCGATCAAATGAAAAACCGCACACTTTCTCATTTTCAACGAACAGTACTACGGTGCCGATCTATGAGTCCAAAGTTCCAGAGCTGAAATAACCAGGTCGCAGACTGCCGTGAACACTCCCCTGTCATTATTCCGTTAAATATTCACACTACTCATTCCAGTCAGTGCCTGAGAGTAGGGATTGAATAGCTCGAATACTATGATGAACCAGTGTGATACGTACCAGATATATCAGAAAATGTATGAACCAGAGGAATGGCATGCTAAAGAAGAAAGTTATCTTACTCCCCAGCTACTTCCCGCCAATATACAGGCAGGCTGTTACAGTCGGTACGACCAGGCGAGTTGGCCGTGTGGTTAGGGGCGCGCAGCTGTGAGCTCGCATCCGGGATATAGTGGATTCGAACCCCACTGCCGGCAACCCTGAAGATGGTATTCCGTGGTTTCCCATTTTCACACCAGTCACACCAGGCTGTACCTTAAAGCCAAGGCCGCTTCCTTCACACCACTATTCATTTCCTATCCCATCGTCGCCATAAGACCTACCTGTGTCGGTGCGACGTCAAGCAAATTAAAAAAACCTCGGTACGCTGCAGTAATCCTATCTATCGGGGATGAGAGGAAACAGAAGACAAAAAGCACATCGCAACAAACAATGGTCAATGTAATGTTATTGTTGATAAAGTTTATGAGCTTTCTATATTGCAGGCCTGCACATTAGTTTTCTTTCGACTCTGTGATATTAGGGTGTCTTACAAAATTATTTATATCGTAGATTGTAGTTCCTTATTCTCAGACTTTGATAGGGATTTTCACTAAGTTCTGTTTACCCATTTTCTCGTGATTCGGCGCTGATATGGACGTAGTAACAAAAATCCAAATTCATGAATATCTCTGATTATATGCGGTAGGGTAACAATGTATAAGACATACGTGATGGGAAATTTAATAACTTCTTACATAACTACTACCAACTTACGACATAACTAAAGTTATGTTAGTTATGTAGTATTTATCGATACGACCACTAATAACATAAATAACTTATTAGAATTACATTTCAGGCCTCCCCCTAAACTACCATTTCACTCAACGTGAATAAAATAATTTGTAGCCTAGATTGCAGTGGTTCATCACCCGACATTACATACCGATTTTCATTAAATTCTCTTCAGCCGTTTTCTATTGATGCGTGTACAGACAGACAGACAGACAGACAGACAGACAGACAGACAGACAGACAGACAGACAGACAGACAGACAGACAGACAGACAGACAGACAGACAGACAGACAGACAGACAGACAGACAGACATTACGGAAAAATAAAAAATGCATTTCCTTGTTACTGTGGACATGACAGAAACAGAAATGCCATTCTTTTCAAATTCTGAGCAATGCACAGGCAAAACACTTACATTATACATAGATTACATTTCAGGCCTTCCCCTAAACTACCATTTCACTCAGTGTGAATAACATTATTGATAGCCTTGATTATAGCGACCTACTCCCCGGCTTTGCATACCAATATTCGTGAAGATACGACCACTAATAAAATAAATATTTGACAATTATATTTTAGGCCTTCCCCTAAACTACCATTTTTCTCAGCGTGTATAGCCTATATTGTAGCGACTTATTTCCCATTTTTGTCTAGCGATTTTCATTAAAACACGACCACTAATAACATAAATATTTGAGAATTAAATTTCAGGCCTTCCCCTAAACTACCATTTCACTCAGAGTGATCAAAACAATTTATAGCGTAGATTGTAGCGGTTCATCACCCAACTTTACATTCCGATTTTCATTAAATTCTCTTCAGCCGTTTTCTCGTGATGCGTGTACAGACAGACAGACAGACAGACAGACAGACAGACAGACAGACAGACAGACAGACAGACAGACAGACAGACAGACAGACAGACAGACAGACAGACAGACAGACAGACAGACAGACAGACAGACAGACAGACAGACAGACAGACAGACAGACAGACAGACAGACAGACAGACAGACAGACAGACATTACGGAAAAGTAAAAAAATGCATTTTCTTGTTACTGTGAACATGACCGATACAGAAATACCATTCTTTTCAAATTCTGAGCAATGTACAGACAAAACTCTTATTTTATATATATAGATGTAGTAAATTATTTAACAACGGACGATGGTTCTAATATAACATGAGATTTTCGGTCAGCCGAGGTCCAGTGCACTACGACGCCTCAGTCTTCAACAAAAATACTGTTATATATGAGAATAATGGTTGAAAATTTTGGCTATCCTGTAAAGAAGGGAAACACACTTTCGGGTTTACGTGAATATGTACAACTTAGAATAAAAAGATGTCAGAATAAAAAAGGCGTGCCAAACATTTTCCCGGAGAAAGACATTCCAATAGACAGTTTTTTACATGTTGTTCCAAAGGAGTAATTAAATTTGATCTCATCTACATTTCCCCACTAACTGAACAACTTACCATTTTACCATATCAACATGTGGACTCCCTAAGCTTTATGGATAATACACGGTAAATAATTAGTTCTCTGGCATTTCCTTCGATTGGAGCAAAAATTGCTCCTACACCAGGTTATGCGCCTTATTGTTTTAGAATAAATGAAAGATCAAAGCATTGCATCACGGCAATGACGAGAAGGGCAAATATGCGCTGCATTATATTCTTGATGTTGATGCGGTTGTAATCCAAGCAATACAAGAAAACTATCGGAACAGTGAAACACTGTTGCAGATCCTAAATACATTCATGACAAAAAACAACCTATTATTTTGCAAAAGCATGCTTTATGAAGATGAGCAGGAGTGTATTTAAGATGGCCACATGAATAATGCTTTTTCCTGAAATGTATCAGTTGCTATTATTCAAGATCGCAGAAATGATCAAGAGAGAAATAATGTACAACGATCTAATGAAGATACTATTATATTTCAAAATGCGGATGATGAGCCACCAATCCACCGTAACTTAATAATTCATTGCCGACACATATAAAACTAATAATAGCAAAAGTAGGGAGAAAGAGCATTCTTGACCCAAATTTAGGGCCTTTGATGTATCCATGAGGGGACCAAAGCTGGGGAACTAACAACCTAATGCAAATTAAAGTAAAATGTATAGGTCTACTTCATTTACGAAATCAGCCTGCAATGCCGAGATCGGGAGTAACTTATAATACCATATTTTTAATGCGTGACGAATTCAACCCGTCCTT
This sequence comes from Anabrus simplex, assembly GCF_040414725.1. Lineage (NCBI taxonomy): Eukaryota > Metazoa > Arthropoda > Insecta > Orthoptera > Tettigoniidae > Anabrus > Anabrus simplex. The sequence continues at coordinate 1,528,636,573 of NC_090265.1, forward strand.
AAATGCAGGAGGGCTGACGCACCAATAGATAGAGATGCCTTTGTAAAAACAGAAATCAACAGTCTTAACTACATCAGACAAAATTGATTTTTTCTTAGGATCGAGAGGTGGAAATGTGTAATAGACGAAAACCAGAAAGCTAGAGATAACAGGGGATTACTTACTGGAAAAGCTCTTATTTTACTATCATCAGTTCAAAGCAGCTCAGAAAATGTGATAAATAATCAAAATGCAATGGCGATAGTTACAAATTACGTCAATCCTCACCTTTTTGTTACTATCACACGTAACCCAAGTTGGGAAGAAATTACGAAAAACTTAAAAGGCCAGTCTACGGAGCATCGTCCAGATTTAATTGCAAGAGTCTTTGAACTAATGGACGATATAACCAAAAAACATATCTTTAGCGTTCCTATGTCCACTGTTTATATAACTGAACTTCAAAGAAGAACGCTTTCTCATGCGCACATTCTTTGAATTTTAGAAAACGGTAAAGCCAGAACACCCAAGAATATGGAAAAAAATTGCGTGCACAGAACTTCCAGACGTACAACAATTTTCAGCAATGTCTAGCTTTATACGCTATTGTCACTAAACACATGGTTTATGGTCTATTTAATGAAATACATTATATGAAAGAAGTTACATGTACCAAGCAGTTTCCCAAGCCTATCCAAAATGAAGCAGTGGCTAACAAAGGGGATACTCTTTATACTGCCGTGGGAGAAATGGTAAAATATCAGCGGTAGCAGGTAAAACGTTTTGAAGAAAGCTGAATTGTTCCTCATAATACGTACCTTCTGTTATGATACAACATTAAGGTTGAAATATTAGCAACTATGACGAGCGTGAAATGTCCTTTTAAGTATATTTATAAACGACACGCCTGCTCAAAAGTCCTCATAACGGAGATCAATAACATCAGATGGGATGAAATACATGTGTTGATTCCAGGTAAGTTATGTTAGCAAACCGGGAGCGATGTGGTGAATTCTTAGTCATGATACGCATCAGGGGTCTCATACTACTTTTAGATTACCGGGCAATCTTCCTCGAGAATATCACATTGTTTTCGATGTAAATAATTTATGCAAAGTCCAGGTGCATTTATGCCGAAAGAGACAAAATGCTTCCAGATTGGTTTAAACTAAACTTGACAAATAACTTTTAAAATCCACTTTATACAGCTATACACCGAGTTGGTGTGCATTCAGCCAGAAACATATAATATAGATTCCTCGACAACGTGGTGGGTCTAATGTTTTGGTAAGAATGTATTCGGCCATCCTTGGCTCTGAGCCTGAAGAATATTGTTTGAGGTCACTGATACTACTTGTACCTGCAACTACAGGCTTTCAAGACCTTAGAATGATTGGCGGCCTTAGGTGACACCTTTCAAGAAGATGCAATGCGAAATGGTTTACTAAACAATGATGAAATTTGGACGTGAACCGTAGATGAGGCAGTGCTTTGTAGCATACCACAACTAACAGATTTGTTTGCATGTGCCATTATTTCTGCATCACCATCTAACGCCAACGATTTGTTTGAAAAACATACATTTCATTAATGGGAGGAATTTGCAAATTGGTAAAATTGATTATACGAGTATTAATAATTCTTAACAATTCAAGAATGTTATATCAGAGGAATTAATAATAATGTTAACAACGGTTCATGAGAAAAATACAATCTTCCATTATCATCAAGTATTATACCACGAAATCCAAATTTTTATTTTGGTAGTGCTGCAGAACAAGAAGAAGCTGAATGAATAGCAAGTAAATTAAATGAAGAACAAAAGGCAGCTTAAGAAAGTAGCACTAATGAAGACCACAATGAGAGAGCCTTTTTCTTGATGGTGTGTGTGTGTGGTTTTGCGGAGGGGGGCGACATTGAGAAAGCATACCGATATAAAACTCTATTCGTAGAGGATGCAATGTTGCTTTATCTGTTGCACTCGTAGAAATCAAAGAAGAACGCTTTCTCATGAAGGCGGAAAAACATTCTTTAATAACATCAATTTGGTGCCACCATTGAATGAAACATCAACCTTAAACATAAAAATCAGTTCTGATGCAGAAGTAATTAACTCTGCCAAGGCCATAGTTTGAGATGAAGCTACAGTGGCACCCAATTTTGACCTGACGGCAGTTTATCGAATATTAAAATAAATTATGAAATTCAGAAACCTTTTAGTGGTAATGTACTTCTTATGGCCAACGGCCGTAGCCGTGTTGAAACACCGGATCCCGTGAGATCTCCGAAGTTAAACAACATTGGGCGTGGTCAGGAGTTGGATGGGTTGCCACGCGCTGTTGGTGGGGGGTAAGGGAATGGAGGAGCGGAAAGGAACTGGCCACGCTACCGCACGTAAAGTCCGGCTCAGGAACACCTCTGCGGAGGTTCGGACCTGCCTTCGGGCAGAACAACCCTTACCTTTCTTCTTATGGTAGGTAATTTAGTCCAACTCTTCCCGTTGTCAAACGTGGTGACAGGAAAAAAAAAAAAGACAAAATGATCGAAAGAGGCGTAAAAAGAATTATGGGAGAAATGTACGATATTAAAATAAATTATGAAATTCAGAAACTTTTTTTTTTACAACTTGCCTTACGTCGCACCGACACAGATAGGTCTTATGGCGATGATGGGGTAGGAAAGGCCTAGGAGTGAGAAGGAATCGGCAGTGGCCTCAATTAAGGTACAGCCCTAGCATTCGCCTGGTGTGAAACCATGGAAAACCATCTTCAGGGCTGCTCGAGCCCACTATCTCCCGGATGCAAGCTCACAGCTGCGCGCCCCTAACCGATATTTAGACTTAAATTAATATTCACTTTGTTCAATGAATAGCTTTTACGGTGAACATGAAATCAAGGATTATCTACCAGAGAACTTGATAGATAAATAAATACCTTATCGTATTTTATTTGATAGTGATATAGGTAAAGATTGCTTTGGGGTAAACTTTCTGATCACCACATTTTTGCCCGAAAATCTATTCTCATTTTTTTTTCAAAAGTAGTGATGTTGATAACTTGAGTGAGAATATTACAAATCTTTTAGAGAGAGTAGGAAGTACATACTTCAGTTGCAATATCATTGATTTCGATGGTTGAGATAATATTATTAGTATTATCTGTCCGACTCGTTGGCTGAATGGTCAGCGTACTGGCCTTCGGTTCAGAGGGTACCGGGTTCGATTTCCGTTCCGGTCGCGGATTTTAACCTTCATTGGTTAATTCCATTGGTTCGGGGGCTGGGTGTTTGTGCTATCCCCAACATCCCTGCAATTCACACACCACACATAACACTATTCTGCATCACAATAACACGCAGTTACCTACACATGGCAGATGCCGCCCACCCTCATCGGAGGGTTTGCCTTACAAGGGCTGCACTCAGCCAGAAATAGCCACACGAAATTAAAATTATAATAATAATTATTGTTATATGATACAGTTTTTAAATGAGTAAACTCCTCAGAAAATACCTGTTCACATACTGAAACTGATGGTTGGAACCACCATAATTCTTCGAGAAACCTCAATACTCAACGAGGTCTTTGCAATGGGAAAAGGTTAGTAGTTCAAGAACTACCGGTACAACCAAATTTGATTGTAGCGGAAGTACTGACCAGTTCATCAACTGTTCAAAATTGTTCTTATTTCGCGAATTCACCTTGCTCCTATCGATAATAACCTTCTTTTTACATGAAGAAGGCATGTTCTTGTAAAACTTTCATTTGCAAGGACCATCAACAAATCACAAAGTCAAACATCGCAAAAAAAGGGAAAAAAAAGTATTTATCCTTCTGACCCAGTGTACGGTCACGGTCAGTTTTTTATTGCTTTGCCGAGGTGCAACGTTTTGATGATGTAAAAGTTCAGATTGTTCACGGACGAGAACAAGGCATATTACCATCCCATTCTTATGAAGTTCTTAAGAAAACATTGCTTGTAAATGCATTTTTCAAAATAGGGAATCCTTGTGGATAAATGGTGCATGCTAAGACCAAAAAGCACTGAAGATACATAAATGACTGATTATTGAGCTAATCAATAATATTTTTTCGCCTGTACTTCCAAGTACATCTTTTACAACCTAGCGTAATTTTATAAATAAGAGATGATTACTCCATATTAAAGTGGAAAAGGGTCAAAAGCAGAGGGAATGTTCGATCTTTTTGAAGAAAACAGAGCATCAGGTATTTTTATAAGCTTATTAATTGGTTCCGTAAGCTCCTCCTTTTGTGTGGATGAGCTCGTCGTGAAATTCCAACTACTAAAATAGAGATGGCGTCACTTCTCCGCAATGGACTTGTCTCGCCACATAAGTATTTTTATGATTCGGCTACCACGTCCCTTGCTCTGATGAGGAAGTTCATATTTCTTCCAGAATCTCTGACTGAGGTTGATAACAGTGATGGATGCATTGAAGTGGGCGGTGCAAATCATTATAAATGGCTTTGCAGTCACGTCACCCTGTCCGTGGTCCGCCTCAGTCCTGCCTGACGATGTCGCTCCTATCATTACAGTCCGTCCCGGAACAGTGAAGGGCTAATTGAAAGCTATTACTGAAACATGTATCCACGTTCATGGAGACCAAAGGAATTACCATTGCCTTTTGAACTGTTCCAGGAATAAGTTGACGACACTCTTAAGTACGAGTTTATTTTGAGGTTCCTTTACAGCGCGGATTATTTCTACGCATCATCGTTTCTCGTAGGATGCGTGCAATATTGAATTTTAAGCTAAAAGTAACTCTGCCACAAGATATTCTTATTCCATGTTTGTCGTTGTTAACTAGTCGATAGATGACATTGATGCAGCGCTCCATGGCACCTTGCCCTGTGCCAATGCTTTCACTTCTACCTGACTACAATCAAACCACCCCATAACAGTATTTTCAGGCTGCAAGAAGACCGCAGTGTTATATAACTGTTATTGTTGTATTGAGGGAATAATTGCAAGTATAGCACTGTGAATAACAATCTTATTAAGACTAGAAATTTGATAGAATTTTACAGAAATATCGTAACATGCAAAGAAGCTAAAAAATAGATCATAAATACTTCCATACTGTAGCGTTTATCTGGTTTATCTGCATAATACAAATTGTAATGCATTACGAAGTACTACTGAAATAAATTGTTAACTCCTCTTTTCAGAAATAAATGAGTGTTTTGTTTGTTCTTAATATTCTCTGTAATCAATGCTGATCTTAACAATTCAAAAGAAATTTATCGTTCCTTATTAACTTATTAAAGAGAACTTGCTGCTCACTGAATTTGTTCTATTTGTACCTGAATTCTAAATGTTGACAACGTAGATTTCGAAAATTAAGTGCGTGGTGCGAATAATTTTAAATGGTTTTATTATAGTCACGTCACCCTGTCCGTGGTGTTTTTTTTTTTGAAACGCTATCTGTTTCACTCCGTCATCCAAACTTCTGAACGCTGCTTATTTTATCCCCAGATTTATTGACACGTTGAACAGGAGCCACACATACCTAAAATCTACTTGCTGTAAAATAACTAGGAGGACATGTTAGTTTTAAAGGTTGTGAACCTCTTTCTTCCATCGAATCATAGAACTTTCCAACCTCGAGCCATCCATACCTTCTACCGTCGGAATAGGCCCGCTTATTGCTTTCCGAGAACCGCTTAAGGCCAAGGTCCAAATCGTTTCTGAAATAGTTTAATCGGTTTAGTGAATAACAAACGTATTAAGAAATTTGGTGGGATCTTAGAAAAATATCGTTTAATTCGGCTTCATCGGTATATCGATCTTCGTTACAGGAAGGTTCGACTGCACTACATCCTACATCTACTCTAATCTGTTTGTGAAATTTATGTCGTGGTCTGGCTCTACTGTTCTTAAGCCCTATACTTCCCCCACACACTGAGCAAGTCCTGGGTGTCTCAGGATGTATCCCAACGATATTATATTTCTAGTCAAATATCGCCTAATCCTTCATCTCTTACCAGTTCGATTCAGTATATATTTGTGATCCAATCCATCCATTTCTGCCGGGCTGAGTGGCTCAGACGGTTAAGGCGCTGGCCTTCTGACCCCAACTTGGCAGGTTCGATTCTGGCTCAGTCCGGTGGTATTTGAAGGTGCTCAAATACGTCAGCCTCGTGTCGGTAGATTTACTGACACGTAAAAGAACTCCTGCGGGACTAAATTCCGGCACCTCGGCGTCTCCGAAAACCGTAAAAGAGTAGTTAGTGGGACGTAAAACAAATAATATTATTATTACCATCCATTTCACTTTCAGCATTTTTTCTATAAATAACAATGGCGAGTGTTCTCCGGAGAGGTCTAGTTCGGGTCTTTCGAGTTGACACCCTACGGCGACATGAGCTTCTGTTAGGATGGAGCCCTACCTAAGATCAATTCTAATGTTGAAAACGGCACAAAAACCCAGTCCCCGAGCCACAGGAATTAACTAGTGAAATTTAAAATCTCCGATCCGGCCGGGAGTCGAATTCGGGGTCCTTAAGACAAAAGGCCGGTCAACATGCTAACCACTTATCCATAGAACCGGACAGCATTCTTCTGTAACACCCTATTACAGTAACACCTTTTATTCTCTTTCTTTCTATGCATCAGACCAGTCTACTCGCTGATGACCTAAACTACAACAACATGATGTTCAGCTTGACCTTAATGAATCCTTGTATTTATGTTTGATACAATTTAGATATACTTATTTTTTAAATTCAGATTTGTTGATAAATGAATTACAAATACTGACGGCAGCACAGGCATTATAGCTATCCTGTTTATCAGCCACCCGTCAGCTATACGGTAGAAAGTATACAGAGCTGATAACCATAATGTCTCAACTCCATAAAACTGCCGCCGACAACAACAACAACAACAACAACAACAACAACAACGACGACGACGGAAACAACAACAACAACAACAACAACAACGTAAAAATACGTATTTTAACCGTGCATATTATGATGTGGTTATATTTTGGGCCAGAGGAATGGGGAAATTACTTTCGAAGTGAAGATTCCACTCCAATAAAGGTAAGAAAGATTGAAGGCCTCCTCACTGTGTTGAAATTCAGTTTTGAATCTTTGAATGCAGGGGACGTGAACTATTTATACTAGCAAATCCACCCGTGCTTCTGTACGGTATTCTACATTGTACACGGATTTCTACGTAAATTGCTGTACACGCAGTGAGTAAGATTATTATTAAATTGCATGTTTCTTAGCGTTATGCGAGAGACACCATGGGGCGGTCCCCATACGTTGTTTCCGATGTAGGGTGTGCATTAAGGAATTTGGATGATAATGGCAGGTCAGGTTTCGTACTGCCATTCACAAGCAAGTTCGGGAGTTTCTATTATAACGGCAGGCTCACTTGCCTACTGCCATTCACAATCGAGTTGGGGAGGTTTCATTATAATGGCAGGCCTCTTTTCCTAATGCCAGTCACAATGGCAGCCACACTTGGCTGCCGCCAGTCAAATCGATATTGGAAGTTTTGATTACAATGACAGGCCTCTTTGTATACTATAAAATATATGTGTAAAAATTACAAACTTTACCTACAATCGAGTAATTCAACTCTATGTAACGTATAAAGGGATCGAGACAAGACAAAACGTCTTAAGGCCAAAGTTGTAGATCTCTCCAAATTGAGCGGCGATTGTGCTGTTTTGTGATAAGGCATACCTTTTAGCCCCGAAACGAAGGTCCGCACCGTCATTAAAATTGCCTCCATGTTTCGATATTTTTCGGGGCCCAAAGGTTACACATTTGAACATCTTGGAATATTTCCGTCGGTTACACGCTAAAAGTTATAATTTTGCAAATTTCAATTTTGCACCTCGTTTGGCATCTTTATTGGTGGGGGTGGGTAAATGAAATGTGTACAGACAGACAGACAGACAGACAGACAGACAGACAGACAGACAGACAGACAGACAGACAGACAGACAGACAGACAGACAGACAGACAGACAGACAGACAGACAGACAGACAGACAGACATGAAAGCTAAAAACCCCTGATATGATCTTGAGTTGACCTAAAACGGATAAATATATGAAAAAATGGCTAAATAAACGAAATTACAGACAGCGTACCCCCCTACAACTTTATTTATATAGATTAGCTCAGTATTTCATTCTAACGTAAAAAACTTGACCTTGTTCCATACCCTAAACTAGAGCTATTTGCGGTATATAGACAAAGAATACTCAAAATTTGCCTCGTAAAATATAACTGCTTGGCAGGAAGGGAATAGATGTCGATGATATTTAAATTCTGTATTTTTCGAATTAATCTTTCTTTTAGACTTTAAACATGCCTCAAAATAAAACTTTCAAGAAACCAGGAAAGAAACTTACTTCAGGACTTTTTGAAATGTGCCTAAGAATTACTTATTATATTCAGTTTTTGTTAAGAATTTGAAACGTCAATTGCAGAATGTTGAGTACTGCGGTGAGAATACTTCAAATATTTCATCACTGATGTCCATTATATGGTGAGAATAAATTATAATATTGTAATAATTTAATTAATTTCGTGTGGCTATTTCTAGCCGAGTGCAGCCCTTGTGAGGCAGACCCTCCGATGAGGGTGGGCGACATCTGCCATGTGTAGGTAACTGCGTGTTATTGTGGTGGAGGATAGTGTTATGTGTGGTGCGTGAGTGGCAGGGATGTTGGGGACAGCAGAAACACCCAGCCCCCGGGCCATTGGAATTAACCAATGAAGGTTAAAATCCCCGACCCGGCCGGGAATCGAACCCGGGACCCTCTAAACCGAAGGCCAGTACGCTGACCATTCAGCCAACGAGTCGGACATTGTAATAATAAAAAAGTAATAAATCGAATACTCTTCCCTCCGAAACACGATTCAACATAAACTGAGCAGGGTGTGTTCGTTTATTGCAATCATTACTAATACGTGTGGTTAGATATTCATAAAACAAAATGTTAAAGCAATTTCTACTAATACAATGTTAAAAAGTTACTTAAACATATCCATACAACTAGCTGCATGTATATTATATTTATGCGTTCACCTTCCTTAGAATTACTTTCCCCACATTCCCCTGATAGAATTTCACAATTGTTTACATTCTTTGTAGTTTGCTTCTCTGTTTAATACTTTAACAAGAGTGCAATATAGAAGTTCGTTTTCAGTTTTGCGTATTTCTCTGCTTTTATTTGTTTCATTACCGTCTTTCAGTATTATAGGTATGCTACTTCCATACGTACATAGCGCAAATTGCATTGATTTTCCTTACTTCCTTATATACTCCCATTAATCCACGTCCACATAGGTAGACCACATAACGATTACGTAAATGCCTTAGTGAAGGAAGCATGCATTAATGGACAGGTCATGAATATCACCGGCAACTTCATGGATAAAACAGCAACTATATACCAAAGAACCTTTAGTGAGTGGACAAAGAAGTGGGAAGAAACAAAAGAGCTATAAAGGCAAAAAAAATATTACTCAATGATCTAGCAGAACACCCCGCGACGTCCTCAGTTCGCAAATGGAATGCACAAGGATGATTCATCTCGGCAATCAGTGGAAGTTTCAGAAGTCACCTTATAACGTATCAATGTAGTGAACACACAATACTATCCATGTGATGGCCAATAAACTCAGGACATAATCATGTGTGTATGTTTAGTCCTCAGCCCGAAGGCTGGTTGGATCCTCAACAGCTCCGCCATCAGCTGTCATAGATGGCCTAGGCATCACTGAAGAGGCGTACTAGGGAAATGCGGAGCGATGTAGTTTCCCGTTGCTTTCATCACCGAGCCACAAGTTGCTATTACATATCAGTCTGCCAAGCCCACTGAAATGCATGCACCAACCGACCCTATGAGCAATATTTTCACACCATTCATAGCAGGGACTGGCTGCAGAAGGAATGGCATTACTAGCATCACTCATACCTCAGTCACTTTCATTTTGTCAAAGCCAAGGTTAAAGCTGAGACAGATCAATGAAAGTAACAAGATTGCTCTAGCCCATACCAGATGATATAGTGCACTGTAAGCACTAGGTCCTGCCAGCAAAGGCATGTTTTCTGAATGTGCTCTTTACTACAAACAGCAAAATGTTTTAATAACGTCTCTTGTTTACGTTGAACAACAGTTATCATGCAGGATAATTATACCATACCACTAGCGTCTATTATATTAAGAACTATTTGAACAGCAACTATATACCAAAGAGCATATACAAATTTGAATATTTTAATGAGGACCCTTTTGTAATATAGAGTGAATTTTTTAATATTATAGACCTAATATGTAAAATTTGTTATATGTTCAAACTTTTTCATTGAATTGTACTGACTTGTAAAATACAACAAATGCATTTTGTAATATCCAGATGGATGTTTGCTCTGACAAGAATCTAAAGCCAAAATAAGCTATAAAAGAAATACGCCCGTTAATTAACAAATGATTCACCTCATATCCATTTCAGTTAACACCTCGGTCCTTATATTGGCTTATTTTTACTTACTTTACAAAATTCTACTGGTGTACTCTTGCTGTTGGTTTTACGTCGCACCGACTCAGACAGGCCTTATGGCGGTGGTGGGGTAGGGCCAGGGCTGGGGAGATATTAAAATACATCCCCAGAATATGCATGGACTGGAAACTATGGAAAATCATCTTCAGGGCTGCCGACAGCGGAGATTAATAATAATAATGTTATTTGATTTACGTCCCACTAACTACTCTTTTACGGTTTCCGGAGACGCCGAGGTGCCGGAATTTAGTCCCGCGGGCGTTCTTTTACGTGCCAGTAAATCTACCGACACGAGACTGACGTATTTGAGCACCTTCAAATACCACCGGACTGAGCCAGGATCGAACCTACCAAGTTGGGGTCAGAAGGCCAGCGCCTTAACCGTCTGAGCCACTCAGCCCTGCACAGTGGAGATTGAACCTGTCTTCTCCCGAATTCAAGCTGACAGCTACACGGTCAGAATCGCGCAGCCAACTCGCTCGGTGTTCTGGTTGTTATACTGTACTCCATTGATTAGGTAGTTGCCTTTCTTCCTCTTCCAGTCTTTGGACTATCTTTTTGCAAGAGTTATTAATAATAATAATAATAATAATAATAATAATAATAATAATAATAATAATAATAATAATAATAATAATAATAATAATAATAATAATAATAATAATAATAATAATAATAATAATAATAATAAGACTCTTATGTCTTGTAGCGTTCAGTCTGCAAGCCTCTATGAATTTACTAACCGCCACCAAAATCTTCTATTTGTAACTAGCTCTGTGGCCTCGTTTAGTTCCATACAACTAATCACTAAATTATTATTATTATTATTATTATTATTATTATTATTATTATTATTATTATTATTATTATTATTATTAGCAGTAGCAGTATTACATAGTGGTTGAAAGATCGCCAATGGTAAAAAATAGTAGTCAAGTAGGCATAATTCATTAGATAACTGTAAATGAAATTTTCATGAATTCCAATTTTCAGCACCATCAGATCCCATACTTCTTCCTGGCCTTAATTACAATTTATTCGGGTCGACACTGATATTGTTTAGACTCAGTTTTACGGCTGAATGCCTATAAGGACGGATGAATTCGTTATTGCGTGTTTCTGTGGTGGTTAGTAGTGTAGTATCTTGTATTTATATCAATTCGAGTGTACTGAGATGAACACAAACACCCATTCCCCGAACCAGATAAATACGCAGTTAAAATCCCAGACCCGACCTGGAATCGAACTAGGGTTCCTCTGAACCGAAGACCAGTATGCTCACCATTTATCCCAGAAGTCGGACGCACTTTGTGATCCTATTATCCATTAATTTTTGAATATTTAACGACGTACTGTAGGTGATATCTTACCAAAGTTTATATCTTTAAATATCGTTTTAAACAGTTCATAATGTATTAAGCAGTGGACGGGCTGAATTACGTTCGAAATCACAAGCGGCTCTTAGAAGTATAAAATGCGTTAATAGCCATTAGTTTCTGACGCGGGTAGAACATGACCCCACTTAACCTCTGCCTCAACCCTCGATATATCTGAGTGGATATATGATAGCCTTGCTTTCACTGTAACCTTACCCTTCATTTTTCTACCCTCATAGATTTTCCTTTTTTAACTCTTTCCCCCACTTGTGGTAATATATCAGTCATGTCTTTACCATATGTTTGTTGCGATACTACCAGCATAGAGTTAATTCCCATTTTTTGTGAAAAACTGTTTTTCATGCCTAATGTGTCGTATTTTGACATTTTAGTGCGCTAGCCAAGTGATTAATTAGCCAATAGCTGTTTTATGAACCCCCTTTTTCAGGAAATGCGGTTTATGACTTACAGAGGATATACACATCCATATTGTAGGCTACTGTTCATTAAAAATCATTGTTTGATTAATTTTCTCAAGCCATAGATCTTCGTTATGTTACGATTCGAAATGTTAACTAGTGAGCTTGAAATGTGGACCACGGTTTACCGTGGTCCTCAGATTGTGGGTAATTTCCTCTGTTTCTTCCACACGTCATGCGGACGAATCCTGGAACGCAGATACAAATTCAGGGACGTGTTTTTCTCACCAACATGAAACTAATTAAACGTGTCGTAATAGGCGCTGGTCCGGAAATAAGGCAACTTCTTAGCACTTCCTTCCTGTAATTGGCTAGCCCACGTAATTTCTACACTTGCACTGTTGAAAACTAGAGTATGATCTTGAGCATGATGCCCGAAACATTGATACATTATGAAATTTGATAATAATAATAATAATAATAATAATAATAATAATAATAATAATAATAATAATAAAAACCTACAACCTGTTTTCCAGTCATTGACCGGGTCAGGGATGGAATGAATGAAGCAGATATAGGCTATTGGTACGATGGGGTCGCCACTCCCAAAGTGATTTATTAATGACTGATAGATGCTATGAAATGAGAATGGAGAGTGTTGCTGGAATGAAAGACGACAGGGAAAACCGGAGTACCCGAAGAGTACCAGCACAAGTCTCACATAGAGTGACCGGGATTTGAACCACGGTATCCAGCGGTGAGAGGCCGAAGCGCTGCCGTCTGAGCCACGGAGGCTCCGTCAATAATAATAATAATAATAATCATAATAATAATAATAATAATAATAATAATAATAATAATAATAATAATAATAATAATAATAATAATAATAATAATAATAACAGTTCTGGGCAATCCGTGGCTCACAGAGGATTAGAAAGCGCCTCGGTTGAATGATAATAATAATAATAATAATAATAATAATAATAATAATAATAATAATAATAACAGTTCTGGGCAATCCGTCGCTCACAGAGGATTAGAAAGCGCCTCGGTTGAATGGCTAGACACGGAATTACTTAGAGCAACTTTTAAGATAACAAATTTCAAAATTGTATTTCTTTCCTTTTTTCTAAAAAATTAATAGAGAATCTGAAAGAATAACAAGGCAATAGAACAGATTATTAATGAGCTGGTTACCTCTAGCAATATAAGGAACTTATTCGTCCTATAATCAGGTACCAGGTACCGGGAGAGTTGGCCGCGCTGTTAGGGGAGCGCAGCTGTGAGCTTGCATCCGGGAGATAGTGGATTCGAACCCTACTGTTGGCAACCCTGAAGATGGTTTTTCGTGGTTTACCATTTTCACACCAGGTACACAAACTAGTAATAATTAGTAGGCAGTTACTTTACATAGAAAAGAGCCTTGTTGTTCTTGACAGGTACAACATTTTATAAGAGCAGGATTTGCTCCCAGAAGTTACATTACTCAGGAGTTTGAGCTCCACAGTACCGTAGGTTAGCCTCGCGAAGGCACTATTCTATTACGGCGCATTACAATTCCACCTCACATTAATGTGTTCATGCACAGTTGCTCCAATGTGGGCTTATCCATTTCACAATAGTAACTGTTCCCAACTGGAACTAACAGAAGGAAAATTTTCCACTCAAAAAGAATATACAGGGGCATAGTAGCCCATACTACGTGGCCTTAATGGTAGAAGAGAAAGGTTGCACATGACCGGCCATAAACAAAAGGCAACGGCCGAAACACCCGCACTACTTCTAGAAATAGTTAAAACCCTAAGGACATGTACTACGACTGCCAGGTGAACAGCCAGATATGCAGGCTGCAGTTTTGCAAACCAGACGTAAAATATTTTCTTACGTACTACCATCGGATTTTAGCGACGGTATTGTAATGCGAAAGATGTAGTAACATTTTTATTGGGTTGGTAGTAAGGTTACTGAAAATATTGTGAAATTTAGCGAGATGGTATATGTGTTCCCTGGTGTTTTCGTTTGTTTATCTCTATTCCTTTCGAGATTGTATAACTAGAAACCAATATCAGACTCTTATTAAGCTATAATGTGGAAGTTCAGGTCAAAAACAGAATTAGGACTGAAATCTACACACACGAAGAAATGTTAAAATTAATTAACTATATAACGAAACTGAAACTGTTATAGAAAATAAAAAGACTGAAAATGTAACCTGGACGCAAAAGTTGAGATTCAGGTTATGTATCATTTTGTCTAGTACTATTTACGAGGATACGTGTTACGGCGAAAATACAGTTTATATTCCTAATTAATGCCACTAATTTTATTATTAATTCAATTTAGCGTTTGTTCATTGAAAAAGTAGTTATTTTCTTTCTTTTCAATACAATGTGAGAATAGTAACTGGCAAGCATTTATCTCACTTTAGTGTAAATACTTAGTAGCAAGTTGTTATGAAGTCAAAGAAATATAACCTCCTTAACATCCTCATTCGACGGACAAATCGCCATGAACAATGTCGTATACCTTTACTCCATATGTGCGTCACGGATAGATTTGAAATAGAACCCACGCTTTTGACACGCATTCTAATGTTTAGGAAATGTGTATAATACGCGAACATTTTCTTGAGCCCAAGTTCCCATTCAGCACTATGGAGCTCAGAGATCAAGAATAGGTTCGCGTACTATACTACCACCTCTAGTACCCTACCGTCTAACATTTAGCAAGTAAGAAAACGTCAGACAATTGGTACTCGAACCCACGAAACACTGCATAGCAGCAATCGATGTAACCGTAACGACCACAGCTACCCATGAAGCTTGCTGGTGAACTGCTTGTGTGCAACTCATATAGTCAGTAGCAAAATCATGCTAGCTTGGAAAATCTTTAAGGATTCTGTGATAGCTGGACAGGAAGCATGACATACTTTATAAATATGTACATAGATTACATTGTAACAACTTAATTTCGTACAGCATCATGCCTCTACAGCTTCGGCATAGCTAACCTCGAGAATATTCTCCCAGATTGCACATAAACGAAAGTACGCGTTTTGAACCAAACTTCCAGATAAATGTGCAAACTGCCGCATAAATTTAAACCGCACTTTTATATGGCTGTCGTAGTACAGGCCCTGAGTGGGCTTACGGCGCAAAGATACAGAGGCTAAACCTGTACTACACCGGGGTGACTAAATGAGAAACATTAATGGCAAACCAGATTTACCAAATTTAGAGTTAGAAACTTTAGTCACCCCATGCAAGGGTGTATGAGAACCAACAGAGTGTCATCAATCTTTGTTTCCTTACACTACATATTTCCCAGTAGGGAATAGAACAGAGTCCTCTGACTTGCCGAAAATTCTACATTTAAACCACCAGATTTAAAAATTTACATTAAATAAAAAGGTCAAAACCTTCCCCTAAAACTACCCTCAGAAGCTATTACATGTCTATGAAGATACTGCCGTTACCTTGTGTCGCTGAGCCTTCCTCATGCAGGCCTCGCCCCTGCCTCCTGCATCACGTTAAATCACCCTCCTCACACTGGATCAATTCAGAAAATACGGCCCAAAAGTGCCATGCTTTTATAGTAACCTAAGGGTAAGATTCCTGAACTCTTTACAGATAGGCTGGATTAGGTGTAGAAGTTTAATTAATAAGTCTGTTCGAATTTTAAATCCTTACATGATCTGAGTTCAGACCGTGTTACAGTCACCTGATTTTCAATTACAGATACCCTTCACAATGAATTTAAAACTTTAATTGGCGCGGTTTTAATTGGCTATAGAAAATATTTTCAAGGTTTTGATAGGTTGATTACAATCGAGGAGGGACCAGCTTATGTACTTCGGTACATAAACAAAACAATCCATAGAAACAAAGGTTTACCAACTGCAAAAATACATATTACTTTATGAAATAATTATAGTTTAGCCCGCGAGAGAGAGCAAATAAATCGATGATAAGGACATCTATCTTGTGGTTTAGAAGTTCAAGTTTGTTTACAAAGATGGCCTTAGAGAAGGCGCGCAGTTTAACTAGCCGGAGAAGGTGTACCCCTGGTACAATAATAATAATAATAATAATAATAATAATAATAATAATAATAATAATAATAATGGCCTCCGAAGTAGCCTGGTGCAGGTCTTTTTCTAGTAGACGGCCTATTAGGCGACCTGCATGTCTGTGAAGATGAGGGCCCTACCTACGATGATTTCTAATGTTGAACACGCTACACACACCCAGCCCCCGAACCATTGGAATTAACCAATTAAGGTTAAAATCCCCGACCCGGCCGGGAATCGAACCCGAGACCCTCTGAACCGAAAGCCAGTACGCTGACCATTCAGCCAACGAGTCGGAAATAATAATAATAATAATAATAATAATAATAATAATAATAATAATAATAATAATAATAATAATAATAATAATACCTGTGACTTAACAGCCCATTATGGCTTTTGCCTCTAGATTTTTTAATCCACGTGGTCAGCGTAACCTATTCATCAGGTTTATTCCTTGAATTTATTGAGCAGGTCGGCCACCTCTCTATCAGGTAGCTTTCCAGTTGATCTCACGACACTGAATAAACCCCGTTCCACTCTCAATCCAACATTAAAATATCGGGAATGGCTGGAAATCGAACCCAGATCCCATTAAGAGACAGGCACGCTACACCTAACTCAAGCAGTATTGTTATAATAATAATAATAATAATAATAATAATAATAATAATAATAATAATAATAATAATAATAATAATAATAATAATAATAGGGTGTGGACTCCGAAGAGGCCTGGTGTAGGTGTATTCTTGCTGATATTTGTTTTTAACTCCATTCTTAGTGAGAAGCACATTTACGATAAATCGCTGTCAGCACCATGATTCGAACCTGGGGTCTCTGAAACGCACTCTTCTACAGCCGTACGCTTTGGTGAAGTTGGTGGTGATTATTGATTTAAGGGGTCATGAATTAGGTAATTATCTCTTAAGATGTACACTTTTACAGTCTCAGATATACCAGTCTGTAGTTGGAAATGTAGAGGAAAAACGAAGGAAGTTAGTCTTTTTCACGGCTCTGGGGTACGTGGAATTGCGGAGTAAGAACAGGAGGGTGACGGAGACAGGAGAAGGGACGGATTAATTATCATATCATTAACGAGGTTCTAATGGGGTATGACTGGAATAGGCGTCCGTGATCTCAATGGGGATGGCGGCGATGATGATGATGACGATAATGATGGTGATGATCATCCCTTAATGCGTTGATGTTGAAGACACTGATGGGTAGCGTGAGGTGAACTGTTAATTCCTCCATTGCAGCCAGGCCGTAACTAGGCTTACAGAAGAGACAGATCACTGAGGGAACAATTTCGATACTACTGCTATAAGGATCTACTCAATTTATCTCCGCAACAAATTGATCCTTTTTTACGTGAACTCTAATCACGTACACAAACCTGGAACTGAACACAAGCCTAAAGGTATCTGTAGATTCTCTGTTCACCACCATGGTATTGGGCAGTGTTTACAACCTTTTAACACGTATGTACCCCTCCTGAACTTCTTTTTCTTCCTGGGCCTTTTTTCAGTTACCTGGGGTCGGCACTTTTATATGGATTTAGCTCTTTTTTGCGGCCGGATACCTTTCCTGACGCCAACCGTGTGTGGAAGAGTTTATTTAATTTATTTAATTTTAATGGTGGACATACAACAGAGAATAAATTTCCAATTACAGTAAACATTACATTTAAAAAATTGCAGTAAATATTGGCCTACTAATTGTATTAATGTTGATGGTCATGATAATGATATATGGGTTGACACGTAGAAGTGAAAATTATGATGACAAGGATGGTAACAACTTCCAGTAATAATTACTGCTAACTTAACTACCAATTAATTGATCACAATTTTAACTACTATTAGTGTCTAAATCACAAGTCTGAGTTGATGAAAACATTTTGCCCGTTGCAGCTGACATCCTTTTTCATATTGTTCACTACTGCGTGTTTCTGCGATGGTTTGTATGGAGATATATTGCATGTAAATGAATATAAGTAAACCTATTAAGACGAACATAAATACCATGTCCCGGAACTAGAGGAATTAACTAGACAAACATAAAATCCCCAACCCGATCGAGAAACGAACCCAGGGCTTTCTGAACAGAAAGCCCATTATGCTGACCATACAACCAAGGAGACGAACATTGTACCTCTAAACTACTTTAAAACTTTCTTCAGCTTGTCCCAGTTATTTCTGGGATAGCCTGGATCCTCCCAGGCTCATTTTGGTTTTGGCGGGGGTTTTAAGACTGCATGCTCTTCCTTGACGCCACGTGATATTTGGGATACTCGACCGGGATTCGAACCTTGGCCTTAAGGGTGGGAAGCCAGCAGCTAAGCCCTTGTTTTTAAAATATTTTTTTTTTCTCAGAGAGTATCTTAAGGTGAAAGAACAGAAAGGAGTTGGGAAAGGAAAATTGCGACACTAAAAGTATAATCCAAGGTTGGGAATAGAACCTGCACCTATGGGACTACAGTTAGAAGCACAAACCATCGGATGACGTAAACTGTCGTAATAATAATAATAATAATAATAATAATAATAATAATAATAATAATAATAATAATAATAATAATAATCTTTCTTCATTCATTCTTTCTTTCTTTCTTTCTTAATCCGTTTACCCTTCAGCGTTGGTTTTCCCCCGGACTCAGTGAGGGCGAGGGATCCCACCTCTACCGCCTCATCGTTACTTAGAAACACAGTAGTATAGCTTCATGTATTACATATTGATAATAAAGTATTTAGCAAACTATTGATTTAATAATAATAATATAACCGGAATTGTCGTCCATGGTCCCATTGTGGATGATGCCGATGATGATTCCGATAATGATGAAAATGGCTATTATAATAATTATTATTGATGGTATCTGAAAAAGTCTAATAATCGTTACATTATATCACTATCCAGTAGAAACATTGTTAATGTGATCACTGAACTTGCTTTGATGCACTTAGTTTCTTAAAATCAAAATCAAGGAATTAAAGATACAATATTCAATCCTGCAGTTGAGAAGGCTTACCTGAAAATGTTCGCCGTTCACTTCCAGATAGCGTTGAAGCATCCCTAAACAAATTTTAAACAAATTTTAACATTTAACTCTGTTTCCGAAATGTTGGATATTTCTTCCCTTACGTAATTCTCAATTTCTTGCAGTTTTTGCGGATTCGATGTAAACTTAGTCTTTTTCCGCCATTACTGAATCTCTACCCCCCCCCCCCCCAATACCCCTGAACGGCCCAGCGCTTACCTGCAGGGATTGTTAAAGAACTCCAGTGAAACAAAATTCCAATACTGGTATATCTGATCTTTTCAAGTCTTCCGTTGCACTGTCCATCCTATTTCCATTTTTCCTTTGGTCATCCCCTAGGTCTTATCCCTACATTTTTAAAATAATTTTTAATTCCTTAATTGATTTATTTATAAAACTCAAGGTACAACCACACTGGGCATTTGTTAATAGCACTGTCAACAGACGAATTAATGAACGTAAACTTTGAGAGTAAAAGTAGAAAATATAACAAACGAAAATCAAGATCAGGTATATATAAATCAGGACTGTACAAATGTCCACGTTCAGAGTAAAGTGGTCGCGTAGGTCAAGTTGGTGGCAAATGTCTATTATCCTCTTTTCATGATTCGATTAGTGTCAATTTTTAACGTATCCACATCACTTTTAATCCGCATTACTTTGGCTTGTAATGAAAGTTTTGACTCTATCCGACCTGGTGGCCATGTTCGTAAAGGAGTCACGTCTGCATGGTATGGCACCGTTGTTATCTAGTTCGAGTTCCGTTGGTGGAAAAGAACATCACTATCAGAATGCTGGCCGGCAGGTTAGGAGAGGTGGTGGCTATACAATTTATAATCACTAAATTGCGTGAGAAAATAAATCCGCAGTGTTCACATGGAGTGAAGCAAATAACGCTGTCGATAGTGATTCGTCTTTCGGATTGAGCTGAGCCCTTGTTGCTATCGGACATGAGTAGGCTTGGTACCGGCAACGGGTTTCACCCCTCACGTTCATTTAATCTCATTAACACCTCTGATGAGGTTGAAAGCAGGAAGGGCATTCCAACGTAAAAACTCGCTACAAATATTCATCTCACTTCATACCTGACCCCGTGGAGAAACGCGCAAACATTGAACGTTTTGACTTATTCGTTCTTTGTCTCCAAACACAATCCACCTCAATTTCACCAAATATCCTTTTTAAAACTTTTATTTCGAAAACATCTAACTTTTTGAATGACTGTTTATGTCACCACCATACATGAACACTAAACTTGTACATTGTACATCGGCTATCTGAAACTGCCTTGGCTATTGCGGAATCGGAAACACAAGTCCTGTGATTTATTTGATGTAGCAGTGTGTTGAGGATTAGGGACAATCTGTGGTGATCGCCGGCAACCAATTTCTAGTCCTTCTTTGTCTAACTCAGACCATCGAGCATGTATTAGTTCGTTTGCTGTGGTTTCCGAGATATTCTCTCCTCTTGTCTGTTAGATCTAACTGATAATATTCTACATATTCAGTTCTAATTATCTGTAGTATAGACATGAATGCCAATGAAATTAATACAGTATTGTGTGCGGACACCCAACGGGTGAGTTATCAAGGTGACTGGTGAGCATAAATTCTTCCTTGTCTTCTCACCCAATTGTTCTTACGGAGCATGATCGACCTGGATTCTTCCCATCTAGCAATTTCCAAAACTGGTCAAGGTTAGGAATAAAACCTGCATCTATGGGACTACAGTTAGAAGCACAAACCATCGGTTGACTAGACTGTCGTAATAATAATAATAATAATAATAATAATAATAATAATAATAATAATAATAATCTTCCTTTTACTTTCTTTCCTTCTTCCTGTCTTTCTTAATCCGTTTACCCTCCAGGGTAGGTTTTTCCCGCGGACTCAGCGAGGAATCCCACCTCTACCGCCTCAACGGCAGTGTTCTGGAGCGTCAGATTTAGGTCGGGGTACAACTGGAGAGGAGGACCAGTACCTTACCCAGGTGGCCTCACAGGCACCTTGTACGGGGATGGGACGTTTGGAAGGGATAAACAAGGAAGAGGAAGGATGCGGCCGTAGCCTTACGTTAGGTACCATCCTGGTATTTGCCTTGAGGAGAAGTGGGAAACCACGGAAAACCACTTCGAGGATGGCTGAGGTGGAAAGCAAACGTCCTCTACTCAGTTGACCTCCCGACGCTGAGTGGCCCCCGTTCCAGCCCTCGTACAACTTTTCAAAATTCGTGGGATTCGAACCGGGGCCTCCGGGGGTGGCAGCTAATCACGCTAACCACTACACCACAGAGGCTAATAATAATAATAATAATTATTAAACAGAATAGCTCACAAATGTGCAAAGTTTATTCCTTGCTGTAGTCTATCAGTGACTTTACTCTTTTTGCGCAATTGCTGAAATGATATCGTTCACACTGCTTACCGCACAGGACACACATACAGTCTATAGAGGGTTCATAGAAACCTTTTCGCGTGCATAACTTATGATGAAAGCCGTGAATTGCCAGTCTGTTTACTGGGCTCCTTAAGTCGTTGTTCGGTCCGGTCCAACTCTCTGTTGATCATGGCTTCAGTGGAGTAGAATCTTAGATCGATTTCCTCTCTTTTCCTTCTTCTCGATCGTAGGAATTCTGCTTCCTGTTTGGTAGAAGTCTAAGTTCTTCTAAAAGAAACATCTCCTGTGCTAGTACATATGCCATTCTAGATGTTGCCAGTTTTGAAATGCCTACCGTTCGTTTGAGAAATCTGGTTATCATGTTCCCTATGCAATTTAAATGGCCGGCCCCATGGTGTAGGGGAAGCGTGCATGCCTCTTACCCGGAGGCCCCGGGTTCGATTCCCGGCCAGGTCAGGGATTTTTACCTGGACCTGAGGGCTGGTTCAAGGTCCAATCAACTTAAGTGATTAGAATTGAGGAGCTATCTGACGGTGAGATAGCGGCCCCGGTCTAGAAAGCCAGGAATAACGGCCGAGAGGATTCGTCGTGCTAACCACACGACACCTCGTAACCTGCAGTCCTTCGGGATGAGCAGCGGTCGCTTGGTAGGCCAAAGCTCTTCGAGGGCTGTAGTGCCATGGGGTTTGGGTTTGGTATGCAATTTAAATAATTTAAAATGAGATAATTCCAGATCAGTTCCAAAGCGTAAGTGATTACTGGAACAACCTTTGTTTGGAAGAGGAACAGTGAAGAGAGAAATTTAACCTCAAACCTGAATTATTTGTGGGGAAACGCGCAAAACAGACAGGTATTTAAGTCAGTGTTCTCCAGTTATAGTATCATATATATTTATTGACCCACGAAATATGCTGTATACAGAGACATCATGCTTGTGGCCGACAATGTGGGTGCACTTCAAAATAAGTTCAACAACTGGAGAGATATACTGGAGAAAAATAGGCCAGAATTGATTAGAACAGAAACGGAATGCATGCTCTGTCATTTTTCCATGGATGGCCGGATAAATAAAGGTAATTAAAACAAGTATCTTCGTATTTTTTCTGTGATACAGGATGATAGAAGCATTTGTAAGAATAATATCACCGAGCGAGTTGGCCGTGCGGTTAGGGGAGCGCAACTGTGAGCTTGTATTTGGGAGATAGTGGGTTCGAACCCCCTGTCGGCAGCCCTGAAGATGGTTTTCCGTGGTTTCCTATTTTCACACCAGGCTGTACGTTAATTAAGGCCACGACCGCTTCCTTCCCACTCCTACCCTTTCCTATTCCATCGCCTCCATAAGACCTGTCTGTGCCGGTACGATATAAAGTCAATTGAAAGAAATATAGTAGCTGGCCAAAATGGCAGGCTGCGGCAAATATTTTATGCTTCAGGAATATGTCCTTATGACATAAGCGCAAGATATCAAAATGCTGGTTTGTCCGGCCGTATTATTTGGTTCTGAATGTTGGGTACCCGCAAGGCAGGATGAGTAAAAACTGTACATTGCTGAAATGTGAACACTGCTATGGACTTGTAGGGTAACCCGCTTTGATAAAATCCACAACCGTGTTATGTACCAGTCTTTGAGAGCAACTCCGCTAGGGAGAAAGCTTCTAGAGAAGTGTCTGATATGGTAAGAACGTCTGGAAATGAGACCTGAGCGATATGTTTCCCCTGGAATCGAATGAGAGTTGAAGACGAGCTGACTTTGGGACGATCGAAAATGCGATGGAAAGGTTGAGTCATGAAAGATCTGGAGAAGAAGGGTGTATTCTGTCCGAAGGCAGGTCCGAACCTCCGCAGAGGTGTGCCTAAGCCGGAGTTTACGTACGGTAGGGTGGCCAGTTCCTTTCCGCTCCTCCGTTCCCTTACCTTCCACCAACAGCGCGTGGCAACCCATCCAAATCTTGACCACACCCAATGTTGCTTAACTTCGTACATCATACGGGATCCGGTGTTTCAACACGGCTACGGCCGTTGGCAAAGATCTGGAGAGGTCAGAATTTAAGAGGCATAAGGTCGAAGACAGGAAGTATTGGAGTAAAGCGACCATAAAAGCCGATCCTCAGCTGATTTGAAAAAGATCGTTTTATGAAACGACTCTGAAAATCTCCTCCAATCCTTCACCCTTTTTCCTGATTTTTTTGGTTCATGGTATATGCTGGGTAGTATTGGGTTTGTCCCAAGGTATCAATCTCATTACCGTACTGAGCCTAAATATTTACACAGGTGTACACTATCAAATACAGCACAAGGCACACAACATACGAAATTACATAATTTAGATAAGGCTTATTTTGTTCCAGGATTGGGTAAATTGGTGCAAGCGTCATTCACCATATACAGAACTATTCATTTCCTACTCCCCATATAATCCTTCAGTTTGCCTCCTTGTGTTGGCAAGCAGTACTCTTAAACTAATAGGATTTCCGACTGGTCCCAATACAAGCCTGGTTAGCGCTAGTTGTACAGATGTACTCTAAGCTTTTGAAATGAATCAACAACTTCAAATGATCGTCAAGATTTTCTAATAACAGCCTTCGTAGGGGATCCAGATGAGTTCTTCCTGGCTACAATGTACTACAATAATTATATAAAAGATTGAATCTGTCAAATCTAACACTTTCTGTGTTCAGTATCGTAAATACTGTAGTTATCTTGTGAAGTTATGCTTCACTCTTGTTATACTGTATGTGAGCTGTATATTATGATATGATTTTTACCAAACGCTAAATAATAATGATCGTCAAATTCATCTACATCCAGTATGGATTCAAATTATAGTAAATTTGGTGAATCTGAGTATTATACAAAATAATCGAATTTTATTCATAAATGTGAATGGTATTGGAATATAATTGGATGCATCACATTTGATGATATTTCCCGGGTATTACAAATAATCACCATCTGTTTACGGTAAAAATAATAAATTGTTCCCAAATCTCGACGAATGACACATGCCGATGTTAACAATGGGACAGACATTTTATTTCGTGTGATGATGTACGAAAGGAAACAGTGAAAATCTCGTCTGAAATGAAGTATCACACTTTGCGTAACCATTAGCACAGCCCTTAGGCACCCAGTGAACTGAAAAATGAGACATATTTCCAAATGGTAGCGGTCATAACAGAGCACTGCATTTCACACTGAGTTCGTACCAAGCTACGCACCGAGCTTAACTCTGCACCTGCAAATTGATTTTCTATTGACTTAGTCTAGAACCTCATTCTGTTAAGAGACTGGCAACATTCTTGTTCAAGTGTTGAGTAACAGTATGTTAATTAATTTTGTCCAGAATATGACTGAATATAGTAATTGACATTCTCATGCAGACTAAAAAAAAAAAAACAATAGGTCTGGATGTTATCTTAATTCTTACATATGATGAAATTCTCTGTTCTGGTGTCGTTTTTGGTTGAATGGATGAACTACAATTTAATTCCTTTTACGAGAAAAATACCATGTTCTTAAGCTGGAATTAAATAACATAAAAACCTTCGTTAGGCGATGATCGGGTACATATTTTGGGGACCGAAACTCAATTCGGACAACACGTGTGGGCTTACTTCAATTCATTGAGGCCACGTTGTTGATTGGGCATATATTAAGGGCTGTGCTAAGAGTGGTGCAAGGTACGATGCCCCGTTGTTGACGAGGTCTAAAAGGTTTATGCAGAAACCTCTGCAACTTTAAGTGGTCAAGGATATCAGAGGTTTACATGTAAATGAAAATACAGTTCAATGCAGTGTAAGTAGTGTAAGAGAAAACGCAAACAGTAGACTATAATTCAAAGTACCATAATACTTTGCTGCGCTTTAATAAGGCTTAGAATTTTGTAAACTGGCTAGGATCATTAATTTAACAAATGTTTTTTTACAGCCCAAATAGAAAGATAAAGCACATATATTTATACATTTCATGTGTCATTATATTTGACTTAAAGTTCAACATTTCAACATATTATCTGATATTCAAAGTATACTTATGTTTGAGATTTATATTTCTCAGATTTTTATTTTAATTCTGGGAATTTAGAGCATAGTATACCGTAATATATTTAAATTATTATAATTTAAAATTTTAAATTAATATCACATTTGTGTTATGTGTACATTACAGTAAGATAATCTATATTTCTCTAACTTATTTTCGATTAGTCATTTAGACAGATTAATCCACCTTGAAAATTATGTAAAATTATCCATAAAAAGAAAAGTTCTTCTGTATTTATCAAACTTTCAAATATTATTACCAGTTATACATAATAACAGCCTATTATTTATTTTTAACGTTATATATTTTACTGTTACTACTGCGAACTACTAACTAAAACCATAAAAAATTAATATAGGTTTATAATGCACTGGATATTATTAATGGAATGTTTCGGTTGTTTCATTGTGTGTTTATAGTCTATATAAAGTGATGATACTAACTCTGTTTGTACTTTGTTGTATGTTTACAGAAGGCTGGTGATGACCATCACTACGCGGTGTATGCTGCTCGCCCGGCTTGAAGAGCTTAACGTAACCGAACAGAAACTTTACGTATTCGGGCTGTGCATCAAGACTTGTGATTGGACCAAGCTGTGAGTGAAGTAAAAAGCTAACTTTGCCTTCATTTCGCAGAAGTTAAATCCTAACCTATGTATTAAGACTTTCTCCCTTTACCCTGAAGAAAACAAACAATAAATAAAAAAGAAAAGAACAAATTTTATATAGCAAGCTAGAAAAGTTCGAAATGCGGCAAGAAAATAAGAATAGTTCAGATGCATTACTTACAGGAATTTAAACGGACCACAATGTTGTTAATACTTGGCTTTGTTTATTTGGTATATAATGAAAAAATGTAAAATAAATAATTGTTTTCTATCGAGATAGAAGATTAGAATTGGGAAAATCTCTCGTAGAATTCTCAGCAAGAGCTTGAATACAAATGTTATTTTGCAATGAACATTTCCATAAAAAGAGATGGTCGTGAAGTAACTTTGTCGTGTGATATTAATTATTAAATTGTTTATTATTGATGTATATTTCTCTTGTTATTAATATTGCTTTCTTTTGCTTCATAATTGTAACAAGAAATATCCAGTTATTACAAGGAAACATGATTATTAATTACTTGCCTACATTTTTCCAAGTTTCTCCTGTATGTTCATATAACCGTGAATCGAGTATTGCCAACGAAATACTGTTCTAATATTTTTAAGGTGTTCTAATTCATCTTCAAAACTTGGTTGAATCGAAAAAAATTAAGAAAATCTTTCGGGATAATTCCTATGACTGAAGGGCAACATTTCTAGATCCGAGGGTGCGGCGAGTAAACTTGTCTATTCTCGTTGCTTCTAATAAATTTAGATCAGTATTTCTCAGTCTCAAAATATTGTCTGTCTCATTTGATAAAGTCATAGAACTCAATGAAAGAGTATTTATAGGAATTCTTGTAAACTTTTCCAATAGCAAAATTAAGTAACCAGGATAATTTTCAGTTTTCCTTACATTCTTACACTACATATTAAAAGTTTCCTCAAGTTATCCAATTTAAAATTCATATTACAGTATTATATACAAGACAACACAAGAAAACACTTATGGATAACTATCAGCTCAAAGATTGAACATTTTCAGGTCCAGGAAGAAGTGAAAAAATATACTTTCTTTCCGAACACATTATGGTCTAAATAAATCAAATTTAGAACTAGACAAATTATTTACTTCAAAGGACCGTTATGATAGATGTCGCACTTACGTGCGCCCCAATATTCTCACTGACTAACTATATTTGTGGATGTTTTATTGAAATAAATATGCAATGGATGCAGTAATCAAAGAGTAAAGTATGAGCAAATATTAGTAAGGGACGTAGGTTTTCGTGGATCATTGTATTAACGTAAAGAAATACATGAATACTGGATTAAAGCCACTAAATTATTTATTTAATGAAGCCGAGCTTTCAGCCAAATTGCATTGGCCATCATCAGGGCATGTGAAGTTCTGCCTTATTTTTATTATTGTTATGGTCACAACAACCAAAATGCATTACAATATAAACTCACCCGAAGGCATCTTGTATATTTATCATCTCGATATTATCAAATATTCATTTCCATCATGATATTCTCGAGTAGGCTGCCACTGGTGGATTTAAAAAAAGTCAGGAATTTGAAAAATTGTTTTTATGTCACAATTTATGCACCAAGCACACAGCTGGAGGTCCAAATTTGTGTACCTATGGTCTGAAGAGAATGTATCGTCCGTGTTTTGTGCAATGTCAATCAGATTCACCAATACAGGGACTGATATAGAAATATTGAACACCTAAAATACTCCACTTTAATTCCTGATGTGATCTCTTCAAGCGATGGTGTTGTTCCTTCCACTTGTATAAAGAAGTATGCAGATGAGACGAATGTTGTCTTGAAGAACGTGATCCTTGCATATTCCACCTGGTAACGAAGAAGGACAGATAATGTCGCCAGAGTCTGAGACATTGCGTATATAATCCTTTGAATGACCTGCTACCTCTAGCTCCAAAGGCTTTGGATTGCTGCTGATGTATCTGCACCTGCATACATCCCAGCATCAGTGGGTAGAGAGTGACACATCCCATTCTGATGAGTCTAGTGTCAGACATAAGACGAAACGCTGGTTAATAGTGCAAACGCCTGAAAAGCCTTACATCTGATCTGTTTTTGACATTGCAGTGGGTGGTCGGGCGTTATTCTGTTGGAAAGATCCATCTATCCTTTGTCACAGAAAGGATAGACGAACGAGATGTGCAATGTTATCTATATTATCTATTCTGTGCCGAATAGGAATTGCAACTAATGACGTACCCTACCATAATTTCAGATTTTGAGGCTTACCTTTCTGGCGGATGCATGCGAGAGTCATATCCTAATGAATTATATCTTACTTACATAATAGATCATCACTAAATGATAAACAGGACTTACTCTTGTCACAAAGCGACATGCCATGTCAACACTCTTAGAGCTGTGCAGTGCTATGTTGCAGTTTAGCAAGACTGCTCAGACGCACCCATATCCGTAACTCACCAGCAACCAAAAGGCTTTGTTACCAGTCCTGACCTGTATAGCGTTCTGCTAGAGACACATTTGCTATGTTGTCATTCACCTCTGGAGTCCGTAAACGCGGTGACATGTACAGATACCTTCTACACATTACCTATGCTTTCAATGATGCATAACAATCCCTAATATCAAATACTGTCCAAAGTGCAGAGAAATTACAAACTGGCCTATTTTCAACTCTAATATTTACTCCAAATGCCTACCTTTTTTCATATACATATGAATAATACTTGGGCATGACGTTGAGAGCACTAGAACACTGGCAACAACTCTATCAACCATGCTCAGTTCAATCACATTCCACTCACTTCAGTGCCTTCTACAGTCTGATTTGTGGCAACGACGAGGGTTGAGAATATCTTACAATCCATTCTGCTGCCATTTCCGACAATAATACCAGAGGTTGTAATTTAAACTGAAACGTATATTACTATCGAGTATCACATCACCATGGTAAGGTGTTCATCGAGACGACTTTATATAATGTTTCTCATTTCAACTCCAGGAAACGTATCACATTGTGTAACTCAATAAGTATTTTGTAAATATAAACACTCCGGAGAGAAAACTTATTTTATTTCAGAAAGAGATCCAACAATGTTCCGCGCAATAATTAACAAGTAGAGAACGAAGGCAAATAACAATATTCCAATAATGTTGCGCACAGCAAGACGTGTATAAAGCAAAACAATGAAGCCGAATGGATACAAGGGATATGAACGTCGAACGATCGACAAGAATATGATTTCTATAGAATCTTTTCATCCTGATAGAAATTAATTCGAGAAAGAGGAACTCATTTGGAAACGAATATATTTTTCTCTCAAAATACACCTTCTTGTGTACTGTTCTAAAATCATGTCCTTTACACCACTAGTAATCGCATCATGAACATTTCCAATTGTATCTCTTGGTAGATTTTTGCGTGTTTTTGAACATTGATGAGAGTATTCCTTTGCATTACTTGTAGTGGTATATTATGTTTTAATCATAAAGAATTTAAATCAGGCCAGAATGTTAAGGTACTCAAATCTTTGATAGAACATATTAGCTTGAAATTAATGTTCATACCTAATTCTGAAATGCTGATCTAAGTAAAATAATGGAAGCGAGTAAATCTTTACCCTCCTTCAAACAGAATAAATGTTGTCAAGATGTTAGTAATTTAATGAACTATTTGAAGTCACAATAGTGATTTAAGAAAAATCATATATTTCTATACAATAGATGTTTTATTAACACAACTATTTGTCCATTAAGTGTATCAGTTCATTTCAATATAAAATGGAATTTTTGTTGAGAGCTTAATGTTTACAGATCTTTTTAACTGAGAAAAACATTGCAAAATATAATTAATTAGTAAATTTTTGGTTTAAGGAATAAAATAAATACTGAGGGCATTGCATTTTGGTCACTGAAACTTATACCATTTATAGATGTAATGTCTGTGAGAGAAAGAGTACTGTACATGCAAAAATATAAACTCTAAAAAATAACATGAGGATTATATGAGGGATAAATCCGGTCTTCCGTACTGTAAACGACTTTCTCTAGAAAAATACTGTCAGAAAGCAACGAAGATGAAGAAAGAGAAGATGAAGATAATACGTGTAGGAAAAGTGAAAAACAAAATAATATTGTTTTCATTTCCTATTTATTTGTGATTTCAATTCATTACTTAAATTTAAATGTTTCCTTTTAATATAAATATCTTATTTTAAGATATACAAATTGTCTTTACTTTCTTGTCCGTATGAATGTGAATATTCCGTATTGTTGCAAGAACTTCAATACGTAATTTGTAAGACTGTACTGTTATCGCGTAAAATAACTCAAATTCCTATTTCAGAATATAACAATATGCAAGTAGAACTTGTTCGAAGCAAAACTTAAGAACTTCTTGTGTTTTTCTATGTTTAGGTTTGAACGTTTCTTAATAGTAACATTTGAATTTCTTTGCATGTTCTTTCGACCCGTCCATTGTGAAATTAATTACTTGTAATAACATTGATGGCGGTGAAAACATTATAGATTTATCATCTCCACAGTGATGAAGTGGTCAATATTAATGTAAAAGTTTTGCATGTATCTGAAGAAAATATTTATATTTAAGCCTGGGAAGTTACATTATTTCTAACACATCTACACATATAACTGAGACTTGTATTTCAGATCTATGTCTAGATAGATCTAGTGTTAACTAACTTCATACATATTGTATTAAGGGCATGTACAGAACTTACAATGTGCAATTATGTACATCTTATTCATGTACGAACGCTAGTCAGTTGATTTCTGTTGTCGATTTTTTTCTTGTCCTTGCTTTTATATGAAAGTATTATAAACTGAGACATGCATTCATATAAAATTGAAGCTGCTTGTGGTGTAAATATGTGATTAATAAAACTTTTTTGAGAATAAACTTCTGATGTTAACATTTTCATTGCAAAACCATCATGTTCAAAAGAAATATTCTGTCAGATGTGACGGTTAGCAATAGACGAATGATTTCTCCTCGCTGTTTCACTACCAGTTTCTGCAGACAATATAATTCTAGAAATTCCAGAAAATATCCCTTCACATTGTCCCGAGCCACATCTCCCCTACCTAAATAATCCGGAAATATGTTTGCACACACTTCTAGAGGGAGAAATACATAATTTTGAGTTGAACATGTGCTTACTTGAACTAGCTCCTTAGCCGTATGTCAATTTAAACGAGTGTAAGTTAATGATAACACTGGGAAGAAAAATTAAGGTCAGTGAATTAATTAATTCATTAAAATATCTACTAATTGTCCGACATCGCAGGTACGTGTTAAACAATGTTTATTCTGATATTTTCTTTTAAGTTCACACCGACGGAATATCGTAGTTTCTTTTTTGTACCTAATTTTCAATACATAACGTATCCTGATGTGCCGTCAGTAAAGAACATTGTTCACATCGTTGGTCTGTAATTTCAGCAGTTCTGTACTCTCCTGCCATTAACATTTAAAAAAGATAAATGCTAGCTGATGTGGTTTACCTAGAAGAGTTCGGTCGATATCAGTATGATATTCTGGACAGACATTCCTGAATATAGAAGGCGGCTGCTTCTACTAACTACGCCGCCCAGCTTGTCGAACTATCTACTGTATGCCGGTTAAAACATTCTATATACTGATGCAATGAAGTCGATTCCAAATGTCTACTATTCGGACTGGGGTTGAGTAGTGCTTAACTCAGAACTTCTGAAAAACATTATCTCTGAACCAATAGAGAATGCCTGAGGCAAGCAACCTGTGAATGGAGTCGAAAGAGCAAACTAGTGTAGCTGCAAGAGAGAGAATAAAGAGTAAAAGTAGGGAGTTTGTTTAGCAGCGGCCTGATACAGTACTTTACGTAATATATTGCAAAAAATATTCCACGATGAGCTTGTAGTATATGTTGTAATGAATTAAGTACAGAATGTATGTAAAAGAGGGGGCATATAAGTCTCCGGTATGACCTCAAGGGGACCCTCACCAGGATTACTTGATTCAAGAACTGGAAAAAATCCAAGGAAAAGCACCACGATTTGTTCTGAGCGATTTCCGACAAAAGAGTAGTGTTGCAAAAATGTTACGTGCTGGGAAGACTTGGGGAAAAAGGAGACGAGCTGCTCGACTAAGTGGTATGTTCCGAGCTGTCAGTGGAGAGATGACAATTAGTAGATGAGTAAGTTTGAGCTGTGTCTGTAAAAGTAGGAAAGATTACAATATGAAGCTAAAGTTGGAATTCAAGAGGACAAATTGGGGCAAATATTCGTTTATAATAAGGGGAATTTTTATTTTTATTTTATGCTAGTTGCTTTACGTCGCACCGACACAGACAGGTCTTATGGCGACGATGGGAGAGGAAAGGGCTAGGAGTGGGAAGGAAGCGGCCGTGGCCTTAATTAAGGTACAGCCCCAGCATTTGCCTGGTGTGAAAATGGGAAACCACGGAAAACCATTTTCAGGTCTGCCGACAGTGGGGTTCGAACCTACTATCTCCCGAATACTGGATACTGGCCGCACTTAAGCGACTTCAGCTATCGAGCTCGGTAAGAGGAGATAGGGATTAGAATAACTTACCAAGGGAGATGTTCAATAACTTTCCAATTTCTTAGTAATCATTTAAGAAAAGGCAAGGAAAACAACAGATAGGAAGTCTGCCACCTGGGCGACTGCCCTAAATTCAGATTCAGTGGAATAAAACAGAAAGTCGCGATTGGCAGCTTGAGTAGACTTAGTAGCTTTAATTCAAAATGCCTGCACACGCCAGTTGAGGCCACACGTTTATTATTATTATTATTATTATTATTATTATTATTATTATTATTATTATTATTATTATTATTCGTGTACAAATATGCCACAGGACGAGAAGTATACCTACTTGTAGGGCGGTGGCCTTCTGAGCTCAAGTTGGCAGGTTCGATCCTGGCTTCATTTTGTGGCACTTTAAGACGCTCAAATATGTCAGCCTTGTGTCGGTAGATTTACTAACACGTAAAATAACTCCTACGGAACAATGTTCTGGCACCTTAACATCTCTGAAAAGTATAAAAATTGTTAGTTGGACGAAAAAACCATCAACATTATTATAGATAAGTACCGGTATTTACCTCTCTGTGGAAAAAATTGGACCTAGATAATTCAAATTCGTTGATCTTAGAACTTTGCAAGCAGTTCGTGGTGTGTGAAAATCGTTCTCTGGTTAATCATTCGCGTGTTCACAAGCAAGGTCTTTATTTAACATCATCACACTACCTCACTACCACTAAATCGTACGACATCATATTTCTAATTCTGTATTTTCTCGTTAAGTCTCAAAAGGGAAATTTAATTTAAATATGGGCTATATATTAATACAATTTCAGCTAAATAGCGGTATTCGAGATATTCTAACAAATCCATCGCATAATTTTAAAGATTATTATTAGTTACGGATGACTACTGTTTTAGAACTACTGTTTTTTCTTTCTTTTTCAGAAGTAATATTTTTGATATAATGTGTTTTGCTTGCAAACCAACGATATATTTTGGAAAAAATATTATATTCGTTGAATATAAACAGATCAACGTTCCGAGGCCAATTTTGCCATATCTCGAACACATCTAGTAGTTTGGTAACCGTAAAATGGCAACTCAACACATTTTCTTCAAAGAACCTATTTCACATCACTCACTGGCATTCGTTATGACGTACTTATGCTTGTGTTAGGCTCTGCCTTAAAACATATCTTCTCCTTTCCAGGCCTTTTCCTAATTATCGGAGGTCAGCACTAATGGGGATAAAGTCCAGTTTTACGGACGGGTGCCTTTCCTCAAACTAATATTATATGGAGATATTCACTAATGCGTGTTTCTGTGGTGGTTGATAATGTGGAGGGTTATTAGCATATTAAAAGTAATGGTTTATGGTGTGGGTTACTGTAGTCGCGTCCTAGTTCGTGATCCTTGGGCAACGGCTGAGTGGAATAGAAAGTGGGACTGAGAGTCGGGATAATAGTTGCTACGGAGTGGGAGTGGGCATCTCGGACATATTTTGAGTCATGATCTTCCTTGTGCTCAGGCGGCTAGGGCTAAGTGTAGATTATTGAAATCTATTGAAGAAATTTGTGTTGATAATTGGGTTGCAGTGAGAATTGATGGTAGAATGAGTTCTTGGTTCAGGGTACTTACAGGTGTTAGACAAGGCTGTGATCTTTCATCTTTGTTGTTCCTAGTTTACATGGATCATCTGCTGAAAGATATAAAAGTTGCAGGGAGGGATTCAGTTAGGTAGAAATGTAGTAAGCAGTCTGGCCTATGCTGACGACATAGTCTTAATGGCAGATTGTGCCGAAAGCCTGCAGTGTAATATCTTGGAACTTGAAAATAGGCGCAATGATTATGGTATGAAAATTAGCCTTTCGAAGGCTAAATTGATGTCAGTAGGTAAGAAATTCAACAGAATTGAATGACAGATTGGTGACACAAAGCTGGAACAGGTAGATAATTTCAAGTATTTAGAATGTGTGTTCTCCCAGGATGGTAGTAGTAAGTGAGATTGAATCAAGGTGCAGTAAAGCTAAAGCAGTGAGCACGCAGTTGCGATCAACAGTATTCTGTAAGAAAGAAGTCAGCTCCCGGACAAAACTATCTTTACGTCGGTCTGTTTTCACACCAACTTTGCTTTACGGGAGCGAAGGTGGGTGGACTCAGGATATCCTATTCGTAAGTTGTAAGTAACAGACATGAAAGTAGCAAGAATGACTGCTGGTAAAAACAGGTGAGAACAATGACAGGAGGGTACTCGGAATGAGGAGATAATGGCTAAGTAATGAACTCTATGGGTGAAGTTGTATGCATAAACCGGCTTCGATGGTGGGGTCATGTGAGGCAAATGAAGGAGGGTAAGTTACCTAGGATAATAATGGACTCTGTTATGGAGGGTAAGAGAAGTGTAGGGAGACCAAGACGACGATGGTTAGACTCAGTTTCTAACGATTTAAAGATAAAAGGTATAGAACTAACTGAGGCCACAGCACTAGTTGCAAATACAGGATTGTGGCCACATTAAGAAAATTTACAGAGGCTTGCAGACTGAACGCTTAAAGGCATGACATTCTAAAATAATGATTTATGTATGTATGTATGTAAAAATGTATTAAGACGAGCACAAGCATTCAGCCTCCGGATTTTACCAAACGCGCCTAGAAGCCTCACCGCGGAGGGAATCCAACCTAGGTCCCTATGAATCGATAGCCTCTGCACTGACCATTCAGCCAAGGATCCGGGATTCAGAATAAATACTTGTTCCGGTTTTAGTGAAATTAATTCTTCATGTTAGGATACTGCCAGTCTCGTGGTGTTGTGTTAGCGTGCCTGCCGTTTTTCCGGGGCCTTTTTCCTAGCTCGTCCAATGATTTTAATCCCGGTCTGTGGATTGAAGTAGAGGTCACTCAACTAAGAAGCTACCTGATACGAGGGACAGTAATAAATAATAATGTTATTATTTTTAGGACTTCTCTTGAAGGTTTTCTGAGACGCCAAGTTACCGTAATTTCGTCCTTACGTGCCAGTAAATCTACCGACACGAGGCTGGTGTACTTGAGCACCTTCAGATGTTACCGGACTGAGCCAGGATCGAACCTGCAAAGTTTGCCTCAACCGTCTGAGCCACTCAGCACGGCACGAAATGCAGTGATATGTCTGAGGAAGTCACACTCCTACATCAGCAGGCCTTTTACTTGAAGAAGAGTCATCTCGACAGGTTAGGGACTTCAACAGGCTGTTTGTGCCATGCAGCTGGAGAGGAGAAGATAATTCGAACTACTCCTCAGCTTCACATTTTGTATGTGGCACCAACGAAATCGTATAATTCCATGTCTTGTCACATCGTACCTTATCCAATGGCTCTATTAAAAGGGTAGGCAATGTAGCTCTCAGTCATCACCCGGGAGGAGCAATAGTCTTGCACGACATTCTTGAAATTGAAAAGAAAAAAAAGAAAAAAACTTAAACCTGATTGAAGAAGTTAACAAAGAAAGAAGATTCACATTTCTAGCACGTCTGGCAAATTTCTACCAATATGGCAATAACCAGCAAGGTCACTGGATATTAGTGGGTCCAGTATTTGGAAGCCTCAATCTCACTACATAGGTTCTATTTAAATTAAATCTATACCACCGTAAATTATATTTGAATTTATACTAAACAGTGATCAATTACTTCTTCGCATTCAGGATTTTTTGGTTCAAATTTTAAATGAGCTCATGCCATATTTTTGGAAATATACATAATCATTTGTTTTAGATAAAATGAAGGTATAATGCTTGATGATGCTTGTTGTTTAAAGGGACTCAACATCTAGGTCATCGGCCCTGAAGTTATAACAGATGACCTGAAAGTTATATTGGCAAAAATGAAGCGTGTGTCGCAGACGAGAGCATATAATTGTCTTCATAATGGTTAAAGTGACCAGGAGTATGTCGTATAAATTGTACATACGGTTTAATATACCGTACACTCTTTTACATCTTACAATAACACTATCTATTTAAACGCACTTTTAACTTACACCATAATTCTAGTATTGAATTTCTTCGCTTAATAACATGTGATGGAGAGATTAAAGTGTGAGAAAGGATAGTTCATTAACAGCAGTTCATTTGCAGCGAGAAATAGTGTTCACTTAATATAGTCCTAATCTATTTGGTCCAGAGAGAATTTTCTATACACAGTGCAATCTAGTCATTGATGTATTACATCATTTTTTTATATAATAGGCTACGTAACCGCACTTCAGATTCTCTTAGAATGTTACATCATTCCATGCGCCCGATTTCGTTTATGGAGTTATTCGACAAAATAACATCACATATTATTTCAGAACTTACCCCTCTGATGGTCAATTTATCTTCCAGTCAATTTATTGCGCTGCGATACTGATTTGACAATGAGGAATAACAATTCTAGGTTGATATCGTAAGTCCAGTAAGCTGAATCTAATTTTTTTTCATAATGCTTTGTTGGATTCTAAATAAATGAGTACTGGAATTGTATCAAATTTTATGGCTTAGTGATCAAGTCACATAAGAACTGGGAATTCCACAATGAACAGTTTCCAGATTCAAATACATGCGCTAACTTTGGATATCCAAGATTTTAACCCCACTCTACTTCCGTCACCACACACTTTCCGTGAATGTGCTGAAATAATACCATTTTTTGCAGTCTAGTGGTGTCTTTTCAATCACAATTCCATTCCTTCATAAATCCATCATTTCTTCAAGTCTATTCTAAACATTGCCACATATCCTACATTCTCATGGATTATGGAAACTCTAACGTACACTGAAGGAAAACATCACGTACTGTGCTTGAAAGAGAACATTGAACCATCTTCAGGGCTGCCGACAGTGAAGTTCGAACCCACTATATCCCGAATGCAAAATCACAGCTGAACACCCCTAACCGCACGGCCAACTTGCTCGGTTTGTTTTTCTCTGACTTGACATGAACACAAATATATTGAAGAAAATAACATTTGGCAGTAAGGGGTGGACCTACATAAATGTTATATAACAATATATAAACTTATGGTGGTATGAATCAGTACTTGGGATATGGTGGAGAGCATAACCTGCCAGTGAAGGCCTCTGAGTTACGAAACGCCCCTTTATTTCGAGACGAAGAACTGCAACTTTATGACAACAGATCAAATTACTAGTTCTCGTGAGTGAATAACAGGATGTGTGAGTAAATGAACAATAGGAGCTTATTTATTTAGCTTATTTTAAGTCATTTAAAAATCCTCTTCCTGCACTTAAATTATCGGCTATATTAGCAACGAGACCCAAAATATATTTAAACATCAATCAAATGTGTACTTTGAAACTTTTTTTAAAGTGCTTGTCTAGATCCTATCTCATTGGAATCCTTCCCGTTTTCAATTTCATCTTCAGATGGCATTTCGTGACCAACAAATTGTGATCAGAATCCACGTCTGCTCCTGGAAATGTTTTGCGAAGTAGATTGTCCATGCTACAGAAAATGAATATTTCGTCACTGCCAAAATTGCGAATGTGACAATGCTATTCCTATCCAATTATTTTTCGTAACACTGGTCACACCTCTCAGCTGGATATATCGAATCACCTTCAGCATTCTTCTGTAATCCACGTTTCAAAAGCTTCTGTTCTCTTTCATTATGAGCGAGTTATCGTCTATGTTTCACTTCAATACAATGCCACACTCCAAACGAAAGTCTTCAAAAAGATTTTTCTAATTCCTAAATCAATATTCGAGGTGAGCAAATATATTTTCTTAAGAAAGGCATTCCGTACTCTTTTTTGTAACCGAAGGTTTTTACCTTGCTTAATACACCACACATAACACTACCCTCCACCACAATAACACGCAGTTACCTACACATGGCAGATGCAGCCCACCCTCATCGGAGGGTCTGCCTTACAAGGGCTGCACTCGGCTAGAAATAGCCATACGAAATTAAAAACCTTGCTTAATGTGATGTTATTCTGGTCTTCTTATTACAACTTAGTCATTTATTAATATTTACTATATTCTTCCTGTAAGCAGAGGCTGACCTAGACAGGTAATGCAGTAGGATAATACGGATTGGGACAAAGGAACGAAAGACGAAGAGATACAGAATCGAATTTCTGAGGGGAGATCGTTGTGGCTAAAATTGACGAGAAGAAGAGATAGAATGATAGGACACACCCAGGACTTGCGCAGATGGTTTTTGAGAGAAGTGTAGAGGGTAAGAACGGTAGGGTATATCAAGCTATGAATATGACAAGCAGATTAGAGCAGGTGTATGATGCATTAGTCAAGTAGAAATGAAAAGGTTAGTACGGGATAGAGTGGCATAGGAAGCTGCATCAAACCAATCTATGGACTGATGGCGCAAACAACAACATATTCGTGTCAAGTGTTCTCTCTGATATATACTAAACCTGACCTTCTCAAAGGGCCTAACATAAATTCCCATACATTTCTGAGCTCGAATACGAGTCAGGCTCGTTATATGAGGCCTCACGGATCATCTATGGTACAATCGGCCTCAAATTTATCAGGAATATTACTGTTCTAATTCATGTTGAAGAGTTTGCTGCAAATTCATATCACTATCGACGCTGTCCTTTGTTAAACTATCCTGAGCCACACGGTCATGCTGGTGTTTAAATGTTACATTTACAAAGCATCTATGGTATTGTCTGAAATAAACTTGTGTTGCAGTTTGTTAATGTGATACACATTTGAGTCACAAGTAGTTCGTATAACTATGACTTCTCAGAAGTCATTAAAATACCTAGACACCACCGACACTTTACTATGATGTCTCTGTCCTTTCACAGGACGGTTATAACTTCGAACTTGCACGACAGAGACATGGAATTTCTCCAATGTATGCTCATTTCATTTGATACCCAAATATATTTTTTGTAAAAAATAGGTTGAACATCATCATTTAAGATAATAGCACATTCGATTTTGACACCGTAATGAATTTTACCGTCAAGAGAAGTTCGTTAATAACATTTAGGTCCTCTTAAGGTGTGTGTACCTTATTTTGATCCCCTCTGTGTTTAAATTTAAATAATATATATGGATTTAAATGTTTGTTTGAATATCATGTAACGGTCTTTTAAGCAACTAAAATTTTAGTCCTACTGATGTAAAGTAAAAACAATGACAGGTTGAACAGACGATGGCA
Organism: Anabrus simplex; assembly: GCF_040414725.1. Classification (NCBI taxonomy): domain Eukaryota; kingdom Metazoa; phylum Arthropoda; class Insecta; order Orthoptera; family Tettigoniidae; genus Anabrus; species Anabrus simplex. Next base: position 1,528,676,791 of record NC_090265.1, read on the forward strand.
TTGTGTATAGCCATTGAAGAAGGACTCTGTTAATGAAGCGTGTTCGCACGACACAGATGACAGAATGACTAAAGGTAAAACTCCTGTACAAAAGAGAATTTATGAGTGTGCTTCTGCTAACTAATTTACGGCATCATTATTGCAGCTGTCTCATTAAGACCATATGTTAAATTTACCAAACATCTATGGTATTGTCTGAATTAACCCTGTCTTGTCGTTTGTTAATCTGATAAACGTTTGAGTCACAAGTAGTTTGTACAACTATGACTTCTCAGAAGTCATTAAAAATACCTAGACACCACCGACACTTTACTATGATGTGTCCGTCCTTTCACAGGACAGTTATAACTTCGAACTTGCACGACGGAGACACGTAATATCTCCAATGTACGCTCATTTTACTTGATATCCAAATATACTCTTGTAAAAAAAATAGGTTGAACATTTTCAGAATAAATGCTGAATTCTCGCGATTAGTCTACTAGGTGGAAGCCGCAGCCGTTTGCTTACAACATCTAACTCAAGACACTTAGTGGCGAAAATATGTATGCACAAAGTTTTAATTAAACGAGGACGAATTCTGTGATTCTCTTGGCTTTATTAGCTTATATGAGGACCCTCCGACGTAGTTGCGTGTGCTGACATTAACAGTTGAAGAATGCCAATCCGTTCAACTTCACAAAATATTAGAACTGCTTAAGGATTACCTAATTAGTTAAAAACCAAGCTTTTCAAGATATACGTGTTAGATAAGATAAGGTGTCTTATTATTTATCCTCGAAAAGTCCTACAATTAACCAGTCTTAACATAGAACACTCTTAATAACAACTACTTGCAAATGTTGAAAAAATAACAATAACAGTAAGATGAAGAAAATATGTATGTTAACAATAATAACAGTAATATTATAAATAAAATAATTTTCTAAAGAAATTAAGGTAGAATCACATCATATACCGGTATACGAAATCATATTGTACGTGCACGAACATATACATATTGAACCCTTTGGTCCAAAAGGTCATGGGTTCAATATTAAACACTAGATACACTAATTGAACGAACGTTTAAAGGTAAGACTCCTGTACAAAAGAGAATTTATTTGTGTGCATCTGCTAAGTAATTTCTGTCTGTCTGTTAGGTCATCAGCCCAGAGGCTGGTTGGATCCTCAAACAGCACCACCAAAGGCTATGCGGTTATAAGGAAACCCCAAAAACCAATGGCAGCACCAAAATGAGGCGTACTAGGCAAGATGAGGAGTGAGGTAGTTTGCCATTGCTTTCCTCACTGAGTCAGAAAGGACTATTGCAGCACGACTGACCCTAAGAGCAACTCAGCACTACCCATACCCCAGCAACTTCCATATTGTCACAGCCATGGACGTTGACTGGGACTTCGGTGGAAGCTACACTTTACTCTGGCCTGTGCCAAGAGATGCATACAAAAGTACTGTATCCATCAAGAAATGACAGCAGGTACCTAAGTAATTTAAGGCATCACTATTGCAGATGTCTCATTAAGACCATATGTTACATTTGCTAAATATCTATGGTATTGTCTGAATACCTTGTCTTGCCGTTCGTTAATATGATAAAGATTAGACTCCCAAGTAGAATACTCTGTGAATATATACATTTCAAGAAAATGCCGAAATCTTGCCTTCATTTTAACGGCGAAGAGAAGGAATACTATGAAGAAGAGGAAGAAAATTATCTGCGAAAAGAAGAGGGTAATATTGATGAAGAGAAAAGAGAAAGAGGTGTTTTCAGGTCACAGCTAGACCATGTTTTCCTAGTATTTTGACACAGGTATGTTTAAAATCTGAGTTTCTAGACATGCTTCTGGTGTCCTCTGGTTGTTGGGCTGCAGTAACGGTGAATGATTTCGCGTAGATTGTTCTGTGTGCAGGAAGGGTTAAACACATGACGCTGCGGGATCGGGTATTTTTGTTAAGGAGAGGAGTTTGATACGCTCTCAGAAGTAGGCTGGTTGGGACGTTCTAGGAATATTATGAAAAATGCAAAGAGTATGAATAGTGTGGCGCTCTGGCAAGCGAAGCCACCCTAGCTGTGTACGGCGATGTGAAATGGTCAGCGTAACATGTTAAGAGTAAAAATGCGAGAAAATCTTTCCAGTTTCGAGCATTATAGTAGACCTTCAAACAAAATATGCAGACATAAGAACAAATATAAAATTTCCATCATCGAGCTCGATAGCTGCAGTCGCTCAAGTGCGGCCAGTGTCCAGTATTCGGGAGATAGTGGGTTCGAACCCACTGTCGGCAGCCCTGAAGATGGTTTTCAGTAGTTTCCCATTTTCACACCAGGCAAATGCTGGCGATGTACCTTAATTAAGGCCACGGACGCTTCCTTCCGACTCCTAGCCCCTGCCTGTCCCATCGTCGTCGTCACAAGACCTATCTGTGTCAGTGCGACGTAGAGCAACTTGCAAAAAAAAAGTTTCCATCGGTAAAAATTTTCAGGTCATGCCTCATGTAGAAGTGTGAATTACTCGAATTTAAATATTGTAAAACACTGTAAGTCGCCACTGTCACCCATATCTATATAAATAAAATTGTAGGGGGTCCGCTGTCTGTAATTTCTTTTGTTTTGCCAATTTTTCAGATATTTATCCGTTTTAGGTCAACTCAAGACCGAATCGGTGGTTTTTACGTTTCATGTCTGTTTGTTTGTCTGTTTGTCTGTTTGTCTGTTTGTCTGTTCCACCATCACTTCGAAACGGCTGGATAGATCTCAACCAAACTTCATATTTAGAGTACACTCATCCCGGGGAAGGTTTCGATATGCATATTATTTTAAAATCTTTGAATAGACCGGGGGTTTATAGGAAAACCTGAATTGTTTTTCCACCATCACTTCGAAACGGCTGGATAGATCTCAACCAAACTTCATATTTAGAGTACACTCATCTCGGGGACGGTTTCAATATGCATATCATTTTAAAATCTTTGAATAGACGGGGGTTTATAGCTGGTTTTCCTCCATTTTCTCTTATACTATTGATTTTCTGTAAACTTAGTTTACCGTACGTGAAACGCCTCTTCATTATAAACAACTTTCGTTATGTTCATAATTTATCTTACTCTTCACATGACGGAGAAATTTACAGTTTTCTGCGGGTGTCATGCTCTGCATTGAGTGACCGACAGACCGACAACGAACCTACAGGTTACCATGGCAACGTCTCTGACTGCATGCCAGCAGGGAAGTAACGTATTGCCATTTTCCTCATCATGCTTTTAAATTCGTGGTTGTTCCTTGGGTAGAAGGCAAGAGAGGCGTCAATCGGCCTATCTGCGGGATATTGGCGGAATATCGTTGGATGACATAACCGCTCTCGAATAGATTAAGTAATAACACCATTAGTCATCTTCTTATTATTTGTTTACCTAGGAATCACTGGACCTAAATTTCTCCTCTGTTACCGCTTTATTATATCCATAACTCACACTGGCATAATTTATTGAGGGGCATTTGATTTTTCAATACATTAACTTGGCATTTACATATTTGTCGTTATCCGGCTGTCCTCACTTATAATCCATTTTCTATTACTTTCAACTTTCTTAACTGTATTATTTTCTTCCTTAATTACGCCGTATGTACGCGAGTGCTACAAGCTACTGGATGTACTTCCACCAAGACTCATATTTAGAATACACCTGTCCTTGATAGGTTTTAGGGCAAAAATTGTTTCTCAATCCCTGAACTGACTGGGGGGTTTATACGAAACCGAAACAGTGATTTTGCACTTCCACAAAATATACACATCCAAACTTAATGGAAATCTACCTACCTTGGTAGAAATTAAATTCTAAACCATGTTTCTCATGTGCATAATTTCGATACGAGGATTAATAAGGGAGATATCATTAACGGACCGTTTTTCTGTACAAGTCCCATGGGACTTAACTCACGAGCGGGTGCGTGTAAAGCGTATTCCTTACAACTTGAAAACTACTGAAGACATTCGAACCAAAATTTATATTTAGCATCCACCTGTCCAAAGGTAGGTTTTCAACGTAAATAACATTTCATGTTCCGGAATGGACTGGCGGTTTATAGGGAACCAAAATGGTGATTTTACTCTTCAACAATATATACAGAACAAGGCCAACCTGACTGGAAATCGACCAAACGTGATGGAATTCCACCTCTAAACCTTTTTTTATGTGCATTTTTTCGTCAGGAGGATTAATAAGGGAGATATCATGAATGGTCACTTTTGCAGGTTAAGTCCAGCGGACATAGCCCAAAAGGTGTTTTACATGGAGCAGATTCCTTATCTATATAAAAAAAAATCGTAACGACTGTGTGCCTCTACACCGACTATTTTGGCGAAATTTTCGTACAGCTTTCCGTTTAAGGGGTAATAATGACCATCTCCATAATTTTTGGTTTAGTTCCCTGAAAGTCCTCATTTTTACCCGCCTCGCCCAAAATCCACATTGCGGCATAATCTGCCAGAAGAAAAAAGAAGATAATTGAAATTTGACAAAATTATACGTTTTAGCTTGTAACGAACGGACAACATCCAAGATCATTAAATTTTTCACTTCTTATCCCCGAAGAATATCGAAATATGCAGGGAATTTTAATGATGGTGCAGATCTTCGGAAATTCCTATCACATAACAGATTGCACAATCTCCGTTCAATTTGGAATGATCTACAACCTTGGTCTTATGACTTTTTGCCGTATCTGTATCCCTTTTACGTTTGATTTTCCTCTATTAATCGATGTTAACTCAATTTGGAATTTTCACATGCGTAATTCATACTTTCTATTACTTATATGAAATACAGAATCATCAAACTCTTCATGAAAATTGGCCCACCCAGTAGCCATATGTGAGCCAAATGCTATGTATGTAACTGTCACATAATTATCCGAAAAGTAATGTAATGTGAGATAATCTTACAAAAACGTTACCCTGTTCCACATTTCTGACTCAGTCTGACCCAAGAATAGATGACATAGCATAGGACCAGCCATTTAGGCCACTAAATCCGGCGTGTCTTATGGTATAATCCTTTGTCGATATGACGTACGTTTAGTAGCAGTTAATCTGTAAATGAAGGTCTCCAATATTGTAAACACGCATATACTTTCGTATGTCGATCTATATATATTCACTGATGTCGATTTGTAGCGATCGACAAAGGGTGGGTCTGCTATTGTAATCAGTACTCCCCACACCGACTTTGACTGGCAGTATGAAAGGGTTCCTTCTCCAACTCCTGTGCAACTGTCATTAGTAAGGAAGGCCTTCAATTGTAATGAATAGTTCACTTCTCGATTTGACTTGCAGAAGGCAAGTGAGCATGCACTTTTGTTTAAAACTCCCCTACCCGATTGTGATTGGCAGTAGGCAAGGGTGCCCGCAATTAGAAACAAATGTCCTCATCTAAAATGTGACTGGCATTAGTGATAGTGGCCTGCTATTTTGATGGAAACTCACCAACTTGGTGTGACTGGCAGTAAGCTGGCTGGAAGTAGGAAAATGGGCCTGGCATTATAATGATAACTGCACAACTCAATTTCGAGTGATAGTAGGGTAATTGCCTGCCATTATATTAAAAACTCCTCAACTGTAATCTGTCTGGAAGTAGGAGAGGAGGGCTGCCATTTTAACAAAAACTCCCCAAATCGATTCTGTCCGCGTAGTAGGCAATGGGGCCTGCAATTATAATGTAAACCTCCCAACTCGATTGTGAATGGCGGTAGGCAAGTGAGCCTGCCGTTATATCACAAATCAATAAAAAACACTTTACATTGGAAACAACGTACGGGAACCTCCCCATGCTCTTTCTCGGATAACGCTAAGAGACATGCAATTTTAAAACAATCTTATTTACTGCATGTACACTATTTACTTCGATATTCGAATACAATGTAGAATACCGTAGCGAAGCACGGGTACATTCGTTAGTTTATTATAATTTTGTTTGTGCATATTTTCGTCCGAATAGTGTTGTAAGCTAATTAGTCTTCTTCTCAATAACAATTTTAGACTCCTTATCCAACACAAAGATATCGAAAAACGCGAAAAATTATATGCACGTTATGAGAACCCGTTAAGGAACACACAGCATGACAAGACGCGCACAAATTGCGGGTAACCCCAGAGGATGGCAATCGTCTTACATGAAGAAGTACACCGGCTAGTTGAAGAGGAATTAAACCGTACAGCCGACCGACATTTCGGCCATTTTTTCTTGCTCATCGTATGGTTTTAATATGGTTTCTACATAACCCAGTTGTTAGGTTAGGTTTGGAGCCCATAATAAATTACCTTGAGGTATCTTCAGAGAGAAGTGTGTTGTAAGATCCAGTGCTGATTGAAAAAGTTATGTCACTTGGATGGAGGTAAATTGGTTGGTGACTGATAACTGAGGTATAAAACCTACATTTTATTTTTAACTTTTGCAGCAAATTCCACTTACAGAACGTTTACATGGTAAAAGTAGCCTTAGCTGAAGTTAATGCTTTGTAGATTTCAATGATTTATTTATCTTTTAGGATAGTCTTTTTTTACATTGTTATTTTCTTTCAAATCTAAGTATTATAGACTTTAATGAATGCTGAGTATATCCAGGAGTGGGTAAATATGTCATGTAAACATGCATTTCTACAGTTCGGTACAATAAGGTTCATTTTCCTTTATACTCGCGCATAGGAAACTGAACTCAACGCAAATTGTTCTGATGGACTGCATATCAATATGTGGCTGAGAGGAGGTGTGACCAGTGTTACGGGAAATAATTGGATAGGAATAGCATTGTCACATTCGCAATTTTGGCACAGCAGCGACGAAATATTCATTTTCTGTAGCATGGACAATCTACAGTACTTTGCCTAGGCCAGCCTCTGCTTACAGGAAGAATATAGTAAATATTAATAAATGACTATAGTAAGAAGACCAGAATAACATCACATTAAGCAAGGTAAAAACCTTCGGTTACAAAAAAGAGCACAATAAGTTCATGATATACCCCACTACCGTTCAGGTAATATATTGTTCGAAGTCGTCGATTTTCTGAAATAAACACCATGCAAGGATCAGCCCGATGCAACTTTGGGCCAAAGAAACTGATTTTCAGGTATATTGAAATGGACAATTTGCAACTAAATTACTTATGAAATTTACCGAGAACAACAACACGCTGCAGCTCTGGACAGATAACATAATGTTAGCACAAATATAACGTTCTTTTTTCGTTTTCCCTTCTTTTTGTCTATGCTTTAGATGTGCTCTGTAGTTAGGAGTTGTATGACGTAGAGAATCGTGGATTGACGTATTGATTTTGGTGTAGAATACGTCTGTCGTTTCATTCGCTCGTTAAACGTCCGCGTGGCCGGAAAAACTCTATACCGGACTTCCCACAATCTGTATTTCAAAACTATTAAGATAGCAAAAGTATACAAACTGACATGAAAAAAAAGGAAGGTTCAATGAGTCTACTCAAATGGCTTACAAGACCAGATGGCATCCGCCATTTTATGGTAATATCGAAGGTCGGAACCTTTATTTTCTTTTGCGTTAATTCTAAAAGACAAACTTGAAGTGATCGGCCTATTCTCAAACAAAAAAGGAGATGGTCAGTTTTGCATTTCACAGAAATAAGCAAGCGGCCGAATTTGCAACTAAACCCGATCTAACGTAAAGTAAGCTGTAGACAGAGGCCGCGTTTGCAACTGAAACAATGAGCATGTTATGTAATGGTAGAATACGAAGTCACCTCGCCAAACAAACAGATTTTTATAATGTGTATTGAAATGGCCGGTTTTGCAACTAAACTACATGCAATTCTTTAAACAATGTTTAAAACTGTAGAACTAGTTTCAAAATCGTTTTTAATTGTGTATTCTTTATCTTCGGGAAGTGGAGAATTGGAGGAAGATTTTTTAAAAATTATTTCACTTCAAGATCGTACATGTTCTAAAATTGATATTTATTATAGTTTCAAATCAGGCTGGGTCCAATTGGCCATCTTCAGCGTGAAAATGTCCATATTTCAAATAATTACTTTGACGAGAAGCTAATGTAATGGCACATTGATTAAATATTTGATTACAAGAATGAAAACTAATTAAAGTAATTTGGTTAGACGGTATACGTTTTTGCCTCTGCTAAACTTGAACATGGTCTGTTGTGAGGCTAGACAAATTATAAAAGTTGTCGAAGTTACGGATATATTCCATTTCTTGATCAATGCGACCACTCAACCCCTGGTGACAGTCTCTCCAGGCAGTTATTGAAAATGAATCCTACAAACGTAGGCAACTTCCATTACAACATACATAACATACATAGAACACGACACCGTCCAACCCGGACGAATATCTTAATGCTAGTTCAGTGCTGTAGATGGTAGAAGCTTCAATGCAAGCAATTATTTGTAATTTATTTATCTATTATTTATCACCTTCTGAATGCCTCATAGTGTCAAATATTTCACGTTAAATAGATATTTGATGTTTACTCTGTCGAATGACAGTAGATTTCTCTGGCTTGTGGAGACGTTTATGTCAGATTTCCAGTTTCAATCTCCATTCTAGAACGTGAACGTCCTTCTTATACTTCATGGCTTATCTCTCGCTGGAGCAACCTTCCTAAAGATCTTATATGAAATTATCCGCTCTAATGTTCTTAAAAAAAGAAAAACAAAAGCACGCATTTCCTTCACACTTCAACAATACAGGTGGTGGGCTCCTTATCGCAACCGACAAGAATGCCATATGAGTCATATGCGTTCCGTGGGTAGGAAGCATAAATTTACCAGAGCCATTAATCAGAATTAAGAATTAAGGCAAGTGACGTAAAATATTGCAGTAAAGTGACGGTATACGAATTGGGGAGAGTGTAATGATTTAGGAGCATATTCGGTTCACTAATGAACTCCTCAACTTGTAGTTGCAACGATTCAGACCCTTTCATTGCTTCCATAGTTGAGATGTGTGTTATTTGTATCTGATTTCCATGACTCTGGTTGCATCCTCTTAGGTTCTTTCACGGTTCAGTCGCGATTACCATCTTAGTTTCAATAGTTATTCGGTCTGCGAAGTCACGAGACTAATATCCCGAACCACGACTTTGGGTACCAAGGAAACGACACAGATGGAATTAGAAGATTTATTATGTACTTTACTCGACCATGATTCCCAAAGATCTAAGTATATGAAAATTCTCCACTAAATAAGCTTCGAACGTTTTTCTTTCACACTTCAACAATTCATTCCTCTCCAAGACAATTTATTCGTCCTTCACTTAATAACATGAAACTGGATTATGAAAACCAGTTAAGTAGGTCAATTGGTAAGATGCTTGCCTCTTACGCTGAGGCTGTATGGCCGAATTCCACTGTAATCTATTCGGTATGTTTACTGACTTGTTAAAGATTTCCTACCGAGCTCGATAGCTGCAGTCGCTTAAGTGCGGCCAGTATCCAGTATTCGGGAGATAGTAGGTTCGAACCCCACTGTCGGCAGCCCTGAAGATGGTTTTCCGTGGTTTCCCATTTTCACACCAGGCAAATGCTGGGGCTGTACCTTAATTAAGGCCACGGCCGCTTCCTTCCCACTCCTAAATAAAATAAAATGTCCGTTACTTGAGCGCCAGATTTCACCAAACTACATCCTTCTAATTTAGACAGAAGGTGGTGTTACCTTCCTTCCAGGGCGTGTACTTACACATCTGATACCTTCTGAAGATGATTAACCGGGTAGGAACTACACGTAGGGTCTTCAGTAACTTTTACCATCATCCGTGTGTGAGCACTTCAGGCACACCCAATAAATACAAAATAGAAACCCACTTAATAATATTAGCAAATGCTGGAGGATTCTCCCTATGGTCCTGTAATAATAGCATTTGGGAAATACAGCGATAAATGAACTACCATTTCTAGCGAGACCGAAGAAGACATATGATATGGTGCCCTTCACTTGTTTTGTGTATAAGCACAAGAATTTCACCATCGACACATGGTAACCTGAGTTGAATTCACTCAGATACTATACTTTTTATGTTAACTGGTTTAATTTTATATTTACTTAAGCGAACCGTTGGAACCGTTCCATTGGTTATCAAGCACTTTTATCCTTAACCATGTAGTTATTGTTATCCATAGGTAACAGAGTGTCTTCCTAGGTAAGTCTGCTGTAGAAATTTCTGAAGCTAAGTACATAATCCCTTACAACAAGATATGGTAAAATAAAAATAGCACTAGGCTACCATGTATCAACACAAGAACAGCCACGGTGTTCAATGACTAGTGACAATTATTAACGGAAAAGGAACGTTGGACTGGGTTCAACTCGTCATGACGTACCCGTATGGGTACGTCCAATCAGGACGGAGAGATTTACCGTATTTAATCTCCAACATAGTCGTCCCACAAAGTCACGCCTTGAAATGGAATTTCAGCTTCGTATGTACCACACTGGCTGAGTTGCTGACACAGATGTGGCTCATAAATTATCTCACGTTATCAACAGCTCTATAAATAGCTCTGTATTTCCCAACTATAAAAACTTACAGGATTCTATATGAAGACCTTCCAGATTCTCATCTAAATTAATACACAAAATAAACATGTGTTATGACAAATATAATGCGTCCTAATCTTCTGGTGCAGAAATTCTCTGTCCTCATGTTGAATCTAGAACTCTAAAACTCTAGAAATTGAGAATGATGGATGTTATTATTTTTATTGTTACTTCTATATGAAGCGCGTATTAGAAAACATAGACACAAAGCAATGTCACAGAAGAAAATCCTAAGTTGTAGTCCATCAGAAGAATTTTCGTTGTATTAATTTTCGAATGCTTATGCGTAATGGAAAATAACCTTAAATGTAATATACTGTAGGTGTGAGTAAATAATACGTAAAGAAAACATACGTTCCTATTCCTACAGTACCTTACGGTGAGGTTCATTTTTCTTTAACATACGCACAGGAAAATGAATAAAACGAAAATTGTTCTGATGAACTGCATGTGTGGTTGGAAGGCGTGATAAGTCATAAGGAAAATAGGCTAATGGATAGGAAGGTCATTATTAGATAGGCCTACATGGTATTGTTACTTAACTACCGTATGACTCTTGCAAATCAGGAATTACAGGTAAACCGTACACAATGAAGACATTAAAAAAGGAAAAATAAAGGAAATGAGAAATTTTATCCGCATCTAAGCACGGTTACATACAGTGCCTGACAAAAAAATTGAAGCACCCAGAGGGGTAGGAGGAATTGAAATGAAACTTCGCGTATTGAATGATGTTATTTCAGTGAATACAAAATCGAGTAAAATTTACAAAGAACTTGGCAGGACGAGACCACTTATCAGCATGACGTTCAACCCCCTCTGGCCTGGATACCTGGGAAGTTTGTCATAAAGTCGTTGTTTCCTCTCCTGAGGCAAGCTGACCCACAGCTGTTGAAACTGGTCCTTGATATTCTGGATACTGACACAGGGACGGAGCTGACGTCCGAGTTGGTCCCATAAATGTTCTATCGTCCGGCTACAAGGCTAATTCCTGGCCTTTGGTTCCAGCGGTACCGCGTTCGATTCCTGGCAGAGTCGGGAATTTTAACCATAGTTAATTAATTCCGCTGGCACGGGAGCTGGGGGTATGTGTCATCTTCACCATCATTTCATCCTCATCGCCTACGGGCGTCAATTCAAAAGAACTGCACCTGGCAAGCCGAACTTGTCCGCGGACACTCCAGGAACTAAGAGCCATACGCCATTTCATTCGGAGACAGATCTGGGAATATTGCTGGTCACGTGAGTGCCGCGATATCAAGCAGGCAGTTCATAGAGACACCTGCTGTATGTGGGCGAGCATTATCTTGCTGAAAAAGGGCACCACGATACTGCCACATACGAGAAAACACATGAGGACGTAGGATGACCGTGACGTACCATTGTGCTGTCAGAGTTCCCTCAACCACTACCAGCCGTGACCTAAATTCATACCCGAAGACTCCCCACAACATGGCGCCAGGAGTAACACGGTTGTGCCTCACCGAAACATTGAAAGAATGTGTGTTTCTATGGGTAGCTATTTAAAATACATTAAAGCAAGTAATGGCCGAGTCCGGCCCCATGGTGTAGGAGGAAATGTGTCCGCCTGTCACCCCGTGGCCCCGGGTTCGATTCCCGGCCGGGTCAGGGGTTTTTAATTGTAATGATTAATATCCCTGGCCTTGGGACTGGGTGTTTGTGACGTCCTTAATCTTCCTTTCCTCACACACAACATCCCACACTAACGCCATTCCAATTACACGTAGGTTCATACAATATGGTGCCAGTAGGGGAAAAATATCCACATGGGTCTACACCCGGAAAAAATAGCATTAAAAATGTAATGGCCGAAAAGGTGGCCCAAAAGAAAAATTCCAATATTATCTTAATAATCGTTAGGATATTTAAATGTTAATGATCCATGAATCCTCTAAGTCATTACCCCATGACGTATTATGTAACCATTTTCTATAACACTGTTTATAAGGTATGTATTTAAAAATAATTCCATTAACAACCATGTCAAAGTGTTTCACAGTGGAAGCGTATCCTAATAGGAATGAACACTCATATTCATAAGGATGGTTGTCTTCACCCATATTCAAGGATAGAACCAAGAAACAATTTAAATACTAATATGTTTAAAAAAATATCCAACAGGCAGTAAATTTATTCTAAATTAAATTGTAATAACAACATGAACATCTTTCGTTTAAAGCAGGGATACTAATGTAGGCTTCATCACATACGTATTTCTAAAAGCCAAGACCGCAATTTTATTAAATGATATAACATCTCAACAGAGCCTCTTTTTACATTAGAACAAAGGATTATGACCATTCACCTGATGGGTCAACTAAATACAGTTCATTACAAAATCGACTGAAAGCTCAATGACTAACATCATAGAATATCACAAGATGGTATAACCTCCAGACGAATGTTAATGTTGCCTTACTACATTTTCTGATAAAATGTACTACAAAAGAAAATTTCTTTGTTTAATGGAAAAATTCAATAATTACTAGTTCGAGCCAATGTGTATAACACAAACATCAGATAGCACATTTAAATAATACTTCACGATAAAGAGGGCACAGATTTCCTTCTTCGATTAGGAAAGAGACATAGAATAAATATGAAAGAAATAACTTAAGACACAAATTTTGTAGAATTAATTTCACCTGAAGAATAATTACAGAACTAATTGAAGAGAAGTAGAAACAACTAATAAAGGACACTGATTACATTGGGTCATGCTACAAGCTCATTCCAGTAGAGCAAACTTAATAAAGTTCAAATAATTAGCTCCATGGTTAGTAGAATAAGGGGAAATACATCGCCAATTCACTATATTCGTTGGAAGCACTGATAACCCACTACACCAAATACGACAGGTACATATTTCGAAAGTATATTAAGAAATCCAAGATGAAGAACAGAAGTGAAGAAAGAAAGGAGGATTAAATTTGAACATTACGTGGGTTAGGCCCATCTAGAATGAAGGAAAATCATAAATATAGTGAAGCTATATAGCTAAAAGCAATATAGTCTGAAGAACTAGCTTCAAAATATTAAGAAAAAATCGAAAGAGGTCTTTCCCCCCACATTATGGTGAATCATTCAACAAAGGTTGTCATAGTGCAAAATAATGGCAGGTACCGCCAACATAACTAGGATGACGGAATAAATCTCTTCTCTCGAACGCGCACCGTATCACGGACAGGGGAAGAAGATGTTCAGAAAATTTATACCATTTCCCGGGGGCCAAGTGTGACATACCGGTAGGAGAAGGAGGGGAGAGAGAACATTCCAGAAATAAGTAGATGATGAAGACGTCGCAATAGCTTACGTCGTTGGGAGTAGGCGAGTACTGAAGTCCAGGTCGATGTAGAGAGATAAAGTTGAAGAAAGGTCATAGAGTTCCAGATACGTAAATGCTTGCTGAAGGTATGAATAACATTACTGGAGTTCGAACCCACCATCTCCCGAATGCAAGCTGACAGTTTTTAAATGATAAAATGTCATGCACAATTTCATAGCCCGCTATTGTTTCGCCATATACTACAGTCATTGATATTCGAGGAACAACTGAAAAAGTAGCGATCTTTCCGAATTCGAGATTTGCGTACCGGTAAGTGCAGTGCTGATATTGTAACTGAAAATAAATAAGTAAATAAATAAATAAATAAATAAATAAATAAATAAATAAATAAATAAATAAAAGGAGGCAGGCACATACACCATATCAGCACATTTTTCGTGCGTGCGTGTGTTTACGTTAACAACCCTCTCTCAGACAATAGATATGGTGGTGCCTACTGTACGCAGCCTTTTCGTAACGTAAAGAGAGTTATGGTTGTAGTTTAGCCCACGGTAAATTTCCCACAGCTTCATTAGAATATTTCTACCGTGTTCATGTCCCTCTCATTAACCTTTAGCGTTGAGAAGCATAGAGCGCATATTCCCATTAATAGCTACAGAAGTTCACGTAACCGTTACATTTTCCCAGACGAATGAGAGGTAGGTTAATTTGAACGATCCTGAAGTAGAACTGCAAGTCTGTGTTTTATATGGTAGTATTTGTTACGTAGACTTCGATCCATATCTTTCACAATTATTGAAACAAATCTAACACGTCTCCATCGCTGTAGTTCGCAATCGGTAAGTCATTACCAAGAGAGAAAATTTAATTTAATTATTTGATAGTTAATATCTCACCGAATCTGAAAACCTTCCTTATGCAGCGTCTGCCAAGCACAGTATTTCGCGGGTTAAGAAACAATACCCCGTATCTGTCAATGCTCTTCCTATCCATTATTTTCCTTAAAACTAGTCACGCCTTCCAACCACATGTGGATATGCAGGCCATCCGAATTGTTTTGGTAGGGCACCGTTTGTAGTAGATGTGAAACGCTGAACGTTAAAGGTTTTGTTACGAGCAGATTCCATAGGCATTTCTATAAATAAAACGAATGGAAATGGATTGAATGAAGTCTATCTACCTCCTGAAACGATAATCATGAAATTGTGCATAAACATTCTCAAAGGAAATTGTCACTTGACTATGTTTCTCTTCAGAATGTTGGATTGAAAGTATATTATTTGCATGAAATCACGTTATAGCTTAAAATGAGATAATGTCTGATGTCTTATTTAATCACGCCCAAACGACTGGACCAACCCAACCGAAATTCGACAGAACTCGATAGCTGCAGTCGCTTAAGTGGGGCCAGTATCCAGTAATCGGGAGATAGTGGGTTCGAGCCCCACTGTTGGCAGCCCTGAAGATAGTTTTGCGTGGTTTCCCATTTTCACACCAGGCAAATGCTGGGTCTGCCGCTTCCTTCCACTTCCTAGGCCGTTCCTATCCCATCGTCACCATAAGACCTGTCTGAGTCGGTGCGACGTAAAGCAAATAGCAAAAAAACAAAACAAAAAAACAAAACAAAAAAAGAACTGCAATTCGATACGGCAGTTCGAATACAGGTCTATTTTGACTTATCAATAATTAACCGTTCTAAAATGGCAGCCATTAATATGTAGGTTTTATTGAACTTGCGTAAGTTTTGACCGCTAAATATACATTAAACTAACGAGCAAATGGTAAAGCACAGAATGTGCACTGAAAAATCAGTTTTCTACATTTTTCCTCGTAACTATAGTAGTTTTCCAGGAATTTATGGTTTTTACGTCTTGAATGCGGTCTAGAAAGCTAAGAATAACGGCCGAGAGGACTCGTGCTGACCACATGACACCTCACACTCTGCAGGCTTTCGGGCTGAACAGCGGTCACTTGGTAGGCCATGGACCTTCGAGCCTGTTGTGCCATGAGTTTTTTTCTTTTCCTTTTTTGTTTTGTCTTCAAGCACGCGTTCCAGAGTTCCCACCGGCCGAATGTTGCTCAACTGGGTGTTTGTCCGGCGCTTGGTAACTTATGGCAATTCACAGGTTGGAAACTAGAGTGTGTGTAGGTTTTCTTCTGCTGCCACTATTATACCATAGATGAGAGTACTGGTGGCAGTTGTAAAAACTAACCCGTCAACGATGGTACATCAATTAGTACATTATAAATGTAGATGACTGAAGAAAAGGTTTCCGTGGCGTAAATATATGTCTTTAAACTTAAAATACCCCATTTATCACATTATAAATGTGGCCCACCGAGCTCGATAGCTGCAGTCGCTTAAATGGGGCCAGTATCCAGTAATCGGGATATAGTGGGTTCGAGCCCCACTGTCGGTAGCCCTGAAAATGTTTTTCCGTGGTTTCGCATTTTCACACCAGGCAAATGCCGGGGCTGTACCTTAATTAAGGCCACGGCCGCTTCCTTCCAATTCCTAGGTCTTTCCTATCCCATCGTCGCTGTAAGACATATCTGTGTCGGTGCAACGTAAAGCAAATAAATGTGAACCAGCATGTCGAAGTCGACAATGTTAGGTTTATAATAAGAGGTTATCTGGGAAATTATTGCCAGAACTCCGAGAAATCCATTATTGTATGCTATCGTCTATGAGCTTTAATATTTATTTTCAGGTTTATTCTGAGTGTAAACATGTACCGAATGTAGAAGGTAGTCATGAGTGTTTTTTGAAAACAGATCTGTGCGTATTTTTGTGTCCACGGACACGAATGCTATACTCATGCATGATATAAATACATATATTATTCATTGCGTTTTCACGTTCGATGTGGCATTTCCCTCCCGCTTTTCCAACCCGTCGAAACAATAGCACGCAGACATTGTTCGCTGCACTAAACGTGCGCACTCGGAATATTTTTATGAGCTTAAAATCAATAAAGAACATAGCCATCTGTACATTCCTATGATTTATTGTAGCAGGACTGCTCGTTGTTGGAAACCACATTAAACTCAGCTGGATGGCTTTGATTTCAAACGCTAGTGTTTTTTATTCGTAAATAAAAACTGTAGTAGCAGGCTCCATAGGTTTCGATTGTGTACCAACCCACCCACCGCATAAAGTCTCTGAGAGGAAGCTCGCAGCTTAATGGACCGTTGACAATAAAATATCTAGGCTACGCATAGTAAAGAAGGCAAGCAGCTGAGAACGTGGAGAGAGAGTTTAAGACTGCTTCTAAAGTAAAGAAAGTAAAAATGTCTCCTCTGGGAGAGAGCGCGGAAATTATCCCTTGAATGAAACGTTTTTACTTAAGTTCTCTGTGGCAAATGTTGGCGAGTGAATATAACCTCCATATTTACCTACATGCAAACAAATGAGGGTCCCTAAATATTATTTGGCTGCATTTTGTGAGCAGGGCACTCAGCTTGTGATAGAAACCCCTTCTCTGCCATATTTTTTGACCCTTTTCACCGGTTTAAAGCAGCACAGACAGGGAGTCTCAAAAACTAGCAGTGGTATCATATTTGTTCCGCGAGCTCTTTGTATTAACTACTACAATATGTGAAGTCATGAACATAAATTAGAAGGGACCTTAGAGTATCCTTGTAACCTCTTGGTGAAACTTACAAGGTGACTTTTCATCCCGTTTACCATCATATTATTGTCTGGTGGCCATCTCACAACTTTGTCCATAGATGTGATGTGACGTATTTCTCCCAAGTTTCTAGATCTTATATGATATTGTTTCGGGCAGTACGTCCTTATTGCATACTGCACATTATATTATTCTCTATGCCATCCTATTTTCGGATCTTCTTCGTCTGGAGCAGTGGTTCTCGACGGTTGTACCAAAGCACAGCTCCAGGACGAAATTTTGAATCGATCTGATCTCACACGGGAACTGTCCATACTGTCATATCGAAATCGGTGACAACGCAGCTTACTGGACAACCATTGCTTCTCGCTGGCTCGCGCTGCGCACAGCGGAATGGAGTTGCAGTTGTGCTGGAGAGAGAGAGAGAGAGAGAGAGTGAACAAACTGGAACATAAATGAGGTACGTTAATCGCATGATAAATCATAAATATGTAGGTCGAGTCATGAGTTATGGTAACTACTTCTTTTTTCTCGCGAACAGGAGACAACACGGAAAATTTAAGATATGTATTTGGAAACGTACGGCATGTACTTGCGTATGATGCCACTAGATGGTGTATATAAACAGCAATGTGGGTCTAAGCATGCACCCAAGTTCAGTGTGTCAGTGAGAGCGTCAAAAATGGAAGTCAACAAGCAGGAGCAACGATTGTATATTAAAATAGCAGTTCTCCGAGGAAGAAAAGCACACCAATGCCCTGCAGAGCTGCGGGAAGCATTAGGTGTTCATGCCATGCCCTATAGAACAGTGGCGAGGTGGCGTTAGCGATACACATGCAGCGAATGGTATTCAGCACCTGCCTCACCGCTGGCAACGCGCAGTGGAAACCTTGGGTGATTATTTCGAAGGTCTGTAACCAGTGGAGACCTGTCCTTTGTACGTAGTCTTGTGTATTTACTGCCTATACGATAATAACATAATGTTTACCAATGGCCTATTTTCTGTCACTTTCCTACGAGAATCTTATGAAGTCAGAATTTATCTTCAGGCACTATGCATAAGTACACGCTCTATGCATATCTTAGATTTTCCGTGCTGTCTCCTGTTCGTGAGAAAAAATAGTTGCCATGACTTATGACTCCACCCTCGTATTTTTGGCACCGTGCACATCGAATATGCACTTTGAGGCCACCTTGTTCTTCACAGTTTTCTTTACTTGTTTGAAGGCAATATTTCGCAGACACTTCGAACTCGGGAGGTCTCTCCGTTGTATAATTGGTTGCGAATAACGAATGTTTAATCAAGTTCTTGAACCGTGAGGAAGAAAATTGAAAATGAATGAAGGATTGCATTTTCAGTATGCTGTTTCTCTGATAAACATCAAACTGAAAGTCTTGACAAGTCGGCACAAATTCTGTTAAGCGGTGATACAAAGCCTTCCACTGCCGGAAGAAAATCTTGTCCAAGGGCTGTATTTTCCCTGTAGTGCCGGGAGGATTCTGGAGAATTTCTACAGAATCTGGAGAATTTCTACAGTGTTGCCTGGAAGAATGTCTTCAAGACAGCTCTTATCACTGTAAGTAGTCCAGGAATCTAACAGTAGCAAACAGTTCTCTTCCCTAAATGGGAAGAAGGATTCTTTAAACCAATACTTTAATTCTTTTTACCCCGTTTTCCCTGATTTTGCGGCTGTTACAATTATATTTCTGACATGAAACATTTCTTTGGAAATTCTCGGACCGCAAGTTCCAGTTGCCTCCTGTAGTACAATGAATAATTTCGGGACAATAGTACCAGCCATACTAATTGTGGGCATAATTGTGTACGAATGGGTGAGTGCACTAACTGATTGAGCAACTGTTTCTGCATGTTTCTCACCAACAAGCGATCGAGTCTTTTTCGTTTTCATTTTGTGCACGAAACCACTCTGATTAGTATTGTATATTGAAGAAGGGGTGTAGTATAAAAATCGCTCTGAAGCTTCTTCCACAAATATCTTTGCGACTTTATCTTCATCGTCTGCTTCTTGCAGATACGTACGGGATACAAATTTCGTAATTTTTCTACTTTTTATTCTACACTTTTTCTTAAAACGACTCAACTAACTAGCACATGCGCTGAAATTAATTCGCCCCATTGAAATCTCTCTTGAAATTTCCAAGAGCCACAGTCGCAGGTCTTCATCGCATACATTCCCCTGCAGTCTTCTTGCTTCTTTAAAGCGAGAAAATAATTCAGTATGCATCAATTTCCTTTGTTCAATTAGGCTTACTGGTGCAGATTCTAAATGGTTCTCCCATCTGTACACTTGTCGCAGTGACGTCACCTTACGACAACTTTTGCGAGCATTGGTTAATGAAAGCCGCTTCTTAACCCTCCCCCTTATTTAACCATGAATTTACAGCTTTTCTCTTGTACGCAAGATCTACAATTTGTTTCACTTTCTTCTGTGGAATGGAAGCATAGCTTGAACTAGGATAACATAAATGAAAGAAAATTTCTTTTTCGCTTTTCAAACTGGAGCAGCAAATATATGTCCGTCATCTTCGTTATCATGATCACTTAACAGTACATAGTTATTCTAAACACAAATAATCTTGACATAGACGTAAATTTGATATGTGTTGCACACTACACGTAATAGTAAGGTACTTCAGAATTTGAAAAGATGTTTTCCTTAGGCTTCTTGAAGACACTTCTGTTTGACCATCATCCAGCGTATTTTCCGAAGATGATCCAGAAACCCAGTTAATGTCACACTTGTATACTGAGTGTACGCCTTGATATTGTAATGAATAGCTCCAGCTATTATGCATATATACAATTGCTCTCGTTCTGTTCGTGATTTAGTTCCATATGCAATATCTCCCTCTCTCTGTCACTGGTTGTTGTTGTCCTTATATCTGGTAGATAGCGTTTAATATTCATCTCCAAAATGAAAACCGCATTGAACCGCATTGCCGCATGTCGTAACTCGATGCACGAGAGTGCCCGTCTGATGTCATACCAGGCATTTGTCATCAGATACTTGTCCATGTATTTTCATTTTCCCACCCGTCGGGATGATTTCATTTGTGTATATGTAGAGTGATACCCTCCATTCAGTTGGGATCCATTTGCTCCATATATTTTTCCAAATTTTCTTCCAGTCCCGATGTGGGTATTTCTGTTGTATTGTCGGAATAAATTTATATTGCTTCAATCTGAAGTTGTATATATCCTCAGCTTTATCGAACTTTCCATCTGTAAGTACTGTTTCTGGAAGTTGTTGTAGAATGGGAGAAGCGTTTCGGAAGCAACATCGAAATTGATCTTTTTGTTTCAGGTTCGTTGTTACACACAATTTTAACACTGCACTATCAAATACGTCTCCTCTTGAGTACAATGCTTTAATTATATGTGTCAGAAAGTGTGCTATGCATTTCTTTTCGACTGCAATTAGACGCAAGCCATCATCCCCTTAGATCAGATAAAGTTGGTCTCTTCTTATTCTGTACCTGTACCCTTTCCATAGTGTGCCCGTCCCTACACCTAATGGCTCCGGCAAGATGTCTACAGGGCGTTAACGGGTTGGAATAAAACAAATGGGCGCTTAACTCGACTAAGCTTAAGGGCATACAGGGTAGGAGACGGGTCATACCTAATTACAATGAGAACACATTCGGGTTAAATATTAGATTAATACACGTGGTTTATTAGGCCTTAATGATGATGATGGTAATGACGCATTTATATACAAATGAATTACATGGATTATTATCAATTGTTGTTGTTTGTTATCGACTTTCAGTCGTTTGTGATGGATCCGAGTATTATCTATCGCAGAGCGATCCATTATGACGAGATTCGAACGGGAAAACACTTATCATAGACACTGAGGCTATGTGATATCATTGACCAATAGGATTAACATGCATGCAACGAATCTGAGCAATCCCTATACTAAACACACAGCTATTCCCCAACGAAGTACCACGAAGGAACTCATAAAAATGTGGAACAAACGCCCGGGTTTGAACCGACCCTCACTTGTAAAAATTCACCACCCCGATGGTCAACACCATCGGTAACTCAATTATAATCACAACAAGATACATAAACCCTTAAAGAACACAAATTATATACAGTAAACACGTGAGACATCCAGCCTTCGGTTGAGCATTGGGGTACCAATGCCGCTGTCGGGAACTGAACTGACACCCGTTGGGATGGAAGTGGGACTCTGAAAACCCTAAACTACGTTATACTCAAGTGTGTAATGGCAGTAAACTAACAAGTACTGGTAACAATCGCCGTGTCATTTATTAGCGACTACATCAGTCTGGCGTGTTGAATATTTCATTATTAAGCGATTCTTTCGCCCTCATTCACTTCAACTCAAGGCTCCCTCTTACACGAGCGGACGAGAATACACAAAAAACCGACACTTCTCCTCAGTAGGTCAACTGCCCACAGCCCCCACACGGCGGGTGGTCATTGGCCTCGGCCTTCACAGGCATAACGCCCTTTCTTAACAAAACACCCCATCTCGGGGATCGTTCACTAATAAACTGAGCCTCATCGTTCCTTAAACAAAATTACATTGGCTCTCAATACTTCACTTCAATTCAACACACACATTCATTTACAATATCATGATCCCGCGACGCGACATCGGTTCCTATGATACCAATACTTGTTTGATTACCATAACTACAATTTATTATTATTATTATTATTATTATTATTATTATTATTATTATTATTATTATTATTATTATTATTGGGTTCATCATTACACCATCTCCCTACACGACTTACCTGGAAATTAGACCATACTGCGTGATCATAATTAACTTCCTCGTAATGACGGTGTAATTAATCCATATCTAAATTGTGATTTCTGATAAAATCGTCACACGGTAATACAATTATGAATTAAATATTCCTCAATTTGCACTTAAAATTGTGATAAGCCTTCCAATTAAAATCGTACACTTCCTATCTAAATATATGTCAGTGGAGGCCTGGGTGTCAGTTCCGAAGTCACATCTCGTAGTTCTGGGTGCTCACGGAATAAAATTACACTATTTACCAGCCATGCATAATCATCGCTGGACTAACTACAGCCTAACTTGAATTACTCTGAATTACTAAAAAAAATTGGTCTCCTGACGCATCAATAATTACAAGTTTTCCCAAATAAAATGATTAAGTCAATCTATTACTGCATGCAAACTTATCGTGTTACCCCTTTATTTACAATTGATTGCTCAGACGTGTTACTAATTAAATAAAGTAAATAGAAGCTACGTGTATCATGGTAGCACATCTACATTACTGAAGTTACAATCTTTAACATTATAGCGTCAGGTAATGATAACTGTTCCCCGCCCAATCTGATTACGTCATATTAATTATGATTTATACTCATCTCCATCTCGATGACCCGTTGTCAGCTCAGGGAGTCCATTGCTGGCTTAGTGCTGACCCATAGGCACCACAGCAGTTACTGGAGGCACCATTCTTCTTTCCAACTGGGAGTCCATTGTTCTAGGTTGACGAAACCGCTGGCAATATTCCTGAGGCACACAACACGTCACTATTTATTCCAAGATTTATTTAGTTACATTCGGTGTGAACGTCCAGCCACGATACCGGACCTCACTCCGCAATCCGCGATTCAGTATCGGATTCCGCGTACCTTTGTCACTACTCGACACAGTAGCGCCGTAGTAATAATAATAATAATATTATTACAAATTATATTTAATGTTCGCGACACGTCTCTGATCTTTAAAGTTTAGACCCTAGCATCACGTCTATCCAATCTCTGCAATATTTACGCACAGTACGCGATTTCACTTGTAAATTAAATTGAAATTCACTCCAACAAAAGATCACTGGCAGCTCGACAACACGTAGCTTCGCCGCCTGTAAGCCACAAATCCCGACTGACGCTTCTCCCTTTCTGCAGTAGTTTTTACTAGGGAGCGATACCCCTTCCACTAATTTGCGTATCGCCTATTCCCGGCGTACTCGAGGTAAAATAGTACGATTGATCGGTGACCAGTATCTAGTTGGTGCGATTGAGACATAACCACTCAATTATCCTTCGGTGAATCTCTTTAAATTAATTAAAATATGTTCTGCTTCCCCCACCACACGGGGTGAAGTCCCGGTCTCGAGGAGCTGTCATGACACTAACCAGATGGCCCCAGTACTTTTCCACGCAGAAACAACACAGTATTCTTTCTCCTGCTGAAAGTTATCACGGAAGAGGACATTAAACACTCTAAATAAATGTCCCAGTAGCATTCATCCCTTTTAAATCGGGAGATGAGCCCCTAATTCGAGTTTTATTAATTTTCTACCTCGTCGGTAATTAAGTTGGCCAGTCCGATTCCAAGATGGCTCCTATATTCCGTTTCGAAAAAGTTAGTTTCCCCTCATTCTGTGAGCCTTGAGGAGGGATGTCTTCTCTCGAGTGATGTCATAGGGAATCCCCATTCGTAACCCCTCCCGGGTCTAAGTTGGCTTGGCTTCATCTGCGGGGCCCCCGCTACACAAAGGATAATACTGCGCAGTAAGTCGCAGACAAAGAAATCTCATAAAATAATTTCAAAATACACAATTCATCTATCTCAATGGTATGAATATTAATTAGTTTCGGTATGACCTCTATTAATGATATGAATATTAATCATTTTCAGCGTTCTTTCCCTTTAATAGCATTGCGTGCGTAATTACTGAGATCGATATCAACCCAAGGTCCTTGGATCATGCCCCTGTCGGGTTCAATAGTTAAATTGTAATTGCCATTTTAACACGTTGGCAAATGACGTGTGAAGCTGGAAGAATTTGGGTAAGGTACCAGAGCTTCGACAGAACAAACATATTAATATGCCAAACTGTTTGGAAAATGTTTTTCCGCCTGACAGTTCGTCCTTTAGCTGAAACCGTAGAGTGGTTAGAGCAGATGTCCAATTAGTCTCTATCGTTTCTGACATATCCTTACTGAAGGTGATGCCCAATATCTTGCGGTGATTTACAATTGGAATCCTGGAGTTGGCAAATATTTGTCGATTTTCAGCCATTTTCAGTTGAACCTAATAGCAATGATGAGGATTTGTTATAATTCACGTTTGCACCTGACACCTTACGGAAGGCCTCTAGAGTCTCTTGTGCATTATTAGCATCTTCGTCACAGTAGAGTAATGTCATCTGCGTACGCGCGTACTGTGAAGCATTCGTTGTTAAGAGTTAGTCGGTTAAAGAATTTTTCAAACTTTGAATCAGGGTTACTACTGCTAAAAAACAAGTGCCATGGATAATGGGCATCATTGTCTAATTGATTTGTTCATTGAAAATTTTGCTGAGAGAAATCCATTAATCGTAACTCTTGAGGATGCCTTCTTATATATTCGCTGTATTATTTCTCTGACACTGTTTGGACCATACTCGGGGCTCAACATCGGATCCGTAACACATCTTGTTCCTTGCAATGGTGTACTGCCTTCTCTTTCAGATAAATGTGTCGCTGCTTCTACTATCACTTTCACTGTCACAATTTCTCTCCAGACACGACTCAGAGACGATGCTGGCACCCGTGGGACGATTTTCAATTAGTTCGATCACATGTCGACCCATCTCCCTTCTTCCGAAGTTATTTCACAGGAAGAGGTGAAACATTTTCACGGAAATAACGTAAAGCATACTCTTTAACATTAGCCGAATTCATGACTGCTCTTTTAAAGGAACAAGTGTCAACTGGCTAGCGCAGAAAGCTCAAAGTAATCCGGGCGCTTCAGCTGGTCACCAGGCCTGTCCACGTCGAGCTATACCATAACGCGTGCAATTATATTATGCGTTTCCGTATCGATTTCAGGACCTTACAGATCGAAATGGCAGCTGAATTTTTGTAAATTACTTTGTGGACCCCTCATCCTCTCTACCAAATTTCATTGTCGATTTCGATATGACAGTATGGACAGTTCCCTTGTTAGATCGACTTTGCTCTAAGGGAGTGAAATGTGAGAGGCTGAGATATCTTATTCATAAGTTAGAAGTAACGGACATGAAAGTACTGGGAATTATTGATAGTACAAATATGTGGGAACAATGACAGGAGAGTACTTGGAATAAGGAGGGATCATATGAACCTGCTTCGGTGGAGTGATCATGTGAAGCGAATAGAAAAGGATAGGTTACGTAGAAAAATGATTTACTCGGCCCTGGAAGATAAGAGAAACGGAGAGCAAAGCGACAACAGTCAGACTCAGCAATTGATAATTTAATTATAACAGATGTGGAACTAAACGAGGCCACGGAGCTGCCTGTGCTTAGTTAATTCTCAGAGTCTTGCAGACTGAACATTGAAAGGAATAACTGTTAATGATGAAGATGTATGTGCACCTGTGGATTGAAATGTATGTTTAATGTTCGTTAGTCCCGAAAATCCCAGCTCACACAAGGAGATAATTGAAGTTGGGATCAGAAGAATAGCACCCTATCATCTAATCCAGGGCCCTACAAATTATGGCCTGGAGGCCACATCTGGTCTGCCAAGATTTCCTCTGTGGCCCACCTAATCTACAGTTTTTACCATAATCCATTTTTAGTTTCTAATTATTATATAAACTCAACCTAAATGATTCAACTGCACTACACGCATAAATAATAAGGTCATCTTTGCCTTGTGATGCCAGGTGCAAGATTTTCGAATGTTTGATCATGTCAACTAAAAATGCTAGAAAGGACAAGCAGTCGAGGGCACCTAGCAAATCACAAGCGTGACCTTTCTCACTAGACATTTGCGGATTTCCAGTTGTAGAGCAAGAAGAATATTCCAAAACAGGATAAATTGGAAAAACCACGTTCTGAGGATGGATAACGACAGAATCCCAAAACTTGCCCTGGAATACCATCCTACAGGAAGAAGAGATATTGGTCGTCCTATGAAGAGATGGAAGGAAATCTGAGGTCGGAACAGGCTATTAGCCTAATCCACGAAGAGGAAGTAAGTAAGTAAGTAAGAGCAAGAAGTCTACCTGATGTTTGACAGTGATATAGCCACTCTACTTCCGCGTGCTAAAATACATCCCCAGACATCAGGAACTTATTGGGATTAAAATACTAGTTTCGCACTTCTCATTAGCAGAAAATTTTGCAGGCGCTTTTACACCAATAGTACCAAGATTTGAAAATTTGGTTAATACATCATATACTTTAATTTAAATGCATTAACCGAAACTCCTCTTGCAATTTTGATGTTCTATAAAATATTATATTTCATATAATGTTGTTAACTCTACAAGTGGTCTGTGTACAATTGTTCAAGTTAATTATTATTGAGCTTGCATGTAAAAATATTTGGGATGTCCTAGGCCAATTAGCCTTGTGTATAATAAATAAAGCTTCCTGTCTAATGATCCTTCATCCCTTAAGTATACTCCCCTTCATAATTGCTACTCCACTGCCGACCTTTCAGGAGGTTTTTCAATTATCCGGAGAAATCTGCTACTGCTACAGTTGCCAAAAAATCCATTAAAGCTTTCTGGATAGCTGTAGTGTCTTTGTACCACTTTTTACGGTGGCTATTATTCACCCAGGGGAAGAGTAAGAAATTGCAAGGTGACACGTTAGGGCAGTGTGGAGCATGTGGAGTAGCTATCATTTAGTATTTAGCGAAAAAATGGGAAGAGGCAGTGTAGTCGCAGGGATAACGCGTGGAACGACAGTTAGTTAGTTACGTGAAAGAAATGAAAGAGTTTATTTCTTTGCATTTCATTGATTTGCCACACACAATCAATACCTTGATGAATACAGGGGCATGGTAAGAGACGTATGAACTGTAAGGTTTACATGAGACATTGATACTACGGGTGTCCTACGGCGACACTCGACCTGTCTTCAGAACGGTCGTGTCCCTATACGTGCTCGCTACCGCACCATCTCCGTCACGCACCGCCTCAGATTTGCGGCGCTCCCTAAACGGACGTACTCACTCTGTGGATGTTGTTTTGAATTCCTCTTTCGCCCTCTATTTCTTCTTTGATACATTCTAGGTGTTCCTTTGCCTGCTTATTTTGCATGCATCGGCACTTGGAAGTTTTGCCACCAAGTCGCAATTTTCACCTTTCTTGTCTGAAATTTTGGTTATCTACTGTTATATTTTCATGACGCTCAACAATATTTGTTTTTTTGTCCATTAGCTACAAAACCACACATTTTAAATGATCTTACCTCATCCTGTTCCGATGCTACAATGACGTTCGTAACCTGAAACGAAGGAAATCAACAGGCACCTTGACAGTCATATGAAGATGTTATCAACACAATTTGGGAATATTAGTCCTTCGTCATTGTAAATACCGTAAGTCATTTTTTTACCTATAATTTAACCATGTTTTCTATGCTTTTCAAATGTATATTCAGACCAGTTTCATAAATGTTTTGAATGTGTCAGCCAGTGTAGGACCGGATTGAAAGGCATTTTAAGGTCATATTGGTCATTTTGAGACAATGTACACAGAATAAGTAGCCCATAGCTGAAAGTACTATGCAGGAACAACTTTGACTGAACTAGTTCTGAAATCCAGACTCGGTTGTGCACTTCTATGACAAAAATTGTACATTGTCCACGCTGCTAGCTTGTATCAATATGAAATGATACTCATTGCGGTTTGAAGGTACTGTAATATCTGGTAAAATACCCTGAATATTTCTGGAGTTTGTAAGTACATAAGGGAGCAAGGAATCTTCTTGTTCATTCACCTTCGTCCCAGGTGATTGCAGGGTTCGCTAGCTGAGTAAAGACTCTTGAAACAGGTACGTATTTAAGTGTTACGGCTCTAATTTTTTAGCAGGTTAAATAATAATCCACACCAGTAAAATGTCATTTTGCAAGATTATATTTGAACTTCACTCTAACCACTTGCTTTCATCATACACTGAAGTATCAGTGAGACACTAGTAGAATTACTGTATATTTTTCTACACGTTCAATAATCACAAATTATTCTACGTTATTTGCACTATTGTTTAACAATATTGCTTCTATCAGAGTGAACAAAAACCAGTAAGAAAAGAAAGGAAGATTGGAAAATAATTGTCAAATATTCTGTATATTTTTCTATATTGGAGAGCATACATCGAAAATTATATCGAATTACATTTTGTGTTTGAAAATTTTACAGGTTAACCATGGAATGCTTTGTATTCAGAAATGTACAGTATTTTTTTGTCAACGTATCTCTTGTTCATTGACAGTTCTATAAGTAAGTTACGATTACTTTCTATCTGTTGATATCATCCGGAGGCTATGCAGTCAGAGAATGAAGCGGAATTTTCTGCCAGTTGGAATGTCAATAACACTGGAAGTCAAATATAAGGTAAAAATAAAATGAGAGCGAAGGCAAATAGTGAAATACCTACAACAAACGATATACTGTGATGTCAATGGATTACCAGAAGGCTGCATGTATTTGTTCTTCGCTGTACACTGTAAACAAGGCGGCTCTATAGGAAGAATTTTTTTACTTGTTCAAACTAACCTTGAGGAAGGGCGTTCCTCACTCTAAACGTAATTGCAGCAAGTCAATATTTGTGAGGTATAGAGAATTATTTTAAGCATTATAACCATATTCTTACTAAAATGACCGTATTGTTGAACTGAATGAGTGGGCTCCGTGAAGAATGTTTTGTTTGAATTTTTTCTGCCATTCATGGAGTGTTATCTGTTGTATGTCCGGCGCTCTCTTCTCGCTCCGCCAGCCAGCTGCACGCGCGCCTGTGTATCATTCTGCTAGCTTCGACGCGCAGCCCTCAGTGCGCGTGCCTGACCATCGAGTGTACTATAAATAGGAGCTCCCTGCCTGCTCAATTGCCCACTTGCCCCGGTGTCCAGCTCCAGAATACACCCTACGTCGAGCACGGAGGCTACTCCTCTTGAAAATGTGCTTCGACCAGGTGGACTGAATTTCTGGCAGTACGAGGTCTCACCTCTGGTCACCGCTCCCTTACTTGTTTCCGCTGCCTATGTTCCGTAATTCTTTTACAAGCCATTCTCATTCCCTAAGTTATGCAAGCTCCCTTAGTTTCGCTAGGTGGAATTTCTTCAATCAATTGAACTTGCTTTTTAGGAATTCAGGCACTGCCACAAACAAGGACTCTCAAAGACATTCATGTTAGTGTGCCAGATAGTTCTCGACTATCAACGTGTCAATTCACAAAGACTATCTTTTCAAGATAGAAGTGTATATAAAGACTGCAAACCTGTACATATTGTATAAAGACAGACTTTTCTCAAGATTCAATATTCCTTTTTGCTTCAAAATAAATTTCAGTTATTTGTGTAAATATCATAAAGTGAAGCAAATAAAGTTGTGATTTGTAAATTTCAACCTTGGTTACAACACAACTCTATGGCGACGAGGTAAAAACGCAACAACCTACAATTCTTCGACCCCAGTTGCCAACTCTATGGCGACGAGGTAAAAAAGCAACAAACTACACGTCATCAGCCCCAATCGCCAACTCTATAGCAACGAGGTAAACACGACACTACAATTCAACAGGCCCAGTTGTCAACTCTACGGCGACGTGCTAAACAACAACGACACTCCAACCAGTTCTGACACACAGCTTACCTTACTCTTTCTTGCACACATCTCGCAATGGCTACTGCGGAACAACTCGCTACGGTCTTCCAAGCCTTACAGCAGCAACAACAACAGTTTATGCAACAACAACAGGCCGCATTACTTCAGACTATTCAAGCTATTTCTGTCTCTACACAGCCATCAGCTATTCCTCCGTTCTCTGCTTTTGATCCGGCAAAGGAAGAATGGTCAGTTTATTTAGCCCGTTTACAACAGCATTTCATCTGCCATTCTGTCACAGATGATCAACGCCGCCGCGCACTATTTCTTAGTTCGGTTGGCAATGCTACGTGTGAATTACTACGTAAATTAAGTCCGGAAGAACACTTATCTGAGGTACCCTTCACGCAGCTCTTGGCCCGTCTCACGGAACACTATGCCAAAGCTCCTCACATAGTGGCTGCTCGCTATAAATTTTTTCAAAGCAGAAAGCAACCCCATCAGACACATACTGAATGGATAACTGAATTGCGTGGTCTAGCTAAACCCTGCCAGTTCATCTGCTCCAAGGACGGTTGTGGTTCATCCTACACTGATTCTCTCATTCGGGACATGATAATTTTACATACTCCTGAAGACAAAATACGTTTTGACGCTGTCAAGCAGAGTAACCCTTCTTTAGAAGACGTCCAGCGTATTGCTACGGTTTATGAGCTTACTACCAAGACTGCCGCAGCCATAGCTTCTCCACACGAAGTTGCACAAGTCTCGCCTCAGGCCCGCCAGTCCTCTGCTACAGTGAACCGTACGGATAAGGCGCTCTCCACCAAGCATTCTCACCAGGTTCCCTCTCGTAATGCTCCACGGAAGCCCAATTCTAAAAGCACCTCGAAACTCCTGCCTTCCTGCCGAGGTTGTTTCAAGCATCATGAACGTCGTGACTGTCGTTTTTTCAAAGCTACTTGTGAACGATGTAATAAACTTGGACACATTAAGACTGTCTGTCAAAGTTCGCTCCGCCCTGCTAAGACTACTGCAGCACGCCGGAAGCATATACAGCCCCGCCAAGACATGGAAGTTGATCAGATCAATCTTATTCTTCCCACAAAGGATTCTCACAAAATCATCATTCCTCTCTCATTCTCTGATCGATCTGTCGAATTTCAATTAGACACTGGATCACCTGTCTCTATTATTAACCTGACTACCTACCACGACTTAGGTTCACCTTCATGCTCTCCAGCTGACATCCAGCTCGTGACATTTAACAAGAAGAAAATTGACATCAAAGGTCAAATTAAGCTTCAGGCTAGTTATAAAGGAATTCAGAAGGCCATTCCTCTTCTCGTAGTTAACAACTACACTGCATCAAACATTATGGGCATGGATCTATTTAACTTATTTGGTTTCCAGATACATGACAACATTAACGTCGTATCTACATTACATCCTACTTCTGACGTTACCGCTCTCCTAGCGCAGTTTCCTGAAGTCTTCGACTCTCAGCTCGGAACAGCCAAAGACTATACAGCTCACATACAGCTGAAATCAGGAGCTAAGCCTCGCTTCCTCAAAGCTCGTCCAGTACCCCTAGCACTTCAAGACCAGGTCACGAAAGAATTAGAAAGATGGATACAAACTGGAATTGTTGTACCAGTTACTTCTAGTCAATGGGCTACTCCACTCGTGGTAATCAAGAAACCTGATGGTAATGTTCGACTTTGTGGCGATTTTCGATCTACAGTCAACGCACAACTCGACACAGATATCTTTCCTATTCCACGTCCAGAAGACTTATTCCGTCGTCTCTCTGGTGGACAATTCTTCTCTCGAGTTGATCTTAAAGAAGCATATCTCCAGCTACTTTTAGACGAAGAACCTAAGAAATTTCTCACACTCAACACTCCTCTCGGACTGCTCCAGCTCCAGCGGCTCCCATTCGGTGTTTCATCCTCAGCGGCTATTTTTCAGCGCTATTTGGCTCAACTCACCGCCTCCATTCCCGGTTGTGCTAACTACCTGGATGATATTATTGTTACTGGAAAAGATCATCAGGAACATCTAACCCATCTACGCCTCCTTCTCCAGAAACTGAAAGACAATGGCTTACGAGCGAATCTCGCTAAATGTACCTTCTTTCAGCCTCAAGTTCACTACCTAGGACATATACTTGATAAGAACGGAATTCGTCCTAGTACACAGAATGTCTCAGCGATAGTAAACATGCCAGCACCTCAGAACCTCAAGCAGCTTCAGTCCTTCATAGGCAAAGCAAACTATTATAATAAGTTCATTCCACGCTTCGCTACAGTGGCAGCTCCATTAAACGCTCTACGTAAAAAAGGTGTTAAGTTTCAGTGGACTCCGCAATGCCAACAGGCATGGAAAACAATCAACAACGCCTTAATTCAAGCTATACAACTCACTCATTTTCAGCCCGACAAGATCATCACGCTAGCTACTGACGCTTCAGACTACGGTGTCGGTGCCGTTCTCTCCCAGAAGGATCGTCATGGACAAGAACGCCCCATCGCCTTCGCTTCGAAAACACTTAATGACCATCAACGTCGATACTCACAGATAGAGAAAGAAGCTTTAGCCATCATCTTTGGTATTCGCCGTTTCAATGAATATCTCTATGGCAACCATTTCCTGCTCATTACCGATCATAAGCCTCTCGTACACTTATTCCATCCTGGTAATAAGATCCCAGAGAATTCCCTCAGAAAGCTTCAAAGATGGTCCATGTTCCTTTCTGATTATTCCTATCAGATTGTATATCGAGCCACATCCCAGCATTGTAATGCTGATGCCCTCTCCCGCTTACCCGTTGGTCCTGATACTGCCTTCGATTCTCAAGAATCTGAATGTCTTCAGTTGGACATAGAACTTGAAGATACTGTATCCAGTTTTCCTATTGATGCTACCTGCATAGCTAAAGCTACGGATAAGGACAGTACACTTGCTACGGTACGTACTTACATCCGCAACGGTTGACCTCTTCAGAGCACACTTCCTGCCCACCTGGCACCTTATCATCGTATGCAGCATCGTCTCACGACTCGTGCCGGAGTTGTATTACTAGAAGCAGGCACCATCTTCCGAGTGGTTATCCCACTTAGCCTACAGAAACAAGTTCTCGAATTATTACACCAAAGCCATTGGGGTATCTCCAGAACAAAGCAACTCGCCCGTCAACACTGCTACTGGCCCGGTATTGATGCCGCCATCGAAAAGCTAATACGTCATTGTGAGCAATGTCAAACGAATCAGAACGCCCCGTCTTCTGATCTTGCTTCATGGCCTCCTGCTACTACTCCATGGGAACGAGTTCACATCGATTTCGCAGGTCCTTTCCTCAATTCCATGTGGTTAATAGTCATCGATTCACTGTCAAACTTTCCATATGTCGCGGATATGCATTCGACTACTACAACCGAAGCTACCATTCGTGCTCTCCAGAAAATCTTTACTACAGAAGGCTTACCGCAAGTACTCATTTCAGACAACGGACCTCAATTTACAGCTACTGCTTTTCAGAACTTTTGTACACATAATGGCATTCGTCATATCCTAGCACCACCTTTTCACCCTCAATCTAATGGTGAAGCTGAACGCTTCGTACAAACATTTAAACGAAGTATGAAGAAAGCTGTCTCTTCAGGCTTAACTAAAGACCAAGCCTTGCTCCAACTCTTAAACAACTACAGAACTCTACCCGGCGCTGATAATATCACTCCTGCACAGAAGCTCCATGGACGACCTCACAGAACTTTACTTTCTCTGTTACAGCCTCTTCCGGCCCAGCATAAGACCTCACCAACGAAGTTCTCCCTCAACGACAAGGTCTACACCAGGACATTCAAATCCAACCCACTCTGGATACCTGGAGTCATCTGCAGATCTTTGGGTCATCGTCTATACGAGATACAGACTACGGAGAAACGTATCTGCCGCCATCAAGATCAGATACGTCTGCGCTACCGCCCCTGTCCAGCTATTGATGCTATTGCTAAACCAGATAAATCTATTGCTGAACGAGCTTTAGATCATTTAATAACAATGGGTTCCTTTCAGGACGAGACAGCGCCACTCCGCCCAGTTCCAGCTCCGGACAATACAACAGAGACATCACCAGCTCCGCCCCAGCATCGCAGTCGCCGCCAGCGCCGCCGCCGTTTCACGCCGTACCGGCGTATTTAGGAGGGGAGGGTGTTGTATGTCCGGCGCTCTCTTCTCGCTCCGCCAGCCAGCTGCACGCGCGCCTGTGTATCATTCTGCTAGCTTCGACGCGCAGCCCTCAGTGCGCGTGCCTGACCATCGAGTGTACTATAAATAGGAGCTCCCTGCCTGCTCAATTGCCCACTTGCCCCGGTGTCCAGCTCCAGAATACACCCTACGTCGAGCACGGAGGCTACTCCTCTTGAAAATGTGCTTCGACCAGGTGGACTGAATTTCTGGCAGTACGAGGTCTCACCTCTGGTCACCGCTCCCTTACTTGTTTCCGCTGCCTATGTTCCGTAATTCTTTTACAAGCCATTCTCATTCCCTAAGTTATGCAAGCTCCCTTAGTTTCGCTAGGTGGAATTTCTTCAATCAATTGAACTTGCTTTTTAGGAATTCAGGCACTGCCACAAACAAGGACTCTCAAAGACATTCATGTTAGTGTGCCAGATAGTTCTCGACTATCAACGTGTCAATTCACAAAGACTATCTTTTCAAGATAGAAGTGTATATAAAGACTGCAAACCTGTACATATTGTATAAAGACAGACTTTTCTCAAGATTCAATATTCCTTTTTGCTTCAAAATAAATTTCAGTTATTTGTGTAAATATCATAAAGTGAAGCAAATAAAGTTGTGATTTGTAAATTTCAACCTTGGTTACAACATTATCTTCTATCATTCTCCACTCCACTTAATACGAAATAATGTTCTGATGGTGCCCAATCAAAATGCCCAAGAAATTCTTCCATTTCTAAACAAACTACAATTTTTCTTACACAAATACAATCACACCCTTGAAACAACCGGCTCCATGACTAAATAGTTAGCGTGCTGGCCTTCGGTCCAGAGGGTACCGGGTTCGATTCCTGGCCGGGTCGGAGATATTAACCTTAAAATGGTTAATTCCCATTGCTCGGGGACTGGGTGTTTGTGCTGTCCCCAACATCCCTGCAACTCACACATCACACGTAACACTATCCTCCACCACAATAACACGCAGTTACCTACACATGGCAGATGCCACCCACCCTCATCGGAGGATCTGCCTTACAAGGGCTGCACCCGGCTAGAAATAGTCACACGAAATTATAATTATTATGTTTTATTTATTTAGATAGTTGTTAGTGGTTCAATGTATCTCGAAATTATAAATTATACTCTTGAAACACTTTGGAACTAGGTGTGAGAACCAGGATGTTAGAAATATTGCTATTAATCCATTAAATGCACACATGCACACGATGACTATATTATGAGTATAGCTACCAACACACGAGTTTTACGTAGAATCCATACAGACGTAACTGTACCTCTCCAAAGTCCCACACTCATTGGTTGGGATTCGAACCGCGGTAAATTTGATGAGAAGCTACAGATGATGCTAACATTTTCCCCATCTTCTCTATGTCTAAAATATTGTTTCGGGAAGCACTTAGGTCAAGAGAGAGATCTTCTTCAATAGAATAGTAGGTAGAACAATACTTTGGATTACACCTCACTCGTTTCAATTTAAGTACTACAAAAATGAACCCTTAGTTTCAATACTATTTCTCCGACGATTGTTTTGGTCATTTTCCAAGAATCACCTCCGATAGGAAGAAACATGATTGAAGAAATGTTTTGAAAATTTTCATAACACTGTTCCCGCCTTTCAGTCTTCTTAGTTGTGTGAAAATAGCTACGAAACTGAAACCTAATTTCTTGTGAAAAGGCACATATCCTGATTTTTCATTTATCTGGAGTTCAATTTCGTCGAAAATTGTGAATATGTATTGTTGAATCTATAGTAAGAATAATTAACTTGGACAGTCAGTGAAATACACTTTTATTAGTTAAATATTGGATATAAAAGAAGAATATTGAATAATAGCCTACTAAGAAATTGCTTAAGTGTGCAAAAGAAAACAACACTGTTTTCGGTGCTTATTTCCTGTATATAGAAGTAAAGTATTTCAAAACAACACCATAAATAAAATAATATTTCTCCGGTGGGAAACTTACAGAGTTAAATACTGTATGTAGAGATACGCAGAAACTAACGATATGAATTTCTTAGAATACATATTATTAATGTTCACATCGACAGAGCCGACCTCACAGTGATAACCAATTTGAAATTTGATGCTTACCACAAACTTCTGGAATTAGAAAAGATTGTCATTTCAACAATTTATAAAGTAGTAGGTTGAAA
The DNA here is from genome assembly GCF_040414725.1 of Anabrus simplex. Taxonomy (NCBI): domain Eukaryota; kingdom Metazoa; phylum Arthropoda; class Insecta; order Orthoptera; family Tettigoniidae; genus Anabrus; species Anabrus simplex. The sequence goes on from NC_090265.1 coordinate 1,528,713,303, forward strand.
TCAGTTCTTCACTATATATACAGTTGACCCCCGATAATTGGAGCTAATTAGACCTGACACTACCTAGAATTAAAAAGAACCTTGGATACGAAAATTACAATATATCAAAGGGTAATGTTTGAATAACTGTTCATACACAAAACAAATTAAAGAAAACATCTGTGTACATCTGTGTTAGGTATGTACTAATATTACCACGCTTAAATTAAACATGAATTTAACTTTTTAAGAAATTTTCGAAATATTTATTTGAAAATAGAGCCCAATTTTTGAACTGTAACGTATAGTGTCAGTCGGCGTAGCTTGCACTTGTTGCTGGATGTAACGCAAGCCTTCGGAGTAAATCTGTAGTAGTTGTGGAAGTGTTTGTCCTTCCTGAAATGCCAGGGCTGTAGGTTAGGTTGGGTATTCGAGAGCTTCGCAATATTTCTTCACTAAAACGCTTTGCACGATACTCTAGAATGTGGACGGACAGAAGAATACTGACATGAAAACACACCCTACAGGGACGCTTCATCCTGATGGCTTGCTGCTAGTTTTGTTTCATAATCGGCCACCATATTAGCAAACTGCCCTCACAATAAAATGACGAACGCTGAATGATAAATTTTGCCGTAGAATAATGGCATTCTCTTGCCCCTCATCTCCTCCCAGAGCTTATAGAAACACGTGTAGAAAGTGAGCAATCGGATCTGGACGGTTCCTTCTGATATACACATATGCCCGCCCCGTGATTTGCAATTTAGTCTCACGCAGACAATATGTTACAACTAGTGAGGCAATTGGCATTCAAATTAAAGGGTTCAGTATTATGATGGAGAAAGGAGTAAGTCAGGGCGAGCATTGAAATGAAATGTCGTATGGCTTTTAGTGCCGGGATATTCCAGGACGGGTTCGGCTCGCCAGGTGCAGGTCTTTCTATTTGACCCCCGTAGGCGACCTGCGCGTCGTGATGAGGATGAAATGATGATGAAGACAACACATACACCCAGCCCCCGTGCCATTGGAATTAACCAATTAAGGTTAAAATCCCCGACCCGGCCGGAAATCGAACCCGGGATCCTCTGAATCGATGGCCAGTACGCTGACCATTCAGCCAACGAGTCGGACAGGGCGAGCATTTATGTTTGATAAAATAAATTTACGGAATGTTGGATTTAATTTCATACCTGTTCAACAAATATGAGGACTAACTTGTGATAAACGTGTCACAAAACAGACTAAATGATAAAATTAACCAAATTCTGGACTTTCTTTAGTACTTCAAACAAAACACTGTGATATATAATTGTCCTTACCCACCTTAGAGTAATTAGATGAAAGGGGAATTGTATTGGTTCACAAAGCCTACTTTATGCGTGTATGCGTTTGTATTGGTATCACGTAATGGTTTATGGTAGGACAGGCTTTTAAAGTTTGAGCGAATTAGGACAGATAGTTTGCCCACCAGTTTTTAATGAGGGCACAACTTGTGTGGTTTCGAAAATATTTATGATTGCCATTGTTGATGACAAATCAATATGTGCCTGCAAAGAGCTCATTGGTGACATTTAATCCAATTCATAATTTGTACAAATTACTCGCATCGGTGAGTGATTAACGTTTCCTATTGTTACTTCTAAAATCCATTCACAGAGCATAAATTTCACAGTAGAATACGTATTTGAATTTGGACACATCGAGAACAGAGTAATATACGTAATGTAAAATGAAATGATGCCAAGCAGTAGAGTTAGTACCATCATCTACTTTTCTAAATGATTACGATGAAATCGGACGTATATTTTCTGTCAGAGAAATATGAAAATTGCACTTGTAAATAAAACTAATGTACTTATTCACTTTATAGTACTGTGACAAGTTTTCCTAAATTCTGATTCGGTTATTCTTTTTTCAACGCGCCCCTCTCATGTTTGTGTGGTCAGTGGAGGAGTCAGGCTCAGTTTCAACCTTAGCCAGGGTTTATAGGCAGACGACCTTCCTGTTGCCATGTACTGCTTATATTGTAAATCCTACCATTAGTCGCCGGAATTCGAGCCTAGAACACTGTAAATGTGAACGCACGCTGATACATTCCTATCACCTTGATTAAGTTGATGCTATAAGAAACGATCTAAATATATATCATTATCGAATCTGGACCCACTAGTGGTCATGATATGAAACATAGACGAGACCTGGCAGATAATGATGAGATTTTGTATTCAGTTACGTCACTGTATGGAAAGTGGAAATGGAAGGGCCTCAGTTCTAGATTCGAATAGAGGTTGCTTATTTATGTATCTTCTCCAGTCTCCCGAGCGTTGCAGATTGCCACGACCAATATTTTCCTTTCCTCAACTATTTTGGTTTCAGTGCTGGTCTAGGGTTACATATTTATCATCCGAGATATCTGTTATTTGTCTGCTACTTTTCCTCTTGAATATAAACTGGGAGATAATGTATTTACGAGTATGCACCCTTATCGTATGGTTCAAGTATGGAATATTTTCTTAGACATGTTTGTGTCAAAAGCTCGCTATCACACACTTCTCTTTAGAAGATTTGGGCATTGGGAGATTTGTTACCCACAGTATCTTTAGCATTCATCTATGTATCTACGTTTTAAACATTTCCAAACACAACACTATAGTTGTTTCATACTGTGTGTAATAGAGGTGTACAGATATAGGATTGTAGTAGCGTAGATTCAGGTTTAATTTATTGTTACCAGTGGAGGTGTATGGTATCAATTAATTTATTTTCAGAGGCTTGTAGGCTGAAAGCTGATAGGCATAACGATATAATTATTGAATAGAACACTCTTCTCTCCCAGTCACGAGCGAGCACCACCTGGGAAGAGAGTAATATTGTAATCGACAATAATATATACAGTTAGTTTTTACAATATATCATATTAAATAGGCCTATAATTCATTTAAAGAAAATCTTACAAAATTGTTCACGTATACATACTAATATATGAGTGCATCGTTTTCCATAAATAGTACATGGATGCATCATAAATGAATGATTATATAAACTTGGCATTTCCAATACCTCCTAGACTTTACTTACGTCATAAAGTATAGGATGCATCTACATGCATACCCTTTCGACTACTTATATGCATCTTCTCTGTTTTCATCTTCTGTAAATTTCTTTTCCCACATTCCTCATACAATATTACATAGTTTTGCTGTTCTCCTTGGTGTCTTCCATTCTCTGTTTGGTGACTTAACAAGAGTGTAAAGTTCAGGTTAGTTTTCTCTTTCACTTATCTCCTTACCCTCTGTATACAACGTACTGCATAAGCTCTGTGGTACCTCCTGCGGAGCCTCTGCTGTTTGTCTACGTTTAATTAGCATCAGCCTTGTCTACTCTGCTGCTGAGTACTGTGCTCCTGTCTGGTTGGATTGTGTACACGTGAAGAAGGTAGTCACAAAATTGAACGATACAATGCGTTGCATTACTGGTACCATCAAATCAACTCCTTGTCACTGGTTACCTGTGCTTAGTCACATCCCTCCACCTCACTTAAGACAGAAGCAAGCTCTATTAAGGGAAGCTAAGAAAATCTTTGTATCACCCTCTTTGCCACTGCACCAAGAATTCTTTCACCCGTCACTGCAGCGACTGCAATCAAGAAGACCAGCGAGTGTCATTGCAGGGCCACTCATTGCAGATGGACTTGACCTCAATGAAAGCTGGAAGCATGAGTGGTCAACAAAAACATTGGGAAAAAGTATCCACCATGTTGATCCCACAAAGAAGCCAAACGGTTTTGACCTACCGAGGAACAACTGGACATGGTTGTTGCAATTATTTCAGGTACAAGTGGGGTTGTATCAGTTCACCAATGTGTGATTGCAGCCTGGAAGAACAACAGACGATTGAGCACCTGGTCCAACGCTGTCTTCTTCATTCGTACCCTGGCACTACTGACGATTTGTTCGCTCTGACACCCGGTTTAATTGAATGGCTGAGAAGGATGGACTTTAAAGGTTGATTTTGCCTTGTATATATATTGTATAAAATCACCATACGATTAAATAAATAACCATTTATATATTATCTCTGATCTTTCTTTTTCGCCTAAAACCTTGTTTCCTTACCGTCTTTTAGCAGATGTGTGCCACTTCCATATCTTTATTGCTTGAAATGCAACCTTTTTCATTTTTCTTCTGGCTTATAGCTATTCTTATTATTATTATATACTCCCACCATCCACCGAATTATCCCTCTCATTTTCCTTTACTCCGTACTGCCATATTTTTACTTATTTTACAAACTTCGACAGATGCTCTCTTGCTATAATATTTTCCAGTTTTTGTTTGTCCTTCAATGTCTTCACTCTTTGGACCACCTTCATAAACAATCCCATATCATTCCTTGATGATAGATTTCTTTCCCATTGGTATGTAATCCGATGGTGTCTTCACACCATCCACCCAGTAAACCTTACTTTGATTTTTCATTGGTACTGCTATGTTTTCCATAGATTTTGTCCTCCTGTACCCGTCTTAAGCCTCAACCAATATTTAATTGTTTAACAACACCTGCCCGAGTACTCACCCCTTCACACATCATTCCCACTCTACTGTTTGCGGTAGAGCTTGGCAAACCCATTATTATTATTATTTTGCCAAATTTACTTACAACAACATCTAATGCTAAAATTCCATCATCTACTCCCGAAATTTATGCTCCATAAAATAACTGCATTTTTACTTCTGAATTCAATATATTTTTCTTAACTTTATATTCTATGCTCGACATCTTTCATACTAGCCAGAACCCTTAGTACCTTCATTATTTCTCTATTTATCTGTTCTTTCCATCTGCAATGGTTGTTCATAATCGCATCTTCTAGTTTTGATCTATCCATCCACCACTCTTCACCTCTTCAGTCTTGTTGTCACCCTCTTTACACACCATAACTCTATTTTTCTGTGGATTGTATTTTTTAATTCCATTATTTACAATAATTTACCATAAAATGAATAATATTTTGTATTTCGACAGGTGTTATTGTGAGTAGAAATCTAATATTACTTAGTGAATCTAGTAACGTTATCCCTCATAATTTATGTGGATTTGGTCCAACATCCCGTTTCCTAAAAATAGGGCAAACGACTCCCTCCTACCACGATTTTGGTACTCCCGATCCTTGAAATATCTTGTTGAACATTTTCACTATGCTTTCGAGGATAACTTTATTCTTACCCATTTCCTTCCAAAATTCTTTCCCTAATACATAGTTTACTTGACCAACTGAAATTACCTCGTTTAAAGTCTCTATTAGGTTTTTACCTATCCATCCCAATCAATAGCCATCTGAAATGTTGAATCCATCCACCATGGCTACGCCTCTTCAGTGACGCCTAGGCTATTTATGACAGCTGTTGGCGGAGCTGCAGAGGATCAAACCAGCCTTCGGGCTGATTACCCAACATACATACACCATGGCTTATATTAACTTATGTTATACTTTTTCTTTCTCTACAGATTTGGTTTATTATACTCCCCATTTTCATCCTGTCCACACTTTTAGAATTTTTGGTTAGTTTGCCAGTTTGTTTTTCCTACCATAAGTGCTTAGATAAACTCCGCCTTCGTACCCGAGGTGGTGCAGCTCTTTTCAGGCACACCCCCAATGGAGGTGAGCTGCATGTACCATTTTAAACCCACCCCAGCACTCCTGCTATTCTTAAATCTCTAGAAGTACCGCGAATCGTACCCGGGCCCCCGAGGACGGCAGCTAATAGCACTAACCGTTACGCTACGGAGGTGGAGATAACAATATAATGGAAATGCTTGTGCAGTCGAGGAAAACACTCAACTTTTGTACAAGAAATATTGACTTGCGTTGTACATGAGAGTTGTATAACATGGTAACATATTCACCGGTGACACTGTGTACACTCTGATCATTTTTCCAATACAAGATTAATTTATCGATACGCATTTCAACCATCCTGCGTTGATTCCATTGTTGTGTATACCGTGCGATGATTTACAATCGAGTTTACGACTTTCATTCCAGAAGTACGGCATTCGTTGAATACACACGAAAGACAATGGAACTTTTCTCATATGTACGAGTATGTACCCTACGTATGTATTGTACCCTTTGAATGCCTTTCTAGCATGATTTGGTAGTCTTGTGAGGTTTTCCTCGGTTCTACTCAAATACCTACCATTTCTTCTCATCCCAGGGCGTCGACTGCCCGTCACTTCGTCTTCGTTTGGGGTACATAAATGATCCTAATCCATGAGATAAGCTACTAAATAAGAAAAAAACCAGTCTGATTCTATAGGCCTATGATGAATTTATTTAACAAAGGAAATCGAAACAAATTAGAACTGAATTGTACCAATTGAAACAGTAATAATTAAAACAGCATGGAATGTTTAAACAAAATAAAATAGTACAAACACTAAAACTGATTAAATCATATTATATAATGAACTGAAATATAACTTTAAGGGTAACATTTGTATAAAAATGTGAATCAAAACGTCAACATAAAATTACAGTTACTTTGTCACTTGACCAGCGTAGCTTTCCTCTGAACTTGAAACCAATAATTTTATTATTCTTAATGAAAACAGTAAATACGTTTAAATATTCACACATGGATCAATAATTGATTAAATTAAATTGGAATTATTTGCATCAATAGTGAGTTACATTAAATACATCCTTAATTAACTTATTTAAAGCTTAATTAATATAACTTAATCTTCACGACAGTTTTCAAACTCCAAAATGTCAAGTTTTAATCTGTCGTACTGAAGCACACGTAATTTCCATGCTCAGTAGCATCTGAAACTTGTTTGCAAGTACTGTTATGTCACTCTGGACATCGAACACCAGACCTTTCACTAAACTGATTCTTTTAAAATCTCGTAACTTAAAACTTCCCTCAGGAATAATTATCCACGCCAAACAATACATTAATTAACTTCGGCCATGTACTTTATAGGATAGTAATCACGTGTATGCATACAGTTTGTGTCCAAATGAAGTGACTGTTATTTAGCAGCCTAGCTTTCCTACAGTAAGAAGAGATGAATACGGTGAAGCTTAAGAAACAAATCATCGGTAAGTACGAACAAGATGTACGGATACCCGATATCGCGAGTTTTTACACAAAGTCTACATCAATTAATCGTACAATATTAAAGTAGAACTAAAGGGTTTGGATGAAGAAAACTGAGTCTTGAATCAAGTCAACCGCCACGTGTTCTGGAAGATGTAGGAAAGTTCCTTCTGATGTGAGTCATTTTATACCATGAAGTTCCATATTACCGGGAGTCAGAACAGTTCTCCTGTGAGATATTATGTTGCAATATGTTGCAAATGACCTCTCACTATCCACTTAATTGATTAGGATCTATAAAGCCTTCCCTGCAGCTTCCACAAAATGCCCATATTCTGATTTCAGGGAAAGAAGAATGGCGGGTGATCACATCAATATCTTTACCTACTCTTCATGAACTGGTAACTAGATCCCGAAACGCTGTGTAGGCCTATGGTTCAAGATACTCTGATGTTGAAAGTTATTTTAGGATGGGAATTTGCTTTCTTAGATGAGAGACTTCATTTTCTAACTCAACTTTAATTATGGTTCTTGGATCAAAGAGTTTGAGTTTCCCGAGAGAAGATAATTTTTCTTGTGTCAGACTTCATTAATTGGTTCAGCTTTTTCAGGCTTGCGGTACCTGCAGGTTGGAACAAGGATGTTAAATGTGTCCGCATTTGCTTTTGGTATTTCCGAAAGTGTATCCAATGTTGTCTCAAAAAAATGCATACTCTAGTAATCTAAAGGTCTTTGAAAGTTCAGTAGGCTTAGATTTAAGTACATTAATTAATGGAATCATGGAACTCTCTAATGTGAGCAGCAACTTATAATATTTTGAGCAATGCTCAGCAATTATTTCTTTTACGTCATTTGGGGTCTTCACCAGTTTCAATGAAGTCTGCTATATCATGCAGATATTCTCCAAGGTACTCAACATATGGAAACCATGAGTTCTATCTGTTGATGACAAGAATAGGGAAATGTTTAGCGTTAGTGCGTTTGTCTTCATATTTCTGATTCAAGAATTGAATGTATGCATGATATCTCCCTCGTGTATTAAGGAAGACATGTTTTGCCTGTACTACCCAATGGTTCAAAGCACTATGCTCCACGACCCACACACTGGCACCAAATTTAGTTTATGAGCACAGCTCTGCATGTGTATTAAACATTCTGAAACTAGAAGCCTAATTGCATTTAAACACTTGCCCATGTCATAAGCTGAATCTGAAGTTATAGAAACTAAATTTTGGTGCTGAATTTTAAGTCTGTGAATTGCACTCATAAATGCGTGTGAACATTCTGAAGCAATTGCATTTGAATAACTTTCACTCCCCCTCACAAATAACTTCTGAACTGTACTATCACCACAACTAAGCACTATTATCGAAACCATAAACATAAATTGGACATTATTATCAGTAATTTCAACACAAAGACTTAAAACTATAGCATCTTACGTAAGTTCTGTTAATCTTTCCCCTTCCTCTTTGATAATTCAAGGTTCAAAATCTTCCAGCAGTCTTTCAGCTGTGGGTAAGTCTCCAGCACCTTAAAAAATCAGTAGGCCTAATATTTTAGGGCTATTTAACACCATTTGAATTAATTAAATGATTAAATTTATGTCCGACTCCTTGGCTGAATGGTCACCTTCAGTTCGGAGTACTTAGGTTCGGAGTACTTAGGTTTGGAGTGTCCCGGATTCAATTCCTGGCTGGCTCGGGGATTTTAATCACATCTGATCAATTCTTCTGGGTCGGGGACTGGGTGTTTACGTTTGTCCCAACACTCTTTCCTTCGTATTCAGAAAACACACCACACTACCAACCACTACAGAAACACTCAATAGTGATCAAACCCCTCCTTAAAGGTTTGGCATCTGGAAGGGCGTCCGGCCGTAAAAAAGGGCCAAATCCACATGTGTGACATAGTTCACATCCACGATCCTACAGGTGTAGGAAAAGCGGTAGAAGAAGTCACATTTTTTTGGGTTCTGGAACGAATTGTCTGTGTTTCCATTATTTCTTGTAAGAACCACACCAGGTTATGCGGTTTTGAAGAAGCAGCAAAAATCGATGGCTGTGTCATAATGGAGCGTACAAGGTATGATCAGGAGTGAGGTAGTTTGCCACTGCTTTCCTCACTGGGTCAGGAAGTGCTGTTGAAGCATGGCCGGCACTATAATTAGTACCTTTCATTAAATCCGGAGACAGTAGCCATACTTCAAATGTCATTAGTCATCACCACCCATACATCAGCACCTTGCACAGCGTCACTGCCACAAAAGAGGCAGACTTCGGTGTAAGATACGTTTTGTTCTAGCTTGCGTCAAGAGACATGTGAAAAAAACACTGCGCCCATCAAGAAATAGCAAGGGGATAATTTCCTACGTTAATAAAAGTATTTAAAATGCAAAATTAACGAAACAGTTCATTCACCATAGACAGGTCCTAAATGTTTCTTTTTCTCCGTCGACTACGCATTATCACAGTATAATACCGTTCTATGGCAAGGATTCTAGAACTGGAGGCATGATAGTCAAGTGACGTCGTCAAAAACCAGTCAATACACACTTGTCATTAAAAGTCACTTTCCCGATGCTCAGTTTCGGCGTAAAACTGGAGATGTAGTTACTATGATCACGATATCTAATCCGGAAGAACTTCAAGCTTGTTTCCGAGCTCAACTTTCCCGTTCGTTTAATGAGTTTTAGTCTAGTTTGAGGACGGGTGTATTCGGCCTTCCACTAACGACAGACCTAGAATTAGTTTTCCATGTTGCTTCGTGGTTTCCTTCACAGATAGTGAAGGTGTTTTAAGGAGAAGTACAAGTGGGGAACCAACATCTGTAATCAAAGGAAAAAATATATATGGAAGGATGAGATTATCGGTAAATGAAAAGAAAGGGCCACAAATCTAATACCATCAAAGTCGGACGAGGGAAAGAGTCGACCAAGGGAAGTCAGTTAGGAAAGATAAAAGTGAGGAGCCTGTCACAATGTCAGACTCAGCAACAGTCCCCGTGGTCGTCAACACGCGTTCTCTAGATGAGAGCTCCGGGCAGTTTCAATACGATAAGAATATCAAATAGTAATTCAAATGTTTACTACATCTGCTCCATTTCTTTATCTTAGTTGTAAATCATTGAAAGTTATTGCACCATTACATACGCATAAGCCACCTAGTCTCAGAATGGTGTGTACCTGTAGTTCTTTCTTTGTCCAAGTAATAGCAATATTTCATATAAATTCCAACCCGGCATTGACCAGAATTCGTACCTCACAGTTTATCAGACATATATCAAAAGCACTATGCACATGGGGCTGTTGACCACGATTTATTATTATTATTATTATTATTATTATTATTATTATTATTATTATTATTATTATTATTATTATTATTATTATTATTATTATGTGCCTTTGCTGGCGGGACCTAGTGTTTACAGTGCACTATGTCTTCTGGTATGGGCTAGAGCAATTTTGTTACTTTCATTGATCTGTCTCAGCTTAATCCTTGGCTTTGACAAAACGAAAGTGACTGAGGTATGAGTGATGCTAGTAATGCCATTCCTTCTGCAGCCAGTCCCTGCTATGAATGGTGTGAAAATATTGCTCATAGGGTCAGTTGGTGCATGCATTTCAGTGGGCTTGGCAGACTGATATGTAATAGCAACTTCTGGCTCAGTGAGGAAAGCAACGGGAAACTACCTCACTCCTCATTTCCCTAGTACGCCTCTTCAGTGTTGCCTAGGCCATCTATGACAGCTGATGGCGGAACTGTTGAGGATCCAACCAGCCTTCGGGCTGAGGACTAAACATACATTATTATTATTATTATTATTATTATTATTATTATTATTATTATTATTTGCTTTTATTTGTAGTGGCGAAGTTAGGACTCATGGTCCTCTTTTACACTTAACCACACTTCATTAACAGTATACATCTCAGAAAAAATATTCAGAATCTTGTCTACCATTACAAACTAGAAACAAAATAAACATAAGCACAGTAAACGTACGTACACACACACACACACACACACACACACACACACACACACACACACACACACACACACATATTCACTCTAACAGATTCATTCAACTTCGCGCGGTACACATCGAGGAGATGCTCACGGCAAGACGACTTAAAGGGATTTTAAGGATTTTATGGCTATAATGTTATGGGGAAGAGAATTCCACATTCTAGCTCCATTCGCAACAAACGAAGGGCTAAATGCTGCTGACCTAGTCCCTTACGAGAATCAACAGTAACAACAAACCACACAAGAGTTAACGAGGAGCTAAAGAGACATAACTCCTCATTGCTAAAGTTATGGCCACAGAGTTTGCTTGATATGAGTCATGACTCCTGAATTCCTGAACTATTTAACGTAAAACTATTTAGGCTAATGAGAACTAGTGTCCATTACATAGTGCACAGGAGTTTTAAATATTTTTAATATATCGTCTGAGTTTACAACTTTTAAAATGGTTTGTTGTGTTCATTTTAGAAATTAAAATTCATCTCCTCGTTAATCAGATTTCACGTAAAACTGTAGATTAAACGTGGGAAAGATCATAAAATGAAGATAAACCTGGAATTCAGGAGGACAAATAGGGGTAAATATTCACTACACTTTTGCTTTGGTAACGAAATGAGGAACTTGAAAAAGTAGAACATTAAATAACGGCGACGAAGTATATGTGAACATCATGGATATTCTAAATGTTGTGCAATTACGAGTACAGTATATGACTGGGGCTACTACTTGTTTACAGCAAGATGAATTAGTGATAGCAATAATTTGCCAAGAAAATAGTAAATAGACGAGCTTCTATGTTCTGAGTTGTTAGTGGAAGGAATGCATAAAATGGCTTTAGTAGACGAATAAGTTTAAGTGCAATTTTAACGGTAGGAAAGATCATAATATAAAGATGATTATGGAATTCCGGTGGACAAATTGGGGCAAATTCTACATTCATTTATAGGAAGAGCAATTCGGGATTGGAATCGTTTATCAAGGAAAATGTTCTACAAAGTTTGAAGTTCTTTGAAATACATTAAGAAAATACTAGATAAACAAATGAGAGTGAATCTGCACCTGGGCGGCAGCTCTCAATGCAGGTCAATGATGACTGAATATATATAGTCGTAAGTGAATGAAAATATCATCATCATCATCTGTTTACCCTTCAGGTTCGGCTTTTCCCTCGGACTCAGCGAGGGATCCCATCTCTACCACCTCAAGGGCAGTGTCCTGGAGCTTCAGACTCTTGGTCGGGGGATACAACTGGGGAGAATGACCAGTACCTCGCCCAGGCGGCCTCACCTGCTATGCTGAACAGGGGCCTTGTGGAGGGATGGGAAGATTGGAAAAGATAGGCAAGGAAGAGGGAAGGAAGCGGCCGTGGCCTTAAGTTAGGTACCATCCCGGCATTCGCCTGGAGGAGAAGTGGGAAACCACGGAAAACCACTTCCAGGATGGCTGAGGTGGGAATCGAACCCACCTCTACTCAGTTGACCTCCCGAGGCTGAGTGGACCCCGTTCCAGCCCTCGTAACACTTTTCAAATTTCGTGGCAGAGCCGGGAATCGAACCCGGGCCTCCGGGAGTGGCAGCTAATCACGCTAACCACTACACCACAGAGGCGGACGAGTGAAAATATGCCAATGACAATAATTTGTATTGACAAGTAATATACATCAGTAAAATAACACAAGAACTTTGACGCTTCTTTTTGTCTCTACAGGAGACCTCAATCAAATTTTATTTAAAAAATAATTTTATAATTGTAGAAACATATTCTGAAAGGTCTAAGATTTAAGAACAATATGTAGTTCTTCCTTTGGCCAAGTGATAGAAGCCGGGACCGACAAGGATTTACAATTCAATTGTCTATGTGGAAAACCAACTCATAACCCACTGCACGTCTATCCTCAGTATTATTCTCATGTCCAGCTCCATGGACAAATGGTCAGCGTGCTGGCCTTTGGTCACAGGGGTCCCGGGTTCGATTCCCGGTAGAGTCGGGAATTTTAACCATAATTGGTTAATTTCGCTGGCACGGGGGCTGGGTGTATGTGTCGTCTTCATCATCATTTCATTCTCATCACGACGCGCAGGGCGCCTACGGTAGTCAAATGTAGAGACCTGCACTTGGCGAGTGAACATGTCCTCGGACACTCGCGGCACTAAAAGGCATACGCCATTTCATTTCATTTCATTTCATTATTCCCATGTAGGCTGAATGGTCCTCGACTGAGCCTCAGATACAGATAAAAAGAATATATATCCTGATCTGTCTGGGAATCGAACCCAAATTCTCTGAGTATGAGGAAGGCTCGCTGTCGCTTGATCATACGGCCTGCATTTGTTTACTCTTACAAAATACCGTAAGTAACCCATAGGTGGCACACATTAAATTCTGAAAAAAATCCTTAATTCTAATGTAGATGCTTGAAGATTTTTCTGATTTTTTTTCTGTTCTTCACCAATTCCGCCGTTCAAATTACTTCATCTTGCATCATAATAAAATAGATTTAGTATCCCGCTGTCTGGCTCTTTTTATAATTACAATTTTACTGCAACTTGAGCATTAGGAGGAAGCGGCCAATTTTGAGACGATTTACAATGGACATATCATTTCCTGGAAAAGGTAAGAATTTTTACCTAAGTAGACAAAAGAATGAACTCGTATATGACGTCAGTATCTTGCTTATATATTTCTTTCACCATTTTTTCACCAGGTAACATAAAATTACTCAACTCGCTCCTCTAGTGTAGAGTTAGGGATCTAATGAATATTATTACTTAAGGGGGGGGGGGGACAACTAATAAACATTACGTTTCATGATATAATCCCCTGAGAATTGAGGATTTAAAACTTGGCTTAGTTAAAGTAAACAAATTACTTTTTACTACAGCAAAATAAAAATATTTCTTCCTGGATTTATTTAGCGACTATTCCTCGAAGTAAATACTGTCATCGTATATCCCTCTACTTTCTCTCCACCGCTTGTAATTTTACCCTCCTACTCCTCCTCTAGGAAAGTAAAGCACTTTAGCTATATTTTACTTCTGAGTCTTATATAGAGAAACCGCGAAGCACATGCGACCCGCTAATGTTTGTTAGCAGGGAAAATATGTAAGTACGCGTAGGATATTAACAAATGTTGGGAAATCTGCCTTTATGTTGATGAAGGTGGAGGATGCAGTGTACGAACAGGGCAGAAAAGTGGTATCACAGACGAGTGGTTGACCAACAATGTATAATGATGTCCTGAACAAATCTTACTGATTTCCATTGGATGTTTTCCAGTTTTAGAATCAAGGAATTCTGGCAAACGACTCATAAACTGAAACCATGATCGAACTGGAATCTTAACGAGTAAAATATACAGCCTCTTCTTTACAACCTTACTACAACCCATAAATACCTTCATAGCCATATGAAGACATCTGTAGTCTCGTTAATTAACTCATCTCCATAGCACTGATATCGGATGGATGTCTGATATCACAGACCAACTCTATAGTATTTATTGAATTAATTAATTTGTTTATTTACTTTTTCTTTTCTTTTTATTTATTTATTCATTTATTTGTCGAATGGCTTTTAGTGCCGGGAGTGTCCGAGGACATATTTGGCTCGCCTGGTGCAGGTCTCTCTATTTGACGCTCATAAGCAACTTGCGCGTCTGGATGTGGGATGGTGATAATTAGAGCCCAGATTTTTATGCAATAACAGGTTAGAATGTAAACTTACTGACGCGAGTAACAAGTATAGTCTAATCTGCCGAAAGGTTGTGCTGCGAGATTTGCATAAACATTAGGGGTTCGGCCCATTAGAACCCCTAGAAGTTATGTCACTCTCGCTACATTACGGAAGAGCGGCCTAGACTACACATCCTAATAACCAAATTAGTTTGCTTCTAACCTATTACTGCATAAAAATCCGGGCTCTAGTGATAATGAGGTAGGGAGAGGGTGAAAGCCGGCGTAGGCACAGCCTACTCCTATGGAATATCACCAAGGGCTCTGCTCAAGGCTTATCGTCCCCATCCGATGAACGAATCAAAAGGGACGGTGCCCTCACTTCATGTGCACACTAAGGAGAGGTTTAGAATTAAAACCAGGCTTTTGGCACTGATATTGAGTGAATGTATGATACCACAGGTCAGCTCTGTAGAACTGATATCGAATGGATATCTGATATCACAGAACAGAAGTTAATCAGCTATAGACGTATAGCAATAATATTGTAGTATGTTATGGTATCACAGAGCAGTACCCAACCAACTATACAACACATATACCGTGTGGACATCTGGTACCATAGGCTTTGACGACAGAGGGCAGTTGTCTAATGTCTAAGGTCCAATAAGGATTTCCGTGATGACAAATGTATTGCGTCGAAATAGCGTCGAAAACATCGCGAGGATTTCCTATCAGTTGCCTTCGTATTAAGCTCTCAGATCTTCACGTGGCTGATAAATTGCCCATCTCTATTCGCATACTTCATTAATTTCTGATCGAGCCGTGGAACAAGTAATTAAGTTACGCTCAAAATAGCTATTTCAATCGTACAACAATGAACTGATGTTGAAAAATATTCGATTCCATGCAGCCAAGTAAGATTTGAGTTCATTTGAGTGCAGATACAAAAATAAAATTACAATATATTATAAAGCTCAGATGCCCTTTTGTAATAATAATATAACAAAATCTGAGTTTAAAAGGTACTAAATCAGCTATAGTATGTATGTTAGCCAGCGCTTTAAATTATCGGTGTAAATGGATTTAAGAATAAGGGGCACTTAAAAATTTCATAGGCAGTAGTTGTACAAACCAGGAAAGTGAAGAGAGGGATGAGAAATTTGTGTATAATATTTAGAATTTCACACTTAAGTAACTAAACCCAGGCCTACATGATTTTACCTCTCATAGCCATTAACGATAATTACTGCAGCGAAGGGAAACAACGTTACGTCATCTTGTCGCTGCTGCCCCCAAACAGCGAATGTGACAATGATTTTATTATTTCCCTTAAGACTGGTCGCGCCTCCCAGCCAAATATTGATACGCAGCCCATTAGAATAATTTTCGTTGATATGGACCTTACTGTATCGTACTGTAGGAATGTATGTTTGCATGACACATTTACCTACTCCTAGAGTATGATGTATTTAAGGTTCATTTTCCTTTACACGCGCACATAGAAAAGTTGACTCAACGAAAATGGTTCTGATGAACTGCATATGAATATGTGACTGAGAGGTGTGACCAATCTTAAGGGAAATAATGGACAGGAAGAGCATTGTCACATTCGCGGTTTTGGCACAGTAGCGTTGATATACATATTCTCGTCATAACGACCAACTGTCACATGCTGTAGTCATGGTGTTTCGTTCCTAAATTGATTCTAACATTAACATTACTGCGTTGATAAGGTGAAAGATCCTTTTGGGGATCATTGTAAGTACCTAGGTCTTCATGTAAGGAAAGATTTTCATTGGGGTAATCACATAAATATGATTGTAAATAAACGGTGCAGATCTCTGCACATGGTCATCAGGGTATTTAGGGGCTGTAGTAGGGGTGTAAAGGAGAGGGCATATAAGTCTCTAGTAAGACCCCAACTAGAGTATGGTTCCAGTATATGGGACCCTCACCAGGATTATTTGATTCAAGAACTGGAAAAAATCCAAAGAAAAGCAGCTCGATTTGTTCTGGGCGATTTCCGACAAAAGAGTAGCGTTACAAAAATGTTGCAAAGTTTGGGCTAGGAAGACTTAGGAGAAAGGAGATGAGCTGTTCGACTAAATGGTATGTTCCGAGCTGTACATGGAGAGATGGCATGGAATAACATAAGTAGACGAATAAGTTTGAGTGGTGTCTTTAAACGTAGGAAAGATCACTATATGAAGATAAAATTGGAATTCAAGAGGACAAATTGGGGTAAATCTTCGTTTATAGGAAGGGGAGTTAAGGATAGGAATAACTCACCAAGGGACAAGCTCAATATATTTCCAGTTTCCTCATTTAATAAAAGGCTAGGAAAACAACAGACAGGGAATGTGCCACCTGGGTGACTGTCCTAAATATCCCGGAATTTGTTCATTTCTCACTTGCTAGTGGAAACCTATGCTATTAGTTGGCCATGTAGGAGACCGTTCTTAACGTAGGACACTCGAAATACAGTGCTGGGTGCTGGCCATGCAGTAGTCAATTCCTGACGGAGGACACTCGAAATACGGAGCTGGGTGCACTGATTACACAGCTGTCGGAACTTAACCTATACTTCAAGTCGATTGTTAGTTCCTGCGTCCCTAGTCCATTGTCAACTGAAATGCTGAATGATTTCTTTGTTAGCATTCATCTGATACATCCGGGTCTAGGATATACAGAGCGAGTCTCGGTCACGACTTCTGAACAAACATACGCTACTGTCAATTTATTTCTACCATTGCTGCGTTGTACTGATGCTATTGTGAACAATTTCTCTCAGCCTCTCATCTTTTGAACGCTTACACCTCCTGGGTTCCTGGAGTAACTGGATTGCTTGGTTAAGTAACTGCCATTTATTCATGTTTCTTCATTTGCAACATAATAATATCGAAGAAGTTCTATGAAGATCGAAGTTCTTGAAAGAACATTGGAGGCAATAACTTCGTCACTTTCAAGTCCTCATTGCTAACTCCACTGGTTTCTGTAGTCATAGTCAAGGCGTCCTCGGTATTCTATCTATCTAGAATCTTTCTCTTCTACCGCTTTTCCCACACCTGTGGGGCCGCAAGTGAAAATTGTGTCTTACATATGGATTTGGATCTGCTTAACGGCCGCATGCCTTTCCTGACACTAATCGAATCGGGGGGGGGGGGATGTAATCACTATTACGTGTGTCTGTGATGGTTGGCGGTGTGGTGTGGTGTGCAGTGTTGTGTGAATATGAAGAGGAAAGTGTTAAGACAAACACTAACACCCAGTCCCCAAGACAGAAGAATTAATCAAACACGATTGAAATTCCCGACCCGGCCGGAAATCAGAACAAATCCGAGAACATCTGAACCGATGGTCTCAATGCAGACCATTCAACCCAGGAGTCGGTCTCTGGCTTTGTAGGATATCCTTATTAATATATTCAGAAATATATATTAATTAGTACAGTGGCTTACGTGTTGACCTTCCACATAGCCGACTGAGGTTCGAATCACGGGTTGGAATTTTTAGTTGAAAAATCACATAGAGTCAGGAAGGGCATCTGGTCTTAAACAACGGGCCGAAACAAACGTGAATCAGGATGGTTCTAGCGACCCAAGAAATATCTGGGAAAAGCTGAAGATGATTTTTATTTGCTCTCTCCTCCATAACTGTTACAATATGTCACAATCAACATTATTTTAAATTTACGATTCCTGTCATTATCCGACTATATTTGAACGTATCCAAGGCTCCGAGGATATTTGAAACGTTATTAAGATATTGACTTAATTATGGTTACAGCATCTGTGCTGATCACATGACCATGGTTGGCCACAACCTGGAGCCCCAATTTGAGGAGGCACAAACATAATGAAAAATAACTTTCGTATTATATACTTAATGAAAAAATATAGGCCTATTCATGTTGCAAAAAATTAATATCGGTCCGCCTCTGTGATGTAGGCCTAGTGGTTAGTGAGATTAGCTGCCACCCCCGGAAGCCGGGGTTCGATTCCCAGTTCTGACACGAAACTTTAAAAGTGGTACTAGGACTGGAACGCTGTACACTTAGTCTCGGGAGGTAAACTGAGTATAGGGGGATTCTATTCTCTCCTCATCTATTATCGGAGTGGTTTTCCGTGGTTTCCTAATTCTCCTCCAGGTAACTATAGTGTTGGTATTAACTTAAGGACACGGCCGCTTCCATCCACGTTCCATCCCCGTTCCTTGCCCATTCTTTCCAATCTTCACATCCCCCACAAGGCCCTTGTTCAGCATAACAGGTGAGGACGCCTGGGCGAGATACTGGTCATCCTCCCCAGTTGTATTTCCCCCACCAAATGTCTGGGCTCCACAAACATCAAGTCCACTTACACACTTTCATGCCTGAATTTATCTCTAAGTTAAGACCGAGTACTATTAAGTGATGACGAATCAAGCTATGATCATGATGATGTGTTTTAATAAAACATCTAGGCTATCAGTGCCTCCTAACATTAATAAGCGATGGAGGAAGGGAAATATTTGTACTCATCTAGGATTGAGGATACCAGGTAATGAAAAGGAACCAACAAAGATGAAATATGGAAACCTCCTTTAGTCTTATAAATCTAATACTGCTTTGGTGGCCTTCGTGTGTGAATCAGTAGTTAAGTGTCAGTTCCCGAATTTCAAGACCTTGGGTTCAAACCCTGCTGAGGTAATCGGATTTTTGAAGAGTACAAGAAAGTTCATTCGACACTCCATGTCGTACGATGTCCGCATGCGAAAGATTTCTGGTGACAAATTTGCTGTTCACCAGAAAAAGTAATTAATAACTTGGTCACAGATCGCCCAACAGAGATCCATTGTATTCTGGTAGAATAAAACAGAACGTCAAAATTACGCACAGGCAGCCTAATGCCTCAAATTAATATGCCTTCACATTCGATTATTATTATTATTATTATTATTATTATTATTATTATTATTATTATTATTTTATTTAATCTGTTTACCCTCCAGGGTTGGTTTTTCCCTCGGACTCAGCGAGGAATCACACCTCTACCGCCTCAAGGGCAGTGTCCTGGATTGGGAGACATTGGGTCGGAGGATACAACTGGGGAGGATGACCAATACTTCGCCCAGCCAGCCTCACCTGCTATACTGAACAGGGGCCTTGTGGGAGGATGGGAAGATTGGAAGGGATAGACAAGGAAAGGGGAAGGAAGCGGCCGTGGTCTTACGTTAGTTACCATCTCGGCATTTGCCAGGAGGAGAAGTGGGAAACCACGGAAAACCACTTCCAGGATGGCTGAGGTAGGAATCGAACCCATCTCTACTCAGTTGACCTCCCGAGGCTGGGTGGACCCCGTTCCAGCCCTCGTACCACTTTTCAAATTTCGTGGCAGAGCCAGGAATCGAACCCGGACCTCCGGTGGTGGCAGCTAATCACAATAACCACTACACCACAGAGGCGCTCTATTATTATTATTATTATTATTATTATTATTATTATTATTATTATTATTATTATTACACTGTTTTATGAAATAAAGCAATTTTCCGCTCTTCTTCGCATCACAATTTGCTCAAATGTTCACTGTTTAAATTCATTTTCATATACGTACAGAGACAACTGAAAGAAATCTGACACCTCACACGTCGTGCCACCACGTTGGAGTCCAGAGCTACATTAACGATGATTGTTAGCTGAGCGGCACTGTGATGTTAGTACCTCAATATAGTGGCACTATTGCATCGCTTGTAGTTAGACACGTTGGTACTTCCTCTTTAAAATAAGATATTGAACACTGTCTTCGCACATCTTGTCTAGAAATTATTTCGATGTTAGAACATTCATGTTTACGTGACGCTCACCGGCCCAAGTGCCGTCCTGAAACTACAGGCATATTTCACGCTAAAGCTAGTGCAGCTGACTTCATGTTAGAGGAAGCTCTTATTTCCGGAGGACGACAAAATCGTTCTCTTCTTTACACGGTATTGTCAGTCAAATTATCGATGCACGTAAAGCTCTCAATTTCCTCTGAAGCAAGGAAAATCCTCCAGCTTGTGTGTAATCCACGAACTGATGGGTTTTATTCTCCAAGGAGCAGGTACGGATGTGTGAGCGCATGCCTTTTCCCCGTCCGATACGGCAACTAATTGAGGGCAAGTTGGTTACAAATGATCTTAGTGACATCATTGACTTTCTGCTTTCGTTAATCTCTTTCCCTCTTCGTTCGTGTCCCAAGCTCAAGCACTTAGACCATTCCTTTACAAATATCGCCCTTAACGGATAGATGTGAAGGAGAGAGGGATTGTAGCAGGAAGGCCGATGAAGGGTTTAATCCTGACATGCTCGTCCACGATCCTCCTTAAGTTTCCTCGTGCATAGGCTGCTACCTGACAGGTGAAATTACAGCTTCAATCCTACATGGATTTCTCTCTCTCCACCATTCTTCACCCTTTCTAACGACCCTGTTACACATAGAGAGGTTATTTAAAGAGGGTACTATTACATTAAGACTGTTTGCGAAACTGTTAATTGACATTTAATATCAGCTACAGTAGTTGAGACGAAGGCTACTAACAGGGTTCTTGTCCGGTATTCATGAACTCTAGACACTGAAACATATTCTATGCAATTGTGGCCTCTGATTTGAAACTTGTTGACTTTGTCCTGAAGTATTGTGTTGTAAGTGCTATTTTACTGTGTCGGAAGGACGTTGGTATGAATCACGCCAGAAAGTCGAACAATCTAGAAACGATATTTAAACTTCTGGTTCACCCAGCCTTCACCAAAAATGAGTACCAGGTTAATTTCTGGATACAACGTTGGCCGGGCATTGAACTAACCAATCTGTCTCACTTAGTACCGAGGTTCTGGATAGTGGATGCATTTACCTTCCACTCCTCGGGTGCCTTAATGGCCTGTACGGAGATTGGCTTTGATTTACAGTGTCAAATGATGGACACTTACGGCTTCGCCAATGATTCGACTGCGGTCCTGTGTATGTGGATATATAGCAGAATGTTCACGTTCCCATGAGTAGTTCATGTTACCTACGAGAATGTAATCCATCGAGCCGGGAAATCATGCGAAGTCTCGCAAAACACAAAGAGGCAGCATATTTTGGTCATATCTTCCGAAATTACAAATATATCCTAATACATTTATCACAAAAAGTAAAATGAAAGGGAAACGTGGATGTGAACGGAAAAGGTTCCCGGATAGGGCAGCATTAAGTATGAAAAAGTACTTCATGTTCATCGGCAACCTGTAAGGAGACGGTACCGGAAAAAGAAGAAGAAGAAGAATTTCACGTTAGAATAAACCAGAACTGATGTTTTCTTTAAAATAGACTGTAGTTGGAAAGCCCAGACGTGTTCCACCTTGAGTAGACGACGGTTTTCCGCAGAAACTACTTGAAGGTAACTTGATATGCAGTTTCATTAACAGAGCATCATTACCACATCTTCGAACTGTTTCGAATGACGGAATGGAAAATGTGGGAACACTGTGCTACCCACGTGGTGCAGAAACTCTGTACGAAGTTTCTTTTAACCGAGATGAGAGTTTTCGTAATACCATGCTAAATGACCGGGGAGCGCTGTAAGCATAGTTTGACCTGCTGACTAATGTTGAGGACACCTTTCAGACTTTGCCCTAAGAGTGGGGAAGTGTGCCCTTTGCACTCTAGGATCATGTTATAAGAACCATTTTTTTAAACAATAAACAGTAGAATGTAAGGTTGTAAGTCGTATCAATGCCAAAGTGTATTAATGTTCAAACATATATTCTCCTTCCGGCAATTACTCAAACACAACCTAAATCTATTTTAAGAATGGATGAATGAAAGAAAGAAAGAAAGAAAGAGAGAAAGAATGCATGAATGAATGAATTTTCTCTCAATCATGAATGATTAACTACTGAGCAAAAGGTATTAATTTATTGTAATTATATATCTTCTAGCCATTGGTTATGTCCCTATCGGGTATAGTAAGTATGTATGTTTGTATGTATTGAACCCGTAGCTTATTGGTACAAGTACAATTTACGCGCGTGAGAGATGCGAGTGTCATGCCTGTCTTGTCAGTGCTTTGAAATTCAGCGAGCAAGTGAGCGAGGGGGAGAATCAAGGTCCCCAGGTGTTTGATACCAAACCAAACCAAAAAGCAAACCCCATGGCGCAATAGCCCTGAAGCGCCATGGTCTACCAAGCAACCGCTGCTCAGCCCGAAGGCCTGCATATTACGAGGTGTCGTGCAATCTGCACGACGAATCCTCACGACCGTTATCCTGGTTATCTATAACGGGGCCGCCACCTCAGCCCCTGATTGCTCTTCAGTTGTAATCACGTAGGCTGAGTAAACCTCGCATCAGCTCCCAGATTTAGGTAAAAGTCCCTGATCTGGCCGGGAATCGAATTCGGGGCCTCCGGGTAAGAGGCAGGCACGTTACTCCTACATCACGGGGCCGGCGATGTTTTATACAACTGTAATAGAAAGGCAAGTTAGCGTTGTATTTATACTAAAAGAAAGCCGTATTCCTTCTAAATGTCGCACAGAATTATCGCCAGAATTATTATAATTATTATAATAATAATATTCTTGTGGTTTAAATAAGAAGTAAGGTACAATTACGAGAAATTACGATATGGTAATTAGTCTAGAAGTTTCGACATTATGTCAATGCTCACCAATCTCTGTTTGATTCTGTGCTACGTCATCTTAGGAGGAGTTGATATGGTGTCCATTGTCCGAACCTCGGGAAGCGCCTGTAATGGTTTACTGCTCCATGTTGGCTGTTCTGGTCACTAGGTTGAAGATCCTGGGTTCGTTCTCCAAACGTTGAGCCATACCGCCGAGCTGCAGTTCACTGGTACTAAATGTTGCAGATAACACGCTTCCTCCGATCAACCACACTATTGGCACAGATACCATATGTCCAATAACGTCACAAGCGCTATTCATAGATTAGCATAAAAACTCCCGCACTTCCTTTATATAGCGTAATTAAATTATCAGGGCTAATCATTTTCCTCCCCTTTGTTTTTAAACATACGACGTACATTTCAATACATTGTTATTTTTAAAGTAGTCTCGTGCGAGTCCTTTTCACGACCGGGCTGCTACTATTCTTAATGTCATTTATGTGATATAATTTCTCAGTCCTGTCCTTAATTTCAAGTCCTATCACATAGTCCTATGGATAACAATCATCAGTACGATTGCTTTATAAATGTTCTTAAATACCTTCGCGAGCCACGCACTTTTATTACTAGGATACTGATAATATATCGGAAATACAGTTCTCTTGGTCTACATCGCGGTTCTATTGTTCTAAAGTACACTTAACTATCGCACAAAAGAATAATACTTTTACATGACGCGCGACACGACCTCGGACACTGTTTGATGAATCTCCTGTGATGCATGGTGGCCTAGCTTAAGTAACTTCCCCAAGTCGTGATGGGCGTGGACATAGGTCCCCACTCCACTTAGCATAACTCCTGATCTCGGAGTCGTTTACCACAAGTGATGCAATGTAAGTGTAGTTGATAATTCCCATTGACCAATTATACCACTCGGAGTCAAGATCGCCCGTTAATTACCTCAGTAATTCATCGCGTCTTTGGCTATTCCCGGGGATCCCCCCACAGACATGATAACTGGGAAAGAGGCTAGCGTCTGTCTCTTGGAAATTTTCCATTGCAGTTTCCGCAAATATGCTGAAACTCATATATTATGATAATCAATCAATCAATACTGATCTGCATTTAGGGCAGTCGCCCAGGTGGCAGATTCCCTATTTGTTGTTTTCCTAGCCTTTTCCTAAATGATTTCAAAGAAATTGGAAATTTATTGAACATCTCTCTTGGTAAGTTATTCCAATCCCTAACTCCCCTTCCTATATTTATGGTTCCAAACTTTGTATTCAAGCCTGTATGTTATAATTACCTGTTTTTACCGTTATATTATAAAATTCTCGAAATATTCCTTATGTACGATCATGTTCCGAAGTTGGCACTACATGATTGGGTCATACTGGAAGGCGTGGCCACGCAGTTTTCTGCACTCTCTGTCTACCTAATAACAGGTAATATCCAGTTCGAACTTCTGAAAGGGGAGTTCCCTCTCTGGTCTTATAAGGTTGGCGTGGCTTAAATCGGCGCCTGCTCGTCGGGATTTCGAATACTGTTACTAAATATGTCGAAATACATCTTGGACTGTTACTGCAATACCCGTAATGGTTTCAGTATGTATGTAAATCACATCAGCTACATTGGTTCACAGCTGATGATGAGCGCAGTAGCTTTCCATTATTACTCTTTGTATTGCTCTGCAGCAGAGATTTCATCAACGTTTTCTGTGACATACCACTACTTTAAATATACCATGATTCTAATTTACACTATTAAAGCGTGGTATGATTGCATACATTTCATATATATAATTGAATATAAACACGTGTTTACAATCAATATAAACTGCTAATAAACCAAACCAAACCAAACCCCATGGCACTACAGCCCATGAAGGGCCTTGGCCTACCAAGCGACCGCTGCTCATCCCGAAGACCTGCAGATTACGAGGTGTCGTGTGGTGAGCATGACGAATCCCCTCGGCCGTTATGCTTGGCTTTCTAGACCGGGGCCGCTATCTCACCGTCAGATAGCTCCTCAATTCTAATCACGTAGGCTGAGTGGACCTCGAACCAGCCCTCAGGTCTAGGTAAAAATCCCTGACCTGGTCGAGAATCGAACCCGGGGCCTCCGGGTAAGAGGCAGGCACGCTACCCCTACACCACGGGGCCGGCACATAAACTGCTAACAAGCGTTGTAATTAACACCACTCACATCCTTGTTTCACAATGAACATTCATTGCAACACAGATACCTCGTGTCTGAATTCAATACCTTATCTCAGGGCCTCTCAAACGACCAAAATCTTACGCGTGCAGATAGAGGCGCAAGAGCTCCGTGCACTGTGCATCGCTGCCGCTCGGCATGGTTCGGATCAACGCTTCGTCTCTGGGCTACTCGGCTAAGCTCGGCTCAACTCGCCTATGCTCGGCTCAAGTCAGCTTGGATTTGGAGCGCTACGGCGCAAGTAGGGCAGAGGGAGACAGGCGGAGCGAGCGAGACAGGCGCGAGGAAAGAGAGAGTAAGCGCTATTGCTCCAAATCGAGGAGTGGGGGTCTGCACTCTGGTCAACCAAGCGAAGTCGTCTTTTGCACCGTGCACAGTGCGCCCTGCCTTATCTATATCAGTACAACTTTTATATCTTCATTGAAAACTGACTTGAACCAACGTGTCTTACCGTCGTACCTGAGCCCATTATTTTTTCTATGTAAGTATGCTCTTCTTCACTTCTCACAATCTCACCACCGAAGCCTATGCGTACACTCATCGCGTTCACTCCTATTGTGAGTCCCTGTTGCAGTTCTTTCCACCTATTTGTACTAGCAGTTATTCCTACTCCTTCATGTGTGTTACCTCTCAATTAAGCCTTGAAACAGATCGATAGGGATTAACTTTCGTGTCCAAAGTTATTTACCATTTCCTCCTTACAAAACATCATTCATATAACTGCAAACAAACTGCACTTGCTTTGTTTTACCTTTGTTCCACTTCATTTAGCATATTACCAACCGGAGAGAAAAATATTGTTTTGAAGAATTCACCCGTTCCCGTTTCGTTTCCCATACCTAAAATTCTACAGAACTACAACGATGTAGATAGAATACCAATACCGAAGGTTAGCACAGGATACAGTGGCATGGAGAACCGCATCAATTGACTGATGACCCAAACAAGAACAACCTGACATTCAGTCCTGTTAGGTTTCTTCCGAACTGACTTCGCTTTAGTTTTGGAAATGATAACTTTCATATAATGTTCATTGCATTTCTTTTTTGAAACGCCAATATTTTACGTTGCAGGTTTTCAGCACAGTATGTATTTGACCAAGTCAACTGCATAGGCCGAACTGCCTTCTACATCTCCATCCAACTAGATCTCCCCTTGACACTGTATATCCTTCGGTAAGTGGTCCTTGTAAAGCACTAA
Source organism: Anabrus simplex (assembly GCF_040414725.1). Taxonomy (NCBI): domain Eukaryota; kingdom Metazoa; phylum Arthropoda; class Insecta; order Orthoptera; family Tettigoniidae; genus Anabrus; species Anabrus simplex. The sequence goes on from NC_090265.1 coordinate 1,528,740,134, forward strand.
TAAGTAATAAGGGTGAACTATTACACTCTTGTCTAACTTCTGTAACTTGTTCGAACCAAACAATTATCGTCTCACTACAGCCTGATTATCGTAAATGCCTTTCATTGCCAATCATAACCAAACCTTGATTCTGTAATCCCTGAACATGGCTGTCCCATTTGGCTTTGTATTCTACCATACACCCAGGTTTGCGAAACAAGCACTTCACTGTCTTGTCCTCTCATATCGTATTTTTCAAATACTGTACCTGGCACATACCAATTTTCTTCTCTTTTAGAACTTGATTTACAGCGCACCGACAGAGATAGGTCTTATGGCGACGATGGGATAGGAAAGGGCTCTTGAATGCGAATGAATCGGCAGTGGCCTTAATCTCGGTACAGCCCCAATATTTGCCTGGTGTGAAGATAAGAAATCACGGAAAACCATCTTCAGGACTGCCGACAGTGGGGTTCGAACCCAACCATCTCCTCAATGTAAGCTCACAGCTGCGTGAACCTAACCGCATGGCAAAATCGCTCGGTGGCACATACAGAAATTTTAGTCCTGACCAACCCTCTTCTGGTCCAATATCGGAATGGTTTTCATCGAACTTATTCCTGATTTCATCCATTTCCTTATAGTACTTAGACACAGCTTGCTTGATATACTGATAAAAGAAATACCACCGGGCTGAGTGGCTCAGACGGTTAAGGCGCTGGCCTTCTAACCCCAACTTGGCAGGTTCGATCCTGGCTCAGTCCGGTGGTATTTGAAGGTGCTCAAATACGACAGCCCCGTGTCGGTAGATTTACTGGAACGTAAAAGAACTCCTGCGGGACTAAATTCCGGCACCTCGGCGTCCCCGAAGACCTTAAAAAGTAGTTAGTTGGACGTAAAACAAATAACATTATTATTATTAAAAGAAATACCTCTGTAGCAATAGGAGGTCTTCTTGTTCCCTTGCTTTTAAATCGGTGCAATTATTAAAATTAGAAGATTTTGCACATGTAAATCCTATTACTAAACGAATTCATCTTATTCCTGCCTAACGAATATTTCACGATTTATTTTCCATTCGTACTGCTTTAAACAATGCAGTTCGTTTACTTTCCTCCCGATGTTCTTGAGCATTATTTCATTACTGCCATCATTCTCTTCCTAATGAATTGTGTTTTTCAGAAGTTCTGCAGGTCAAGTAGATATAATTTTACATTGACTATATTTTCAAACTATGGATATCTGTGCTGTGGTTGACAAAGATATACTTTCCTCTGTCTACATGGATTCTGCTATAAATAAATATAGAAACGACATCCACTTTGACCAGCAATTATTTTTTGTCAGATTGAGTGGTTGAGGTGATAGAGTGCTGGATACTGATTCCGAAGTGATGGATTAGATTCCGACTCACTCTGATGGTATTTGAATGTGCTCGGATAGGCCATCCTCGTGTCAGTAAATTTACTAGCACGTAAAAGAGCATGTGACGGACAAAATTGACAGTACTTGACCATCTCCGAAAATCGGAAGTACTTATTTATATTAATACCTCATGATACAAGTTAAGCCGCGCACAAATTAAGGAAGAAAGCATGACGAATACAATTAATAATTTAATATCTATTGTATATAAGTACAGTTGTAGGGAGTCTGCTGTCTGTAATTTCATATGTTTTGCCAATTTTTCAGATATATGTCCGATGTAGGTCAACTCAAGACCTTATAAGTGGTTCTTAGCTTTCGTATCTGTCCGTCTGTTCCACAATAAAGGAGAAACGGCTTGACAGTTCTCTACCAAACGTCATATTTAGAGTAAAATCATCCAGGGGAAGGTTTAGGTATGCGTATGGTTTAAGAATCACTGAATAGACTGTGGGTTTATAGGAAAACTACAACACTTCTCTTCCATTTTTCTCTTATTCTACTGATTTTCTGTAAAATCCGTGGATTATATGTGAAACGTCCCTTCATTTTAAACAATTTAGGTTATGAGTTTGATTTCGCTTACTCTTCAAACGACGGAGAAAATTACAACTTTCTGCGGGTCTCATGCTCTGCATTCAATGACTAACAGCCCGACAACGAACCTGTCGGTTACCATGGCAACGTCTCTGGCTGCTTGCCATTTTCGTCAATATTCCTGTAAACTGAGGGTTGTTCCTTGCGTAGAAGGCGAGAGAGACGTCAAGCTGGCATTCTGCGATATATTTGCGGAATACCGCTGGAGGATACCATCGTCTTCGAATAGCACTAAGGGGGGCTGTTAATATTTCAAAGGTACCGCGGAATGTAGCCCATTATTTCACATCGTAAGGTATTTTCTGGCATTTGCTATATTTTTAACTGTATTTCTTTTCTACTTCTGTTTTCCGGTTTGCTTTCTTGCCTCTGCCTTGCCTATTTAGGCTTGGGTAATAACACCGTACTACTAAAGGAGACAGTGTGGGACAAGACAATTTGGAGAGCGCTAATTCATGGAATCGCCGATGGTCGGATCCGACTGAATAGATGATATGATCCTCAATAACACCATCCGTCATTTTTCTTTCTGCTTACCTGAGAATACTTGAGCCTATATTTTTCCTCTGTTACCGTCTTTATATTCGTAACCCATACCATCACAATTTATTCAGGGACATTTCATTTTCTAGTACATCCACTTGGTATTTACATATTTGTCCTATCCGGCTGTCCACAGTTATATTCCTGTATTATTTCCTCCCTTGATTACTCCATGTGTATGCGAGTTCTAATCCAGAAACCTGGTTTCCCATTTTCACACCGGGAATATCCTAGGTTGTGTCTTGATTGCGAACAGTCCAGATTGCGAACAAGGCAAAAACCGTCCAGATTCCGAACAACTAAATATACCCTGTCCAGATTGCGAACAAGGGATTAGTGTTGACGTAAGATACATAAAACAGATACAATTTTCAAAATAGTCTCATGTGTAATTTTTGTTCTAGTAGTATTAACATTAACTGGTACATTGGAATGTTTTAGATAACCTAACCATATTTTAAAAAATAATTTTCTTATTGAACATGTTTAATAATTTAGTTTGAGGTAATCTTACCATTTAGAAGATATCTTTTTTATTGTATAGCATAACTAGAAGGGTAGTTGTTTATGGTGGATTAGTGAGAGTTGTATTATTAATAGGTTATTATTATTATTATTATTATTATTATTATTATTATTATTATTATTATTATTATTATTATTATTATTATTATTTCCTTTCTTGCTAGTGGCTTTACGCCACACCGACACAGATAGGTCTTATGGCGACGATGGGATAGAAAAGGCCTAGGAGTTGGAAGGAAGTGGCCGTGGCCTTAATTAAGGTACAACCCCAGAATTTGCCTGGTGTGAAATGGTAAACCACGGAAAACCATCTTCAGGGCTGCCGACAGTTTGGATTCGAACCCACTATCTCCCGGATACAAGCTCACAGCCACGCGCCCCTAACCACGTGGCCAACTCACCCGGTATTATAATGCCAATGAAAGAAGTGAGTGGTCGCAACGAAAAGGCAATAGCCTTTAGAATTATTATTATTATTATTATTATTATTATTATTATTATTATTATTATTATTATTATTATTATTATTATTATTATTATTCAAAATAATACATAAGAGGTGAAAGAGTCAGTTTATTTGGAAACAAGTGGGGTTTTTCTTACATGCTTCTAACTTTTTCTGTGTATTACCCTGTATTCCAATTGTGTGTGCCAGAACTTGGTGTACCAACTTAGGGTTAATTTTTCTGCAGCCCGTCAAATTAGAATTTTGTTCATATCCAAGTCTACATTTCTAGTCAAGCGGGTTGGGCAACTTGGTATTTCCCACTTGTTCGCAATCTGGACTCATTAATGTGTGTCAAACCCAAATCATCCCCTTCAGGTACCCACTTGTCCGCAATCTGGACTGTTCGCAATCAGAACGACACCATATCCTGGGGCTGTACCTTGATTAAGGCCACGGGCCCTTCCTTCCAACTCGTAGCCCTTTCCTGTCCCATTGTCGTCATAATACCTATCTGAGTCGGTGCTACGTAAAGCTATTTGTAAAAAAAAAGAAATATTGATTTTCTGTAAAATCCGTGGACTATATGTGAAACGTCCCAACACCAAGTTCTGGTACACACATTGGAATACTGGGCAATACACAAACAACATGTGTTATGTACATAATTTCGTTTGGTCACGGGAGATTCTTTCCTTTGAGGGATGAGTCTAAGCTGTAGAAATGTATAACTTTTTGGCCTTGGAAACTATCGTAATATGGAGGTAATTTCCATGACGGTGCAGACGTTCGTTTCGGGGTAACTGCTTTCTAAAAGGTTGAAATCTGAACCCAAATATCACCCTATTCAACGTTCCTAACTCAATCCAACCCATAAATACGGGATATGCGAGAAAATGTCGTAGGGCCAGCCAAGTAGAACACTGAAAGTATCTTCTGATGGCAGAATCCGCTTCTTGATACGGCGTGCCGTTTTAAAAACAGTAGACCTAAATCTCGAAATCTGCACTTTAAACGTGCCCAATCTTCTCTATATAAATACAGCTGTAGGGGTCCGCTGTCTGTAATTTCATTTGCTTTGCCAATTTTTCAGATATTTATCCGATTTAGGCCAACTAAAGACCTTGCAGGTGTTTTAGCTTTCGTGTCTGTCTGTCTGTCTTTTTTGCACTTCTGTTCCACCATCACGGCTAATCGGCTTGATAGATCTCTACCAAACTTCACATTTAGAATATACTCATCCAGGGGATGGTTTAGGTACGCATATGATTTAAGAATCTTTGAACACACTGGGGGTTTATAGGAAAACCACAACAGTTTTCTTCCATTTTGTCTTTTACTACTGATTACCGAGCTCGATAGCTGCAGTCGCTTAAGTGCAGCCAGTATCCAGCATTCGGGGGATAGCGGGTTCGAACCTCACTGTCGGCAGCCCTGAAGATGGTTTTCCGTGGTTTCCCATTTTCACACCTAGGAAATGCTTGTCCTTTATCTTAATTAAAGCCACGGCCACTTCCTTTCCACTCTTAGCCATTTCCTGTCCCATTGCCCTCATAATACCTATCCGCGTCGGTGCGACGTAAAGCTACGGGCCCTTCCTTCCAACTCGTAGCCCTTTCCTGTCCCATTGTCGTCATAATACCTATCTGAGTCGGTGCTACGTAAAGCTATTTGTAAAAAAAAAAAAAAGAAATATTGATTTTCTGTAAAATCCGTGGACTATATGTGAAACGTCCCAACACCAGGTTCTGGTACACACATTGGAATACTGGGCAATACACAAACAACATGTGTTATGTACATAATTTCGTTTGGTCACGGGAGATTCTTTCCTTTGAGGGATGAGTCTAAGCTGTAGAAATGTATAACTTTTTGGCCTTGGAAACTATCGTAATATGGAGGTAATTTCCATGACGGTGCAGACGTTCGTTTCGGGGTAACTGCTTTCTAAAAGGTTGAAATCTGAACCCAAATATCACCCTATTCAACGTTCCTAACTCAATCCAACCCATAAATACGGGATATGCGAGAAAATGTCGTAGGGCCAGCAAGTAGAACACTGAAAGTATCTTCTGATGGCAGAATCCGCTTCTTGATACGGCGTGCCGTTTTAAAAACAGTAGACCTAAATCTCGAAATCTGCACTTTAAACGTGCCCATTCTTCTCTATATAAATACAGCTGTAGGGGTCCGCTGTCTGTAATTTCATTTGCTTTGCCTATTTTTCAGATATTTATCCGATTTAGGCCAACTCAAGACCTTGTAGGTGTTTTAGCTTTCGTGTCTGTCTGTCTGTCTTTTTTGCACTTCTGTTCCACCATCACGGCTAATCGGCTTGATAGATCTCTACCAAACTTCACATTTAGAATATACTCATCCAGGGGATGGTTTAGGTACTCATATGATTTAAGAATCTTTGAACACACTGGGGGTTTATAGGAAAACCACAACAGTTTTCTTCCATTTTGTCTTTTACTACTGATTACCGAGCTCGATAGCTGCAGTCGCTTAAGTGCAGCCAGTATCCAGCATTCGGGGGATAGCGGGTTCGAACCTCACTGTCGGCAGCCCTGAAGATGGTTTTCCGTGGTTTCCCATTTTCACATCTGGCAAATGCTTGTGCTGTATCTTAATTAAGGCCTCGGCCACTTCTTTTCCACTCTTAGCCATTTCCTGTCCCATAGCCCTCACAATACCTATCTGCGTCGGTGCGACGTAAAGCTATTTGTAAAAAAAAAAAAAAAAAAAAAAAAATGATTGATTTTCTGCAAAATCCGTGGACTATATGTGAAACGTCCCTTCACTTTAAACAACTTTTGTTATGTACATAATTTCGTTTGTTCACGGGAGATTCTTTCCATTGAGGGAAAATTCCAAGCTGTTGAAATACGTATATAACTTTTCGGCCGTGGACAATATCGTAATATGGAGGTAATTTCCGTGATGGTGAAGATTTTCGTTTCGGGGTAACCACTTTTTAACCTGTGTCATTTTATAAAGAAGATGACACAATCGCCGCTCAGTTTGGGGAGAACTTCAACTTTGGTCCCATGACGTATTGTATCTCGATTCTCTATACGTTAGATAGCGCTGTATTTCTCGATTATAATCAAATCTCTCCAACTCGATTTTGACTTGCATTAGGAAAAGGTGTCTCTAATTATAATGAAAACTCTCCATCTCTAATGAGCCTGTCGTTATAGTAGAAACTCTCGAACTTCATTGTGAATGGCTGTAGGATATGTGGCATGGCATTATCTTAAAAACTTCCTCAACGCGCACCTTGCATTGGAAACAACGCATGGTGTCCTCCCCGTTTTGTTTCTTGGATAGCGCTAAGTGACATGCAATTTAATATAATCTTACTCACTTCGGTTCAAGTAAATAACACAGAAATCCGTATACAAGGTAGAATACCGTAACGAAGCACGGGTACATTTGCTAGTTCAAAATAAAAATAAAAAACCAAAGAAAGAACACGACATGTAAATGGAGAGATATGTACAGGGAGAGAAGGAAAATACAAAAATAAAAATGGAACGACATGTAAATATAGACCTAGATTAATTACCAGACGAAAACATGAACTAAACGAGGATTTCTAGCTCTTGGAGCGTAATATGTCATGAAGTCATCGACAGTCCTGGAGAATGATCTGTGTGGGCGTCTAGAGGTGTTATTGTCGCATTATTTCCCGCAGTCGCAGCTTGGAGAAGGCCGTAGGCCACAAGAATGCATCGCAGAGCTACTTCTTCCGTGCCCAGTACACACTCTGTTTAGTGGGACCCACACACTCCATAGAATATGAAATTTGGGTGGGGGCTGTGTAGGGTCGAAGATCGATCTCCATTCATCGTGGGAATTTACGGTCCCTCTGGATTCCAGGTTCGCAATCCAGAGTAAGTACTAGGCATACCACTGATAAACGCCGATTCACTGTTGGACAATTAGGAAATTAATATTACAGAATAACATTTAATATTTTAAGCTAAAAATAGGATAAGCGGTCGACATTAGTCATTGCGCCTTAAAACCTATAACATTATCACTGTTAACAATATTTTACAATATTTCTGAGAATGAAGGATATTATCGTCTTCTAGAGGAATCAAACTTCTGTCATATCCACCCGCTTTGTCGTTAAAACAATCTTCAATCAGAAGGGAACTCGATCTGTTCATCATACTCGGAAGAGGTTAGCAATCCCGGCAAGATGTCACCTATTTTTAAATCTAAAATATTATTTTATAAAATGTTTACAAATTGTTCAACATTGGTTTACCAGTGGTGCGCATAGTACAAGTTGAGAATCCGCGTCGTACGAGAAAGAGACTTTCCCGTCCATGGCACCTAGCTGTATGCGAATCTAGCTCCATATTTTCAAACCTATTTCTTTTAGCCTCAGGGTTAGTGAAGTCTGTCGATACGGGGCGCCTTCTGTACTTGATAAAACTTGGGCCGAGTTCAAATTTGTCTTCAACTTATCTACAACTTCTTTAATTATTTTTTTCTTGCTCCAAACAAATAATAATAGGGGTTAGGAAAAGCTTTCATCTTCTCCTTCAAGGAGCTCATTTTATATTTCGAACTCCTTCTTTATTTACCTAGCCTCCGCTCCCACCCCCACGTCTCCCACCACTATCTCTTTTCCCTTTGCCCCCAACTTCTCTTACTCAATTTTTTCTTCTTGTAACCTAAGCTGTCAACCAGTTTCCTAAAATTTAATATCTTGTCTGAAGTCTTAAAGGAAGTTGATTCCTTCCTGTAATGCTATCAAGGGATTATTTAGAACTCCGGTATTCTTGAACTATTCATTCGAATTAAAGAACGGAGAGCAAAGAAAATTCCTTTGGAAATGTATGGCTTCCGTATATTCGAACGAGCCTTGACTTTTATGACAACATTTACTAATAACCAGAAATAGTGTAATCGAAGACTGCGATAAAAGAATCAGTTTTTTAAATTCTGCTCAATGCAGAATCTTCTTCTTCATCTGCTTTCTCAATCGCTTTCCCCGCACCTGTGGGGTCCCGGGTGCGAACTGTGTCGCACATGTGGATTTGGTCCTGATTTACGGCCGGATCCCCTTCTGATGCCAATCCTATTTGCTGAATGTATATACCGTATATTTACTTGCAATGCCACTTGGGTATCTTTTGGACCAGCGTAGACATTCTATTTCCCCTCCTAGATCGCACCATCGTAGTCGAGGCATCAATTAGCGCTCGTAGAAGCATCAGCAGATTGGAATGCTGAGACTAAGACTTTGAGTAGAATTCTGTAATACCGGTCCCTAGAGGGTAAATTTATTACCACTCATACACAAACACAAGTAGAGATGTCGTGACTTTGAAAATAAAGTAATACAGCATAGGAGTCTCTTATTTATAACAGATCTATTCTCACCTTTCTTCTCGAAGGTACCAACAGTATTAAAAAAGTATCGTTCAATAATAGTGTTTTGATAAGCTGATCATGAAAAAATGATGTGGAAAAGACAATGGCCGCATTGCTCTTGAGAGCTACTCTTAATGTATATAACGCAAATTTTCTTGACGAGAATACTGATTGTTTCATACAGTAGGTTTAATTTCTGCTTGCTGTAGATAGTATATACACATAATAAAATGCTTTTTTATATCTGTTGTGAGTTAAAATTTGAAATCCTAATAAAGAAACGTAATTTACTGATAAGAAAAATATGTGTTTTAGCTACAAAGTGGACGATTGAAATATTCTTTCGCAACTCACATCTTCTCTATCTCATGTGTGACGATGTTGGATGAGAGATTGAATAGATTTCGTCTTATTCTTTATGCATTCCCGGTTAATTCTGAGAGAACTGCTACTTTTTAATTGTGTAATTAATCGGAGTAGCACCGACGATTGTCATCATCATTAACTCCACCTTCCAATGATAAAAGCTGAAACGTCTAAGAAGTGGCGTGCTACAGAGATGAAGAGTCTGCTATGTCCACATTGCCTTCCTCGCCGAGCCAGGCGGTGCTATTATACAGAGTGTCTCAAACCTTTTGATTCAAATTGGAACAGGTGTTAGTGGGCCCAATAACCGATTATACTGGGATAAGGAACCAATGGTTGGACATACATATTTATTGTGTTAAGTATATACACAGCGTAGACCGCTTAACAACAACGTAGGTTCTAGTACCTGATTGTTCAAAATGAAGACCGCCAGTCTCAATGCATGTATTGCAACGGTGCAAGCAGTTCTGCCGCACTCTCGCAAAAATCCCGGGTGTGTATTCTACACTGGAACATGCAGTGTGTGTTAAACAGCGTACACCCCGGACCACCAAACAGATGTACTGTACTCAACTTAGCTCATGTGATGACCGCGTGCATCGCACCTGGCATTAACCTGTGCCATACACACTCCAGTCTCCCTGGTGTTAGTTGTCCGTTGCATCAGGCAGCTTGTGATGTGTCCATGGTGAGGTGTGTTACTGTGTACAGTGTATGACGCGTAGTCAAAGATGGAACGTTACTCGTCACGAGAGTTCGCAGACACGCATTTAATGTACGGTGCGGTAGGATGTAGTGCCCGTACAGCAACACGAATGTACAGGGAATGTTTTTCTAACAGGCGTCATCCTTATTGGAAGAATTTATCTCCATGGATACCAACTTACGAGAGACGAGGTCGTTCACCCCACAGACAGACGGCCAACGTTTGCGTCAAAGACATGTCCGAATACCAGACATTGAGGTGAATGTGTTGGATCGTGTGGCCGACCACCCGGCAATAAGCACCCGTCAAATTGCCCGTGAAACGCACACTTCGAAGGATACAGTGTGGAGAGTACTATCGGAAGAGGTATTACACCCGTATCATAATGAACGTGTGCAAGCACTGGGACCAACGGAATTTGTACAGTTTGCATTGTTCATGGATTAGGCTTCATTCACCAGTGATAGTGTTCTCAACAGCCGCAGCAGCCATGTCTGGAGTGAGGACAATCCCCACGCCACCCACATTTGTGACCACAAGCAACGATTCTCTGTCAACGTATGGGCGGGCTTTGTACAAGATCATCGAATAGGACTTTATTTGCTGCCTCCCTGTTTGACTGGTCCTCGTTACCTGGAGTTCCTGCGAGATGTGCTGCCACTGTACCCCTTGTTGTCCGCGAAAGGATGTGGTTTCAACAGGAATGTGAACTTGCCCACGTCGATACTAATGTCCTGGAGCACCTGACCAACACGTAGCCTCTTCATTGGATTGGAACGGGAGGTCCTGTCCCATGGCCAGCATGATAGCCGGATCTCACACCTTTGGACATTTTCCTATGGGGGTTACATCAAGTCGTTGGTGTATGAAACACCCGTAGAACGGATGAAAATCTGCTTGCTAGGGTCCAAGCTGCCTGTCACCTGGTACAACAGACACCAGGGATCTTTGAGGGAGTGCGGCAGAACTTCATGCACCGTTACCATGCGTGCATTCAGACTGGCGGTCGTCACTTTGAACAATTACTACGAGCTACGTTGTTGTTATGCGATGTACGCTGAGTATGTCGGTAACACAATAAATATGCATTTCCGACCATTGGTTCCCTATCTCAATATAATCGGTTGTGGACCCACTATCACCTGTTTCAGTTTGAACCAAAAGGTTTGAGGCACCTGTATGCCAATTTGCCCATCACAGTGAAATGCATTCACACCGGGCTGAATGGCACAGATGGTAGAGCAGTGGCTTTCTAAGCCATTGTTCTCGGGTGAAGTTCTGTGTAAATAATATTATGTACATTAATTTCATATCTAGAAGACCGGCCCGGTATAACGGCTGGACGGACCGGACAAAGCTGGTTTTAGTAAACATTTTAAATATATAGATACTAATTATTACTGTCATATTCTTCTTCTTCTTCTTCCGCTTTTCTACGAATTTTCTCATACCTGTGCGGTCGCGAGTGCGAACTGTGCCGCACATGTGGATTTGGCCCTGTTTTACGGCAGACGCTCTTCCAGGCGAAAACCCTATATAGAGGGATGTAATCACTAAATTGCGTAGTTCTGTGGTGCTCGGCAGTGTAGTGTGTTGTCTGAATACGAAGAGGAAAGTGTTGGAACAAACACAAACACCCAGTCCCCGGGCCAGAAGAATTAATCAAAGGCGATTCAAATCGCCGACCGAACCGGTAATCGAACCCGGCACCCTCTGAACCGAAGGTCTCAACGCTGACCATTCAGCCAATGAGTCGGACTGTTACTAACATATTATTACTCAAATATTTCGACATATTTTCAAACCCCATGTGGAGGGTTGTATTCACTTTTGCGTGCTGCTGTTGTGGTCAGTTGTGTGATGAGTTGCTTGTATATTATAATAACAATAATAATAATAATAATAATAATAATAATAATAATAATAATAATAATAATAATAATAATAATAATTAACCCGCTTTTTCGCCGTCCAGAGACATGAGAATTTCATGTTCACGTTGGTTTTTTGAGGGGAAGGTGATAACAATGGTCGCCAATAATAAAAGCCTTATAATTATCCCAGTCAGCAGAATCAATTTTCATCACCTGGAATAGGTACAAACACTCAAGTTTCTATGACAATAAATTAGGTCGATGATCTTTCTGACAGAAAAGTGAGAGGAAAATTGTAGAGGGACAGAAACTACTCTGGTAGAAAGAAATGGCGAGCGCATGTATACCACTCACGGGAAACTGGAGCTGGAAAATTATAATGATGATGATGAATATTTGTGTCGCCATAGTGAAATACTCTTGACAATCCACGAGTCCACGACTGACCCCTCAGTTATGTAAACCACGGGGAGGAGACGTCATGTCAGACGGCGCATTCGTGTGTGCCCATTAGAATTCCCGTGACGCACATGGCAGGAAGTGAACCAGCAGGTGGCCTTGAAGTACTGGCGAGCACTTTGGCAAATCAGAATGCTACATTTTCTTTAATAATTTAAAAATATACGACAAGAAATGTTTGTGCTTATACAGACACTGCAAATCTACAGGCCAAGAACTTTCGTCAGAATGCTTTGCGATGTCAATCGATTCAGCAATTTTCTCAGACTCGCTGTAACAAAAACCAGCCTGGGGTTTTAAATATATAGACTAGCCGAAACCAGTCAAAACATGACGGTCAATGGGGTAGGTAAATATTTAGTGAAGGATTTCCAGATACAAGACATTCTTTTTATAATTAGTTTTTGGCTGTATTGCAACTCTAAGGACGTCAAAATTTGGCACTCTTGACATTGCAACATATGCCATGACTGAAAACTGGCTGAGGTAAATTAAAACTCGCTACGAAGATTCACCGCACTTCAAACCCGACGGGATGAGGATTGGACATAATTTATAATTTATAATGCTAGCTTAATGTACCCGTGCTTCGCTACGGCATATTACATTGTATACAGAATCATAGATGAAGCTGTGTACACGTTTTTGAGTAGGATTTTATTAAATCGCAAAGCTCTTAGCGTTTCCCCAGAAACATGATTGGAAAGTCGCCATACGTCGTTTCTCGTGTAAAGAAATTTTCATTGTAATGGCAGGAACTCTTGCCAACTGCCAGTCAAAATCAAGCTAGGGAGTTTTCATTATAATTGCAGACACTCACTCTCCACTTGCCTCTTTACTACATCATCAGAAAGACTGTCTCTGTGGATTTCACAAAGTATTAAATGATCCGCCAATATATAGAAACACAATATGACTGCAGTTTTAACTCAATAAAGTTATTTTGAATATGTGACTTTGTAAGTGCAAATTCAAAGGAGAAATGATTACCTAATGATTAATATTAAGGTTTTATTTTTGAAATATATATGGGATGATTGATAAAATTGTAAAACGGTTCCCTAAAGAACTACATGCTTCCAAGACATATCGCTGATGTTTTTCATAACACCATAGGGAATGTTAATACTGAGCGAGATTTAAAACAACCTTGCAGTGAACTAACGTGCCGTGATAGCTGACCGAGTTTGTTTGTGTTTTCGATTCGTTATTTGTTTAATCTATTCAAGTTCCTTGCCATCCAAAGGCACTAGTGTATGGTCTTCAAATTGAAACGGATTCTGTTGTATGTGGTTTTTACTTGGTTATTGTCCGACTCGTTGGCTGAATGGTCAGCGTACTGACCTTCGGTTCAGAGGGTCCCGGGTTCGATTCCCGGCCGGGTCGGGGATTTTAACCTTCATTGGTTGATTCCAGTGGCTCAGGGGCTGGGTGTTTGTGCTGTCCCCAACATCCCTGCAACTTACACACCACACAAAACACCATCTTCCAACACAATAACACGCAGTTACCTACACATGGCGGATGTCGCCCACCCTCATCGGAGGGTCTGCCTTACAAGGGCTGTACCCGGATATATATTATAATTATAATTATTATACTTTGTTATTACAAAAAGTAAAAAATAAAAAAAAGGCGAGAGTATGAGTGGTCACCGTGTCACGAATGAGTGTTGCAGTTCTTGAATTAAACGGTACGGCTTCCACCATTTTGTGGCTTATTTTATTCGTTCAAAGTAAGGACGTACCACTCCAACGAAGAGAAAATGCTTTTCTGGCAAATCGAATTTTAAGTAGATCTGCTCTGCTCCAGTGTTTAATAGGACTAACCGTTCAGGCTTTTATTCACTTTTAAGTTTCATAGGCGTATGTTTCCCTCTGACTTACTTCACCTTTTGTTTCGCTACAAGGCCCAGAGAGAGTGAATAGTATTTTTTTTTTTTTTTTTTTTTTTTTTTTGCTAGTTGCTTTACGTCGCACCGACACAGATAGGTCTTGTGGCGACGATGGGACAGGAAAGGGCTAGGAGTAGGAAGGAAGCGGCCGTGGCCTTAATTAAGGTACAGCCCCAGCATTTGCCTGGTGTGAAAATGGGAAACCACGGAAAACCATTTTCAGGGCTGCCGACAGTGGGGTTCGAACCTACTATATCCCGAATAGTGGATACTGGCCGCACTTAAGCGACTGCAGCTATCGCGCTCGGTGTGAATAGTAAAATGCAGAAAATAATATTTTTCTGGAATACTGTTAGAGTTACGACGGAAATGCTTAGAAATTGTTTTCTAAGAAATAGAATTTTAAGTACACTCGTTGAATCCATTATTTAATAGGACTATCCGTTTAAGTACCAGGCGTACATCGTTTTCCGGAATACTCTTAGAATTACTAAGGAAATACTTAGGAGCTTTTTTCTAGGAAATATAATTTTAAATACAAACGCTGACTCCACCATTGAATAGGACCATAGAACTAACCGTTTAAGCAGAGTAGTCATTTTCAAAGGTCCCAAGCGTACATTTTCTATGACTTACTTCACATTTTATTTCCGTGCAGGGCTCTCTTTAGATACACTGTAATATTAAGTAGCCTGTAGTCGTATGTTAACCAGAGGTTCCAACTATACCTTTGCCAAATTTGAACATGGTCCGTGAAGTAGTTTTTACGTGAAAGAAATCAAAACAAACCGACAAGGAAAAAGTATGAGCCAAAACACATCAAACCTTTTATTCTTGAAAACTATTAGAGATATGCATTTTTTTCTGGTATATCGAATTTCAGATACACGCGGTGCACTCCATTGTACAATAGGACTGACCATTTAGGCAGAGTAGTCAATCCAAGCGTGCGTTTTCCTCTGACTGACCTCACATCTTCATTCGACATAGTCCACTTAAAAGGTAGCGTGATAGTAAGTAACCTGTGTGTCAACCAAAGATATCAGCTATAAGGATGTAAAATTTGAGCTCCGTCGGTTAAGTAGTTTTTACGTAAAAAGGACACAGGCAGGCTAATATAGAATACAAACTTTGAGATTTATTACTGACATGTTTCCATAAATCACAGTTCTCGCGGGAACCCTTTTATATTCCGTGATGACACATAGCCTATGTTACTCGGAATGAAACCTTTCAAAGGGTGAAAGAAATTTCAAAGTCGGTCCGGTAGTTTCTGAAATTACCCGTTACATACACAGACTGACAGAGCAAATGCAACACCAAGAAGGAGTGGTCAGAACTTTATGCCAATTGCAGGGTAGACTGACGTCACTGAGGTATGCTCATGATGTGAAATGCGCCGCTGTGCTGCGCACGTAGCGAACGATAAATGGGACACGGCGTTGGCGAATGGCCCACTTCGTACCGTGATTTCTCAGCCGACAGTCATTGTAGAACGCGTTGTCGTGTGCCACAGGACACGTGTATAGCTAAGAATGCCAGGCCGCCGTCAACGGAGGCATTTCCAGCAGACAGACGACTTTACGAGGGGTATGGTGATCGGGCTGAGAAGGGCAGGTTGGTCGCTTCGTCAAATCGCAGCCGATACCCATAGGGATGTGTCCACGGTGCAGCGCCTGTGGCGAAAATGGTTGGCGCAAGGACATGTGGCACGTGCGAGGGGTCCAGGCGCAGCCCGAGTGACGTCAGCACGCGAGGATCGGCGCATCCGCCGCCAAGCGGTGGCAGCCCCGCACGCCACGTCAACCGCCATTCTTCAGCATGTGCAAGACACCCTGGCTGTTCCAATATCGACCAGAACAATTTCCCGTCGATTGGTTGAAGGAGGCCTGCACTCCCGGCGTCCGCTCAGAAGACTACCATTGACTCCACAGCATAGACGTGCACGCCTGGCATGGTGCCGGGCTAGAGCGACTTGGATGAGGGAATGGCGGAACGTCGTGTTCTCCGATGAGTCACGCTTCTGTTCTGTCAGTGATAGTCACCGCAGACGAGTGTGGCGTCGGCGTGGAGAAAGGTCAAATCCGGCAGTAACTGTGGAGCGCCCTACCGCTAGACAACGCGGCATCATGGTTTGGGGCGCTATTGCGTATGATTCCACGTCACCTCTAGTACGTATTCAAGGCACGATGCCCACCGCTACGTGCAGCATGTGCTGCGGCCGGTGGCACTCCCGTACCTTCCGGGGCTGCCCAATGCTCTGTTTCAGCAGGATAATGCCCGCCCACACACTGCTCGCATCTCCCAACAGGCTCTACGAGGTGTACAGATGCTTCCGTGGCCAGCGTACTCTCCGGATCTCTCACCAATCGAACACGTGTGGGATCTCATTGGACGCCGTTTGCAAACTCTGCCCCAGCCTCGTACGGACGACCAACTGTGGCAAATGGTTGACAGAGAATGGAGAACCATCCCTCAGGACACCATCCGCACTCTTATTGACTCTGTACCTCGACGTGTTTCTGCGTGCATCGCCGCTCGCGGTGGTCCTACATCCTACTGAGTCTATGCCGTGCGCATTGTGTAACCTGCATATCGGTTTGAAATAAACATCAATTATTCATCCGTGCCGTCTCTGCTTTTTCTCCAACTTTCATCACTTTCGAACCACTCCTCCTTGGTGTTGCATTGTCACTGTCAGTCAGTGTATAAACACACTCAGAACTTCTCTTTATATCTTCTTCTTCTACCGCTTTTCGCACACTTGTAGGGTCGTGGGTGCCAATTGTGTTGCACATGTGGAGTTGACCCTGTTTTACGGCCGGACGCCCTTCCTGGCACCAAACCGTATATGGAGAGATGTAATCACTTCGTGCACTTCTGTGGTGGTTGGTGGTGTAGTATGTGTTCTGAATATGAAAAGTAAAGTGTTGGGACGAAGATATACACCCACTCCCCGTGCCAGAAGAATGAATCAGATGCGATTAAAATCTCCGAATCGGCCGGGGACCGTCTGAACCAAAGGCCTCCTCAACGCTGACCATTCAGCCAAAGAGTCATTTTATTGAATGTTTACAAATATTAATTCATAGGTGAGAGGTGCATATGGGCCTGAGGTTCACTCAGCCTACACCAAAAATGGGTACCAGGTTAATTCCTGGGGACAAAGGCGGCCTGGCGTAGAGCCAACCACTCTACCCCATCACGTGCCGCGGTTAACAATGATGGAAGCCTTTACCTTCCACTCCTCCAAGGGCCTTCATGGCCTGTACGGAGGTGTCTTGGTCTTTGTCTATGTAATTCATAGGCGGACATTTCATTGTCACATTTTGGTGATCATTATGTCATAAACATCGTGTCCTAGTAATGATTAAAGAGGCTTGTGATGTGACTACGATCAGCTCCTCCGAGTGGTACGGCGTTCCGCTTGTCATTGATAACGCCTTCTGGATGTAATAGTAGTAGATGCCGGGGCCCTACTAAATCGATACATTACCGGAGTGAGCTGCAGGCACGTTGCTCTGGGCGGTGGAACTGTACATGCATACACACGTGCCGCCTCCAGACTACAGCGCCGAGCTGTTAACCGTATCACTAACCAGAGCAATGGAGCATACCCTGCCAAAATGCACCCTTCGGAGAGAATAACATGAACTTCCTTTGTCTTTTGTACCATTTGTTGCCTCCTTCGATCACGCATCAGTGCAGTGGATTTTCTTAGCTCTGAAAATAGCCACGTTCAAAATATCTTTGAAAGGACAAGATAGCCGAGAGACACAGTCACTGGCGTATGACCCAAGTGTTCGTGGTTGGATTCCGGCAAATGCAGGTAGGAATTGTGAAATGGGAAAGTCTCATCCTTGTGGATCATATTCCACATAAAACTGGAGGTCCAGTGGTTGTGATGATAAATTCAACAACCATGTTAAGCAAACATTCTTACTTGCTCATCTATAATATTCCTTAGACTTTTCATTCCTTCGTTACTAGAAATAAGCTTCCAACGAAGTTCATAATGCAGTTACTTAAAAAGTGTCCGGCTCCATGGCTAAATGGTTAGGCTGCTGGCCTTTTGTCACAGGGGTCCCGGGTTCGATTCCCGCGGGGCCAGGAATTTGAACCATAATTGGTTAATTTCGCTGATACGGGGGCTGGGTGTAGGCCTATGTGTCTTCATCATCATTTCATCCTCATCACGACGCGCAGGTCGCCTACCGGCATGCACTGCCTAACGACAAAACTACCCCGCTTCGAAATCGAGAATTCACAATGTTGTCATCATTGAAAGCGGCACAAGTATATTTCACATCCACAATAATACCTTCTAATGGGAAGCCTTGTCCATAGAAGACGACAATTTTGCCTTTGGGTTGTGTGAAACCTGCGTTCTCTATGATACAGAAACTCCGAACAAAAGCGTCACAAAGAACTTGCTTTCTTAACTGAAGGGAACATTTTCATCCTTTGCATACGGCCAACAAACTACCTACACGCGCTGAAATAAAACTTAATAGTTTAAATGAATCAGGATCTTAATAATAATAATAATAATAATAATAATAATAATAATAATAATAATAATAATAAAAGTAATAATAATAATAATGATGCTTAGGTCATATTGACATTTAGAAGGGATTTCATCTCTTGATATGGGCCTAAGATTTATTGACCTTTTTTTTTTTTGAAGTAATTTAGCTGAAAAGAAGTTGAGAATTAATTTGATAGCTACACAAGGGACTGGCTAATCGAGGTGATAAGGGCGTGTTCACCCAGAAGGACGTGGACTAGATTCCCTGCCAGGAAGTCGAAAATTTTAGAAACGACCCATCTACTTCTTCGGAGGTACATGTTCCTTTAGGTTCAGCCAACTTAGAACAAAAAATGAGTATCAGGCAAATTCCTGGAAGTAAAATCGCCCAGAAATAGACATCATAAATAACATTGTTGGTTTAATGTTCCGAAAGTAATTTTGCGGTTTTCGGAGACACCGAGACGACGCTGATGTATTTGAGCACATTCAAGTACCACTGAACTCTGCCGAGATCGAACCCTCCAGAAGGCTAGACTATATCGTCTGAGCTACTCAGCCCCATAAGGGCAGAGACCTAACCCATCTATGTCTCTTAGTACTGAGGACAGTGGAAGCCTTTATCTTTTCATCTACCAAAGACCTTCATGGCTGGTACGGACATAGATCAGCTTTGCTTTTCTTTTTCTACTTTTTTACAAGTTGCTTTACTTCGCACCGACACAGATAGGTCTTATGAAGACGACGGGAAATGGGAAACCACGGAAAACCATCGTCAGGACCGCCGGCAGTGGAGTTTGAACCCATTTTATCCGGAATACTGGATACTGGCCGTACTTAAGCGACTGCAGTTAACGAGCTCAGTGGCTTTGCTTTGATAGCTACAAACTATTTTTCACATACCAATACCAAATACATACCAATAATAACGAAATGAAATGCCGATTAATTTTGATCGCAATCGAACCCGTGGTGTAGGCAATATGAATCTGCTTCTATACCCTGGCAGCTAGTAAGTGGATACTGCAGTGCGACAAACCAGCCGTTATGTGACATGTCCGTCGCCCGAGGTACCGGCATACAGTGTGTGTTTTGTGGAGAGCAGGACAGTCACTTCTTACCTCACACTAACGGAGATAACAACCCGCTGTAAACCAATGGATCTGACTCTGCTTTTTGTCAAAATCTGTACCAGTCGAATGAAGTTATACCTTGTAACACAGCTTCCAGAACAAATCCCGTGTAGCAGGAGCTGATTGCGGATGTCAAAAACAGAAAACGAGAAAGAAAAAAGAGGGAGAAAAAGTGAGAGCCAGTGACGGATTAAAAACGTTTATTTTTACATCAAATTATAATGAATGTATTATGGACGTGGTAATTTAAAAACACTAGGCCATAGTTCAGACACATTATAATGTTATTTTTATGTGCCGAATTTATGCAGAAGGGATTAAATGCACAATATCTTATAACACAGCTTGGGTTCGTATGTGGACCAAATGGGTGATTGATGAAATATTTTCTTTCAACGTACACACACCTGAAACAGCCTTTCAAGAATACGGTCTATTAAAAATATTTTTGAGCTCGTATTACTAGTACAACACATATATTTTGAGGCTATTCTGCTCATATCTAATCTGGTATAAGAATATTAGGAATTTCAACAAATCATCAGTTGTCTGTCGCCAACATTGTATCGTTTTCAGGTTATTAGTTTAATTTGATCACACCTACATGGACTTCATTTTATACAAATCCATCCGAATAGCACATTGAAACATATTCAGTAATACATTTGATCACAGAGCGCACAATCAATAGGACGTAACAGGCGACAGCCGACGTATTGGGAGACAACAGCCTAAGTTGCACAAACGCAAAAATATAACTCTATTTCCGTGTTTAAAGTATTAGAATGCATTTGATATGATTTCTTTTATATTTATGCACTTTTATTACCTATAACTTTTTAATATTCTAGTTATTCACTCAATAGTCAAAATAAATTCAACTCGAGCTCCAGATTCTATCTGCATAAATTATGGAGCACTCGTTCCATTACTACAGATTATCTCCTCTAATATGAAACCTTCTACCTGATTTTTAAAACCTGATATTGGATTTTGTACCTGGTAGGGAAAAATAATGACAACTGTCGGGTTCAGTGTGGTTTTTGTCTGTAGATCTGTTCGTCCGTTTGTTTGTCTTTAACGATATTATGGTAAAACGGCTGGATGTTATTAAATTAAAGTTATGGGAGACTGGAATCTTAGATACTCATTTGCGTTTAGTTTGAATGGGAGAGATGGTGAGAGGAAGGTCTGAACACACACCTAATACATCTCGTAATATTAGAGTAATCGAAATATTGTATATTACTAAGGCTGTAGTAAACGTTGATTCCCACCAACTATCTCCAGTAGATTCCTTCATACGACAATAATATATATAAGAACTGACTGATTCATCATCGCCGAGCCAAAACTACTGGACATAAAGAAATGAAATTTTGCGGATACATTCGTATTAGAGTGCAAGTGCTCACTTAGGAAGGATTTTCGGATATTCCGTTTCTAAGGGGGTGAAAATGGGGGTGAATTGTTAACATGAGTATATCTATATCTAGAAACTTAAAATAAATAAACACGTATTTTTTTGTTTTCTGTAAGTCCAATTAATGGGGGTGAACAGCAGTGACAAAGGGGTTGATTTTTAAAAAGACTATATATCTGTACCAGTCGTACCAAGGCTGTCGACAGTGGGGTTCGAACCCACTATATCCCGAATACTGGAAATGGAATGATATCGTTACCATTCAGTGGTAATTTATTTTTCAAACAGCTTATTTATTTATTTATTTATTTATTTATTTATTTATTCCGTTCTTTCCGAAAGTGCTCATAATTAAGCGCAATCCACCTTCTAATTTCTTCACTGCATGTACGGCCTATCGAGAAACCGCTTCAAAGTAGAGAAAGCACAGTGTTGTCATAATTGAAAGTGGCACACGCAACATGTTACAACGTGAAAATTGTTATATGGAATCTCCTGTAAAAGTAAAGAAACATAGGTCTTTTTAGAAAATCCTCTTGAGGGGAACTGAAAAAGAGGGTGATTTTTAAAAAATGAACATATCTACAGTATATCTAAAAAAACTTAACATGTTACAGACATAGAAATTAAAATAAAGGAACACGTATTTTTGTTTTCGGAAAAGACACTTAAGGGTGATGGTTTGAAGGACTGAAAACGGGGTTGAATTCTTTTTATTAGGACAGTGATATCTCAAAAACTGAAGATTTCACAGACGTGAAAATCGGTAATTGGAGTCTCCTTAAAAATAAACAAATGAGTATTGTTTCGTTTTCGGAAAATCCTCTTGGGGGGTAAAAGAATTGAAAAATTAGTTGAATTCCTTTTCTGAGGTTAGGTCTACATATATCTCAAAAACTAAAAATGTTGCTGACGTGAAAATTGGTATTTGAAACCACCTTTAAAAATGAAGAAACACGTATCCTTTTGCTTTTGGCAAATCCACTTAAGGGAATTATTTGTGTGAGGGTGCATATATCTTTAAAAACTATGATGTTGCAGACGTGAACATTGGTATTTGGAATGTCCTTTAAAAATTAAAAAAAACACGCATGTTTGGGGGAAAATCTACTTATAGGAGTAGAAATCTTTTCATGAGGATACATATACCGGTATCTTAAAAACTGAAGATGTTCCTGTCGTCATAATTGGTATTCGGAAGCTCATTTATAAATAAAGAAACACGTACTTTTGTTTTCGGAAAATTCACTTAAGGGGGAGGGTGAAAGGAAATGAAACAATTAAATTTTTATGGAGATACTTATATCTCAAAAACTGAAGGTTATAGAATCACCTTTAAAAATGAAACACGCATTTTAGGTGGGGGAGGGGGGTGATGAACTTAACGGGGGTTTTGTGAAAAATGAGTTGAATTATTGGATACTTATATTTAAAAAACTGAAGATGTTAGGGACATTAATGTTTTTATTTGGAATCTTATTTCAAAGTAAATAAACAGGGTTTCCTTTTATTTTCGGAAAATCCAATTAAGGGGGAGGGGTGAATGAACTAAAAATTAGGTGAATTCTTGGTATGAGGATATGTTTATCTCAAAACCTAAATATGTTACAGACGTGACAATTGGTATTTGGAATCTCCTTCAATAGTAAAGGGACATGTTTTGTTTTGGACTTGATAGAAAACTGTATCTCGCGTGTACAGGTCTATGTCGCATGGTCACCTTAGCCCCAAAACGCGATACCACAAACGTGATTTACAAAGATTTTCTGGGGTTAGTGAAACAATTTTTCGGTGAGGTTTTATACTTAGGAATTTTCAGATAATGTCTTAATACAGTACCAAGAAATTATTACTTTCATCAAATTACGAAATACACGCAAGCGAAGCCGCAGAAAACTGGTATTGTTATTATAATGGAACGAAGTTGTTTTGGCGCTGGGTAAAACGTAGCCTATTGAGAAAGCGGAAAAGAGGAGTGACAGCTTATTGGTCCCGACTTCCTGTTGAAGTCATTCTGATCTTCAGGATAGGTATGTTAAACTCCCCATTAAAACCCAAATGAGCCATGATCGCTCTTCCGGCCACAGAAATATCTGAGATAAGCAGTTGTTGAAGCAAGTAACTTGTAAGTATACGTTATTGATGATAAAATTGGTCCTATCGACTTCCACCTTTCAAAGTTAGGTGTTCAAATTTTCCTGCACATAGGCGAGCATTGTCATATCTATCTACCTATTAAGGGAATTGTACTTCATGAAACTACTCCTTATACTCCGGCTAAGGTTGCGTAATATGTCGCGTATTAGGACATCTTTCCAAAATATCGTGCAAGCGCGGAGTTAAAGGTGACTATTTACGTACAAGACCTCCACTTTCACACCTAATATGAACCAAGAAGCTCTTGCCTTACACAGCTCATTAACAGCCTTATCAAGTCGATAGCTACAGAGCCAGATCGCTTAAAATTATTGGAGTGTCGGCGTTATATCCTCAGTCGTATCGCTTAGCTCTGCTGCATCTATCATCAAACAATTCCTCAGTTGGTTCAAAATTTAAATACCTCGATTAGTCAGGAATCGAACCCGTGACTTACAGGCAGACTGACTAACATATAATATGAACAAGAGGGACGCAAATTTTCTTCTAAAAAATTCACATAAATTGTCCGAAAATCGAGCTGTCATCCTCGTTAAAACAAGCTAGTTTTTTTGGTGGTTTGATCCTTGCTATAGTAAAGTGCGCATTAAATATAACTGAGATAATGTGATTTAGACAGCTAAGTTTGTAGGTTACATGAAGTTATTAAATGTATCCTGATAAAAGAATGGAAAGAGAATGGAACGTTGATGAACTAAGTTCAGATTACTGTGCTTAATTGGAACAACTCACTGTCTCGAGGGTTTGTTCAGTCGTGTCATTTATTTGAAGTGCCACAGTTGGGCCAGTTTAATCGTCTTGGCCATCCAACGGCACTGTATACTCCTACTACACCTAGTTCTGTAGGTTCATTGTAGGGCCAGAGAATAATAATGAGGTCTTGTGGCTAACCCAGAAGGGGGCAAGGAATTTACTTAGGATAATTTCAACTGCCGCTGGTAACACTTAATAACCTGGTACAATTAACAGGCGAGGTCGTGTTCGTGTGTGTGTAGAGACAGTCTGTGGTACAGCAGCGTTGTATGTTGTGACAAAGGCCTATTGCCGAGAACAGCATCACTTCGACATTGTTCTATTTGAGATGTTATTGAAATGGAGTATTTGACAACGGATACATTTTTAAAAAAGTACGATGATTAAACAGAATCTATACATAGTACAGCA
The DNA here is from genome assembly GCF_040414725.1 of Anabrus simplex. Classification (NCBI taxonomy): domain Eukaryota; kingdom Metazoa; phylum Arthropoda; class Insecta; order Orthoptera; family Tettigoniidae; genus Anabrus; species Anabrus simplex. The sequence continues at coordinate 1,528,764,755 of NC_090265.1, forward strand.
TTTGTCGAGGTGTGATTGTGAAACCTTGCATCTGCGACAAAAGGGAGCAGAGCAGTAGTGAATTTTGCAAAGGAAATAAAATAACCTCGGCCATCCTAATGACTGTATTGTTGGACCGTTTTGGTTACCCTCTGTATACAGACTGGAAGATAACTGATGCATGAAATCAACAAGTAATAGATCTTCAGGAGAGGATCGGAACGTTGGAAGTTCAAGGTCTGTATCTTGCACAGTTATGTTATCATATCACAATGAAGTCTGCGATGCAAAGGGCTAATGGGTCGTAACGCAGACGATAGGGTGTACAAACACTTAGGAATAAGTATAAGAGCAAATGTTAAAAATCTCATTCCCATTTTCATACATACCCACTCCGTAGTGTCAATTAAGTCCACGATCATCCTCTAGATCATCCTATTGATAACAATCTCCCTTTCTTTAAACTTCTCCCGCCCTGTCATAATCAGATCCCACACATCCCCAATTCTGTTAGCACCTATTCCTACTCGCCTAAGGTTTTTAGTACCTACTTGAAAAATTATCGCCTTCTCCTTACCCTCATTCTTCCCTTATACTTTCCTCAGCATCTGCCTTAACCTACCTACGCTCAACCCTTCTTCCCCTTCCTGCCCACACTTTCTCTACATGCCTAAAAATGGAGTCCCCATGACCATAGCATAACCTCTACCCAAGTCCATACATCCCCTCCCGTTCTGGTCTCCCTTATCATCCCTGACAGTTTCCCGTCTCTTCTAGTGGGAGGTTGTCTATCCTTGTACAGAGTCTGGTCTCTCTAGGTCAATAGCTTCATTCTGATATCTTCGAGTGGGTGTCTATTCGAGTCCATAGTCTGACCGCTCTAGGTCAATAGATTCGCTTTATTTTCGTCTCTGATTGCCTTTCCTAGTCTAATCAATATATGACAAATGTTTCCACCTAATCGATACCTTTCTTTTTATTTAGTCTTTGGCTACTTATAAAATCATTAATATCACGACATGTCTCGATCGCTTTGCGATCATCATCAGCTGCTTACATAAGGCTTAGATACAAACAGCATACAACAATCACATAGTTGACATTAAAAAACTGGTGTTAGTAAGGGACGTATGGGTTGGAGAGGGGGAAGGTAGTGTGCGGAGGGGGCGGTTGTTACTAGGCCGTTAAACTTAAAATAAATTAAAATACTATCTATGAACTAGAATGTCTTTGGTTAAAACCTCACCCCCCCCCTTCCAACCCATACGTCCCTTACTAACACCAGTTTGTCAACTATGTGATTGTTGTATGCTGTTTTTATCTGAACCCTTATGTAAGCAGCTAATAATAATAATAATAATCGTATGGCCTCAGCTACCAATTTGACGCCATCTGGCTGTCTGCTCGTCAATTTCGACGTTCCGTTTTACTCTAGGCCCCCACTAGATGGCAGACCGAGTAAACCGAAACTCTCTTGGGCGTCTATGGCTGAGATTTAATGAATTTTGTCGGGTAAACACCAAATGTGTCACCAGAGATCTTTTACATGCCGACATCGTACGACATGGAGTGTCGAATGGACTTTTTTCCGCCCTTCAAAAATCCGACTACCTCTGCCGGTGAAATGAAATGAAATGTCGTATGGCTTTTAGTGCCGGGATATCCCAGGACGGGTTCGGCTCGCCAGGTGCAGGTCTTTCTATTTGACCCCCGTAGGCGACCTGCGCGTCGTGATGAGGATGAAATGAGGATGAAGACAACACACACACCCAGCCCCCGTGCCAGTGGAATTAACCAATTAAGGTTAACATCCCCGACCCGGCCGTGAATCGAACCCGGGACCCTCTGAACCGAAGGCCAGTACGCTGACCGTTCAGCCAGCAGCTGATGATGATAGCAAAGCGTTCGAAACATGTCCTGATATTATTAATGTTTTTATAAGTAGCCAAAGGCTAAATAAAAAGAAAGGTATCGATTAGGTGGAAACATTTTTCATATATTGATTAGATTACATTATCGATACGGCAATGAAGTGGATAGTTTGTAATGCCTTTCCTAGTCTGACTTCTTTAGGTCAATAGCTTCACTTCCTTCTCGTTTCTTCCAGGGAGTGGTTGTCTATCCATGCCCATAGTCTGATTTCTCTTACACAACAGCTCCACTTCTTACCCGTCTCTTCTAGTGAGAGATTGTCTATCCTAATCCATAGTCTGACAGCTCCGGATCAATAGGTTCACTTTATTTCCGTCTCTAGTTTTCTTTCCTAGTCCATAGTCTGACCTCCCTAGGTCAATAGCTTCACTACATTCTCGTCCCTTCCGGTGAGAAGTTGTCTGTCCTAGTGCATAGCCTGACCTCTCTTACACAATATCTCTACTTTATTCTCATCTCTTCTAGTAAGATAGCAGCCATGGTAATGGAAATGTGAAGCTGGTGAGCCTCGACGTGACCTTTATTCAGAGGACCACATATCAGATATTACTGCAACGGACCCCGGTATCAGCACTCGCCAAATCACGGCAGTGGTGGAGTGTCCCATTGGATCGCCCTATAATAATTCCGGAAAGATTGGCAATATCCATACCGTCTGCAGCTTGTTCAACACCTATCGGAGAGAGATTATGCCCCGCGCATGGCATTCCGTGAATGGGTCCATCATCAACCCAAAGTCTTCGTGAATCATGTTTTGCTCACGGACGAGGCCTCATTTACGATCGTCGATTTTTACAACACGCATGTGTCCCCTTTGCTGTGAGGCGTTCCCGTTACCAGGTTCGGGATTCCACTTATGTTTGAAGAGGTGTATTGGGAGGTATAATAGGACCTGTGCTATTACCTCATAGACTGACTGGCGTATCTTATCTACAGTTTCTGGAAGACACCCTACCGCCACAATTAGAGGATGTTGCACTCCATAACCTACGACGCAGTGGGTCGCCACCTGGACGCCACCTATCCGCAGCGATGGATTGGGCGTTTGGGCCCTATCGGCTGGCCGACAAGGATCACGATCTAAACCCCTTAGATTACATCTTTCGGGTCTAAAAGCAATCTAAGATTTATCGCAGCGAAGTGGCGTTGTGTTTTCTTGGGGTTCTCAACAAGGCAGTCCGGGTTATTCCCGGTCAATATATGCTGAATTTCCAAAAAGAAATTTCCGGAGTCAGGGGTTGTAGGAGATTTGGTACATTTTTACCGCAACCATTGGACAAGAAATTCTACGTGTTAATATGGTGGTGGTGGTGAGTGCCGTGTCTTGTATGCTGCGTGCGAGTGTTGAAGACAATAGAAATACCGAGTAACCGGACGGTAATCAGACTAGGGGCCTCAAGAAAGGAAGGCAAGTACGCTAGCCATTCATCTATGCAGCCGAACAGTTGTGTTCTCATTATGGTATTCTACACTCAAGTTCATAAAAACAAGAACACCCTGGAAGACTAGAGATAGGAAGTTCATATTCATAGGTCATGTGCATTTTTATGTTTTGAAGAAACGATTAGCATGTGAACCATGTCGGCCCTCAGGCTCAGGGTCCATATCGATATTTCCGCGCACCACCACCGACTGGTAAAATGTGCCTGAGACTCTCGTTCTCGATATAAACCGAAGGCAATAGATCAGTGTGATTTGAGGAGACGTGCAGGTTGCCTCGCAGACGTATGCGAGAACCGTACCATCAAATGAGTGAGTTTGAAATAGGGTGCATTATTGGCATGAGAGAACGTGATGCATCCATCTGGGAAATTCCTGCTAGTGTGGGACGAAGTGTGTCGGCAGTGCAACGGGTGTGTACAGAATGCTTAACAGAAGGCCGTAGAACACAACGAGATGGGTCTGGTCGCACCACCCAGACCATCCCCCGAGAAGATCCACACCTCAGGGTTATCGGCGCGTCGTCCACTTCTCCACCTACCTTTGACTAATGTGCATAAACATGCTAAACTGCATTGGTTGTATGGAACGACGTCACTGGGGCAGGGATGGCAACAAATAGTGTTTTCGCGCGAATCCAGGTTCTGTTTGTTTGAAAATTATGGCCGGAGGGGGAGAGGCATTATATTGACTGCATTCGCATAAGACATACAGCGCCAACTCAAGGTCTTATGGCGTGGGGTGCTATTGGGTACAACCAAAAATCACAGTGAGTACGTGTCCAGGGGACTGTGACCAGTTTGACCTATGTGAATGACATCCTGCGACCCCTTGCCATACCCTTTCTGCACGACACCCCAGACGCCATATTTCAGCAGGACAGTGCGCGACCACATGTTGCTGCACGAACACGTGCCTTCTTGTTATCATAGGATGTCAGAATGTTGCTTTGGCCCACCCGATCACCGGAATTGTGGCCAATCGAAAATGTGTGGGATGTGATGAAACGATGGGTGCTGCGCTCTGACCAAATGCCAACCACCAAAGACTGTGAAACCATGGTTGGCTATACCCCAGGACGCCAGTCCCGCCTTATACGCGTCGATGCCATCACGCATGGAACAAATTATCAGTGCCCATGGAGGACCCTGTGCCTACTAGGCAATAGGACACATGCTGATCCTAGATGGCTGAAATGCTAATCGTTTCTGCAGAACATACTAATGAACATGCCCTGTGAATATGCACTTCCTATCTCTAGTCTTTCAAGGTGTTCTGTTTTTTTTTTTAACATGAGTGTATATCAACGGGCTGGCTAACCCGAGCAGCATGGCGCAGTTTTCAGGGGCACGCTATTCCGACGACTTTGCTGCAGTCGGACAGTGAGTGGTTTGAATCCCTTTGCCGGCTTTCTTGATGTTTCCTTGGTTTCCCATTTTCACCTTCAGTGTACAAATAAGGGGGCAGAAGTCATCATCGTTGGAATAGGCCAAATTATGCTAAATACCATGTTGTTGAATAGTTACCAAACGTTCATTGTGTTTGTTAAGTATAAAGCGTGGATTTGCTTCCCGTACCGTCAGAAAACTCGGTCAAATACCTAGTGCTGGTTGTTCCTCTGGAAAGAGGACATGCAAGTTGTTATTATTTTTGTCGACAGCGTATGCTCGACCTTGGAGATACAGCAGCAGGCAGCAACCGGCCTAAACACTTGCACACCTACCCAGGCAGCCTCATCAGTTGCTACCGCCAGCCACCACGTTATTACAATTTTTGCAATTCCCAAAACAGGACTTTACTCCAGTACTGTTCAATATCTATTAGTTGTGTTAATTTGGTGCGTCAGATACTTTCCATCCTATATACAAGAAATATGAGTAAATGACTGGAATCAGAGGTAAGGCTGTTTGCGTGTGATCCTACTGTGTAGAGAAGTAAATAAGTTACAGCTTTGTGAGCGACTGTAAAACAATCATAACGGTATGGTGGCAAATGTGGTGAAAAGTCTAGTCGTAATTTTTACTACTACTACTACTACTACTACTACTACTACTACTACTACTACTACTGATAATAATAATAATAATAATAATAATAATAATAATAATAATAATAATAATAATAATAATAATAATCCCTGGTCTTCTATGAATTACTTGAGGTCGGCATTAGATGTGACATAAAGCTAGTTTTACAGCCAGATTCCCTTCCTGACGTCAACACTAAGTAAAGCACTATTGCGTGCTTGTGTGGTAGTCAAAAGTGTGACGTTTTATGTGTAAATGGAAATGTGTACTTAAGACGAATACACCCAGAAACGGAAGTTGAGCAATTAATCAGCCATAGCTAAAATCCCCGATGTGGCCGAAAATCAAGCCCAGGTGCCTCTGAGCCGAAGACCAGAGTTGGACTAAGACAGGCAGATGAGAGTAAAATAAGACTTTTTCCAACACATACCGAAAACATAGTACACCGTAAACATTGTATTTCTGCTAGTGAAGCTTTAATTTTTTTTTTTTTGCTAGTTGTTTTACGTCGCACCGACACAGATAGGTCTTACGGCGACGATGGGACAGGAAAGGGCTAGGAGTGGGAAGGAAGCGACCGTGGCCTTAATTAAGGTACAGCCCCAGCATTTGCCTGGTGTGAAAATGGGAAACCACGGAAAACCATTTTCAGGGCTGCCGACAGTGGGGTTCGAACCTACTATCTCCCGAATACTGGATACTGGCCGCACTTAAGCGACTGCAGCTATCGAGCTCGGTAAGCTTTAATTAAAATACTCCTTTCACACACACGATAATGCTTCAAAAGACACCGGTAGTTGGAAAAGATTCATAGATAGGGATAATAAAGAAAAGGATTGGAGCTCTGCTGAAGTAATGTGTTTAGCAAAGCATATTGCTACGACAGCTCCTTTAAAAATTTTATTGAGAAAAACTTACTTGACATGAAGGCGAAGAATTCTAAACCGTACACGTAGTGAGTACAATACATTTTCATAACGATCGGAGATGGTTGGTTCGAATCCCACTGTTGGCAGTTCTGAAGATGGTTGTCTGTGGTTTCCCGTTCTCACACCAGGTGTACCTTAATTAGGGACGCGGACACCTATTTCCCAATCCCAGCCCTTTCGTGTCCTATCATCGCCGTTAGAACTATCTGTATCGGAGTGACGTAAAGTAAATTGAAAAAGAAGAAGATTTGATAGATGATTGAAGGATTCAGAAATCGGAAGAACCAATAGAAAAATAACGATTTGTTTAGCGCCTTCTAAAACCAGTTTCATGTACCCAGTGAAGGTGATAGTTGATCCCTATGCATCAGATTGGACGCCTAGAGAAATAAACCTACAATCGCTATTTCAACAAAGCAATTAAATCCAACCGAAACCTGTGAGAGAAACCTCAGTTACAACGGTAACGACAGTGGCAACACGCCCCTCTTCACACTGGCGGTTTCATGCTTTATTGGATACAATATTGTCAATTTTAAAGGTCATGGTTTAAATGATGATTTAAGAAGTTTTATTATTAATAATGGATGCTACAGACCTTCTGGTTAATTTCCAATAGGCATAAACACTAAGAGATCATTTTTGTCTTTGTGCGGTACTACAAAATATTGGCATTGTCAGACCAATCTTTACCTGTAATGTTCTCTCATTTATAGAAAAATCCTGAAGTGAGATTAAAATATGAATCTGAACAGTAAATAATCAGGACAAGTCTAGTTATTTAATATTTCAATTATTTAACAACAGAGAAAATGTCGCTTTCCAATGTTACGCTCCTATGAATAAAGCATATGTATTAAGTCTTATAGCCGCCAACTTGTTCCAAGTTCAGCTCCAAGCTTCCTTAAGTCGCTTTCCAATGTTACGCCCTGTGAATAAAGCATATGAATAGAGACGTGTAGGGGGCCTTTAAGTTTCGCAGGAGGATACCTAATAGTATAGATTGGGCACTGCACAGGAAAGTGACTTATAACTCTGTTTGTACTGGCCGGGTTGATCAGTTGATAGTGTGACAAACTGTAGAGTTATTCACGTTCCAACAAACACAGAGCAACTTTGTATGAATATTTTATGAGATGCCTCCAAACCGTGGCGCAATCGAACAGTCGCTGTCCTTCCGTTCCACAGAAAATCAGTTCGATCCCTACTGAGATCGGTGATATTTGAAAGCAAAACAGGTCTTAGTTTTACATTACTCGTTAACGTGATACTAGCCACGGTAAGTCCTGTTTCTCGTGGTATACGAACAAATGGGACATAATTTCTCATTTAAAAATTTCACATTAATTAAGAGAGTTTCGAACCGCAGCCGCCTTAGTGGGAAGCTAGTGATTGTGCCACTCGTCTGCTCCTTCCCTGGAAGCATTTGGACGTGTTAAAATGCGACAACTCTGAGGTAAGATTTGGGGGCACGTTGATGCATTCCTCGGGTATCGAAATTCCAACAATCCATTGTTTCCCAATCACTCACTTATCTTCCTGTCAGTTTCTTCTGGTGAAGGAGCAGAGTCAGCTATTCTGTTCTGTTCTATTTCAGAATGAAGTAAGCATGGGAGCTTATCATTAAATGTATATATAATACGAGTGAGTTTGAAATTTCCTTGAATGCTGGTGACCGCGAAGAACTTGGCAGTCTTGTGACCGCCTAGCGTGGTCTGTGAATACAGAGAAAGCATCCCTTTCAGTAAGAGTCGACCACAAGATGTTTCCGACTGCTTCTCCACTGCCGTTCCTCATAATTCATGAATATTTATGTGGAATATTCTCGACTGCTTGGACTAAAACAATATTTTCATTGGGATCTCAGACAAAACTTAGCGCGCTGTTGCCACCAGTTTAGAAATGCCGTACAGCAGAACTTTAGGAATCAAGTTATTCATTTAGACTCCAGGAAGGAACGAAAGTTAAAAGTTTCTACAGACGCTGGTGTCTATCTCCTTAGTATAGTCTGTGTCACATTCATCTATACTCCGCAACACAAAAGAAACTGGTGCGTAAGTCAAAAATACGGCATTAAAACCAGGGAGGCCGCCTCTGTGGTGTAGTGGTTAGCGTGATTAGCTGCCACCCCCGGAGGTCCGGGTTCGATTCCCGGCTCTGCCACGAAATTTGAAAAGTGGTACGAGGGCTGGAACGGGGTCCACTCAGCCTCGCGAGGTCAACTGAGTAGAGGTGGGTTAGATTCCCACCTCAGCCATCCTGGAAGTGGTTTTCCGTGGTTTCCCACTTCTCCTCCAGGCGAATGCCGGGATGGTACCTAACTTAAGGCCACGGCCGCTTCCTTCCCTCTTCCTTGCCTATCCCTTCCAATCTTTCCATCCCTCCACAAGGCCCCTGTTCAGCATAGCAGGTGAGGCCGCCTGGGCGAGGTACTGGTCATATTCCCCGGTTGTATCCCCCGACCAAGAGTCTGAAGCTCCAGGACACTGCCCTTGAGGCGGTAGAGGTGGGATCCCTCGCTAAGTCCGAGGGAAAAACCGAACCTGGAGGGTAAACAGATGATGATGATGATGATGAAAACCAGGGTAAAGTGAAATATGTGTGGCCGTCTATAACAAACTGGACACGTCTCTAACAACGATGTGACAGGTATAATGGAGTGCAATGGAATGTCGAATATCCTATCGGTGTAGAACTTTATTTCTTATGTTCTATTAGGCTTAGAATATAATTCTGGGACTTGAAGAAGCTATTCTTTTATTGCGAAAATTATTAGCATAATCCGAACAGGTTTCTCACCTATCAATCTGTAATAGCGTAATATTTTCCTTCCTTCAGCTCGCTTTCCTTAGATGACAGAAGCTATCCTTATAAATCTCAATGGCTGACACATTATACGATGTGTATGCTACAACTGAGCTTGGTATCGCTTACTCTTGAAAGGCTTCCCTTGTCTGTATATACACTGTATATATACAAACACATCTCGTCGTATACTCAAAACACACGACATTACAAACCATTACAGAAAGGTGAATACATCCCTCCACATGATGTGGGCGTCAGGAAGGGTAAAACTGGGCCAGACTCACGCATTCGACGTAGTTCATAGGTTGCTGGAGCCTCACCAAGGTGTGGGAATAATGGAAGAAGAAGAAGATATTGAGATCTAAGATAAAGATTGTAGATTCAGTACAGAACAATTTCAAAGAAATAGACGTGGGAAAAGAAAAAGACTTCGAGCAGAGGGCATTTGAAGGAATGTGTTCACATACGAAGGCTTATAAATAAATAATCTGAGGAGTGGAAAAAATAATGATATCCCAGTTCGAACTTATTGTTTTAGTAGTTGATACTTGGATAAGTGAAAGTTCTTAAAAAATGAGTGAGTAAAGTCAGATCATTTCCTCTTCCCCCCACGACCCCTTCTCCAAGGGTGCAACAGCCCTGACGGGCCTTGACCTATCAAGCGACCGCTGATCAACACGAAAACCTGCGAATTGCGACGTGACGCGTGGTCAGCGCGACGAATCTTCTCGGACATTATTCTTGGCTTTCTTAATCTAGGCCACTGCCTTGCTGTCAGAGAGCTCATCAACTTTGGACTAACGTGGACTGAGTGGACCACGACCCAGTCCTCAAATCCAAGGAAAAGTCCCAGACCTGACAGGAAATCGGACGCGGGGCTTCCGGATAAGAGGAAGACTAGCTAGCCCCAGGCTACGGGGCCTGTCTAAAGTTGTATAATAAAATAATAAAAATAAAAATTTTCGTTAATATAATTTATTTATTGGTGGTTTAACGCCACACTAAATCAGGCAGGTTTTCGTTGACAATCGAGTAAGAAAAGACAAGGACTTGGAAGAAAGTGGCTGCGACTTCAATTAAGGTACATCGGCAATATTTTTCTGGTGTGAAAAATGAAAACCCCGGTTAAAACGTCTTCAAGTCTGCCCATGGCTGTGTTCGTAACCACGATCTGCCGAACGCAAGCTTACAGCTACGCAGCCAACTCACTCGTTGTACTAGTGAAAAAAAAAAAGGAAATGAAAATCCGCAGCTTGTTTCCAGTCATTCGACCGGGTCAGGAATGGAATGAAAGAAGCCCCCATCCAGCGGCGAGGATAGGAATTGCGCCGGTTGCCGAAGCCTGTCGCACTGCTCGGACGCAATGATTAATAACTAACGGATGAAATAAAATGATACGGTGTTCGGTATTCGGGAGTGTTGCTGGAATGAAAGATGACGGGGAAAACGGGAGTACCCGGAGCAAAACCTGATCCGCCTTCGCTTTGTCCAGCAAAAATCTCACATGGACTGACCAGGATTTGAAGCACGGAATCCAGCGGTCAAGGTATATATATATATATACAGGTCTGGTCACGCTCCCAGAATTCTTTGTGGCAGCGGCCATCTTGAGACAGAAGCTTTCTACTTGCTGTCGTCTGCGTGTATCCAGTAGAATGAGATTAAAGTTATAATGGGTTATTGTGTCCCTCCAGATTGTAAAAATCACTCGTCTAAAGGGACTAGATTATTTAGATTCCCGAAAGATAAGAAGAGGAGGAAAAAATGGGTGCAGAATTGCTGACGTCATAAATGGCAGCCAAAAAACAAATTCACAGCTGTGTAAGGTTAGTATAGATTTTGCTAAAGAAAAATGAAGTAATAATCTTCAAGTTTATTCTATTTGGTTTTGTAAAAAGCTTTGTCTATCAGAGTATTTTTTCATGACCATGCGAGTATCTCGAGTATGATCTTTTCCTGCAGCTTCGTTTTGAGGAATGTCAATTCGAAGTAAAGAGAACAGGTGAAAGGAAGCTGCTAAAATGGAATGCCAACCCTACACTCTTCGACTTTCTTAATCCCCCGAAATCTTTCTAGTGTGTCAGGAAGGCCCCGAACGAAAGAGGACTGCCTTCAATGCTTGTACATGAAATTGTATTTGTCAATTTATTGGGATGGTAAGTTATTAGCCCGCCTGGTGGCCATGATCGTTAAGGCGCTGAAGTCTAAAAAAACGGTCTAACACCGAGGTTAGCCGGTTCGAGTCCCGTTGGTCGAAAAAATTTTCACCATCAGAATGTTGGCCGGCAGGGTAGGGGAGGTGGTGGTATACAATTTCTAATCACTAGATTGCGTGCCAAAAGCCTGGATTAAATTCCAAACCTCTCCGCAGTGCTCATATGGAGTGAGGGCATATGACGCTGTTGATGGTGATTCGTCCGTCGGATGGGGACGTTAAGCCTTGAGCAGACCCCTTGGTGCTATTCGACAGGAGTAGGCTATGTGCCGGCACCGGGTTTCACCCTCTCCCTACTATCATATATCACGTCATTCATTTCATCTCTCATTAACTCCTCTGATGAGGTTGACGTCAGGAAGGGCATCCGGTCATAAAAAACCGCCAAGACAAATTCATCTCACCTCATACCCGACCCCGTAGGGAAACGGGACAAGGGTTTTACAAACATTGGGATGGTAAGTTATTGTAATAATCTTTCTTTCTCTCTTTCACAATCCGCTTACCATCCAGGGTTGTTTCTTTCCCTCGGAATCTGCGACGGATCCCACCTATACCGCCTCAAGAGCAGTGCACTGGAACGTGAGACATTTCGTCGGGGATAGAACTGGGGTGGAGGACCAGTACCTCATCTAGGTGGCCTCACCTGCTATGCTGAACAGGGGTCTTGTGGTGGATGGGAAGATTGGAAAGGATAGACAAGGAAAAGGGAAGGAAGCTGCCGTGGCTTTAAGTTAGGTATCATCGCGACATTTACCTGGAAGAGAAGTGGGAAACAACTGAAAACCATTTCGAGGAGGCCTGAGGTGTGAATCGAAATCCTCCTACCCAGTTGACCTCCCGAGGCTGAGTTAACCCCGTTCCAGCCCTCGTACCACTTTTCAAATTTCGTGGTAGACGCGGAAATTGAACCCAAGCCTGCGGGAGTGGCAGCTAATCACACTAACCACTACACCACAGAGACGGAATATTGTAATAGTTATTGTATTCTACATTCATGTAAATCAATGACCTCTCACATACTTTAACATTTAAACGCGGTTTTCTTGATAATAGTAATGTAAAATTTGCACATCGTATTAAATTATTGCTATTATTATTATTATTATTATTATTATTATTATTATTATTATTATTATTATTATTATTTTATAAAACTTACATCACTCGCGTCCTCATCCCGAGTTGGTGCATCTCCTTTTTCAAGCAGATCCCCAATCGAGGTGTGCAGTATATACTATTTCAAGCACATACCAGACCTCGCGCGATGCTTACATTTCTCTCAGTATCGGGAATCGAACCGGGGTCCCGAGGACGACATTTAATAACACTAACCGCTACGCTACGGTGGCAGACACGCTGTGGCAGTATATCGCAGTGTTCTAATATTTGCATGTTTTCCAGTTGCTAGGAATGAAGCCTAAATTCATCATCATCATCATCTGTTTACCCTCCAGGTTCGGTTTTTCCCTCGGACTTAGCGAGGGATCCCACCTCTACCGCCTCAAGGGCAGTGCCCTGGAGCTTCAGACTCTTGGTTGGGGGATACAACTGGGGAGTATGACCAGTACCTCGCCCAGGCGGCCTCACCTGCTATGCTGAACAGGGGTCTTGTGGAGGGATGGGAAGATTGGAAGGGATAGGCAAGGAAGAGGGAAGGAAGCGGCCGTGGCCTTAAGTTAGGTACCATCCCGGCATTGGCCAGGAGGAGAAGTGGGAAACCACGGAAAACCACTTCCAGGATGGCTGAGGTGGGAATCGAACCCACCTCTACTCAGTTGACCTCCCGAGGCTGAGTGGACCCCGTTCCAGCCCTGGTACCACTTTTCAAATTTCGTGGCAGAGCCGGGAATCGAACCCGGGCCTCCGGGGGTGGCAGCTAATCACGCTAACCACTACACCACAGAGGCGGACTGAAGCCTAAATTTCTGGCTGTAATACTGTATTTATTGTAATAACGTTGTTTTAGATTTAGACCACCAAACGGACTATCAACGGCAAGATTCGATACCCTTTTATTTCGTTTCCTCCCGTGTACCTACATCTTATTATTTAATTTTAACTCTATGTTTATTATTTTACTTTGTTCATGCTCAAACACCCTAAATTAGGTCTACTATCTCAAAAAATATTATGATAATTTTGTCAAATAGTCTGGTATTAATTCCAGTGCAACTGTTCACAATTTATGAGACTCGAGTTCTTATATCTGGAAAAATAGATATCTTCTCATTATCACAACACGATTCACAGGTTTTAGGCAAGCGATTAATTACATGTAGTTTGAGACAAATTAAATTAAATTTAACAGCTTTTGTGTTCTTAAGTACATTTAAAAATCCGAAACTCACCTACATGCAACATGGAATGCTGTAAGCATCGCCTACGTGGAGTACCAAAATGGCGTCTCCATAAGTAATATTCGTGTCCTGACCTGTGAATATAGACCATGTCTGTGGCAACACGCCGGCGCGCTGCCGTCTGAGCCACGGAGGCTCGCTGTGCTAGTACGGACTGTTAAAATTCTTCAACAGTGTCGTGTTATATATTAATGAAAATTTAAATATTCGTGTATGAAGAACACTTTTTCAAAACAGAGCGAAATAATCTTCAATAAACTCAATCGGTGTATTATACAGTATTTTTCAGTATGGACTAATATAATTTTTTCGCATTTCCATCGTGTAAGCCTATCTAGTGCCTTTGCTGGCGGGACCTAGTGTTTACAGTGCACTATGTCTTCTGGTATGGGCTAGAGCAATCTTGTTACTTTCATTGATCTGTCTCAGCTTTATCCTTGGCTTTGACAAAATGAAAGTGACTGCGGTATGAGTGATGCTAGTAACGCCATTCCTTCTCCAGCCAGTCCCTGCTGTGAATGGTGTGAAAATATTGCTCATAGGGTCGGTTGGTGTATGCATTTCAGTGGGCTTGGCAGACCGATATGAATAGCAACTTCAGGCTCGGTGAGGAAAGCAACGGGAAACTACCTCACTCCTCATTTCCCTAGTACGCCTCTTCAGTGATGCCTAGGTCATCTATGACAGCCCATGGCGGAGCTGTTGAGGATCCAACCAGCCTTCGGCTGACGAGTAAACACACATACATACAAGCCTATCTAAGAGGTAAGATAATGGCAAGATAAACAGACTTTTATGAGGAATACTTTTGTTCGGAAAATTGTCTGAATGGTCAGCGCAGTGACTTTCGGCTCATAGTGGTTAGTGTGATTAGCTGCCACCCCCAGAAGCCCGGGTTCGATTCCCGGCTCTGCCAAGAAATTCGATTCCCGGCTGGGTCGAGTATTTTAACCGCGTCTTAATAATTTCTGTAGCTCGGGACTGAGTATTTGCGTTCACGTTAAAACACATATTCATGCACTGTACACACAACTCAACAAACTACAAACCACCAGAGAAACATGCAATAGTAACCACCAGAGAAACATACAATAATTAATACATCCCTCCGTACAGTGTTGACGACAGGAATGATATCATCCGGCAGTAAAATTAGGCACGTCCGCCTCTGTGGTGTAGTGGTTAGTGTGAATATCTGCCACCCCCGGAGGCCCGGGTTCGATTCCCGGCTCTGCCACGAAATTTGAAAAGCGGTACGAGGGCTGGAACGGGGTCCACTCAGCCTCGGGAGGTCAGCTGAGCAGAGATGGGTTCGATTCCCACCTCAGCCAACCTGGAAGTGGTTTTCCATGGTTTCCCACTTCTCCTCCAGGCAAATCCCGGGATGGTACCTAACTTAGGCCACGGCCGCTTCCTTCCCTCTTCCTTGCCTATCCTTTCCAATCTTCCCATCCCCCACCAAGGCCCCTGTTCAGCATAGCAGGTGAGGCCGCCTGGGCGGGGTACTGATCATTCTCCCCAGTTGTATCTCCCGACCCCATGTCTCACGGTCCAGGACACTGCCGTTGAGGCGGTAGAGGTGGGATCCCTCGCTAAGTCCGAGGGAAAAACCAACCCTGGAGTGTAAGCAGATTAAGAAAGAAAGACAGTAAAACTAGGCTAAATCTACACAAATTGCCGAACCCAGATACACGAGAAAAATGCCAAGAAGGAGAATAAGAAGAATGAGGACAACTTTTCCAAATCAGGACAAACCTCTTCTCATTTTTGCCGATAATTCGAACCGTACAATTTGCAAAGGAAGCTTGGCTAGGTACCGTACTTTTGTTTCCTTTACTACGTCTACCCATCTTCTGTTACGTTGTTTTAAAGTGTGGTGTGTGTGCGGTGGCATGCTGGGAAGAGACTTAGAACGCGCCCGTTTTCATGCATGATCGGCTGCTGGCTGTTAACCACTTAACTGTCGCCAGGGTCATTAGAGCAACTTCTTGCTGTGGTGGTAAATTGTTGCGGTCTGAACAGTGCGGTCTAAGCCATTGCTTCTACAATTACATGCTCCATCAGCTGATGGCCCACTCGACCCAACCTTTCGCTTTCTTTCTTTCCTGTGTTTTATTTTATTAGACGAACTGCATGAGAATGGTACGAAGGTAGGCTTTGGAATGATCGTGGTCAGGTATCAAGCAGGCTGCGGTTAAGTCACGTGATATTTCATTATATAGCAGGCAATACCGCGGAATGTTTAAGATATTACAAATGAGGTACAGGACGCGTCAACAATCTATTTTACACTCCTTATTGCTCTACGGCTCACACTTAAATACAAGATCGTTTGGATGGTTTCAAGGTCGAAGAGAAGTTGTTATCGTGATCGGTTACAAGGATATTTCTTGAATAATTTCCTTGCCTGAAATGAGGGTTATTGATTTCCTAACCATTACGGATTTATTTTATATTCACAATTCAGTGTTCTGTGACTTATCAAGTTCGATAATAATAATAATAATAATAATAATAATAATAATAATAATAATAATAATAATAAAACTAGAATTAGTCATCACAGTTCCGATAGTGATATCATGTTCTGGTGTTATTCGGAAAAGCTCTGGCCACATTAAACCTCCATCACCACACGTGAATTGAACTGCAGAAAGCCACTCTACTGAGCACCTGACACATTGTGAGAAAGTTTCTAGGAACGACTTTCCCTCTGAGGTACACTAAATAGCATGAAAACACAGACAGTTCCGGTGATACTGAAGGACAGATTTTCAAAAAAGATAGATGATAGAAGTGTTTAGGGACATCACGTGTGCACATTTGTTGGGTATATGCATGTTGTAATTATTTCTCTTGTAAATATTTGTAGATATTTGAGTAGGTTCATAATCAATCCTTCCTTAGGCTGTGACAGCCCAACATGTTAGCGGCACAACCGGAGCTTTCTTAAATAGATGTACTACTACTACTACTACTACTACTACTACTACTACTACTACTACTACTACTACTACTACTACTACTACTACTACTACTACTACTAATAATAATAATAATAATAATAATAATAATAATAATAATAATAATAATAATATGAAGATCTACAAGAAATGGGTATTGAAGACGAAACCATTCAAGATAGAATGAAATTTAGAAGCTTAGTAAACAAACATAAATTTGCAGAGAAAGCAACAAGAAAAAATACAGGCTGGACAGAAACACGCAGAAAGGAACACAGTGAAAAAATGAAGAGATATTGGGAAGAAAAGAAGAAGAAACATTGTGCAAAATAAGTTCAAACGCGCTCCACAGCTGGGCACAACGAATCAAAAAAAAAAAAAAATTCTTACACCGCTTTTCCCACATCTGTGGAGTCGCGGGTACGAACTGTGTAGCACATTTTGATTTGGCCCAGTTTTACGGCCGGATGCACTTTCTGATGCTATATGGAAGAATGTGATCACTATTGCGTGTTTCTGTGCTGGTTAATAGTGTGGTGTGTTGTCTGAATATGAAGAGGAAAGTGTTGGGACAAGCAAAACACCCGGTCCCCGAACCAGAAGAATTAACCAGACGTGATTAAAATCCCAGACCCAACCGGGAATCGAACACGGGACCCTCTGAATCGAAGGCCTCAACGCTGACCATTCAGCCAAAGAGTCAGAAATAATAATAATAATAATAATAATAATAATAATAATAATAATAATAATAATAATAATAATAACGGCAATAGTATGGCTTCAGCTTTCGAACGCAGGCATTTTGAACGACGATATTTATTCTGCATATTCGGCTGATATAGGCGATCCATTTTACTATGCCAGACAACATAGAAACGAATCTCTCTTCGGTGATCTATGGCTGAGTTTTAACGAATCTTGTAGGTTAAACACCACCTGTGTCACCAGAGATCTTTTACATGCCGACGTCACACGCTCTGAAGTGCCATGTGGATTAATACTGTCCTTCAAAAATGATAGAATTATAAAAACAATAAAAAATCATAAAGTAATCATACGGTCACGATAAGATAAAATGATTCATTCCACGAATTCATTACATTAAACTGCATCTAAACTAAATAAAGTATGTCATTCAAAGACCGAATCGTGTGCAAGGAAAACGAAGACAAAATTTCAGTCTGGCATTTTAGTGGTGGAAATTTCAAGTGGTATACTATCAGTGTGCTAGGTTTGATTGGAAGTTTGCCTATCATATGTTTGGTTGGAAAGGTCGTTAGGGTGGAATGCGGCAGCACCTGATCTCAGAACTGGTCTTTGGAGGATCTAGTTGCCATCCTTTGCTTGTCAGCACACGTGAAGTTTACATATTGCAGATGTGCTCTCTATTATATTGGGAAGATAAGAGTATTGTATAGTGGAATAAAATGACTCGCCCGCATTCATTGTACTGAGCATCCGGCGGTTATCTTGCTGATAATTATGGTTTTAATTTTTTGTTGCTATTTTGCTTTAGGTCGCACCGACACAGATAGGTCTTATGGCAACGATGGGATAGGAAAGGCTTAGGAATGGGAAGGAAGCGGCCGTGGCCATAATTAAGGTACAGCCCCAGCATTTGCCTGGCGTGAAAATGGGAAACTACGGAAGGGCTGCCGACAGTGGGGTTCGAACCCACTATCTCCCGGATGCAAGCTCACAGCTACGTGCCCCTAAACGCACGGCCAACTCGCTCGATAATTATGGTTTTAAGGGGATATACGTACATATATACAGACAGACAGACATACATGTACTGACATATATCTCCATTAAAATCTGTTAGGCCTTTCAATATTCCGTACCGAACAAGTGGCCGCGTGGTATGGGTGACGTGGCTATCAGCTTGCACTAGGGAAATAGTGGGCTTGAATCCCACTTTCGGCATTCCTGAAGATGGTTTCCCATTTTCACACCATGCAAATGCTAGGGCAGTACCATAATTAAGGCCATGGTTGCTTCCTTCACACTCCTAGACCTTTCCTATCCCATCGCCGCCATAAGCCTATCTGTGACCGCGCGACGTAAAGCAAATTCAAAAAAAAAAGTGTTAAATACTCAGTCTGAAAACTTGTATGAATGAACTAAGAGCCTCTACAGCTATTTCGCAGTAGCTCCTGAAAAGACCGTTATGTGACGATATACCAGAGTAATACTAACCCGCATCACATATATTAAGAACGAAAATGAAAAACAACGTTATTGGTTTAACCTCCCACTAACTACTCTTACGGTTTTCGGGAACGGCGAGGTGCCGGAAAGTTGTCCCACAGGAGTTCTTTTACGTGTCAGTAAATCTACTGACATGAGGCTGACGTATTGGAGAACCTTCAAATAGCACCGGACTAAGCCGAGATCGAAACCGCCAATTTGAGCTCAGAAAATCTACGTTCTACCGTCTGAGCTACTCAGCCCAGCGAGCGAGATTGATTTGATATCATTCATACAATATTGAACCTTAGATAAAAATAAATAACTTCCGACCAGAGGTCTGACCTGAAATACGGTATTTCACATTGAGGTCTTTTTTTGGGCGCAATATTTTTAAGTAGCCCAGTAGCCTTCTTTATCTCTATAAAACTTATTTTGTAATAATTAAAAACTGAGTCTAAACATCTTCTGGCCTCTCTCTGATTCTCTTCTCCTGTTACCCACTAGATCGGGTTCTAAATTATCAATCCTTTTTCATTCACCCCACATGACAGACACAAAAGTTGGCTGAGTTTACTTATGTGAAATACAAGTTAATAGTGGTTAATTTTTTCCTAATCATCTGGAAATGTTTTCACTAGTGTCCTGATTGTATTATTTATTATAATAATAGTAATAACAATAATAGAAGTAACAACACGATGGTCATCTTCGTGGACCTAAATAAAGTATAAGACTCTGTGGACAGACAGACCTTTCTCAACAGGCTAAAAGAATTTTAAATGGAAAGAAAGACCAGAGAACTGTTTCGTCAGACAGTCATAAACACAAAATGTAAGGTGAAAATATTTTGGGAGAAATTTCTGTCTCCTTCTGAAGTTTATATTATTATATTATAATAATAATAATAATAATAATAATAATAATAATAATAATAATAATAATAATAATAATAATAATAATAATAATAATAATAATAATAATAATGTATTACAGCTTCATATAATGAGTTCAAAATTGTGTTGCTAGAATTGTACAAGTTTAGCTTCACTGGAATAACCTTTCATAAAAACGAACGCCCTTCTATCAAACCAGTTATTAATTTCACAAACGTGTCTAATCTAATCAGAAAGAATACTTTCCGAGAGCTTACAAGCAATACATGTCAAGCTGATTTTTCTATAATAATTGTCCCCTTTATGTTTACCACGCTTTTCTTTATACCCTGGGACAACTATAGAAAATGAAAATACAAACTTCAAGAATTTATTATAATTTCGGATAATAGCGCTACTGCGGATAATAACTGCCCTAATTATTATTATTGTTGTTATTATTATTATTATTAGTAGTATTAGTAGTAGTAGTAGTGGTATTAGTATAAGCTGAGCTGATTGGATCAGATGGTAGAACACTGAATTTCTGAGCTCAAGTTGGTGGTTGATGGTTCTGCTGCCGTCTCAGTCCGGTAGTACGTAAACATACTGAAATTCTCTAGCTTGATGTCGATAGATCTGAAGACACATAGGAAAAGTCGTGCAGCACAGCATTTGTGACACCTTGGCGCATCTGAAAACTGTAAAAGTAGGCCTAGTTAGATGGACTTGAAACCGTACAATGTAATAAAAGGATGAAAATATACTTGCAGAGAGTGAAGGCAGAGAAGGCTAAAAATACTGCGAATATTGTCAAATGTGGTCCATAGACGAAAATTAAAAAAAGTAAAATAATAATAATAATAACATTCTTAACATACCGTTTGCAAAGATGACGAGAGATCGGAATTTCGTTCCACTAGAGTTATTTAACGTACTAGAAACCAACGACACGATATTTCGTTGTCATCAAATTAGCACCAAAAATAATAGGACCAGTTGCCAATGACAGGTGAACTAGCCCGCACATCCTGCATTTTTCCGAACCGCAGGGAATGAGTTAGCCCGCATGCCGATAATTAGTGAAATACGTGCCATGTGAGGTGAACTTCACGCTGCCGTAGTTGTGGTAAGATAATAGGATTGAGGAAATGAGTCTACGGCGTACAACCATAGTGATTACGGGAAGTTACTGCTTAGCGATTTAATTTGAGTGTAATGCCTGTCAGAATTTTGTCCGCACTTCAGTTATTTAATACAAAGAGAAATATAGCTTACCGCATTTCATAGCCAAAGACATCCATGTTAGTGGCAAAGGAAGCTCTAGAGTAATGGAAGGTAAAAGTTTCCAATGTACATGACCTCGGCACTCAGATAGAGTGATTAGCTGTACACCCACCCGTCTTTGACCCTCGATTTGCTAAGAAAGAATTGAACCTACGTTCTTCTGAATGAAATGAGTTTTTCTTCCTTTGGTCGGATAGAGTGCTCTTTCCCAGTATTATACCTGATCGTAACTCAATTGCATCTCTAAATACAGAAACAGAACATGCATAGTTTGACCGATTCAAAAAAGACGACAGGAAACACAGTAGGCTATATTACATTCGGCTTGTATACTCTTTATTATCCTTTGCGGTAATTAGAGATTAAAAACGTATGTTTGGATGTTTGGAACTAGGAGCTTTTATTACTGGATTTTCAAACACCACATTTGCATATCGATGGCTTACTTCTAAAACCTCGTATCTCCGAGTGCACTTCCTGTCCATTTTCTTCCTTAATACTGGTCACGCCTCCCAGCCACATATGGATGTACAGTCCATCAGAACAATTTTCGATATGTTCATTTTCCTATGTGGGTGTGTAAAGGAAAATGAACCTTAAATACATTAAACTGTAGAAGTGCTTAAATTCGCCATGAAAACAACATCCCTACAATACGGTATGATAAGGTCCATTTTCCTTTACACCAAACCAAACCAAACCCCATGGCACTACAGCCCTTGAAGGGCCTTGGCCTACCAAGGGACCGCTGCTCAGCCCGAAGGCCTGCAGATTACGAGGTGCCGTGTGGTCAGCACGACGAATCCTCTCGGCCGTTATTCTTGGCTTTCTAGACCGGGGCCGCTATCTCACCGTCAGATAGCTCCTCAATTCTAATCACGTAGGCTGAGTGGACCTCGAACCAGCCCGCAGGTGCAGGTATAAATTCCTGACCTGGCTGGGAATCGAACCCGGGGCCTCCGGGTAAGAGGCAGGCACGCTACCCCTACACCACGGGGCCGGCTTCCTTTACACCATAGCACAGAAAGATAAACACTACGAAAAAGGTTCTGATGGATTGCACATAAATATATGTAGTAAGGCGTGACCTGTCTTAAGGAATATAATAGGTAGGAAGAGCATTGTCACATACGAGGTTTTAGAAGTAATCCGACGATATGCAGAATCAACAATAAAATTTCATGAACATGTTTCCTTTCTGTACCTAACGCTGTTTAACCTTTCACATTGATGTCTGGACTGTGTAATGAACTCATAATAAATAATATTTGTTTTGTATGATGCACTATTTATCCAATAGTGACTGCATACATCATTTCTTGGTGGGATAAATCAATATTCTATAATTCAAAATCGATTTTGTTCAAATGATCCATTTTATTGTAATCAGTATCGAAGGATATCGAAGGAATTAATATCCAGTTCAGATTTTTCTTTCGAATAACTTAACTGTTGCTACACATCTTGGAACAGGCAGTATCCAATAACGTTTCCCCTTCTGCCACACTGTCATTTTAGTGAATATCGTAGTATGTATATTATGTCGAATTGAACTGTTGACCAATCAAATAATTTCTTCCAAAACATATCAAGCGGGTCTGGAACATATTTATTGCATCCCCTTTTTTTATGCTTTCTTCTTTTTCAGGTGGGGATGCTTTCTATGTCGGTAGTCAAATTTGTCAGCAAACACTATTCCTGGTTTATTTAGCTGCAGATGAAAACACTAGTTATCATATATTTTGGCGTTGTGCAATAGTATTCAAATTATATGTTCCTTGGGACAGGAAAATATCTATGGTTTTGCCTTGAAGCATAATTTCTCACGGATAAATTTGAAGAACATCTCTTCTTAAACAAACATGGTCACTGTTCTTTCCTGATTAAATCTAAAAATTTAAATTTTTCTCCTTGGTAGGTTAAATTACCTTTTTGATATACTCAAATCCTATCGGTATGGTACTCCTCGAGAACGCATATGACATC
Organism: Anabrus simplex; assembly: GCF_040414725.1. Lineage (NCBI taxonomy): Eukaryota > Metazoa > Arthropoda > Insecta > Orthoptera > Tettigoniidae > Anabrus > Anabrus simplex. The sequence goes on from NC_090265.1 coordinate 1,528,787,749, forward strand.
ACCACTACTCCGAAGCAGTTTGTTCTTGGTTTAGATGGAGTGGACTTTGGTGATAGGTGTAGTATCAACTTATTCATTCACTGCTCATGGTACAAGTTAATAAACTGCTTTGATGATTTCTTGAACACTTCATGAAACGTGACTCCTGTTTCCTCTAGATTTTCTTCCAGTTCAGAAGCGGATGCCTCTCGCACCTTCCTTCATTCTGGTGTGGACAAAGTTTACCATTAGGAGTTAACGGCGCACATGTTTACGGGACGTTATTTGGAGCTTTCAACGATATCAACAACATTGTACTTTACCGACCACAAAAAAATAATGGATAGCTTCCTCGTTAGTTACTTTTACTGATATAATGAAAGAGCACGAAATGGTGTGACAAAACTCTGAACACCGCATTATGGAAAATATAATTCGATTTCGTCGAGATGGTTAATTACGACTTTTGTCAAATTTATGGCCCCATAAATACTGAATTACGACGATTAACCCATTAATTCGTTCAATAATCATACAATTAAAGGTTTGATATCAAAGAAAGCATTCTTATACCACTGTCATAATTGTGTTGGAAATGAATTATGAATATGGTGCATGTCTTGAGTGAGCTTTTACAGTTACATAAATGCTCTACTTGTTCTGTAATTACACAGTAAATCTGCCTTTTTCCGATCTGTCATGCAACATGCGTACGTTAAAACGACCTATTGTTTCAAATAACATCGATCATACTGACCTCGCCAAGGCGAAGAATTGACTCCCTTTTCGCCTGTCATTTACAGTGAGTTAGCACTTGAATTGCGTAATTAATTACGACAAAATAATTGTGCGTTCGTTAGAGACCAAGGTAACATTCCTCACCGTCTCGTTGTCTTGTAATAAAAGAATGGCATAGTTTCTGTTTCACGGTATGCTGGTGGAAGGAACTCCCCACGTGTCTCTTCTCTTTATAGTACAGATAAAGGGCTTTTAATCATTAGAGTTTTCTGTCTGCCTTTGGGTTCGAAACATATAACGCGTGTCCACTCACACATAAGAACAGAGTTAAGCTATGCATTGAAATTAAAATAATGTTGAGACAGACAGCGTGTCTTTAAAAGATTTCCCATCAAAATTATTTACGATGTTATAAATTAATATTTCTATTTTTATTTAGTTGTTTTTTCTTGCTTCATTGATAGAAAAGTTGACTAAAAAGATCTTTTTATGCAACAACTACCTTATCTTAGAATTCTCAGAATAACAGCTAAACAAAACATTATTATCAATATTTCTATACTGTATCTAAAATCAGGGAGCCTCCGTAGCTCAGACGGCAGCGCGTCGGCCTCTCACCGCTGGATACCGTGGTTCAAATCCTGGTCACTCCACGTGAGATTTGTGCTGGACAAAGCGGGGGCGGGACAGGTTTTTCTCCGGGTACTCCGGTTTTCCCTGTCATCTTTCATTCCAGAAACACTCTCCATTCTCATTTCATAGCATCAATCATTCATTAATAAATCACTTTGGGAGTGGCGACCCCATCGTACTAACAGCCTATATCTGCTTCATTCATTACATCTCTGACCCGGTCAATGACTGGAGAAGAGGTCGTAGGTTTTTTTCATCTAAAAGCAGGTGCGTAGTCGGGAAAAGGGTTAATGTAGGCTAGTACACCACGCATGGAAATTTTACAAAAAGAAAATAAATAGATGATAATAAGCAATAAACTAAACAAACATTCAAAGACATAATTGTAAAATCAACAGATCTGTTGAACCTATTTTATAAGAAGCCTCCAAAATTGGATTTTAGATTGTAAACTGAACATGCAATTCTCTGTGAAACTGTTGTCCTTCATCGTATTGTTCTTGTTCTGTATTTTAATGCAAAATTTTGTAGTGTACTGCAATCTGAATATCAACGCAATTCACTTGTATCAGTGTCCTTATAATGACAAGTTCTGCATGCGTGCACCACACACCCTTCATTATGTACTATCAGCATTTTTTAACTATAATCCCCAGCTCCAGAAGGCCGATCCTGGCTACGCTACTGCCTAAAATTGAAATGACGTATATATGTCTATCTATCTGTCTTCTGAAAATATATTTACAAAATATTTTGAGAAAATCCGTGCAGTAGCTTACTCCCAGACTAGGTGGCATGACATTGATATACGTTTATTGATATGAAGGTGATATGCGACATATTGATAGTCTGTGGCTAGCCGAGCGTGATATATTTACCCCGAAGGGTGGTTGTTTCCTAAACCAAATCTATTAGTAAATTGTCTATCCTAATTGACCTCAGATTTCTGAAGGGCAATTTCAAGAGCAATGAAAGCTTCACGGCACAAGTTATGACTTCCACTACATTTTTGGTTTATCATTTTAACGCAATAGAAATTATTAAATACAAAAAATAACTCGAAATATAATAAGTAATACTTTCTTGGGGATATTTCAAAAAGTCTGTAAGACATTCTTACTTTTAATCCGTACAAATCCATTCGTGCCTGAAAAACAAACTGTTCTTCCATCTGGAAGCCCTGCACGCCATGGTGCGTCCATCGCTAAATTGGACGGGCTTGATTGAAAAACTTGAAGTCCCAGAGAGAAGAATTCTCAGAAAGATAATAAGCCCGGTGCTGGAAAGATGGAGAATACCGGAGAGGACGTCACAGTTCAGAGCACTACTCCCAGATAGAGAGGCCCTATGACTATGCCAGGAAAGGAAGGGTAGCTTTCTATGATCATGTTGATAAAGTTCTTACAATGTGGCTGCCGGAGGCTGAGAAGGACAAGAAACAACAGGTGCTGACGCATTTACAAAATTGGCAGGCTGTGAAATAGATCCTGAAGGATTTCCTTGGTTTTAAGAAAAGAAAAACAGGGAAGAAGAAAGGTAGTGCCCGGTTGAAGGAAAGGAAGGAGCTACTCCAGGAGAATATGCCACAATACTGGGCAAAGGTCAAAGCCCAACGGCTGGACAAACGTGGCCCCAAGAATGCCAATCCGGAAAAAGAAGAAACTTTTATCTTGCTATGTTTGTTTATCCCCTTCAGTCATGGATTAATTCGTACCAATTTAAAATAATCTCTTACAGGATTATTGAAAGTGAGCCAAACGAAAGTGTGCCCCAAATTCTTAAGCAGACCGACAGTCCATGTAAGAACAACGTTCGGTAAATATGATGTCCTCATGGACAACATGACCGAAATGGTAATGAAGAAATTTCCATGTATTTAATATATTTGAGTATACGAATATTTTGAAAGGGCGGTGGTAGGTCTTCTTCTAACACACGCATTCAATTACGAAATCCCTTGATATATTTGTGATAACTACATCGATGTGTACTAAATATAGCCATTCTTTAAGAATTGAGATATTGAAGCCACCGTACTACTTTTCTTTAAACAGAGGAAATCCGTTGTTTGGAGACAGTACGGACTTTGGTACTGCGATGACCTCATGCTAAGCAGTAACGCATCAGCTGGAGTCACGTCATGTCTAAACAAGCAATTGGAGCTATAATTGGGTAAATGCTGGGGTCAGTGTTAGCTTATGTTAAATGCTCGGCGTGGGTGGTTCAGTGCAATGTCTGACAAATTCCATCGCCCTCCACTAACACTAAAAGCAAATCCCACTTATGCCGAACTATAGCAGCTGCTCATCTGGTAATAAGGATTGTTGCAACAATATCTAATATTAATGAGATTAAACATTTTGATTTGACCTTTATTACAAAAGTGTTTGTCTGAAGCGCGCATGCAATGTGTTGACGGCAAGAAGCGTTTGTGAATACTGTTATACATATAAAACTTAAAACATTCGGTCTACAAAATGTTATTTGTTTCATTGTCAGTAGTTCAATATAAACTAAGTAAGTTACACTCCCTTGCCATTATCTTTATACGAATTCATTCTCACAAGTTCCCCGGTTAGAGTTTCTGATCTCACTGATTGGCAGAAACAACAAAAGAGGATAAAGGGTTGAGATGATAGAGAGATCTGTATCCATTTTGAAAGGAAACTATTTATACATGTATAGTTATATACTGGTAGAATAATGCATATTATGGATAGTACGCCTATAATTATTGTTTAGAGACATATAAGATTCTGCCATTTCTCCTTGACGGTCAAGGTACGAATTCTAATGTCTACGGGGGTGGAATCATAACTGCATTATCTTAAGTCCATACTAAAACCAAAATGAGCAAGGATAGATGTGATGACTTCTTTAATACATGATATAAGCTAAAGACCACGTGCAGTGTTATTAACAAATCTGCACACCACCGGTCTCAGATGGAATGGAAATGACAATTTTGGTAAGAAAGGCTCATTAGCTAAACGATTGGTCCTCTGAGTCGGTGCTCTTTATGTTATCATCATCAACGAACTCTCGGTTAATCCGTAATTAACCTCTTTGAGTTTCCTTATGAAATTAGCCAAATCCAGAAGTGGTACATCTCTTATAAACAATATTCACATCTCAGTTCTTAACATATCCCCTCCTCTCTGTCCAACCACCGTGCCATATATAGCCTTTGCTGCCAAGAAGACTGTTGACCAGCCAGATGCCGTGCAGGTATTACACCGTCAGGTGGTCAGCGTAACAATTCTACTTCTCATATCAGTCAGCTGCTCAGTTGAACTCACGAGGGTGAATGAAGCCTGTTCCAGCCCTCAGTATAATCAGACCGAAAATCGAATCCAGAGCCTCCGAGTAAGACACAGGCACGCATCCCTTCCACCACACAACTGGTCTTAGCCTAGCAATCCTACATTCCTGTAACGAAATTATTTCGTTTCTAACGTAGGAAGACCACCTACGTTAATCATGATGTTGCAGCACCTCATGTAATAATAATAATAATAATAATAATAATAATAATAATAATAATGTTTGTTTAAGGTTTTTGATTTGCTATAGATTTTAAGGTGAGTCGATGTGTCAAAATTTTGTACCAATGGGGTTCTATAACCCTCTAGTGCATACTGTTGCCGTTAGGCAACATGTAACTTTTTACCTGTGTAAATGGATACAGGCTGTGGACAGAGGTAGTTTTAGGTCCCACCTTCAACTCTACAGTCAATTAAACACATATGCCAGCGATGCCTTGTTTTTTTTTTACATAACATATGACAAAAGAGCCCTGCAACAAAAGGTACTCCTTCCACCCCGTCAACATCCACGCGTACCAACCTCCGTTTATTTTACGTGGGCCCTCCCCTTCACATTACCACAGGCTTCAGGAGTACCTCTGGCTTAACCTTAAAGACATTACCAACCTACGGTCGTGTAAATATAGTTGCGCCTTGCAATACGTACCCATGGCGAGTATGCAGTAATGTTCGGTCTTTGAATGTTAAAATCTTAGCGTAAAATTGTGCAAAATCGTATACATACCCCATTATGACGATACACATCACATACGAGTGTTAAGCTATTAGCCCCAGTTAATAATTTCAGTGGAGGCTTGATATGCTGGAAGGTAACGACACGGGGATATCATATTTCACCTTCCTTAAATCTCACCGGCCTCAATCTGAATGGAATCCGCTATGTGGGAAACGGTGGGACTGCAAGTAATCAACAGCATCCATGAGGTTGGCCATTACAGTTTAAAATGAAACTGTAGTCATCTTCATCTTATTTACATAGTAAATCATTCGAAGATATTAATTTACGGCAGTGAATGTTCTTAAATAATGATTTTTCTCTTTCTTCATGGCTTCTTCTCCATATAGAAAGATGCTGTGCTATTAAATTATAGGTTAGGTTCAAATTTGTTCACAGACTGATAACCAGTATAAATTCTCGCCTCCCTTGTTAAGGATGTTATGGGGAAGTAAACCTTATGTAGTTGAGAGATCTCGTATATTAAGAGAGTGAAAGTATAACTTTGAGCTAACAGGTAATGTGAGGTGTTCGTAGAAGGTGTAGCGAGCGAAGACATGAAATCCATAATGAATGAAGTTGAAGAAGTGGAATGGCTACATAAACCAACTTCTCGGTTTTCCTGGGCCGTGATGGATCTCCAGGCGGACGGTGAGCTTTTACGTGAGGCGATTGGCTTTCAGGTCACATAGGGTTCGTGTTATTGACGGTCTAAGAGCTACCCCTACATGTTAGGCCGCAGTATTACAGTATTGCACCCTGCAAATAGAAATGATCTGGATTACGAAGAAACCCCTTTCGAAAGTAAGTTAACCCTTTCAAACATTCCTTTTTCTTTTAATCATAATTAACATGGGCGCTCTGAAATTTTTACATTGTTCTTAAATATTTACGTTGCTTGCATTTCAAGTATGTTCCAACACACTCAGACTGGTGCATCAGTTATTTGTCCTCCGGCTCCAAAAATAGTGGGTTCGAACTCAGCTGAATTCGATGACATTTGAGAGTATTTAAATGTGACTAGTCCATCTCACTAACTTGCTATATGTAAAAGAATCCCTGCGAGACAATGATTTTTCACTCCGGCGTATTTTAAAATGAATTGCAATCGAGGTGACGCTTTACAGTTATTTTACTTTATTATTATTATTATTATTATTATTATTATTATTATTATTATTATTATTATTATTATTATTATTATTATTATTATTATTATTATTATTATTATTACGTGCTCATACGACTGCCAGCCTTTTGGAAGGAACTTTCCATATTGCCTGGAATGGATGAGTGAGCTAGGCTTGAAACCTCCCATCTGTGTTATTGTCTTGTCGAATGATATGTATTGAGTAGTTCAGTGTGTGAAGCGGTCACGTGTGTTGATTGTGTGAGTTACCAGTCATGTATGAAATTGAGCCAAGTGTACTTTGGATGCACCAACGTCCGTGTGTTCGAACCTACCTGCACTGGAGCTGCTGTGTTTCTTAATTAGCTTATGAGAAACACTTGACCAAAATTTCAGTCCTCTACTTTTGTGGGAAGTGTGTGATTTAGTAATATTGTGTTTAGGGTAGATACCATGGTGTCTGGTGCGTGCGTAGTGGGAGTGAAAGGAGGGATCCGTCATTTGAGATTACGGAGGGGCCAGCCGTTCCAGGTAAATACCAACCAGCCGAAGACCCACTGTGAGCACTAGAGACTGTTTAAATAAATAGATAGATAGATAGATAGATAGATAGATAGATAGATAGATAGATAGATAGATAGATAGATAGATAGATAGATAGATAGATAGATAGATAGATATGTGGTTTATTTTAACTGACAAAGTTCGGGACACATGTCCCTATCTTACGCATAACCATCATCATAGGCATTTATTCGTCAACGAATATGTAGTATATAAATACAATGTCATTTGGACACATTAATTGTGTCGTCTCAGATGGCTGAACAGACCGATTCTGGATGCACAGATTTTATTGCAGTGACAGCACACATTAGGAGTTGTAGCAGATGGTTGTGCAAGAATGCCACCCCTCGCATTCGCTCGTTCTTTCCTGCGGTTCCTCTTCTCAGCTTCTAATCTTCTCCTATCTTTTTCTAGATGTTCAACTCAATTGTATACAATGCTACGCCATTTGGGCCTATCCTCGGCTGTAGTTTCCCAGTTGATCGTATCAATATGACATCTTTTAAGATTATACTTTAGAACATCCTTATATCGTTTAAGCTGCCCTCCATGGTTACGCTGGCCATTCTTTAGTTGGGAGTACAAGATTTCCTTTGGGAGGCGTGTATCTGGCATGCGGACGATATGACCAGCCCAGCGTAGCTGATGCCTGACTATCATTGCCTCTATGCTTGTAGCGTCGGCTTCCTCGAGGATGCTAATGTTGGTTCGACGATCTTGCCATTTAACTTTCAGTATTCTCCGTAAGCATCGTTGATGATATTTTTCCAGGCATTTTAGGTTTCTCCTGTAGGTTGTCCAGGTCTCGCAACCATAGAAAAGAGTAGGAAGTACAACAGCATTGTAAACGTACAGTTTGGTTCTCACACTGATATCATGATTGTCAAACACTCTTCTTAGGAGACGACCGAAAGCCGCACTAGCGCATCTTAAACGATATTGGATTTCTGCATCAATGTTTGCATATGTCGAGAGATGGCTTCCAAGGTAAGAAAATTATTTATATTTTGCAGAGAATGGCCATTGATTGTAATAGTTGGAGTTCTCTTATTGGAATTAGGTGCCGGCTGGTAAAGGATCTTAGTTTTATCAATATTAATTTCCAGTCCGATACTCTCATATGCTTATGCTTGATTAAAAACACTGAGGATTGATTGCAGATCTTCCTCTGTGATGGCTAAGATAACATTGTCATCTGCGTACTGGAGCTCTATAACTGACACTGAGGACACCTTGGTCTTAGCTCGCAGTCTGTTAATATTAAACAGATTTCCATCAGTTCTATACAGAAGTTCTACTCCTGATGGCAGTTTATCATCCACAAGATGTAGTATAGTTCCAGCAAATAGTGAGAACAATGTTGGAGCAATTACACAACATTGCTTTACTCCAGTAGAAATACGGAAAGGGTCTCCTAGTTTTGTAATACAAAGAACAGTAGCAAACATGCCGTCGTGTAGCAGTCTGAGTATCTGTATGTATTTGTTTGGACATCCGATCAAAGCTAGAATTCTCCATAGAGCTTCTCGATTAACAGAATCAAACGCCTTGACAAGATCGATAAAAGCCATGTACAAAGGTTGGTTTTGCTCTCTAGACTTTTCCTGCACTTGCCTTGCACTGAAAATCATATCAATTGTACTTCTGTTTGGCCTGAAACCACACTGAGTTTCTGGTAGGCACATTTCAGTCAATGACAGTAGACGATTAGACAATACTCTAGCAAGAATTTTTCCTGCAACAGAGAGTAATGATATTCCTCTATAATTGTTACACAGAGTCTTATCCCCTTTCTTGAAGATAGTGATGATGGAAGCATCCCGTAAATCAGCAGGGATTGTTCCCATGTTCCATATTTTCACAATAGACATGTGTGTATGGTGAATTAGCAAAGGACCACCCTCCTTGAAGAGCTCGGCTGGAATTTCATCCTGTCCGGGTGCCTTTTTATTCTTCAGCTGATGAATGGCCTTCTCAATTTCTTGAATAGAAGGGACTTCACCTAACTGATCTTGAATTGGCTGTTGTGGAATTCATGAGGAATATAAAATTAAATGAGAAAGGAACTGGAACAAATTACTATGCCAATGTGTTCTCTTACTGTGCATAAAATATCTAATATACTACACAACATAAAGTAAATTAAAATTTGGTTCCTATGTGCAATAATATAATACCTACTAAGAAATTAAAATACAATAAATTACAATAATAATATAGATAACTGTACTATTTACAATTCAATGTTGAATACCAGAAATTTCTCACAATGGGAAAAATTAGTGATCATGTTACGACTGCGGGCGAAAAATATTACAAAATAGGGATCAGGACAAGTATTATTAAAGAGGGAACCACAGCTGAGTGCTGCTGCTCTATCACTTACTGTTAATATCAGTAAACGCTGATGGTATGATAATTATTATATTAATCACTAATTTGTGAACTGTTGCATTTATTGTCAAGTATAATTGTGTGTGTGTATATGTGTACTAATTGGATAATCCTAAATTTAGTCAATAAAACTGACATTGTTTTATTCGTAATATTATTATACCTCAAATAGGCTTTCACTTATTAGGTCATGTTGGACACACATAGTAAATGCTAACAGTATGATAAATTGTTTATCTCCCCCTTATTCCCCATTTTAATAAAGGGTCGGGAATGAGGTGTGATGAATTTATATGGCATAGTTTTAAGGGCTTGGTGCCTTTCCCGACACTAACCTCAGTTGAGTAGCTAATGAAGATAATTGATGGTGAATGACACTGGGTTAGGAAGTGAAAGGAATTGGCTGTGGTCTTTGAATTGGCACTATTCCGGCATTTTCCTGAAAGTGAAAATGGAAAAATACAGAAAAAACGTTCTCAGGATAGCCAACGGTGAGGTTCGAACCCACTTGTACCCGAACGCAGAGCTTGGCTCCATAGCCGAAGCGCGTTAACGCGTGCGTCAGCCAAAGATATTTTTAGTATAGGTCAAAAATAATTAGGGACCTGAATTTGGGCCCATTGTTCTACCGTTTAACATACAGGGGCCCTGCCATTTCTGTTCTGGTCGCCTATAAAGACATTTTTTGCTCTTTGGTATGAACTACACTTACTAGACACAATCTGATAGCTGCAAGTCTACTTAAAGTATAATGCAGTCTTGGAAGATTCATAAATACATTTACCGAAGATTTCTTAACTAGAAACATTTCTCAGTTGGGGTTGAGAAATTTCAAGCTGACGCTCCATGACACGCATTTCATGAACCACTTCAAAATATTATAGCTCCAAAATTATTGCATTGTATATATAGGGATGGTTCAGGTATAATTTTTAAGTAGCAAGCTGAACGCGCAAGATATTTCCACGGTAGCTGACACATTGAAGATGACGTCATCACAAGAAGGCTGCCCAATTAAGGTATGTTTCTGGCAGTCGAAAGTCACGTACCGTGCGGTGTAGCTTGGTGTGTAGATATCGTGCAGAGGCGAGTGAGGTGTCATTTGGTTTGTCTCGATGATATCTATCAGAAAACTCAGGAGGGATGAAAATGTGACCATAGATAAAGAAATAACTGACGGTTTTGTGACTAACAATAATGATAAAGGTGAGTGGCCACAGGAGAGGCATCGCGCAGGTGTTTTGAATTTACGCTTTATAGGCGACCTGTGCGTTTGTAAGGATGGGATGATGAATTCTACTACTGAAGACGGCACACAAAATTAATCAATGGAAGTTAAAACCTCCGACCCGACGGAAAATCAAACCTGGGACACTTAGACCAAAAAGGCAGGCATGGGGCTGAACGTTTTGTGATTAAAATTGAGGTATTTTTGCATACTGTAAAAAACGTTCAAACATAATACTAATTAACAAACAAAAGACTTTATAAAAGCCATGCATGAGGAAACTGGACTCAATAAAGGATCGAATAAGACGCAAAGTATATCTGCGGAACGAAATAGACGGCTATGGGAGCGTCGCAAAATAGAGTCTGGAGTGCTGACCTCTTGTGAAAACAAACGATAACTCAAACTGTATTGCAAATTCATTCTCACATCATTCAGAGCTCTTCAATAACACTTTGATAATTGCCAAAATGTGTACAAATGAAAACTTAAATAAATAAAACGATGTAAATATTTCAACTTGTTTTTCGTTTCTAATTACAACAAATGACAGATTTTTAACATACTTAACTCCAGTTTTTTTCATTATCATTTGGTTATTATCATCAAATTTACTGCAGGCAAGTAAGACAAATGAATGATTTCATCGCCAACTTTTCATCAAGTTCAAGTTCAAATTTCGTTCAATGCAAGTGAAATTTCTGAAACGAGAATATACGTCCCAGCTGCAAGTCATGCGTCTTAGGGCCGTTTTCCCCAAATGAGTTTAAACTAGGTTTATTTTAATCTGGTTTAAGTCTGAGTTTAAACTAACATTCATTTTCCCCATATTGGTTTAAACTTTGTATCAAGTTTAAACCTGGCTCAGAATTAAACCTTCTATATTGTTGGTTTAAACTGCTGTTTATATTCAACCTTCTTGACATTTTATTAATGTATCTGTGATTTTCCTAATAGAAGGGTTAGTTTTGACTACCAGTACTGCAGCACTTTAATGAAAAACGTACTAAAATTATAACCTAGTATTAGCATTAGAAAAATGGGAGAATTTATTGAAGTCTTTGGTTAAATAGGAAATAATTTTGATGTGCAAGAGAGGTTAAGAAGCCGCGTTCCAACAAAAGTTTACAATCTTGGAAAATCGGATGTAACGGAGTTCTTTGATGGATTTATAATTCATAAGCGAACAGCAAGGATTGTGTGTATCGAAGAAGGATTCATTTAAAACGTCAACTGCACGAAATAATGCTATTTCGCTAGAAGCAATGATTCTGGTTGCTTTAAGATATGATGCGCAGGCATTTTTTTCATTAACAACGGGGACCACAGACCTTAAATTGGGTAAAATACTGTTCGTGGTATGAATACTGTAATGTGAAGCATAAAAATATTCCTATATAAGTCGTGTAATACGTCCGTTCTTCATGCGGCACGGGATGGCTGTGGTCGCTAAAGTGTGAAGTCAGCATCGTCCGAATCCGTGTCAAGACGGTTCGAATCTAATTTGTCGAAAATATTTTTACCATCAGAATGTTGACCGGCACGGTAGGAGAGGCGGTGGTATACAATTTCTAATCGCTAGATTATATATTTATAGGATCAGAAAAACAATAAAGTATTTCATGGTTGCTAGTAAATTTGTAATAGAATAGATTATAGTTAAGAATGTTTCATCGTATCTATTGCCAGCATACCAGCAATAGAAATATTAATGCTATAGGGAGAAGAGTATTATGCATACAGTACGACATATCGCGAACTTGGTTATGTTATAAACGAATATGGAATCAAGTAATAAATCTCAAAATAATACATCCTCAGTGGTCTGTCTGCTGGATCCAAGGTTTGTGAGATTGATCCCGGCCGAGGGCGATGGATTTTGATAGGAGATAGATCCCGAGCATGCATGGAATTTGTTTACTTGAAATTCACATAAATGTTGATTTTCTGAGGAAAGGAATACCGTAGGCCTATTGCTGAAAGACCAGGATTTTAATATTTCAACGTTCCCGTGTGTTCCGTAAGACAATAGACATCAAAAGACAAGTATTAGGCCCACGGTACTTGTTTATGGTAAAGCATGACAGAGAAAAAATAAGAAATAAAAGTGCGTTCCAATAAATTGTAGACAGCAATAGGTAGAATTATATGACACAACACTTCGCACACATGTAAACAATTTATTTATTAGTAAAGCTAATATCCCGCCGAATTTGTTCTTTATTCACTACGTACGATAGCATTAACTCGCCACAAACAGCTGATATTATTACAAAAATGTCAGTCATTGAATTACTTGGCTCTGATTGGCCAATTCCAATCGACCATGCCTTCGACTATTCCTTCAGTGCAGCCAACGTTAGCGCCAACAACAGCTCGCCCATTTAAACTAAACGAGTGTCAGAAATTGGTGGAGAAAATGGACGCAACTTTAAACTAGGTACTAAAGTTAAACGGGTTTAATTTATACCAGGTTTAACTCGATTTGGAGAAAATGGCCCTTACAATACAAGACTAATATAAACGTCGAGCCCTCAGCCTGAAGGCTAGTTATCCCTCAACAGTTCCACCATGAACTGTCAGTGTCACTGAAGCGGAGTGTAGAAAGTATTGCCTGTTGCTTCGCTCACCGAGTCGAAGGTGCTATTACAATATTAGCCTTTCAAGCCCACCAAATGACATACATCAGTCAACCTTTTGTGTGACATATTGACTTCATCCATTGCAAGGATTAGCTGTATAATAAAGGGTAATAATAATAGTAAGAGCATTGCTCATACCTCAGTCTCTTCCATATTTTCGAAACCTAAGGTGAGACAGAGAGATAAATGAAAACAGCATTCTTACTCTAGCCCAAGCTAGGAGATACAGGGTGCTGTAAATACTGCGCAATTTCTCACCAGAAATGGATCTGGAGCAATTAGACAATGATTAGTAGTCGCGTAAACCTAAGCTTTGGATTTTTTCTTTACGGAACTGAAAATTAAGAAAATGTTTCATACTGTCAGCATTTGTGGTATAGATTTCTTTAGTCCACCTTTTCCACTTTTAGTTTCGTAATTTTAAGGATCTTAACTGAACATCATAGCAAAGGAAATCTTTCAGTGAACGCATTTAACTGTGCTCAAATAAGTAAGTAGTAGATAGTTGGTCAATTATTACTATGGATACCAGTGGATTCCCGGCCCTGCGGAATAGTGGTAGCGTGCCTGGTTCTTACTCGGAGGCCCCGCGTTCGATTCCTGGCCAGGTCAGGGATTTTTACCCGGTTCTGAGGGCTGGTTCGAGGTCTGCTTAGCCTACGTAATTACGGTAAGATAGTATCCCTGGTCTAGAAAGCCAAGAATAACGGCTGAGAAGGTTCGTCGTACTGACCACACGGCACCTCGTAATCTCCAGGCCTTCGGGCTGAGCAGCGGTCGCTTGGTAGGCCAAGGTCCTTCGGGACTGTTGCACAATGGGGTTTGGTTAGTTTTATTTTGGATATCAGTGGATTAAAATGCACCCGAGGAAGCGTTTAACCTGAATCTGAATTGCATGTGTCAGCAAAAACAAGTGTATTTTTCTATAAATAAACATAGACGAACGATCTTTTCTTCTTTAAATAAACACGTTTTCCGTTTATTTCGCCGCACATGTGTAGGTCCATAAGTAGTTTACATTATGGTGTTTGTATTAGGAAAATGTTGTGCATAAATCTATTCATCCGAGCGAGTTTGCCGTGAGGTTGGGGTCATATAAATGATGCTTGCATTCGGCAGTTAGTGGATTCGAATCGCACTGTCAGCAGCGTTGAAGATGGTTTTCCGTGGATTCCCATTTTCACACCAGGCAAATGCTGGGGCTGTACCTTAATTAAGGCCACGGCCGCTTCCCTCCCATTCCTAGGCTTTTCCTGTCCCATCGTCGCCATAAGACCTATCTGTGTCGGTACGACGTAAAGCAAAAGAAAAAAAATAGAGAGAAGATGATTTCCCGTGATTTATGACTTCCAACCAGGTAAATTCTGGTTCTGTACCTTTATTAAGGCAAGGTCCTCTGCCTTCCGAATCCTAACCCCTACCTATTCCTGCGCCACCGGTGACTACGATGTGACGTTAAATCACTATCAAAATATAAAATAAAACTATGCGGCTTTAACACTTTTGTCATGAAATCGACGCATAGGAAATCTTAAATTAGAGGCGAGAAGTTCTAGAAAATATCAATTTGGAATTAGTGGGTGGAATGGAGCCAGTGCCGTAACTACCGATATTTAACAAAACTAGATACATGATCCGGCAAGTTATATCATTTAGATTGATGTAAATAGATCTAACACCGAGGTCGATTGCTGCAGTCGCTTAAGTACGGCCAGTATCCAGTAATCGGGAGATAGTAGGTTCGAGTCCCACTGTCGGCAGCCTTGAAGATGGTTTTCCGTGGTTTCCCATCTTCACACCAGGCAAATGCCGGGGCTGTACCATAATTAAGGCCACGGCCGCTTCCTTCCAACTCCTAGGCCTTTCCTATCCCATCGTCGCCATAAGACCTATCTGTGTCAGTGCGACGTAAAGCAAAAAAAAGAAAAAGATCTAACATCCTCTTTTAAGTCTTAAAAATATCGTTTATGATTCAGTTGCTGATGTTTCTCCCCTTTGAAGGTAACACTTGTGGACGGGCAGTGCAACCCAAGAAGCCAGTCAGTCGGTTGGTGAAGCTAACAGGTTGTGGCACTCCCCAGTTCTACTGTGGACACTCGAGCTGCTGGATCAGTTTGCTCTTCCTGCACACTTACACATTCCTGGAAGCTAACCGGCTATGGCACTGGCGGTAGAGTGCTTCCAATGGGAAATCTTCTACATCCACACGTTACGGAACGCATTTTCATGAAGCCTGTCAGAAATTTGCACACGAGAGGTTCTAATGACAGTAGAGTTATAGATAAAATAGAACGAGTCTGGCACGCCGTAACAGTCAAAAGGAACCAAAAATTACCACTTTCGACACTGCAATTTAAAAGTGTGCTTCTTTTGTAGCGACTTGATAGTCCGGAAATTCGTTTACGATATAATAACAATAATAATAATAATAATAATACTTTACGCACTTTAACGGTACTAAGGAAAAGGGTTATGTAAAATTGATAATAAGTGCAAGCATAGTACATACTTTGATAAGAGTACCGAACAGCATTTCAACAATGAAGTATATTATTTGTTTTTCCGGCCCTGCGATATAGGGGTAGCGTGTCTGTCTCTTACCCGGAGGCCCCCGGCCAGGTCAGGGATTTTTACCTGCATCTGAGGGCTGGTTCCAGGTCCACTCAGCTTACGTGATTACAATTGAGGTGAGATGGCGGCCTCCGTCTAGAAAGCCAATAATAACGGTCGAAAGGATCCGTCGTGCTGACTACATGACACCTCGTATTCTGTAGGCCTTCGGGCTGGGCAGTGGTCGCTTGGTAGGCCATGATCCTTCGGGGCTGTTGCGCCATGGGGTTTGGTTTGGTACAATTTCTTTTATTTCAACATTATAAGTGATGATTGCATGATGCTCGGTTTCGTAGACGCTTCGCCATCGTGATTTCAGTCTTAGCCGTAACAAGTTGCTGTTTTAAAGATAATTCGTCTTATATTTAAGACGATTGTTAGTGTTAAATAGAGTGTAATATAAAAATATTATCTGCATAAATATTTCGAATAAACAGATGTCGAGATTAATAGGATCCGGATAAAAGATTTTATGTTGTATTCTAATTAGCATGGACAGATAAAGGTCTGGATGGCGTTAGGTTGTTTTTCCGAAACATTTTTCTTCTTCCGCTGCAGTTAAGAAAATATTTTCGTTCTGAAAGATATTTCAGATATGAAACAGAGAAATAGATAGTGCTCGCGACACTAATGTGTATGTTAATTGTGCGAGGCACTTTCTTGTGAAATGAAGATGTGCATGAGTCGAAATGAATAAATGAAACGGACTTCGAAACTGGGATCTCGTCTTATGTCGACTTCTGTCACTTCAGTATCGTCGAAATCCATCGCAGTGGAACCGCCGTCAGTGGTGGATTAGGTGCCACCATCGCCGTCAACTTCTGTTGCTTTTACAATTTTAAGAGCTGACTCTCAGATATCATTCGAAATTCTATAGAACTTTCCGTGGAGGACGTCCTCGGCTTCTTACATTCAGTATTAGATAATTTTTTATCCTATGTAGGCATTCACTTTCTTATTTCAGAGATAGACTTTTCCATAAAATGCAATATTTCACAATCTCTAACATCCTTTAACCTTTGTGATTTCGGTTTGTTTCTGACATCAATCATTAGAATGACGTAACCTCTTTAAAATAAACCCACTCACTAACTCCTCACACAATTTTACGCTGAGCTGCACTGATTTTACGCTGGTTAAGACACATGTGTTCCTATACCAAATTTTGTGGTCATCTTCTGTTCAATGATAAAGTCATCAATTAAAAACTGGACATTTATTTTACTTTCAATCCTTTTCGGATGCCTCTCATACTTTAGGAGTTATAAAGAAATATTTGGTGTACAAAATGTTGTTGCATCACCGCTTGCCATAGGCACCTAACATCCAAACTGATTAATGAGAGGTTTCACGTGAAAAAGAGCGGATTCACCAGAATGCAATCCTAATGATATGCATTACAGAGGTTGAATTAATAAATGCATGTACATTTTAACAAGCGTGTCAAGACAACCAGCAATATAGCCATTTTTTTAAACAAAGCTGAGATTTTTTATGGAATTACTACCGGATCTCAAGAGTGACTCACAGTATCACACCCATCGATGTTATAACTAACTTCACTTGGTTTTAAAATATAGTAATGGTATGGCGCATGGCTTTTAGTGCCGGGAGTGTATAAGGACAAGTTCGGCTTGCCAGCTACAGGTCTTTTGAATTGACGCTCGTAGTTGATTTGCGCGTCGTGATGAGATTGAAATGATGATGAAGGCGACACATACATCCAGCCCCCATCCAAATGGAATTAACCAATTATGGTTAAAATTCTCTAAACTGCCGGAAATCGAACCCGAGACTCCTGTGACGAAAGGCCAGCACGCTAAGCATTTAGCCATGGAGCCGGAC
This sequence comes from Anabrus simplex, assembly GCF_040414725.1. NCBI lineage: Eukaryota > Metazoa > Arthropoda > Insecta > Orthoptera > Tettigoniidae > Anabrus > Anabrus simplex. The sequence goes on from NC_090265.1 coordinate 1,528,805,555, forward strand.
AGGAAATGTAATATATGATCCAGATATTATTTATGTCTAAATATCACTTAATAATTATTTTGGAAGGATAAATCTAATAGATCGCTTATGAGGTGAAAATACATCAAGAATTTATGAAGTAAAGCTGATTAATGAAAACATCAAATAATACTAAAACAGTAATGTAACAGCCTAAATTTAAAATAATAATATTTGCTTTGAAATGGAAATGGCGTATGGCTTTTTGTGCCGGGAGTGTCCGAGGACAAGTTCGGCTCGCCAGATGCAGGTCTTTTCGATTTGACCCCCGTAGGCGACCTGCGCGTCATGATGAGGATGAAATGATGATGAAGACGACACATACACCCAGCCCCCATGCCAGCGAAATTAACCAATTAAGGTTAAAATTCCCGACCCTGCCGGGAATCGAACCCGGGACCCTGTGACCAAAGGCCAGCTCGCTAACCATTTAGCCATAGAGCCGGACAATATTTGCATTAAATGGGAATCACATCGATTAATAATTACTTATAGATAATGGCCCCTGCTTTTATGTGTGATTATTCATGTGCGTTCTCCATGTTAGCACCTCCTTTATTGAATACAATGGATTAGAATGATTGAAAATTGATGTAATATGAGCAAAAAGTATTTGTTTATAGCACTGCGTGACCGTAGTTGATTAATTCTAATGATCTACTTCAAGGGTTATCGGATTGTTGCATTATTTGGAAGAGTACATCTCAGATACTAAAAAATAATCATTATTATTCACATTATACATGCCATAGGGGAAGGTCGGGAGGTATCGGACGGCGGCTGGTATCGGACAATTCACAGATGTCTTTGTTAGCAGCATGTGGCAGAACCTGTTTAGCTACTCACAGGTCCGCCTGCATGTTTGAAGGATGGGTACGTCCTATTCAGTCGAAAGGCAGGGTCGTTTATGAGTGGTGGTGTATTTTTGTCCTTTGTGTGATTTTCGGCCGGCACGGATTTATTTTTACCAAGAAGTAGCAGCAACAAGGATAAGTTGTATTGAACTTTAAGTACATTAGCAGTAGCAGCATTCCTTACTCTGTAATATCGTGGGTTTAGAATCAGTTTCTTTTCGAACGTTCTCGTTCAGTTCCAGTCGTTTCTTAAGGGAGTCAATCGGGCGGTATCGGACACGAAACTGACGCGCGGTATCGGACACATAGGTTGCAGTTCCGTCCGGGTTACTGATAGTACTATCCTTTGTTTTAGGTAAGCATGGGGAAGATACGAGGATAATGGGAAGAAAGCAATATAATATTAGACGTGAATAGTGTCAGGGACAATAGAATGAGTATTAGAGAGGCCAGTCAATGTTCCTCTGTTCCACAAAAACACGTTAGATGATAGAATTAAAGCTCTTGAAGCTGGTAAAGTGATTCCAATAAAAGCGTGTACGGCGAACAGTGAGACTTTTCAGAGAACATTCTCAGATGAAGAAGAGAATGACCTGTACATGCATATCAAGGCCCCGACAGTCAGCTCATGCCACTCATCAGAACAGAATTTTTAAAACTTGTGTATCAATTTGCTGAGGAATTGAGAGCTGAACATAGGTTTAATAAAACTAAAATGATGGCAGGAAAGACCCTTTTTATGATTTTATGAAGAGGCATTAAGACCTCCGTTTGAGGAGGGCTCAGTCTATCAGCTTGCAGCGAGCAGTAGGCTTCAACAAGGAGCAAGTTGACATACTTTTGATAAATAAAATGATCTTGTGATTAAATATTTGTTTAGTCCATCAAGAATCTTCAAAGCTAATGAGTGTGATATTTGCAGAATGGCTAAACGTTAATTTGTTTTATTTTGAATGTGACAAAAGTAAATTTTTGTTAAAAAAAATTGACCGTCCGATACCGCCCTCCATTTTTCAAACCTACGAGAGTGTAATGACCTTCTTAATTTGTTAATATTGTCCGTGTTTTTAATTGTGATTAAATATATTCTAGTGAGTACGTTGATACAAGAATATAGATGCTTATAAAAGGCATTACATGAATTTTTTCCTATTCCATAAACAAATTATGGCAGAAAAGTTAAACTGTCCGATACCTCCCGACTTTCCCCTATATCATCTCAGAAACACGTTCGCCAATTGTGAACTGAATATTCAGTTTGAGGCTGTGTTGATTTTCCTTTGCTAATGTCTAAAAGAAAATGGACCTTACCGTACAGTATTGTAGGGATGTTGATTACATGGCAAATTTACACACTCGTACAGTATAATGTATTTAAGGTTCATTTTCCTTTACAAAGTGGCAGAGGAAAATGACCATAACGAAAATTATTCTTTTGAACTGCATATAAATATGAGACCGGGAGGCGTGACCTGTCTTAAGGAATATAATGGATAGGAAGAGTATTCGGACTTACGAGGTTTTTAAGAAAGCCATCGTTATGTTGACGTAATATTGTTCTTCAAAGAAATCCTTACACCGACAGTAGTTAAATTCAATCAAGGAATAACATCATTCGAAAGCTATAAGGTATCACATGAGATTCAATTTGCTTCCACCTCAGCCCTTCACCTGTATACTCTACAGCAGAGTCTTGGCCCCATGTTCTTCTAAATAGTTACCACAAAATACTGAACTACGTCCTACTAAATTAAACTACGTAAATCTTTATAGGCACTGTGAAATTCACTCCAACTTTCTGACTGCTAACCCTGAGTTATATTCCCCCACCTTACCTAGAGATGAGACATGCTCTAGTCAGGCAGTATAAGAAGATAACAACCAACATTGATCTGCTTACCGATGAGGATAGTAAACAGGCTTCGTTATGCCTTTATAGTTTATAAATCACTTTATAGTTCTCTTATTTTTGTAAGTTTCCTTTCGTTATGTTGCATGATCCTTAGCTATGTTTGTAAGGCTATACTCTAAATACAGCACCGTAAATAAATGAATTAGATGTTTTTACCACACTGTACCCGTTTGCATTCCCTGATAAACTTTACGTTGGAGTCAACACAAAAATCTTCTCTGGAATCGTGATGGTCCAATGCGGAATTTATGTACAGTCAAGTAGATTCATTATTCATCAGATTTCACTGAACATTATTCCCTTGGTCACCAGATATGCGATATAACGTCGATTATAGGCATGGAAGGTGTTAAAATAAATGATTAAAATAAAACAATTATCGTCTGGAAAAGGCATTTAAATTGTTTATTATCAATACATGAAAATTACCAAAATAAAAGAAATATTTATGGCGTAAAATTATTTAATGTTTCATAATCCCCACATTGTGTAAATCGAATCAATCATTTTGTCAACATCAGGTATTTGAATTCGATTAATTTGTTATAACACGTTAAATTGTAAAATATTTTAATGTCTTTTCTCCAAAACAATAAAGAGCATATCGTCGCTGCCGGGACAGGACCTCCTATGTGAAACATTTTCGAACTTTGGCCGGTAAGGTTCTGTCATCTAAGGTGCAATATTGTGTGAATATTGTCAAAGCATTCTCGCTCTTCATAATGTTTGTGCTGCGGGTCAGTATAACTCCAAATATATTATCACATAGGAGGTTTTGTCCCGGCAACGACGATATGATATTTTAAAATCGTCAAATTCCCGGCAAAATAAAAGTTGAAATCATTAGAAATTTAATTATTACACTTTATATGTCATTATGTCATATGCTATTAAGTTATGCTATATTGATATTTCATTACGTGACATTACATGCCATCACATCCGATTACATGATATCACATGAGATTACATGTCATTACAAGATATTAAATGTTTGTATTTCAGTGCTTCAATTCGCACTTTCCCTTTTCTGTTAAAATAACCAATTTTCTAAAATTTTATAAATTTCATCAGTTGAAATTATAACTTCAACTTGAAAGTAAATAACATTAACTTGAATTAATAAAAATGGAATCACGACGTTTAAAACAAATATATTACCACACATGAAGTCAAACTGCTTAACAACCATTAGTATTGCTAAAATAAATCAATCTAACGAAAAGAATCTGTCATGGAGTCATTCGCTATCGATAAAAAGCCATAATATACAAAAATGTCAAAAAAGATGTAAAAGAAGACAGTAACATAATAGAAAACTTCTAACTACTCAAATATAACAAAATACTACTGCAGAATTCACTTAATCTATAATTAATTTTAATGATGTTAATTCCTTTTTTGTATCCTAATATGATCTTTATATTATCCATAAAATTTATTACGATGATCCCGATATAACTTAATACGGTCACTCGTAATTGTAGATTCATTATGACAAATGCCCACATTGATCAGCTTTGCATACATACATATCAAGATATATGGAAATACGATACTACCAAATCCCTTGGCATTTAATAGTGTATGAACCCATCAGTATACTGTTATATTGCTTAAATTAATGGTTGCGATGACGTGAAGCTCTCAGTGAAATCATGTATCAGATAATCCACTCATAATTAAGTCATTTCGAAGTATGAATCCAAACAATACCAATAAAAACGCAGGATAACTAATCTCTGCCTAAATTCAAACATTTCTTTATTATTATTAATATTTCCGAAGACTCCTACCACACTTATCTCATTTCCGACTGTTAAATGTACCTATTATTCAATGATCCCTACATATCCACAACATAACTTTGTGTAATCTACAATATCACTGGTACAATTCACTTTACATGTTATTTAAAGACTGTGACGTATCATTATACCATTTACTACACTTTCATCTACTGAAATAAACAAGGATACAGTACATGGATTGATTTTTAAAAGTTATCACGTCTTTAAAATTATATCATCACATGTTCGATTGGTTTCTTCCGTTAATATTGGTTATTGCATAGCCTATACTCACGTATTTCATTCATATTGGTTATGATTCTGACATGTTACCCCCTTCTTGAATGTAACAAGCTGATCAAACTGAAATGGCAATTAAAATCTGGCACCGAAGTATTATATATAAGGACTGCACACTGATTCATGTCCTTTTATACGTCATGATACACGTAACCTATATTATTTTTTCGAAATATTCATAAACGTCACTTTAATATCATGTTAAAACATTTTAAACGAAGTTTTTTACTCTTCATAAAACGTGAATTATTGCCTAAAATAAATAGAAATATACCAGTATAATTTATAACACCATAGGAAAGCATGAATAGAGCACTTCTCTGATGTTGATTCGATCTCTCGCCACGGTTACATTTACTCCCATTCATTGTGATCTCACTAAAGAAAATATGAAGCAAGTCGGAGGGAAACCTTCGCTTGGGACTCTTAAAGTTGAATACACTGCCTAAAAGGTTAGACCTATAGAATAATGAAGCGCACCAAGTGTACCCGAAATTCGATTTCCCAGAAAAAAGTCTGTATGGATTTTCTTCATATGTCTGACAGTTTTAGAGGAAAAACATACTTTGCTGTGTTTTGGCGCATGCGTTATCCTTGTTCGCTTTGTCTTGGTTTCATCCACGTAAGAACTAATTGACGGATCATGTTCAAATTTGGCAAGCATATAACTGGACCAATTGATTAACCGTTACGTACTATTAGAGTTTATCTTAAGGGGTCCCTGCAGGGAAATAACATGTAAGGCAAGTCATATAAAATGTATGGTACGCCTGGGCCTCTTAAAAGTGAATACCCCCGCCTAAACGGTTAGTCCTATCAAATAATGGAGTCAGCGAGTGTACTTCAAATTCTATGTCATAGGAATATTTCTCTAAATGTGAAGCCAGTCAGAGGAATACCTACACCTGGACACTTAAAAGTGAACAAGCTGCCTGAACGGTTAGCCCAATTAAATACTGGAGCAGAGCAGTGTATATAAAATTCGATTTGCCAGAAAAAAACTTACATGAATTTTCTTCGTAACTCTTAATCTATACGGTATTATCTTCTTCTTCTATCCATTTTACCACACCTGCTTTGTCGCGGTGCTAAACGTGTAGCACATGTGGATTTTACCCTGTTTTACGATCGGATGCCCTTCCTGCCGCCAAGCGTATGAGGAGGGATGTATTCACTATTGCGTGTTTCTGTGGCGATTTGTGGTGTGCTGTATTGTATGAATATGAAGAGGAGAGTGACACCCAGTCTCCAAGCCAGAAAATTTAATCAGACGTGATTAAAATTCCCGACCTAGCCGGGAATCGAATCCGAGGCTCCCTGAATCATTCAGCCAAGGAGTCGGGTATATACCGTACTAATATATAATCATTTCACCATTTGAAAGATAATATCATTCAGGGTAACCCAGACTATGAATCATCCCTGAATATCAAAGGGTTCCCGCTAGAGCCGTGATTAAAGGAAAAAATGGCAGCAATGATAAATCTCCTGTGTTGTTCGTGTAAAAGGTACTTGACTGATGAAGCTCAAATTTCGGCATGGTTATAGCTCAACAAACATGCTACTTACTAACACGCTACCTTTTAAGTGAGCTATGTATGGAAAGAAAATTGAAGCAATTCAGAGGAGAACGTACACTTGGGGCCCTTAAAATTGAATACGTTGCCTAAATGGTTAGTTCTATTGTGCAATGGGTCGCACCAGGTGTGTCTGAAATTAGATTTGCCTAAAAAACAAAAGAATACATGAATTTCTGTTCGCAAATAATAATTTCCTAGAAAATAATGTGTCAGTTTTGGCGCATGCTTTTGAGGACTGAAGTGTGATGTCCTCACTTGAACGAATGAATTAAGCCACAAATGGCGGAAGCTCTGCCATTTAAATCGAGAATTCCTACACATATCATGTGTGATTCACGGAGCCTACTCACCCTACCGCCTTTACTTTACCTTCCGCAGTAAATAAGTACAAACAATATACAACTGACTCCGCTTCAATTTGAGGAGAGTACACTACCGCCGTGCGCGAGTCTGTCTTATTTTGAATACCTTTGATTGACAGGAGGGATAATTTTCTAAGGAATATTTTTGGTATAGGTAACCTCTACACAAGCCGATGAAAACTCACGACTCTCGGCAAGCCACGTAGTGACCTCAGATTTCAAACAGGGCACCTTAAGATTGCTAAAAGCCACAAAGATACTCAAAAGTCTGCCTAAATGAAATTAAAATTTTCGACTTCAGTTATATTTTTTATTTATAATTTTGAAACGCAATAGGAATTTGAAAATCGAATCCATCGTAAACTAAACTTGGGTAAATTTGGAAACAGTTATAGGCTACCATATATATATATACCTGTGGGGTTTAACATAACACCGATTTAGAGCGCTTTAAAAATCATTATGTAAAAATGTTTCGGTCATTGGATTACATTATGTGCCTATATAGCAAATAAGTGGCTGTGTAGGACTATCGGATGAAGCTATGCTTACATCGGATTTTTTGCAGTACGGGAGTCACCGTTGGGTGGACTCAGAATACATTCATAAGTCAGAGTAGCAGAAATGCTTTTATTGAGAATGACTCCCAGTAGGAGTACACGAAATGAGGAGATGGAGCTAAGTTAGTAGCTAAGTTAGTGGTGGGGTCTTGTGAGGAGAATGTAGGAGAGTCGTGGTGGCGGTGATCATTGTCTTAAGAGGAAGTACAACCAAGCAACCATCGTCTATAAACACTAATCAGAGGTAAAAGGGGAAGGCGTCCGACACTTCGAAAATAAATGTATCGTGCAAAGAGAGACAAGGGCCACGAAGTACCTGAAAATTAATGACTTCCTAGGTCTAGAAAACTTAATGCCGTCGCACAGTGGGGCCAAAAGGGTAAAAAGTTAGCAAAAGCTAGTTGAGTGTGTTTTTAGAATCTGTAATGTCAAAAGGACACTTATACTCACTATACTACTAATGCATTTCATGATACACATTGCAGACACATTATTGATGCAGTCAGTCAAAATATGAAGTTGCATCATATGACTCGTTACCAGTAAGGGAACTTATCGGTGGAGAAAAAAATATTTTTGGAGATGGATCTCCAAATGGATCTATCTTCCAGGCTTAAATGTATGGATCAGATGCAATCAACAACCTATGAAGCACATCTTCCTTGATTTCTTCACGGGACATTTTACTGGTGGATATTTCCCTGTATCTCCTGAAAACTTTATTACTGGTTTCTTGTGCTTCTTCAGATAAGTGTCCGATCGGAAGTGAGGCGTTGGAATTCACACTGGGTCCATGAATCGATGTCTTGTGCATGGTTGGTGGCATTGGATACCATAGGTATCCTCCGAATAATAATTTTGCTGTATCTAAGATAAATATCCAATTTTTTTTCAGTGTCTAAGATGTGTCCATTAGTTATAGTCTGCAATATTACTTTAATTTTTTATTTTTTCAACACTGACACCTCTAATGACTGCTGATATTTCTGGACTGAAAAAGACACGTCTGGCCATGTTGCCATTATTAGTGCGTCCATATCCTCGATTAGGCTTATCGATGAGTAGGCACATTTCAGTTCTGAATCCGGTTTGCAACCTCTTTTTTAATCGTTGCAACTATATCCTTTTCCTGTCCTGGTACTTCCCACTTTTTCACGGATAGTTTATATAAATATGATTCATTCCAAGAACCTTATCTTAGCATAAATCACTGAATGTCCAAATTCCATATCTCCGTTATTTATTTCAGTATTTACAACAACTTTTTAATGTTATTAAAGTCCCTGGAAGTAAGTCAGCAAATATAGCAACGCTGTGTGTATGTGGTTTCTGCCAGAGCGTTGTACATTTTCCCGTCCACCGTTGTAAGTACCATGTTATGGGTTACTTCAATCACAGTGTCATTAAGGGTGACTTTTGTTGGCTGGAGTTATTCAATTTCTCCGATCTGGAGAGATCAGCAGTTTCATGAGCAAATTGGAATCTAACCGGTCGACAAAATCGTACTTATGAACATTTTTTGTTTTGCCAAATTACAGTTGCAGAATTTGCTCTGGAATTTTGCCCGGTGAGGCGCAAAGGCACTAAAATTGTACTGAATATATCTGCATCGGTTGCCTCGGGACATGTAGTAAATTTCTGATTGTATTCTAGTAAACTTGTTCCATTGAATTTCCACTTAGTGACCAACTTTAATTTCCCCACACTTTCTAGCCCTTCTTGGTTAATTAAAACATCTCTTTGACTTCACAAAATTTTTGAAGCTGTACGATCCAGATGTACTTGTAGTTTTATTTCGGCAGACGTTTCAGTAATAATGATAGCGTCCTTTTCGGGGTAACACTCCTTATTGGCTGATTAAATTCTTTATAAGACAGAACTCGGAGACAAATCTTTGTTTTCACTGTACTGTTCTCTTGTAAGATTAGCATCAATAAACATAGATAAAGATTCTATTGCCGGCATTTCTCGGGTCTGTGAATTGCTTAATTGCTATATACCTTTAGGCTCGTTTCTGGGAAATCATAGTGCCGTCTTTAACGACATTTGAAGCTTCTATATGATCAACCGCATGTAGACTCATCTGAGCAGCATACGGCAGTTTTTCAGGAGAATGAAGGGCTTGCAACCTTGCTGTTTTCTGACGTTTCAACCTGTCACTAACATCTGTGAATTGTTTCTCTAGTCGACCAATTTTTTTCACACAGGCTGTCGAATAGCTAGGAAAATTGATATTCGTTTCCAGCGAATTATTTTTTTCCAGGAACCTTTCCTCCAGTCCATTGAATTCTTCCCATTTCTTTTTTAAACTGACAAAAATACGCCAGATTCTTATTTAAGGCTAAATGACGAGTTTCTGTGCACTTTGTAAGCAATGCCAGGGCTTAGATAAGTGCCATGTCGTATCCAACCAACACTTGCAAGTGAAGAGCCCCTGGGACCCCTTTTCGTTGCCTCTTACGACAGGCAGGGGATTCCGAGGGCGTATTCTACTCCCTCCCTGCAGGAGGATAGGTTACCTAGGAGAATAATGGTCTTAAAAAATAGGGTAAGAGAAGTAGAGGGGGGAGCAAGGGGACGATGTGCTTAAAGTCAGTTTGTAAGTTAATTGTAAGGGGAGTGGTACTATATGACGGATACGTTACCATGTGTTCATTCAAGATATTGACCTGAATATGTAAAATTTTTAATTACTTCTAAAATCACGTTTTAATTTAAAACGAGATGGTATTTCTTCATTTCTCGCCCAATTACATCTAAACATTGGAACAATTGAAAGGTAAATTTGAAAATTAATTATATCAAGCACCTACCTACGGGATTTAAAATAATCCCGATTTAAACCGCCACAGTAAACGTTGGCTAAAATTATTACAGATTTTGGCTTATGTATTTATACAGACTGTCTCCATAGCAAGCAAGTAACGGTGGGTATTCGGATATTCAGTTAAAAGACAACTCTATTCTAATTTTTCGATAGTAGTTAATCCTTTCTAAATGGCGGCGATTAATATGTAGGTACTTACTGAGCTTGCGCATGGTTTATCCGATATAAACCAAGATAATTTGGAAATAGTTACCCTGTTACCAAATAAGCCAACGGCCGTAGCCGTGCTGAAACACCGGATCCCGTGAGATCTCCGAAGTTAAGCAACATTGGGCGTAGTCGAGACGTGGATGGGTTGCCACGCGCTGTTGGTGGGGGGTAAGGGAATGGAGGAGCGGAAAGGAACTGGCCACCCTACCGCACGTAAACTCCGGCTCAGGCACACCTCTGCGGAGGTTCGGACCTGCCTTCGGTCATAACACACCCTTACCTTACCTTACCAAATAAAGCCCAGTGTGTATACTGTACTTAAAATATTTTCCTACAAAAGTTATGCATTTTCTTTCTAACTCTAATGGTTCTCCAGAAAATTCTGTCTGTGTGTGTGTGTTCCCATTTAAGCACGTACTCCAGAGCATCCATCCGCCGAGCGCTGTTTAGCTCGTTATTCGGGCGGCTCTTGGTAGGCCCTGCTAAATCAGTCTGGACAGCAGTCGAAGATTGCTGCTTAAACATTACACGTTTAACGAAGAGTACAAACAGAAGTCTGTGACATCGCCAAATATCGTCCCGTCAAAGACGGGCGAGTTCTGCTGGTTATTTGTATGTCTATAGTGATTTTTCTGGTGTTACAAGCTACTGCTTTTTCATTTTAAGAGTTAGCAACACTGTTTTATTTAAGTTGGACAAAGTACTTTTGTATTAGCATTACATAAAGCTAAAGTTACCGAGGGCCGCAGTTATTTACGGGGCAAAAGAAGCTCGTTTAAGAAGACTTCTTTAAGGCGGTGAATTTTAGGAAGAGGTTAATCCTGATAGTGGGTATGAGAGTTATTTACTGTCGGATATTCAGAGTGATATTGAAATTAATACATTATAAAATATAATGCAGACACTAAAACTGAAAATAATTCCGACCCGATGACATGAATGCATGTGACGGGAAAGTATGAAATCACAAATTGGAGTGTAATGCTACCCCTAAATAAACGAATGAATTTACAAGAACAATTTTTCCATGTGTTAGTAAATGCGTTTCCAATAAACTTTTGTAACTGGATTAGCAGTTTAGTCACTCTATCAATATAGAAATTTCACCTTGGATGTCACATATCTTAACAGATTTTGTTGCAGTAGAATAATATAGTATAATATACTTTTATAGAAATTATTGAAGCAGTATTTCATGCTTTTGTTTTAATAAAAAAACAGGATTATCCGTCTGTGTTCATAATCAAGTGCGCTACTTCAAAAGTAACAAAAACGTACTTTCTCACACTGTATATTTGTTCTGTACACCAATCACAATGATGCCAGGTGTTAAAAACCTAGGTAATACAATATGGATCAAATATATCAGGTTTGTAGTCAAACGTTTTTAAGGATGCAGATATCCAATTAACATAGGCAACATGGAACATATACTACCGAAATAATTAAGGCACAAAGTCATTCAAAATTCGTTGGCTAGAAGTTAATGAGGGCAACAAGGTTATCAAAATAGAATATGAAAACACTCCAATCGTGTAACAGGAGAAAATGATGAGATGCAAATGCGTTCAATATTAAATTTTAATGATAATGACGGCCACTTTTATGAGGTCCATCGAGCTAAACTAGCATCCTACTTGATTAGTTTAAAAAGAATGGCAAATACTGCCTGTTCATTTACATACGAAACTGAAAATGCGGACGAATTGGGCAGCTGATGGGTCATTTAGCATCCACATTCTGTCTGATAAAATTGTTCATCGTATCCAGTCTTTAAAATCTAAAAATCATACTATATAACCCTCCGTGAATGAATTATAAATGTAATATTAATCGAAATAACTATATATGTAACGAACTAGCTAACCATCTAACAGCTGGGCCGAGTGGCTCAGACGACAGAGTCCTGGACTCCTGATTCCAAGTTGGCCACTCGGTCCTGGTTCAGTCCGTTGGTATTCCGGCACCATGTGGTTTCCGACAATGTTACCAGTAGTTAGTGGGGCGTAATATGTATTATTATTATTATTATTATTATTATTATTATTATTATTATTATTATTATTATTATTATTATTATTATTATTATTATTATTTTATATAACACACTACCTAACTGGTTTACTGGTTGGACGATAAATAAATAAATAAATAAATAAATAATTGATTGATTGATTGATTGATTGATTGATTGATTGATTGATTGATTGATTGATTGATTGATTGATTGATTGATTGATTGATTGATTGATTGATTGAATAAGTGCGCTACAGTAGCCTACCTACTTAAGTATCCAAACAATGACCAACTAACTACCTAATGAATAAAATTACTAGCTAATCTGTTTATATTTAAATGAATGAGTGATCTACGAAACTGAGTAAAGTAATGCCTGTCAAGTTAGAGATACGACGTTGGAGGTTTGTACAATTTACTAATTATGAAATGCTCTAAATTACTGTCATTGACCAATAAATTAAAATACAAAAATTATGCAGTGTTATCACATGGAACCTTGGTACAGTCAAATCTTGATGGTCAGGAATGTGAACTTCAGATATTTTTACGTTAGGACAAAGTAAGATCTATACTCTTCGAAAGGTACTGTTTTTGATTAGTACCTGCCGGACACGAAATTGTTTTTTTTTTGTTTTCCTCAGCACCGTTTCAGAAGGCTTGACTTACTTTCAAAACAGTTTTTTGCAAGTGTATTAACGTCTCACCGGCTAAATTAGGTGCGACGTTTGGTCAATTGTAAAACAAACTAAATAATGCATCCTATACTTATTCTAACCTTTGTCATATAATCTCTCACTCTTTCTTCCAACAATCAAGTGAACAATTCGTGGGTGTCTCAATACGTAACCTTCCCAAATTTTCCTTATCCTCGTAAAAATTCGCCGAATTGCTCTCTCATCAATATTGTCGATACAGGAAAATGCAGTTTTTAACGAACGTACCTGTCCAGTACAAGTCCAAATGTTCTGTAAAATGAAAAGTCGATGAAATATTTTTTTCTATTTGTCCTGAAAGTACAGTGCATTACTGCACGCATAGCACATTCATGTTATTCTAATGGTTTACTGTAGCTAATTACTATTGATCGTAGGTATGTAACTGTTATGAGAAAGGTGTGTCAATAAACACTAGTCCAAGAAATATTACTCTTTCTTAATATAAATAAAATTATTAGCCGTAGTTCTCTTGCTTATTTGATTGGCCTTCATCTACCACATTTCCACTCAGTAACGCCATTAGTCAGTCTAATGATATAGAAGGAAGTGATTCAAACGTATATCAAGTGCACTGTGAAAGCCTATTGGGCACCCAGGGTTGGATTGTAACTTTTGTTTTTCCAGTAGTTGTAATACCCTACGTAGTGAAACCTTAAAAATATCCTCGGACAGTTTTCTCTATAAGCAATGCGAAGTATTTATGACAGTATCAAGGTGGAAAAGTAAATCGTTGCATCGACTGCTTGAAAAATTTCAAGGCATCGCCGTAAGAAATGAGGCAAATAGCAAAGGCGCTTCAGCTACCAAAATCCTCGAATTCGCAAGCATATGTAAAGCAAATTTCCTAATGCGCATGACAGGATACACAATTCCTTACTGCCATTTAAAAATGTTGGCGAATAAAGCACAGCAAGTATTTCCAGAATCAATTCATACGCCTCTGTTACTTATGACACCACCGTGAGATCAGAGCACTGGAGTTTGTACGTAAAGTTACGGCCTTCATTTCGACTAATGCAGTTGGAGTGACATGGTTTTCGGTCGGACCAATGTCGATTTCACATCAAATAGGACACCATTAGTCTATATATATAAAAGCAAGTCGGTCTGGAGCGATGTATATATAAATGTTTAAAAATGAAAAAAGACGTGAATTAATGAGGCACTTCAGAAATCTCAGCAATTTGAAAGTATGGTAGAAGCTGATGACCCCAGGATCCCTAGAAAAATAGAAAATTCTCAAAATTCCCCGAAGGTGGAACGCTGGGGGGCCTCAAATTTTGGACTCAGCATAAGAACGCAGTCGTATAATTTATCCAAATCAACAAACTATAGGTTTCGTGAGCTAAAAAATTTTCAGGAATTTCCTAATTTTTATCCCCCGTCCCCCCAAATCAAAATGGCGGCCCAACCTGTCAGACGAGGTAGAACATTGAAATTTGGTGAAGTTATAGCTTTTAGTCCCTAACCGACGGAAAAATTCCAAGATGTTCAAAATGTTTATTTTTTTACCCCCAAAGTTATCGAAATATGGAGGCAATTTTAATGACTGTGCAGACTTTCCTTTTGAGGTATTTGTTAGCTAAACGGTCAGTCGTATCACAAAACGAATGGCACAATCTCAGTTCAATTCAGAGTGATCTACAACTTTGGTCCTATGGCTTTTTGTCGTATCTCTCTCTCCCTTATACGTTAGATTTGGCCGTATTTCTGAATTGTTCGTAAATTTGGTGATTTTTACAAGTATATTTCATTGTTTGACACTCTTATAAGAATGGTAGGATCATCAAGTTGTGTGGGCATTATGGCACAATCCGTGGCCACATGTGGACCAAATTTCATGATTCTAGCTTATACATAAGTATGCAAAAAGTAATGTAAAACGTTAAAAATGTACTCAAATTTCCCCCTATTCCAAATTTGAACTCAATTTATCCCCTAAATATGGGAGATACGAGGAAGTGGTTTAGAAATAAACATATAGAGCAATAAATAAGGCGTCTGATGGTGCAAACCGTTTGTTAATATCATGCACCGTTTAGGAGTTATGAATCTCGAAGTGGAGGTCTGCATTTTTCAACGTGCTCATGCTTATCCCTCCTTATAAATTAAGTTGTAGGGGGTCCGCTGTCTGTAATTCCTTTTGTTTTGCCAAAATTCTCAAATATTTATCCGTTTCAGGTCAACTCAAGACCGAATCGGTGGTTTTTACTTTTCGTGTCTGTCTGTTTGTTTGTTTGTCTGTTCCACCATCACGTCGAAACGGCTGGTTAGATCTCAACCAAACTTCATATTTAGAGTATACTCATCCCGAGGAAGGTATCCATATGCATATCATTTTAAAATCTTTGAAAAGAGGGGGTTTTATAGGAAAACCACAACGGTTTTCCTCCATTTTCTCTTATACTATTGATTTTCTGTAAACTCTGTGGACCGTATGTGAAAAGTCCTTTCATTATAAAGAACTTTCGTTATGTTCATAATTTACCTTTACTCTTCAAATGACGGAGAAATTTACTATTTTCTGCCGATACCATGCTCTGCATTGAGTGACCGACAGACCGACAACGAATATATGGGTTACCATGGCAACGTCTCTGACTGCTTGCCAGCAGGGAAATAACGTATTGCCATTTTCCTCATCATTCCTTTAAATTCGTGGTTGTTCCTTGTATAGAAAGCAAGAGAGTCGTCAATCGGCCATTCTGCGGGATATTGGCGCAATATCATTCGAGGTTATAACCGTCCTCGAGTAGCTTAAGTCATAACACAAATATTCATCTTCTTATCTGATTACCTAAGAATCCCTGCGCCTAAATTTCTCTCCGATTACCGCTTTCTTATATCCATAACTCACACCGGCATAATTTATTGAGGAGCGTTTGATTTTCATTCTGAATTCTTGTAGAAGATATCAGTGATTCCAAAAGAACTGGAACTTGTCGTTCCTCCACATGGCGATAAAGTTATCTTGAAGAAGATTAATGTTACGCTCAAAGTACTTGTTGTTGTACACCAGCGCCTTCGAACGGGGTGCTTATTCCCTTTCGTATAGCACACAAAAAAATTATTGGACTCGAAATTAGAAAACTGAACAGTTCAATGAGTATTAAATTTTAAGAAAAATGTAGTCCGACATGGAAATTCCAGAAGGTATTCTATAAGGATATGTGTACGTAGTTGCTTCCTCGTTCTTTTTCATACTGAAATATGAGTAATACTTTAACTGATTTCAACAAACAAATACACCGAGTGTAACCATGTGGTTAGGATCGCGCAGCTGCTAGCTTGCATTCGGGAGATAGTGGGTTGGAACCCCACTGTCGGTAGCCCTAAAGATTGCTTTCCGTGGTTTCTCATTCTCACACCAGACAAATGCTAGGGATGTACCTCAATGAAGTTCACGGCCGCTTCCATCCCACTCGAAGCCTTTTCCTACCCCCTCGTCGCCGTAAGACATCTGTATCGGTGCGACGCGAGAAGCAAATTGCAATGCAAACATACATTTTCAACTCCTTTGGTAACTATACTGCTAATAATAAGAGTTGGTGTCTGACATTTCTTAGAGGGAGGTCAGTTTACTGCCTGCCGAGGCGGGATAAAGGGAGTGGCTGTGTGGTTGCCATGGAAACGAGGGTGGGGCGACTGCGGTTACCATGGAGATAAAACTTCAGGGCAGCTCGTCTTGCTGTGAGTTGCCAAACCTGTCACTGTCACTGATAAGAACCTGATTGTTTGTATAAGAGTGATCGCAAATAGGACGACACCGCCTGGCCAGGTAGTCCACAACAGATCACAGCAGTCAAAATGAAGGAGGGAAGAAGTGAGCCGGAAGCGAGGGGTAAGAGTATGTAGAAAGGAATGCTGAAATGTGGCAACATCGTGAAATGGCACGTGTAGTGCCCCTCCCTCCAACCTTACCTGTCAGACGCCAACTTTAGTTAAGTCTAGTACAGAAATATTGAGATACTGGATATGTTGACAAGAATAACATAATCGAATGCAAACTCATAAGCTATTTAAATATATGGTGGTTCAAAATGCAATACTTTACTTACAACAAAATGTAATGCCTTACTCGGACGGATGCATTTATATCAAATATGTTACACAGGGTGTTTAAAAAAGAATATACGTATTTGGAATGCATATATTTATTCAACTGTAAGGCACACGAATATGAAACTTTACACACATATTTACGAACCTCTCAAGTTCAGATTACAGATGTTCAATATGTCCTCCATCAGCGACACGAACAATATCACATCGATACTCAAATTCCTCCCATACTCGGGCAAGCATGTCGTTCGTCACTGATGTTATGGCAGTACGGATCCGGTTCTTCAACTCTTCCAGGTTCTGTGGGAGTGGTGGTACATAAATGTTGTCTCTAACAAAATCCCACAGCAAGAAGTCACAGGGTGTCAAATCCAGCGACCGTGGAGCCCAGGTGAGACATGCTAAGTCGCCAGCTCCTTGACGACCAATCAAACGGTTCGGTAGAGTTTCATTCAGATATTCACGCACTTGGCGACTCCAGTGAGGGGAAAAATGAAGTTGTCTTCGTGCAGCCTCGGAAACAACCAGTTTTGTAACATAGCGAGATACTGCTGACTGTTAACCGTGCATCCATCAAAGAAGAATGGGCCGTAAACAGATCGGGATATCGCACAAAACACATTGACTTTGGGCGAATATCGTATGTGTTCAATGACTGCATGTGGGTTTTTTAGGCCCCAAATTCGAACGTTGTGTTTGTTCACCTGACCACTAACATGGAAAGTCGCTTCATCACTGAAGACGATGCGTTGTGCGAAAGTGTTATCATTGTCAATAGCATCAAGAATCTCGTTACAAAATGCTATACGTTTGCGTTTGTCATCAGGGCGCAGAGCTTGTAACAGCTGTAACTTGTACGGCTTCATAACCAACAGACGTCTCGAAGCACGCCAAATTGTTGTTGTAGGCAGTTGTAACTCCCGACTGGCACGACGAGTCGATACCATCTGCATTCGGAAGCACAATTTGGTACCTTAACCTGAAACGTCTTTGAATTGTAATCACCAAATAGACTTTCGAAAAACCTGCCTAACTTTGAACAACACATCTGATATGTTCAAAATAATCCCAAGAGAAATATTTTAAAATGTTATAGTAACTATGTCAATTGGAATGTTTTAGTGTTAATTTTCTGAAAAACATGTTTTGTTTCAAAACATAGTGCTTTATGAAGACAAGATCAACCCAACGGAATTTAAAAACGTATGTACAAATACATCAAATTGCAGTACATAGACCTTAAAATGAATGGCTGTTATTAGTTGTAGACATACTATATGTGACATATTTGATTAAGTTAAGTGTGTATGCATGTTATATCTTTCCCAAACGTCCGGCTCCATGGCTAAATGGTTAGCGCGCTGGCCTTTGGTCACAGGGGTCCCGGGTTCGATTCCCGGCAGGATCGGGAATTTTAACCATAATTGATAATTTAGCTGGCATGGAGGCTGGGTGTATGTCGTCTTCATCATCATTTCATCCTCATCACGACGCTCAGATCGCCTATGGGTGTCAAATCAAAAGACCTGCATCTGGCGAGCCGAACTTGTCCTCGAACATTCCCGGCACTAAAAGCCATGCGCCATTTCATCTTCCCCAAACGATTTATCTAGACTGAAGATGACCTAAAAGGAAAGGTCGAAACTACTCCCGATGTATAACAAACATTAACAATAATATAACATGTACATAGTATTGAATAGGTGAATCTGCCCAGCCTGTTGAAAGTAGTCAGTCATCAATAACGACAAATAAAATGAAATTTATTTCATGTAAACCTGCTTAATTCAAACAAATGTTAACTTCACTTACAAGAGACCACAAATGAACCTTACAATCCGAATACTGTCAAAGTATTAGTGGGACGTAAAAACGATAGTTTTATTATTAACATCATCATCATCATCATCATCATCATCATCTGTTTACCCTCCAGGTTCGGCTTTTCCCTCGGACTCAGCGAGGAATCCCACCTCTACAGCCTCAAGGGCAGTGTCCTGGAGCTTCAGACTCTTGGTCGGGGGATACAACTGGGGAGTATGGCCAGTACCTCGCCCAGGCGGCCTCACCTGCTATGGTGAACAGGGGCCTTGTAGGGGGATGGGAAGATTGGAAGGGATAGACAAGGAAGAGGGAAGGAAGCGGCCGTGGCCTTAAGTTAGGTACCATCCCGCCATTCGCCTGGAGGTGAAGTGGGAAACCACGGAAAACCACTTCGAGGATGGCTGAGGTGGGAATCGAACCCACCTCTACTCAGTTGACCTCCCGAGGCTGAGTGGACCCCGTTCCAGCCCTCGTACCACTTTTCAAATTTCGTGGCAGAGCCGGGAATCGAACCCGGACCTCCGGGGGTGGCAGCTAATCACGCTAACCACTACACCACAGAGGCGGACATTATTAACATTACTTGAGAATTTTAATCCCTTCTTATACTCTCTGACATAGTGCCAGAGAGCTTTCTAGAAAATGGATCATAAAACCTGCAAGAAACATGGCTTTTGATTTTTAAAACTTATGCCCTAAATAATTTTTCTTCAGCGCGGTCTGAGAATTTTTTAAATAAGTGATATTTATTCGTGGCGTCGACCTCTCTAGATTTTTGCCACTACTTTCACCATATGATAGGAAACTGCGTGCAAGTGTAGAGTGTTGAATGTGAGGCAATGAACGTTAAAGAGGACACAAACACCCAGTCTCCAAACCAGAGATATTAATCATTTACAATTAATAACCCCTGACCAGGCCGGGAATCGAACCCGAGGCAGCCGGGTGACAGGCGGACGCGCTGCCCCGTACACCGTGGGGCCGGATTGGCTGAGGATATACTGAAGTTGAATCTTATCTAGCAAGAAACGTTAACACAAGAATGTGTATCATTATATTATAAATCAAAACATTTTAACTATGGAGATGCCCTCTTGGACCTTCAGAAGGACTGAAGACGAATGTTTACAATTTTTAACAGTTGGATAGCCGAGAAGAATTTTTGTAGATAAAAAATTTTAAGTTAAAAAATATTGTAACTTTAAAAAGTAATTTGAAATATGAAATACACTTGTTAATGTACATTACGAAGAAAACTTTTCATGTTACACACCCGGATGTTTTATGACATTGGACATCATAAAATGATTTTTCTCTTTCTTTCTTAATCGGCTTACACTCCAGGGTTGGCTTTTCCCTCGGATCACACCTCTACCGCCTCAAGGGCAGTGTCCTGGAGCGTGAGACATTGGGTCAGGGGATACAACTGGGGAGGATGACCAGTACCTCGCCCAGGCGGCCTCACCTGCTATGCCGAATAGGCGCCTTGCGGGGGTATGGGGGGATAGGAAGGGATAGACAAGGAAGAGGGAAGGAAGTGGCCGTTGCCTTAAGTTAGGTACCATCCCGGTATTTGACTGGAGGAAGAGTGGGAAACCACGAAAAACCACTTGCAGTATGGCTGAGGTTGGAATCGAACCCACCTCTACTCAGTTGACCTCCCGAGGCTGAGTGGACCCCGTTCCAGCCCTCGTACCACTTTTCAAATTTCATGGCAGAGCCGGGAGTCGAACCCGGACCTCCGGGGGTGGCAGCTAATCACACTACCATTACACCACAGAGTCGGACATAAAATGATTTTTATGTTTTGAAATAATAGAAAAACGAAGTGATTGGAATTATTCCTTCTGTTCAATATCAGCTTCCACTGTTCGACAGTTTTCATTATATTAAATGCTAAATTTATAAAAGAAATATTAGGCCTATAATAAATGATCGAATATATTATCTCCATTTCTTTATAATGGAAATATAACAACATAGAATACAATAAAGTCTGCCTCTGTGGTGTAGTTGTTAGTGTGATTGGCTGCCACCCCCGGAGGCCCGGGTTCGATTCCAGGATCCGCCACGAAATTTGAAAAGTGGTACTTAAGGCCACGGCCGCTTCCTTCCTTCTTCCTTGTCTTTCCCTTCCAATCTTCCCATCCCCATGTTCAGCATAGCAGGTGAGGCCGCCTGGGCGTGGTACTGGGCATTCTCCCCAGTTGTATCCCCCGACCCAATGTCTCACGCTCCAGGACACTGTCCCCTATGTGGTAGAGGTGGGAACCCTCGCTGAGTCCGAGGGAAAAACCAACCCTGGAGGGTAAGCAGATTAAGAAAGAAAGAAAAACTTTTCTATTTGCTTTACGTCGCACCGACACAGATAGGTCTTATGGGGACGATGGGATAGGAAAGGCCTAGGAATGGGAAGGAAGCGGCCGTGGCCTTCATTAAGGTACAGCCCCAGCATTTGCCTGGTGTGGAAATGGGAAACCACGGAAAACCATCTTCAGGGCTGCCGACAGTGGGGTTCGAACCCACTATCTCCCAGATTCAAGCTCACAGCTGTGCGCTCCTAACCGCACGGCCAACTCCCCCGGCAAGAAAGAAAGAAAGAAAGAACGAAAGAAAGAAAGAAAGAAAGAAAGAAAGAATACAATAACAACTGTCTTATTAATTATTATTTATTAATTATTAATTATTTATTAACATGTTCTAGAAACGTATGTATTAAATTTAATATTCTTCCCCCATTAGGAAAAAAATGCATTGATCGTCACTATGGTATCCTATTCAAAGCAGGATGTGGACATCGTTGTCAAAACTTTCGGGGTCTTTGCATAATTGTATGAAAGTTAATTCATATGTTCAGTTTTCGAAGCTCGTGCCTCAACTTTATGCAACCCTACACGAGCCGCTATCAAGTAAGTTTGCAATCTCGGCGTAATTCGGAAGAACACACTTTACGTTAAAGCCCGCTTTCTGAATACCTACGTCCGTCTTGTGGGACCTCATACCAACCATAGTAATAATCTATCTACATGCTTTGTAAAAGCGAAAGCCCTGAATCACTCACTCATCAATAATATTCACACATCCCAAGAAGCTAGATGTTGAAATATAGCACAAGTGTTCCTTGTAATGTAATTAGGAAAACTAAAGATGTTTTTCCGGTATTGTGCAATAAAGGGAGCGAAATTGGGATTAATTACTCTAAAATGTTTTATTCCAGTGTTTTGTGGTAAACGATTTGAAATTGGGGTAAGTACCTTATACACAATATCACTAAAACTCACCGTGACACGAATTTGACATAGCTCTGATTTATAAGCCAATTAGGAAAAGTATTTTATTGGGAAACTATCATACTTACAATACAATTTATACTTATATTTCCGACGAAGATACAGTTTTAAATTTGGCAGAAGTGTTTTATAAGCTAATTAGGTAGATTTAGATGTTTAATTCCCACCTTTTATGATACACTGGGGGGGGGGGGGAGGGGGTATTGGGCTAATTACCCTCAACACAACATCACTAAATTGCACAATTCCCACAAAGGTTGAGGGCTGAAATTTGTCACAAGTATTTATTTCTAGTTAATTATTATTCCGATATTTTGTAATATAGAGAGTAACGTTGATCTAACTACCCTTAATATAATATCACTAAATCTCACATTTCCCACAACTTAATAGGAATATGATTTGGCATAGGTGTTCCTCCTTATAAGGAAATTAAATTTTACTCCCATGTGTTGTAGTAAGGGGGGGGATATAATTGGGGTAATTACCCCACTTCTCACGACGCCAAAGAGAGCTGTGATGGCACATACATTTTTCATAAGCCAATTACGTAAAGTGAAAATGTTTCATTCCGACATTTTATGATTAAAGAAAAGAGGCATTGCAAAAGCGAGTAAACTAATGGAAAATAAGCGATATTAATGTCGAATGCATTGTTTTCATGTCGCAGAGGTGAATTTTTCACACGCCTACATTCGGACGGGGGCTAAGATGGGGTGAAAAGTAAATAGTCAAAATGGACGA
Organism: Anabrus simplex; assembly: GCF_040414725.1. Lineage (NCBI taxonomy): Eukaryota > Metazoa > Arthropoda > Insecta > Orthoptera > Tettigoniidae > Anabrus > Anabrus simplex. The sequence goes on from NC_090265.1 coordinate 1,528,828,624, forward strand.
GATTAGTGTTGTATCTACATTTTTGGGGGTCGCGAGGCTGATTGGTGACAGTCTTAATGACAGTTGGAATCGTGTACGACATATCTAGAGCGCGACGGGTAAATACATACAATTATTACTTTTTTAAAGGATCAAATATTTCCCATCCAATTCGGGCTTCCACATGGGCAAAGTTTTACTCGAAAAAGAAATTATTTAAAACTTGAAATAAAACACTTATATATAAGTTTAAAATAACACAACAGATCACAAAATATCAATCAACTTTTCAATGAGCAATTCTACAAAAAATCACTTCAGACTTAATTAACAAGTAATACAATTCAAAACCTATCCAGGCAAGGCCGGGTACTACAGCTAGTATGTATATAAAAATGAGATATGACTACTGTGTTTAAGCTGTTAAACGTGTTTAAGAGATTATACACAGACCAGAGTAGTAGTTTAGGATATTATAAAGGAAACCTCCCAGTATCTGTGCTGTAAATAGTAGAACTCCAGGTGTGATGGGGCTTTGCAGTAATACAGTAAGTGGAAACAAGCTTATCTTAGCTCTGTGAGATGCGCAGTTTATCTCAATGTCAACAAATGAAGTGTTCTGTCTATCTTGGCATCTAACGGTAGGTGGTGTTTTGGATGAATTGCATGCGCTATCAAGAAAATCATTGACTCTGGCTTAGAAATCAATTTAGAGATCTCCTCCTGCCGACAACTGCCGCTTGATGCATCAGTTAGTGTTACAAACATTATGACTTTCAAAGAACGTATTACTGTCAAAAGATAAAGGTAAACTGAACGATGAATTAAGTCATGTATAGAAAGACAGGAACAAATAATAGGTGGAGCTGGTAGATGTTCACAGTCGTGATAATTAGAAATGTGACGAAATGCTGTAAAAGTGAGTGTATTCGGCGTTTAAAGACATGTATTCGTGAAAAGAATCGTGAAAGTCAATATATAAATTTTTATAGTCGGATGTAAAGTGTTCCGAGTTGTTGAGCCTGAGTTCACCAGATCTTTTGATCCTCTTAGACCTTTCGTCAGGCACTGATGACCGGATGGAAACTTAAACCAAGGCCAAAATATCAACGTAGACGTCTCCTGAAGTTACAGAAGAGATACCTGTATGATCCACTGAACCACAGATCTAAAGATACGAATTGGCATTAAGCAACACACCTTGTCACTAAATTTCACCTATTCTTGAAGTTTTACGAAAATTGAGTTTATTGTCATCCTTCCCACTTCCTCGTGCATAATTTCACTAACATTATTGCCCTGCTCTACATGAGCTCGAATGTTCGCGACGTCACTCTTTGCCTTTTAAGTTGAGAAGATTCTGAAAATATTACGTCTATCTATTCAGTGATTGCATGGAATTGATTATTAGTTCACCTGGTTTAAACAAATTGGATTAATTTCCTTTCCTTTCTAAGATTCTCTATTACTGTCCAGGTTTTTACCGAAGTCGTCCCAACAATTATTTATTTCGCTCTGTTTCTCTCATCTATGTACAATTCTCTATCTGTGTCAGTCCTTGTTTGGGGCCATTTCTGATACGCCTTCTTGTTTTTTTTATCTGCAAAAACTTCTCTCAATTCATCATTTCACCAAGATGTTCGCTCTTTCTCATCTTTACACACAGTCGTCCATAGGCATTCCCTTGCTTCTTTTACTAGAGCATCCATGTATGTCATCCCTTCTCTTTCTATATCCTGAACCTGCTTTTTGTCTGCTGTTTGTAACCTTTCACTAGTCATAACCATGTACTGACGCCTAATTTCCTCATCCTGCAGATTTTCTTCCCTTATTCGTCTGCAGAAATATTTCACTTTCTATATCCTAGGCCTAGAGATATTTAGTTCACACTAATTAACGTTTTAAGTAAAAGCTAGGTAAACAATTGATGGAAGTCTGCCACCTGGGGGACAGTCCTAAATACGGATCAATGATGAGTGATTGAATGAAATCATATAGCAGTCTGTACTATTAGAAAATACCAGGAATACCCGCACATTCTTAACAGATTTACTGAACTGAAAGTCGGTTACGATATGGTCTATTGTGAATCTGGTGCCCCTACCCTCTCGTGTGTAGTAGTGAAAAGCCTTATGCTAAAAGAATGTATTCGTAACTGCTAATCCCATACTAGCACACAAGTCCAGTAAACGCTTCCCATTTCTATTAGCTTCCATATCTTCACCAAATTTACTCACCACCTTTCCGTATCCTTCGGTTCTGTTTCCAACTCTCGCCTGAAATCGCCCATTAGCTCTACCCTATCCTTATTGTTGACCCTTAGTACGTTGTCCCTGGATGCTTCATTAAACTTATCAACTTCATCCTCATGTTCACTCTCGCAGGGTGATACAATCCCCACCCTAATTCCTCCAACAGCTAAATTTGCCAACTTGCATTTGCTCACCCACAAAATATAAATTTCATGTTTCCGTACTGACAACTAAACTAAAATTCTTTAAATCACTATAACAAAAACAATGATTTATTGCTGAACAGTATCCTCCTTATTCAATACCTTATAACCATTCGTTCACTTGAGTGCTTAATAGAAACTATGTTGCGCACAGTAGTATTACTGATGAACAGTCCTTCCCCACACTCTGTCCATTCCTTTTCAACATCTTTTAAAAATTATTAGTAATGTCCTATCTCTTCCTCGTTATCTAATACCATTAGTTTCTAAAACATCCAATCCCATCCCCTTTGCTGACTCAGGAGGTTCTAATTTCTATCTTCCATAAGTTCCATTAAATACCGATGGTTCCCCATAGAATTACTTTTCTTACACGTATATTTTTATTTAAATATTTCACTTACATTAAAATAAAAGACCTTATTTTACTGATTTGTACATTGATTTTTGTCTGCCTGGTGTCATTAACGCTTCAATACGGAGTGTAGTTCCCTGCCCGCTAGTCCCCTGGCATCTTCCTCTCTCACCGTTTGTCCCCTGGCGAGCCATTGCATAAGCAGACACGAGTGCGCTCACACGTAAACGCCAAAGCCTCGTGCAACGGGTAGAATATAATTTGATGTTGGCAGACACTTGCTTGTGTCGTAGAAATAGACACTAATGTTATTTACTTTACGTCCCACTAACTACTTTTACGGTTTTCGGGGACGCCGAGGTGTCGGAATTTTGTTCCGCAGGAGTTCTTTTACACGACAGTAAATCTACCGAAACGAGGCTGACATATTTGAGCACCTTCAAATACGACCGGACTGAGCTAGGATCGAACCTGCCAAGTTGGGGTCAGAAGGCCAGCGCCTCAACCGTCTGAGCCACTCAGCCCGACGAAACGGACACTAGTGCCGTTCTTGTTTGTCTGACGGTCACCCATGTCCAAGTGAGTACGTATGTGTTTACAGACAATTAACGCGGAAAACGTTGAATTTTGTCTTTTTGCACAATAACAGGACCTTGGCTGCTGTACTGTCTTCTTCTTCTTTTCCCACCGCTTTTCGCACAAGTGTGGGGTCGCTGGTGCGAACTACGTAGCACATATGGATTTGGCCCTGTTTTACGACCGGATGCCCTTCCTGCCGCCAACCCCACATGGAGGGTAATCACTATTGCGAGTTTCTGTGGTGGTTGGTAGTGAAGTGTGTTGTGTGAATATGAGGAGGAGACTGTTGGGACGGACACAAACACCCAGTCCCCGAGCCAGAAGAATTAATCAGAAGCGATTAAAATCCCCGACCCGTCCTGGAACCGAACCCGGGACCCTCTGAACCTAAGGCAAGTACGCTGACCATTCAGCCAACGAGTCGAACCTTGGCTGCCGTACTGTATTGTAGTAAATATACTTCCTGTACACATCTCACGTTTTCCGTACAGCTTCCTCTTACATTCTGTATACGCAGGTCAGTCTAGAGTTTTTAATTGTCCGAGCGGGTGGCTGCACGGTTTGGGTCACGTAGCTGACAGCTTGCATTCTGGAGATAGTGGGTTCGAACCCCATTCTCGGCAGCCCTGAAGTTGGTTGTCCATGGTTTCCCATTTACACGCCAGATAAACGCTGAGGCTGTGCCTTAATTAAATCCACGGTCGCTTCCTTCCCTATCCCATTGACGCCATAAGACCTATCTGTGTCGATACGACGTAAAGCAAATTGTAAAAATATATATATAATAGGTGCACGTTTTTTCAGTCAGGCTTAACACACTATGTCAGAAAACCGTTACGTGAAGCAACAACACCTGCAGATGACGTCTCTTACAGCTCAGAGAAGCTCTGGTTCAAAGTTGAAATTTGCATTCGATCGAAATGTTGAAACATACTGTAAGTAGTGTGTTTCAAACCGTCCTGTCACTGTTTCTTCGCTTGGTCGTTGACTGTTCGAGGCAATGTTATTCTTTGGATATTCAAATTTCGAGCGTTATTGTATTTTCTACATCATTTTCAGCACTTAAGTTTGATATTGAGGATAATTTCAATAATCTGGAGCAAAATTGGTTTTGCCTGATTTTTAACTTTCCTTTTTGCTTCTATTTATCAAAAGACGTGGAGAAAAACTTGAAGTTGGTGTCCGTGGAACAAAAGTTGTGTTTGAAATTGATACTAACAAGATGAAAGTTTCATCAATGTGCATTTTTATGCACTTTCAAAAGCCGATGAGAACTCAGAATCTAGTGGTGCACTCCTCTTTTACTCGTTTGAACTTGTTCGAAAAGCAATGTTTTCACTGAATCCAGCTCCGGGAGAAAATGTAAAGAAGTTAAATAGAATTTGGGAAAAGGTTGTTTAAATTCGAATCCCGGACTGTAAAGGAGGTCCATCAGGAAGTGTGTGGTATTAGCTATCTTCACCAGGCGATTGTTCCGAGCTCGTGGGACTAAGATATGCGTACTGTCGAATCACACCCGTTGACTTAGAAAGATCATTAATAAATAACCTCATTTTGACCCACAAATTACATGATTTTAAGTGCTTATTTCTATGATATTTTGTTCACATCTTCCACATTTTAGCGCGTAGTTGGATGCATAATTTAAATATTTTTAGTGCATAAAAATCCGCGCTTTACGGTCACGTTACAGAGTCATTCGCCACACTAGCATTCTAAATTGAAAGTACTTATATCGTCGTTGTGCCTCGGAATACCGTTATGTGACAATTTTCAGGGGAGAAATACTGACCCGCAGCACATGTATCACTTAGAACGAAACCTTAGATGGCAGAGTCTTTCTGGTCAGAGTACTAAGCTGAAATAGTAACACGTAGCGGTTTTTAAAGGCTCAACGACGACATACACCTTTATTAAATCAATTCAGACTCTTTGAACACAGCCAGAAACGTAAACCAGTCAAAGACATGCAGATTATCTTACAAAATATGCTGCAGATATATATAGTAACTAGCGTCATATGAAAGGAACGGTTTTTGTAGCCACCTGTCTTCATCATGACGGATGTCTCGTTTCAAGATCCTCTAAGTTACAAGTGTTTGCAGATGGATTATCTGTTCCCAGCGTGAAGATATTTGAAGCTCCAGTCTTACCACTTTCCACATTCAAAATTGATAACTCGAGGCCAGGAAAATTACTCTCAGTTCCCGTGTGCTCCATTCTTCCTTTTCTTTTCCTACCGCTTTTCCCACACCTGTGGGGTAGCGGGTACGAACTGAGTCGCACATGTGGATTTGGCACTGTTTTACGATCGGATGCCCTTCCTGATGCCAACTTTCTATGGAGGGATTTAATTACTATTGCGTGTTTCTGTGGTGGTTGGTAGTGTAGTGTGTTGTGTGAATATGAAGAGGAGAGTGTTGGGACGGACACAAACACCCAGTCCTCGAGGCAGAAGAACTGATTAGAAGCGATTAAAATCCCCGACCCGGCCTGGAACTGAACCTGGGACCCTCTGAACCGAAGGTCAGAACGCTAACTATTCAGCCAACGAGTCAGACCTTCCAGTGTGCTTCATTAGAGAAGATTATATTGACTGAAGTGTATCATGATTTCTTTCATGTGTTGCGTGTCCTCTCTGTGATACTCACTATTGTTTGGTAATATTCGAAGTCATTTTCTGCCCAACGAAGGATTCGTTTTCCGTAGCATGTCTTAATGTCCACCCTTTCATTTACACAAAACACAACACACCAACAACCACTACAGAAAAATTCGTAAAATGCCGGGATGAGTAGCTCAGACCGTTAAGGCGGTGGCTGTCTGAGCCCAAGTTGAGAGGTTCGATTCTGAATCAGTCCGCTTGTATTTTTGAAGGTGCTCAAATACGTCAGAAACGTGTCGGTAGATTTATAGGTATATAAAAGAACATCCGTGGGACAAAATTCTGGCACCTCGGTGGCTCAGAAAACCGTAAGAGTTGTTAGTGGGACGTAAAACCAATAGCATCATTGTTATAAAAATACCTAATAGTAGGGCACATTCTTCTGCATACAGTTTGCACCAGGAACGTTTTCATGCTGCAAAACGGGACAAGTTCATATATGCGACACAATTTGCATCAGAATTTGTCAAAAGCAGTACAAGAAGAATCTACTAGTTTCTGAAAATGAAATAATGATCTCCATAATTTCTACGGTCAGACAGTTGTGTAGCTTCTGTTACTTCACCGCTGAAACTGATTATACTATCAATCATCATCCCTAACTATCGTCACCTCCGCCTCCTTCTACAGCCGTATACTTACGCCCACTCATCAACACAAAACCTGAATTTTTGTCGTAATACCGTAAAATTTAAGTGATTTTAGGCGTAACGACCATACAGCGAGTATTACTACGGAGAAGTAGCGTGCTGGCCTTTGGCCACAGGGGTCGCGGGTTCGATTCCCGGTAGAGTCGGGAATTTTAACCATCATTGGTTAATTTCGCTGACGCGAGGGCTGGGTGTATGTGTCGTCTTCATCATCATTTCATCTTCATCACGGCACGCAGGTCGCCTACGGTAGTCAAATCAAAAGACCTACAGCTGGCGAGCCGAACATGTCTTGGGACACTCCCGGCACTAAAAGCCATACGCCATTCCATTTACTACAGAGAAAATAGGCAGAATTACATACTGTGTACATTAGGTACATTGCTATACAGAGTCAAAATTGATCGGTTTTTAGTCTTTACAACAAGATAATTCGGATCACTGTCATTTACCTGCATTTTCCATTAACCTAATCGATGTGCACTACAGAAACTATCCTTTAATAACATTGTTTTGCAAGAATTACGCTAAAATGGCTTTAAGAGCGTTATTTGCAAGAAGAATCAATGGAAATAATAAAATAAAATACCTGAATGAGCGGCTACGCTGTTTGGGCCACGTAGCTGTCGACTTGTACTCGGGAGGCAGTGGGTTCGAACCCACTTTCGGCAACCCCGAAGAATAGTTTCCTGCGGTTTGCCATTTTTACAGCAGGCAAATGCTGATGCTGTACCTTAATCAAGGGCACGGTCGCTTCCTTCCAACTACTAGAACTTTTTTCTTTCATCGTCACAGTTAGACCTGTCTATGTCGGTGCGATGTAAAGCAAATAGTAAAAAAACAGAAAAATTAAGAAAGAAAGAAAAAAGGAAGGAAATAAAGTATACTTTCAGGAATCTATCACAAAATAAAGGCAAATAATTACAGCACAATAATTTCGATTGGTGCACAGGTGCAAGAGGATGATGTCTATGATATATCTATCCTGTTAACGTGACAATAATGTTTGAAATTTGACTTAATTGCAGTATGAGCCCATATGTTCCGATCTATCGATCTGTCAGTCTTGAGAGTGGTCGACCTGACCTGTGTGCGGGTGATGGTAACTGGGCTGCCAGATGTCAGTCAGGTCATGATGAATGAAGTGAGGCGATTAATCACCCTCACCTCTCGTCAGCGACAATCGATAAGTAAGACTACTCGGGCGACAACTCTATTGCCAGATACTGTTATTGTGCTATTCATTGTCTTCGATCTAGTCAACCTAATAAACTTGTAACTGTCAAATGTAGCCTCTACTGTCTCTGTCAAGAGTTTGTCCTCTAAACTAATACAGGAGAGTTCATGTTCTCCTTCGTGGTATTTTCAAATTGGATTAGCCGTGGGTGAGAGAGAAACTTCCACCACGAAAGAAAATTTTCAGATCTAGAAGAATGTAAAATCTACAAGATATTTCTGCAACCTGTAAAAATAAAATAAGTGTTTCTCCTGCACTTTAAAATTTGTATTTCTGTGTCGGCCATATCCATAAATAAGAATGATATGTCATTTTGAAATTACCTCATAGCTTTCTGTACGTAAGTACAGTATGTATGTATGTATGTATGTATGTATGTATGTATGTATGTATGTATGTATGTATGTATGTATGTATGTATGTATGTATGTATGTATGTGTGTATGTATGTATGTATGTATGTATGTATCAACATTGTCAGAAAGGGCTGCACAGAACTTAATTAAAATTGGTATTTAAGGTGAGAGAAAATAGCATAAATTTCTTCAGATAACATTCTATAAATAATTTTATTCTCACTGGGTTAAATTGTTGTTTGGGGGAAGTTCGAAAATTTAATTCTCATATATTTCCATTAATATTGGTCTACGATACCTAACAAAAGTTGCAAAAAAATATAACGTTCCCAATCTTATGCGTAGTTCAAATTCATTCCATGACGAATAATAACGGAAATTTTGCAGTTCATTTATTTCCTGCCTCTTGTCGTTGTTGATGTTCATATTACCAACAATATTTTGCAACAAAGAAAGGAGGATTAGTAATTTCTGTTCGTCCATGCCTCATGCATTTTTATCGTTACTGAAAGGCCAGTGGAACAGCCAGACTCTGAATAGTGGTAGGGAGGAGCTTGGTAGCCAGATAACTTTATTTCTTTCACACAACGTACTGAACCCTTGAAATTACCGTTCCATCGTTGGTCGTCTGCCTCGGCTGCTTCTGTAGAGCAATGTCGTACTCTCGGTTCTTGGGGTCGTTCTTTCTTTCTTAATCTGCTTACCCTCCAGTGTTGGTTTCTCGCTCGGATTCAGCGAGGTATCCCACATCTACCACTTCAAGGGCAGTGTCCTGGAGCGTGGAATATTGGGTCGGAGTATACAACTGGGGAGGATGACCAGTACCTCGCCTAGACGGCTTCACGTGCTCTGCTGAACAGGGCCTTGGTAGGGGATGGGAAGATTGGAAGGGGTAGACAAGGAAGAGGGAAGGAAGCGGCCGTAGCCTTAAGTTAGGCACCATCCCGGCATTTGCCTGGAGGAGAATGGGAAACCACGGAAAACCACTACCAGGATGGCTGAGGTGGGAATCGAATCCACCTCTACTCAGTTGACCTCCCGAAGCTGAGTGGGCCCCGTTCCATCTCTTATACCAATTTTCAAATTTCGTGGCAGAGTCGGGAATCGAACCAGGACCTCGGAGGGGCAGCAGATAATCACACTAACCACTGCACCACAGAAGCGGACATCTTGAGGTCGTTAGGAGTTTCTTTTTCCTGTCACTTATTGGCCAATCGACAGGGTTCAGAGGAGAACATAACTACTTCAAATGAGGGACAAAAGTCTGTTTAATAAAATTATTTACTCAATGTAATCACAATAATTTGTTTACTTAATAAACAAGAAAAGTCAGCTAAATTTGTCACAACTTGCTATAACGCAGTCACAATTCATAACGTGAGTGGTAATATACCATGAAATTGTTTATATAACTGTCTTCCAAAGAATGAAAACGCAATGTAAGATTCGTGGATAGCAAAAACCAGAAAAAGAATAGAAAACCTGAAAATCGGGCAACATTGATCCAAACGATGACTGAGATGTAACCCACACGATCCGTGGAAAATCTGTCCTTCAACATATAGAATTCCAGATTTACATTTAATTAAGTTTATGCACCAATCGACTATCCTATCGAATATCGGAACATCCCCCGAATGGATCCTTAATCGAACCAAATCGACTATCAAATGCTTTGGATAGGTTGCGAAATATTACTTGAAAGCATGTTGTTCATTACAATTTAACAGCAATTGTCACAATCAAAAATAAAATTCCACCATGTATTGTCATCTCGTGACACCCTTAAGTTACAGAGGAATCCCGATGCTGAAACATGCATCACCCCAAACAGATGTTCAGAAGGAACCAACAACACTTGATGCACTGGGAACTTACGTTACATCGTTCTGAAGGAACTAAACTTCGAAATGCAGGAAAACAATTCATTATGCGTTTAGAAGAAACGCCAAACACTGAAGTTAAAGGAAGGTGATAAATCACTTGAAAATATTCTTACTAAACCAACTTTCAGGTTATGAAACAGTTACGTCGTTAAATTCGTTAAAATACACATACACAATATAAAACAAACAACAGGAAATCTTTCCAATGTTCTATAACTACGACTAAAATTACAAATCTGTTTCATTAAACGAAATCGGTAGATCAAAGTCTCACATAAATAATGTGAATAATGAAAAATGTAAATAATATATACTAACAATTGATAATCGGAACCGCATTCCAACGCACATTAATCAAATGATACTTAGCCTAGTGCACACCTCGCTATTGAACATGAATGCCAAGTTTCTACAAATTCCGTTCAGTCGTCTTACCTTCATATGGATACAAATAAACAAATTGAAATTGAGCTGAACCAATTTTCGACCTTTCTGCACGTAATCCGAGATAAATACGAAGTCTCTGCTTGGTCATCAGTCCGAAGGCTGGTTTGACCCTCAAATGGTGCAACAAAAAGGACCGATGGCAGCATCGAAGTGAGGCATGCTAAGCAGGATGGGGAGTGAGGTACTTTGCCATTGCTTTCCGCACTGGACCAGAAAGGGCTATTACAGCATGACGAACCCTGTGAGTTACACCTTTCATAACATTCAGACGCTATAGTAGTGCTCCGAATAGCGTTACTCGGCACCACCTATACATCAGTAGTTTCCATACAGTCACAGACATGAATGAGGCTGGGACTTTTGTGGAAGCTACACTTTGTTTCGACCTGTGCCAAGAGACAGATAAGGAGTGTCTGCTCAAAAGGCGCTATTTCCACCGTAAGAAAACGTAAGAAATGAATGGAACGTACCCATGATCGGGTATGGTTAAAGTTTTAAAGATTTACAATTTTCTGGTCTGGACTGCTCATGACATTCGATAATAATTCATGTGGACAAAGTACTGAATTTATTTGGAAGTAAGTAGAAATATCACCTTTTGAACAGGCTCTCCTCACGTGCAAAACTACTGCCTCCATCAAGAAATGGCAACAAGCGTGAAATACGAGGTAAAAATATTAAATATACATATTGGGAAGATACTCCGGTAAGTATAGTATTTGTGATGCAATGTTCCTTGATGAAGTTTGGTCCCTACAGCATATCAAATTTCACCTCTTCCTATAAAAAATAAAATTTACTGAATATACACACGGAGCCATTCATACAGAGATTCAAGGAAAGAAGAAACAAGTGCAACAGATGTTCCATTAGATTTGGTTAGCCGCGTTTGCTGAACAAGTCTTCGCTATGCCGAGACACCTTTCCAAGGTCCATATTTCCCATATGAGGAAAGAAGGACTGTTGAGTCATCTCTCTCATCTGTCCATGTCCAGTTTTGTCTCCCCTGTGCCGTATAACGAGCGCTTGAGTGGATACTTGCCAACCGGAGGTCTTATAATTGGAGGCAAGAAAGTCAGCCAATGGGCGCTTTGATCTCGTGCCAACTCTGGGGTGGAAGAAGAAGAAGAATGTTTCAATAACATCAAAAGATACCGCAGCAAATTTGTCTCCCTTGTGCCACGCGACGGAATATGACATGGCGACACTTTTGAGGTGTTTAACCATCCCTCAACTGCGCCATATCTTCTTTGAGCGCTTTAAGGAGGCATGTATCACTCCGTCAGTTTATTAGAACACGTGCGAGTCAGTAAAAATATTCCACGTTAGAAAATGTGATAAAATTTATAGACGTAGACACGTTTTATACAGGGCTAAGTAAGAGGCAGAGTAGAAGTGAAGGAGCAGGTCTCTGTGGCCCAGTCCGGTTAGTTGTTGTCTTTCTTTTCCCAAGATAACGGTTTCGATCCCGGATGGGACCGATGGTATTTACGAGTGTTTAAATACGTTAACTCTATGTAATGTCTCATGGAACGTTTGAGAATTTCTGTGAGACAGGATTCCTATACCCTGGTGCCCCTTAAAATCTATAGCATGTGAAGGTAAACTAAACATAAAATATTGTTCTTCTTTTTTTATTTATTATTATTATCATTATTATTATTATTATTATTATTATTATTATTATTATTATTATTATTATTATTATTATTTTAGAAATGAAGAAGTTGAAAGAAAAGATAAACCGAAGGTGGTGGTGTAGATTCCAGCTAAAGGGGGGGGGGGGAGGGGGTAATATCATACACGCTCATAACATTAACTGAAGAAGAAACAAAATTCAGTTTCAGCTTCTCAAAGAATGAGCGCATAGGGTAAATAAGGGGTAAGTATCATGAAGAGTAGAGTAATGAATGAGTACAAGTAGTGGTGATTGTTGTTTCAAGGAAAAAATAATGCCCTTATCAACCCCGTTCATTCCTCAGCGAAGGAAGCCTAAGAGGTAAAACATGTCAAAGAACTACGCTGTCGACTCTCGACTCAAGAAAGAGAAGGTCCACAACTTCACTAGCTCTCCGGGATAGGAAGAGAACAAAAGTTGGCCAAGGCAGGATGGGCAGTAATGATCAAAAAGCTACAAATGAATGTATGTACAATAACAGTCTCAGAGAGAGCATTATGGTCGCTTACACGTCTCACTCTGTGTGAAGACCTTAGAAGGTATTTTGAAGAAGACGAAAGTAAGCAGAAAGATCAATGACCTCTTTTACATATAATAATAATAATAATAATCATAATAATAAAAATAATAACAATAATAAAGCGTCGGAAGTTTGTCGGGAGTTCTTTGACGTGCTAGAAGTTAAGAACATGAAAGTGTTGAAAGTGAACATCCTGCAATGTCATTGAGCTAAGCTGGGATCGAACCGATTATCTTGGCAAGAGAATGAGAACGAAGAACAGACACCACCATTGAGGATAACTTCCGTTTGGAAGTCGAGAGATTTATGTTCAAGCTTGGAGAGTGTCTACTGTAGCTAACCACCACATTCCTAATTACGATCTCTTTATGAGATCCTTCCGACTAAACCAACAGAATAAATCAGTCCATCTTTCAATATGCTGAATTCCTATTTTCGCATTTTGCAATAATTTATCCAATATCTGCTTCTGACTTTTAAACCAGCATTCGTACGGAATAACTAAACCAGTCTCCTGGAATTATTAAAATCTATGAAGTTTTGTTCCGTCCCCGCGGTTTAGAGGTAGCGTGCCTGCCTCTTAGCCGAAGGCCCCGAGTTTGATTCCCGACCAGGTCACAGATTTTTACCTGGCTCTCAGGGCTGGTTTGAGGTCCACTCAGTTTACATAAGAACAATTGAGCTATCTGACAGTGAGAAAGCGGCCCCTGTCTAGAAATCCAAGAATAACGGCCGAGAGGATTCGCCGCCCTGACCACGCTTCACCTCGTAATCTGCAGGACTTCACAAGGAGGAACGGTCACTTGATAGACCAAGGCTCTTCAGGACAGTGGTGCTTTGGGGTTTGAATCTCTTCATTGAGTTATTTTGAAAATGTGTGTTAACTATGAAAATGAATACAAGAAGGCACTTGTCAGATGTAACTTTATCTTAATCAATGACAGTCTTAATCTAGCAGGAGTATTAGAATATACTTTGAAGTTATACCATTGGGCGAACTGTGGTTAAATTTCGACGATGAGTTTCCATGTTATTTATCACAGCCTGACCCTACATAACTGTATGTTACCATACGGGGTTCTCTGTGTCTTCCTCTGTCAACTTTGCCCTATATTATGAATGCTTCTGGTCTAGTGGTAACGGGACGAAAGAACCCGAATGGTCCTTGGTTGAAGAGGGTCGAGTTTCCATGGTACCTCACGATGAAATTGAGAAATCCTGTTAGACGCAATTCTCAGTTGGCTTGAGGTTCTTTAAAAAATTGGCATAGCTTTGTGTGAAAATATGACAGTTCTACACTTGGCCTAAATATAACCTGAAGTTTCGCGGAATGTATTGAACCATAACGTAACATGTCATAGAGATGTACTGTCACTGAAATCTATAGCTGAAGTCTATAATAATTTTTAAATTTCTTAAACTCTGTATATTCGTATAATTAATCACTTTATGACACCAAAGAAGATTACTGAACATGAGTTCCTCCCTAAAAATTTTTTAAGGCAGGCTCAGTGGCTCAGACGGTGGCCTTCCGAGCCAAAGTTGGCGGGTTCCGTCGGATGGCATTTGAAGGTGCTCAAATACACCAGCGCCGTAACGGTAGAAATTTACCGGCATATAAAAGAACTCCTGTTTGACAAACTTCTGGTACCTTGGCTTCTTTGGAAACTGTAAACGTAGCCAGTAGGACGTAAAACCAATAACATTATACTTTATTATTATTATTATTATTATTATCATCATCATCATTATTCAGATTACCTTAGGATAGATAAAGAAAATGAAATGAAAATCCACAGCCTGTTTCCAGTCATTTGACCGGGTCAGGAATGAAATGAACGAAGCCCCCATCTAGCGACGAGGATAGGAATTGTGCCGGCTGCCGAAGCCTGTCGCACTCCTCTGGGTCAATGATAAATGGATGATAGATGAAATGAAATGATATTGGAGAGTGTCTCTGGAATGAATTATGACAGGTAAAACCAGAGTTCCCGGAGAAAAACCTGTCCCGCCTCCGTTTTGTCCAACACAAAGCTCACATGGAGTGACCGGGATTTGAACCACGGAACCAGCGGTGAGAGACCGGCGCGCTGCCGTCTGAGCCACGGAGACTTAGATAAAGGAAATATATCGTGTTTATTGGTGAGGCAAAAGACACGTTTCTCCTCAATCTGTCAGTTGCAACTGTGAGTCTCTTCTTTTCTCGCATTTTCCTACGTTGTTATGAATGCAAGTGAGATAATGGCAAACAGATGCGTTCCGTAACGAAATAAATGCGTCCCCGTTCTTCAGCTGGTTTTATAGACATATGTCGCAAGTGTAAGGCAATGACGGAGCATTTAAAACTGAGTTAACCCATAAGTAGTATTCTCGCTTTCTAAGGAGTCGGTGATGGAAAAGAAGTGAGGGGACGACTTTATCCAATTGAGGACGCTTACAGTGATCTGAGTCTGAATTCAACCCCCCCTCCCCAGAATAGTGTAAGGGGATAGTTCCTTCTGTATTCTCCTTGTTCTTGGTCAATAAGATAGTGAAACAAATAAGACAAGGGCTCAAGCATTCAGACCGTACCGATTGTCTTAATATTTCTTGGATGCAATGTAGTTTTCCGTCCAAACAGAAAGAGTAAAAAATTCAAAAAATATCTTAAAATGTTGAAAACTAAACTATGTAAAATGTTTCGAGTCTGACAGGACGACTGCTACCTGGCCAGGTACTATGGAGATATGCGAGAGTCACGTAGTCAGTGAAAGAAACCGAGTTTCTTCGCCGAATTGGCTACCCCTTGTATCATACTCATACAGTAGAAGTTCACTCGTCAGGTATAATGAAGCTTCTGAATGTATCAATCTCACCGATAATCGGTTCTTACCTGACTGCACAAACCAATTCTAGAACCACAAACTCTGCCGCATTGCAGGCACATCATACCTGCCAAAGCTATTTCTTGTTGTAGAATCTAGTGGTAATTGCTACTGTGATTTTCTCATCCTTTTCTGCAGTTTCAGTTGTCAGGCTCATGTCTTCGTCGCTATTGTTCAAAATATTGTGGACTCTCACGAAGAAGAATCGCGACATCTGCCGATCAGACGCTACATCGCCCCGGTTGCCGATATCAACTTGACATTTCGTCATACTGCAATTTAGAACATCTAGTATCGTTCTTGCTGTAACCTCTGTTTATTCAGTTGAATAAATACTGTACACCACTTCCTTCGGAAGGCATGTGTGAGTCATGCGGGTGACGTGACCGGAGCATTGAAGTTGATATTTGATATCCATTGCCTCAGTGTCCATAGTATTATCTGCGCACTTTTTAGTGATAGATTTACACCCTAGTGCTGAAGTGGTCGACTTCGGTTACCTTCGAGATTCGTATTGGCAACCTTTGAAACACAAACTAAGAATCGCTTATCATCGCTGTGCGACATCTGGCGTACACTTTAAGTACTCGTACTGTTGTCGTTTACACAGCAAAGCCAAACTATAGAATTCATGCTAGGAACACGTTTCGCAATGGGAAATGTTATATAGTATTATATATTGTGTGTGTGACACAGTTGTTTGCTTAAAATAATAAAGGTTTATAAAATTCATATCGATCGATCATATTATCGATTCAATTCAGATTTCATTTCCATTCCGTTGGCAGTATTAACGGAACCCTTCTTACTTCTCCAACGAGTACAAAAATCTATCACTAAAAAGTGCGCAGATAATATTCATATTTTGAAAATGGTTCAAATTAAATACTAAACTTCTTGTGAAAATTTCCCCGGAAATATCTAAGTAAATTCTAATGGAAGTCTGTCCTGTGGTGAAGGGTAACATACCTACCCCTTACCCAAAGGCCCTGGGTGTGATCCCGGCCAGTGCAAGAATCGTAATTCTGCACTTAGTATCGTGGGACCAACTTAGCAGTTGTCAGATACTGATTTGGTCACACAAAAAAAAAAAAAAAAAAAAAAAAAAAAAAAACAAAAAAAAAAAACAGTGCGGCTGAGGATGTCACAACACTGATGACGTAGCACTTCAAAATCTGCAGGTGGTAGTCATCTTGACAAGCCAAGGCCCGAAATGGGCTGTATTTACAATTACACTATCTCTGTGCATTTGGCTCTGGATATCACGTGCTTAAATTATTACAATTACTGTTTCCAGCTAAATGACATAAATTCATGTGCAAGGAAAACAGAATTCAGATTAGTAGTCATCAATGTCTTTATTACAGTACAAACATTTACAACTAGGTAATATTTTAATACGGTCTAGAAAGCCAAGAATAACGGCCGAGAGGATTCGTCGTGCTGACCACGCGACACCTCGTAATCTGCAGGCCTTCGGGCTGAGCAGCGGTCGCTTGGTAGGCCAAGGCCCTTCAAGGGCTGTAGTGCCATGGGGTTTGGTTTGGTTGAATAGTTCGATAACTTTCAACATTACTTAAAATGTTTTTTTAATGATATTTTTTCATGGCGTCGACCTCTGTAGATCTTTTGCCACTACTTGCACCATATGATATGAACGTGCGTGTAATTGTAATTGCGGAAGTGTAGAGTGTTGAATGTGAGGAAGGGAACGTTAAGAACGATACAAACACCCAGTCCCCAGACGAGGGATATTAATAATTTACAATCAAAAATCCCTGACCCTGCCGGGAATCTAAACCGGAGCCGCCGGGTGACAGGCGGACGCGTTGCCCCCTACACCATAGGGACGGACATTTAAGATGTTAGTCCCATATGTAATTGTCACGACACTAGGCTCCACTAATTATATATCCATAACAAGCTCATCAATAGAGAAATTTCCTCGAGATTGAGTCACTGTCATCCTAATCTCAGCTACGTGTTTTTCGATTAAAGTTCATTGGGCTGATTTCTCCTCACATTAGAAGTTACCATAGAAGTTAAATTGCCCAAGATGCATAGTAAAATTGCCATCAGGCTGACTTGCCCCACATTAGATTCATCGACAGAATGACTGTCATGAGGTTGCCCTCACATCAGATTTATAGTAACCTGGCCATGGACATGATAATTGTCACGAGGTTGAGTTTCCCTCACACCAAACCTATGGTAAATGTGTTAGCTGAAAATTAATTGTAATGAAGTTGAATTCCTCTCATGTTAAACTCATAGTAACGTGTTAATTGACAGACTAATTTATTGCTATGAGATTGGGTGGACCTCAGACTAGAGTCATATCAACGTGTTAAACGATAGGATAATTGCCATGAGGTTGAGTTATCTTTGCCCTAGAGTCATTGTAACGAGTTACTTGATAGTGAGTTTCTGTTATACTAGATTCGTTGTAACGTGTATTCAATAAAATAATTGCTGTGAGTTTGAGTTGTTCTTTCTTAAGGATGATGATAATGAGCATCATTCTCGTTCCTTTGCGCAGTGGTGGATATAATTAGAATTGAAACAGGTGAGGAAGCGATGGCAATAGTAGAGCTGTCCTTAACTGAGTCGACGGTCGTTGTATTCCTAGTCCTAGGTCATTCCTATCACAGCTTCACCAAGACCTTCAATAGTGTTCGTGGAACGTTCGACTTTTAGAAAAAAAACACTATTCCTAAACATCACAAGTTACCTATCACACCCTACATTCATACGACCACAACACGGATATCCGAACAACGAAATATTATTTCTGCAACCCTTAGTCAGTCCAGTCCTTTATGGCAGCCAGTCTTCGACTTCCACGAAAAAAAAAAGAAAAAAAGAAAAAAAAAAAAAGAAAAGGTTTTCACGATCGAGGTGTGTCGACGTAAAACCAAAACACCAAACCCCATGGCGCAACAGCCCCGAAGGCCCTTGGCCTACCAAGCGACCGCTGCTCAGCCGGAAGGCTTGAAGGTTATGAGATGTCATGTGGTCGACATGACGAATCCTCTCGGTCGTTATTCTTGGCTTTCTAGACTGGGGACACTGTCTTACTGTCAGATAGCTTAACTGTTCCTATGTGAGCTGAGTAGACCTAAAACCAACCCTCAGATCAGGTAAAAATCCCTGACCTGGCCGGAAATCGAACTCGGGGTATCCGGGTAAGAGGCAGCACGCTTTTCCTACACCGCATGGCCGGCGATATCAACGTAAAACGGCAAAAGTAATTTTGTGCGTCAGTCTTAAAGACAAAGTGTGGGATTGAGAGCTGAAAAGAGCTATATGAAGGATGAAGACATCAAAGCAAGATTACTCGGATGAAACTGGGGAGGAAACGTGGCCAGGATGAATCACGGCATACAGTAATACTACGCCACAAAGATATGGGATCGGATGATGGGGAAACAGGAGCTAAGTATGTCACAACTCCGACAGTCACACGAATATTAGTTAAAATCTTGTGGCCAGAAATATTCATTTCAGGCAAGGAAATCAGTACGGCTCTCAGAACCACCCAGTGCCAGCTTACTCTTACTCTCTCTCTCACACACACTGGTCAGATCGTTTCTGAAACGTAACACAACTGAAGGGCGAGGGGAGATGGAAAGAGCGAATGACGGGAGATTTAACATGAACCAAATACGCGCAGAGGGGAAGATACTTGCTTCCCCACCTGCACATGCGTCCCTCTAGCTCGACCTTGAATATACGCTAGAGAGAGGAATAAAGGGTGGAATCACGTGGGCTCGTGTGCCAATTCATTGGGGGTCAAATTCTCCTATTCCTTTGTAATTCTTTTGTGCGAAGGCTGGCTGAAATGTTAGCATAATTTTATTGTCAAATGGCATCGCGCCCGACCATATTTTCATCAAGATAAGCCCTACTAAATTGCTCTACATTAATAACTTTGCGAGCACTGTCAAAATAAGAATTGATATATTTTGCTCTAAAATATGCACGTATATCAAATTTGGACGCAAGAAATTAAGATGAAAGAAATGAACATGCACTAAGAACTTAGTAAGGAGATTCGTGTTTCATTTAAAGACATACACATACCATGCTTACTCCTTAATATAATTATGGGGAACTGGAGAGAAATTAAATGGATAAAATGATGTATCAAAATGTTCACCTCTGATGTATAAGGCATGGCGGATGATGTGTAGGAAGTCGTAGGTGTAAAGCATGTATACTCCATTCACATGAAGGAGGAAGGAGGGTTATTCCAAACTTCCATTCGTTGCGGAGTTATGACTTGTTCATGCACTTTGCATTCGGTCGGCTGTGTCCGTGTATTCTCACCTCCTTTCCCCATACACACAGACTGCGAACAGAGATGACAGTAAAACGGTAGAGTAAAAGCTCTGAAAACTTACAACAGTCGCTGACTACTGATGCATTTTAACGCCTGTATGCAACTCTGTTGTTTTAGCACTTTGGAAACACGGAATTTCATGATATTGATATATCCGTATACATGCCAGACTGATCATGATTAGTATTCGAGTGGGTCGAGGTGCTCTGTGCTATTCTATATTGTCGAAAATACATCACAGGTCCAGGAGTTATTCACAGGGCAAAAACGTGCTAAATAGGTCAGTCTTTTCTTTCCTTTTAACGAATTTCCATGAGGTTTAAAAAATTCCTCCTTATTATGACAATTTTTCCACCTTTGTAAATCCTCTGAATTTTAAATAGCTCCTAAGTGAATTTCCTATCGGTTGTATTATTATTATTATTATTATTATTATTATTATTATTATTATTATTATTAATATTGCTAATGAGCCCATTAGGACTACGCAAAGTACTTAGAGACAGGCATTTGCCTTTCTTTGTGCCCACACTTCCTTCATTCGTTTGCTGTGTGCTTCTTTTCTCTCTTGAGACCATGTTGTTCCGGTCTTCGTCTTTGGTTTTTCCTCTTGGTCAACTTGCCACTTATGAACTTTGGATGTCTTCAGGTGTAATTCCTGCCAGTTTGAGATCTGTTTTAATTTCGCCAATCCATTTTATTTTGTCCGTTTTAGCTTTACTTTGGTTTTCATAAAATTCAACTATTTGCTTGGTAAGTCTATCTGGGTTCATCCTTTTTATATGTCCAAAGAATCTTAATCTGCGTTCTCTGATGTCGCTGTGAATGTTAGAAAATTGTTTAATTTCCTGTTTCCCTCTAAGGCGGTACTGTTCATCTACGAGTTTTGGGCCTAAAATTTTTCTAATGATCTTGCGTTCCTTTTTCTGAATATTTTCTAGATCAGTTTTCCTGTTCAAAATTAGTGTATCTGATCCATAGAGGCATTCTGGTTTTATAACTGTATTATAGTGTCTTAATTTTGCATTATTATTATTATTATTATTATTATTATTATTATTATTATTATCTATGCATTAAAACATTTGTAAAAACTAAGGCCATTATATCCGGTCGATTTTCTTCATTTTTCTTTTAACTGGAAGGTATTCGTGCACAGATTTGTCATCAGGTACTATAAATCACTTAACTTCCGCCTTCCTCAAATTATTTGATTTTTTCAATTTTTGTCTCTTTGAAGCAATCATATCTTTGGTTCTAATTGAAATACGGAGTTTGTTTTGTTCTAAAAACATTCAGTGGATCAAGCGCTTTCTTTTGAGGTAATGACTACTTAAATTGGTGGATTCTGAGAAAAGTTATGAGTACATTTGTCTCCATGACGAAGAACTTTGAAGGACTTTTTAACAGTTCGGCGCGTAGTGTTCTTCCAAGGAACGATTAATTCAATTTCTTTGTGTGATGTATTTTCAAGTGTTTTGTTGACATAATATTACATTCTATTACCACAGCAGATCATGTGCTTTATTTAATTAACTCGAAACTTTGCAAATACATCCGTGATGATAGTAACGAACAACACCGTACTTTGTACATTGCGGGCGGAGCCAGCGGGAAACTGCTAGGATTATGGGTCCCATTAAAGAAGGAGATGGCTACAGAATCAGGCACAACAAGGAACTGTACAGTAAAATAGAGAGCATTACAACAGCTATGAGGAAGAGAAGACTAATATTCTATGGTCCACGTAGTCAGGATGGACAGCCAGAGACGCACTTCAAGGATCTTCAACACTGTATCTAGAGGGAAAGCAACAAATTCCAAATGGACGAATTTAGTGCGGAAAGACCTACAATACCTAAACATTGATCACATTGACATTTACAACCATGATAAGTTCAGGAAGTTAGTCAAGACATCTGACTCTCTCCAGTCACTAACAACTAAATCACTGCGTCCAGGAGTAGGAGTGAAATGTTCTCAAGAAAGAAAAGACATCCATAGCGCTAGAATGAAGGAATACTGGGCTAAGAGGAAGAAAATAGCTCACCAGAGTTAAGAACCACGTGGTCCATCGTGGGCCTAAACGAAGAAGAAGAAGAAGAAGAAGAAGGAAAAGAAGAAGAAGAACAAGAAGACAATATTTTATCCTCACCAGGTAAAAAAAGTAAAAATAACCTGGCATTAAATAATAAAGATCATCAGAGACGCAAGGGTGTTTTGAAAAATCGTTGTTATGGAGTTACTGTCAGCGCTGTCAAACACTTAAATTCCATAGGTATTGGTGCTAGATTGCATCGTGCACATTTCTTAACAATTAAATTACAGTTAATTAATTCCTTGATTAGGAAAATCGAGTATAGCCAGAATGTTTAATCATAGAATCATCTTAATCACTTCCTAAGGAAATGGAATTGGGAGTGATCTCTGAGTACATGACGTCACAAGCCACACCTCCTGGAAGACGAACACATGTGATGTTGCCTCGCATGCTTCCCCTCCATCTTAAGGGTTGGCCAAAATCTATGCCCAAACGTTACCTGTTTTCTTTTTCACTCGGAATTCTTCTGATCACGAGTGTACAGTGAATTAGGATAACAAGTGATGTAAGAAGGTACGCTCTTAGGTCTACGTTTATATAGAACAGACAAAAGGAGACACGTGAACGCCTATAAGTATGTGTAAACTGTTAAGAACTATACGGGAAAAGAGAAGCTCACCGAATGAGTCCCTACAATTAATTCCGTCTGAGAGTAAGAAGACCTTGCCCTTTAGACTTTAGGCATTGTACAGTTTTGCATATCTTATAATGTTAATCGACATCTGCTTGCATTTTTTTTACAAGTTGCTTTACGTCGCACCGACACAGATAAGTCTTATGGCGACGACGGGACAGTGGGAAGGAAGCAGCCGTGGCCTTAATTGAGGTGCATCCCCAGCAATTGCCTAGTGTGAACATGGGAAACCACGGAGAACCATCTTCAGGGCTGCCGACAGTGGTGTTCGAACCCACTATCTCCCAAATATATTTTTCTTTGCACAAGTCATCATCAACAGCCAATTCAATCAAAATGTTGTGACCTCTCTTAAAGTCCTAAATCCAAGTAAATCTTCTCCAGATTTTTTCAGGTGGAAAGGTTACGGCTGGTTCTCTGCCACTGAAGTTAAGCGATTTCCAAATTTCTTTATCCATCGATCCAGTGGTTTTCGTCTTGGTCTCAGATTGTCTCATAGGCTCCAGTTCAGTACCAATATCATCCATCTCGTGTCTTCCTTGAGAGCAACATGGCCAGCCCAATGCCATTTCAAAGTAGTTGTAAACTCCAGGACGTCACTGAACTTTGTGCACGATATGGTGTCATCATCCCTCTTCTTGTCTTTCAACATAGAATCCACAAATCATATAACATGTGAAAAATCAGATATTCACGTTAGAACATATTTATACAACGTCCTACAGCTTATTATCGGTTAAACACGATAACTATTTGAAAGTAAGGGATAAAAGAGGCTAGAATGATGGTGAAGGAAGTGGCCCAAGAAGGAAATAAAGCAATCGTTTATATTTCCATTGCTACGACCAATTGTTCTGGCTCTCCCCAGTTCGTCTATAACACCAGCTGTTGAGAAGGGAAACAGGCAAATGCAATTTGTGACTCCGTATTAGAGGAAATCTCTTCTTCCCCCGGTTTATTTCTCCTCTCTTTTTAAGACTCCAAAAGAGAAGAACCGCTTGAAGACGACAAAAAGTCAGAGAAGGAAATGGAGGAACAAGAATAAGGAATGAAAGAAGTATCACAAAGTGTTGTATTTATGTTGGACTATCATTGGATCTCGGTAGTCGAGCAAAGTTTTACAAACAGATACGACCAAGTAATTTGTCTTTTCCATTCGATTTCATACACTTCGAGATGTATAGAATACTATGAGTAAACATGACACAAGTTACCATTGCAAATGTGCGTATTAGCACTCACAGCAGATTTCTTAAATTTAACTGTCTTCGAAGAGTGAATTTTCTACATAGTGTTCTTATAATAAAATATCTACTTAGACATTTTCGAATTTGTATTATTCAAAACTGGAGTCTCTTAACTTTAAACTGCACTTGATTATTCTTTGAGAGAAGCTACCGCCGACCTAACTGGTTCTAAGTAGTAAATGACCCCAAGTTGGCTGGTTTGATCCCAGCTCAGTCCAGTGGTATTTATGAAGATGCTGAAACAGAGAAGGATTTACTGACACGTAAAAGAAGTCCTGTGGAGAAATATTCCGACATCTTTGAAAACTGTCAAAGTAGTCTATGAGGTTTAAATCAATAATTTTCTTCTTATTATTACACATTTCCCTCATCCAAATGGGGGTAGCGGTGCGAGCTATGCCGCTATGGAGACTTGCCCTGTTTTACGACCGGATGCCTTTCCTGACGTCAACGCTATGTGGAGGGATAACGTTGACCATTCAGCCAAGGAGCCAGGCATTTACTACTACTGTTATTAGAATTTTCAGAAGGAAGAATCGTCGGTATCTTCGGTACTTAATGCGTATCGAATGTGGTTACTCATTAACTTAAATTAAAAAGAATTAAAATATTCATGTAAAATAATCGTTGGACTATGTACTCACACTTAGTACTTTCCTGATTGCTTACACACGCAATTGTTGATGGGCGCCAGATACAAATCAATGTAACGATAATAGAATGAGAGTCTTGAATATCTCTAGGGTGTGAGGCAATACGCTTACTTTGACAGCATAACATACAGGTTCTGGGGAAAAGACATTGAAGTTTGGTTTCCCCATTAAAATGTGAAGTTATCTGATCTACTATGAAAATAAAACAATTAATTGTATTTGATACTAAACAAAATGAAAATTAAAAAATTAAAATCTACAATCTGTTTTCCAGTCATTGACCGGGTCAGGGATGGAATGAATGAAGCAGATATAGGCTATTAGTACGATGGGGTCGCCACTCCCAAAGTTATTTATTAATGAGTGGTAAATGCTATGAAATGAGAATGGAGAGTGTTGCGGGAATAAAAGATGACAGGGAAAACCGGAGTACCCGGAGAAAAATCTGACCCGGCTCCGCTTTGTCCAGCACACATCTCACATGGAACGACCGGGATTTGAACCACGGTATCCAGCGGTGAGAGGCCGACGCTCTGCCGTCTGATCTACGAAGGCTCTACTAAACAAAATACATTCTTTACATTGATAATTGAAACGGCAAGACTTGTTGCGATAATATAGATATGATATTAAATTCTGAAATTGCAACTGAAAGAAACTCTAGGCATTAAGTTTGAAATCCTCTCGACCGGACATTTAAAACTTGTAACAGAAATGTATGCCTCACTGGTTCACGTAACAATACCTTAAACACTTTGAGTGTTATTACGACGTACTCCTTTGTCCTGGTATCAGCTGTAGGTATCTCAAACCTAATTTGGTGATTTATCCTTTTAGTTTCACAAACGAGATATTGCATGACTTGAAATTATATTCACACTTCACATTCTACTTTACAACTAATTCACTGATAACTGTTAGTCAGCATTGCGGCGACTCAATATTCGGCTGTTACCGAACTGACGCATAAACTCGACCGAACAAATTCACGAAACACACTTCGAACATACACTTAAGAAAATGGAAATTGCAACACCATGAAGCATTGGTCGTTTTTTTTAAGATATGGAACGATGCCATGTAGGTATGTAAACGATCAAAGTTTCAGACCCATTGGATTGTTGCTACAGGTCGCCTCACGTGATTGGTCACGGAGGAATCAACTCCAGTATACCAACTCTGGGGTAGCGTAATTGAATGCAGTCTGTTCAGTGAAGTGTTCCCCGTGAAACATGCCTCGACGACAGAGAAGAGCATGATATCAACAACTATCGCCGTTTGAGAGGGCTCGGATAATTGGGCTGTGTGAGGCTAGATTATCGCTCAGGACTGTCAGTGCACGTGTTGGCCGACAGGCATCTAATTTTTTTTTTTTTTGCTAGGGGCTTTACGTCGCACCGACACAGATAGGTCTTATGGCGACGATAGGATAGGAAAGGCCTAGGAGTTGGAAGGAAGCGGCCGTGGCCTTAATTAATGTACAGCCCCAGCATTTGCCTGGTGTGAAAATGGGAAACCACGGAAAACCATCTTCAGGGCTGCCGATAGTGGGATTCGAACCTACTATCTCCCGGATGCGACAGGCATCTAAGGTACAACGTGTATGGCAGCAGTGGTCAAATGAAGGTACCCACACTCGTAGACCTGGCACAGGCCCAACCCGACGGACAACTGTGAGAGAGGATCGCCGCATCATTCGGATGGCCCGGATGGAACTCCATGCAACAGCATCGCAAATTCGAGCGGCTGTGGCACCCCACGTTACACAACAAACAGTTGGTAATCGCCTGCGTGCAGCTGGCTTACGACCCCGTGTCCCTGCAGAAGGTGTTTCCTTTGACCCCAAAACAGCGACGTGTAAGGCTGGCCTGGTGTCGAAAAATATCGACGTGGATCGACGAATGGCATAGGGTCGTCTTTAGTGATGAATCGCGCTTCTGTCTTGCCCGCAGTGATCGCCGGAATCGTGTGCGCTGACGTACCGGGAAAAGGGACCGCCCAGATCGTATTATCGAGAGGCACACAGGGCCAACACCAAGCATTATGTTCTGGGGAGCTATTGGCTTTAATGTGAAATCACAATTAGTGCTTGTTGAGGGCACTATGACTGCTCGACAGTACGTTGATAGGGTACTCAATCCAGTGGTTGTCCCTATGATGGTGAACATTGCTAATTGGATGTTTCATCAGGACAATGCCCGGGTTCACACTGCACGCATCTCCAGAGAAGCTCTCCACGACATCACAACCTTAGAATGGTCCACCAGATCCCCGGACCTCAGTCCTATTGAGCATGTGTGGGACATGATGGGTCGACAACTGGCCAACCGTCCTCAGCCACCCACAACTCTGGAACAACAGACCCGTGCAGTGCAGCAAGCATGGGCCACAATTCCTCAGGTAGCGATCCAGGGCTCCATGCCTCAACGAATTCATCAATGTATTGCAGCTCGTGGTGGGCACATCCTGTATTGATTGTTGTCCAAACTTGCGGTCAGAGGGACCTGAAAGTGTAATAATCGAATCACAACCGAACACTCGTCCTGCATATTCAATTGCGGCAATGTAGCACCACTCCTTCTGGGTGTTGCAATTTCCATTTTCTTCAGTGTATAATCCATTTGGTCACTGAAAATTACGTATCCATATCACTGTTCGCCATCCGTCTCCTTCCTATGGACTCCAATTGACTTCATGGTAAGTCCATTCAACTCCTTCCAACCAACTGAACTATCCAACTGAACTGTTGCTATAGGATACAGCCCTATATACAGACATAAGTTGTCACACCCACGTCATCTCGCAAAGAATATATGACATCACTCCCACCCAGCCACAAATGTTACAGACTGTGATCAAATAGCCTCAGGCAAATAAGGAACTCCCTAAATATTATCTCATCGCTAAATGCATACAATGACAGAGCGATGACTCAACATTCACTGTAACAGTATTACACCATATGTTGCAATGACAAAAGGTTTCACAAAACATATCCATATCTGATATTAGGCAATAAGTCTCACTCTACATGATTTTAATGCTAACACACACATAATTATATATACACAATAAATTCAATACAATAAAGCAAGCGATAATTAATTAATCATCATCATCTGTTTACCCTCCAGGTTCGGTTTTTCCCTCGGACTCAGCGAGGGATCCCACCTCTACCGCCTCAAGGGCAGTGTCCTGGAGCTTAAGACTCTTGGTCGGGGATACAACTGGGGAGAATGACCAGTACGCCGCCCAGGCGGCCTCACCTGCTATGCTGTACAGGGGCCTTGTGGAGGGATGGGAAGATTAGAAGGGATAGACAAGGAAGAGGGAAGGAAGCGGCCGTGGCCTTAAGTTAGGTACCATCCCGGCATTCGCCTGGAGGAGAAGTGGGAAACCACGGAAAACCACTTCCAGGATGGCTAAGGTGGGAATCGAACCCACCTCTACTCAGTTGACCTCCCGAGGCTGAGTGGACCCCGTTCCAGCCCTCGTACCACTTTTCAAATTTCGTGGCAGAGCCGGCAATCTAACCCGGGCCTCCGGGGGTGGCAGCTAATCACGCTAACCACTACACCACAGAGGCGGACGATAATTAATTAATACACAGAGAAATCAGATTATAGAATTGAATCAATAATAATAAAAGCAAAGTCATCTCCGTACAGGCCATGAAGGCCCTTGGAGGGGTGGAAGGTAAAGGCTTCCACTATCCTTAACCTCGGCACTTGATGGGGTAGAGTCGTTAGCTCTACGTTCGGCCACCTTTGCCCCCAGAAATTAACCTGGTACTCATTTTAGGCTGAGTGAACCTCAGGGCCATATGCACCTCCGGAAGTGGAAATCTCGTTTCTTAAATTCTACGACTTCCTGACGGGGATTCGAACCCACGTCCTTCCGCGTGAACCGAGCACGCCTTAACCACCTCGGCCAGGCAGCCCCTAAAAAATAATAATAGTTACTATAATAATAATAATAATAATAATAATAATAATAATAATAATAATAATAATAATAATAATAATAATAATAATAATAATAATAATAATAATAATGTTAATAACAATACAGAGTAATATTATTTCCGGGAGTTGAACCATTACAGGAATAATTCAAGCCCTTTTTAGATTAATATATCTAATATAGTTGCAAACAAATTAACAAACTTTTGTATTTATTTACAGTGTGGTGTAGGTCGGACCGACACAGATAAGTCTTGTGGGGACGATGGTATAGGAAATGGCTAGGAGTGGGATAGAAGAGGCTATGGGCTTAATTACGGTACAGTCGGAGCATTTTTCCTGGTGTGAAAATGTGAAACCACGACATTTTTCAGGGCTGTCGACAGTTGGGTTCGAACACGCTATCTTCCAGTTGCAATCTGTTTGCTACGTGACTCAAACCGCTCGGCCACTTGCTCGGCACAAACAAACTTACTAATAAACAAATATAAGAACCAGAGACACAGCGATATGTAATAATATTTATCTACTTTTTCTGACACTCGAAGCTTGTGGAATGCCCCTGTGTCCATTAGCATAAATACATTTACGAGCATGCTCCGTGAGGCTTTTGCTCTCCTGTAACTTGTTTGCTGTTGTGAGACAGACCTGCATCGATCCATTAACCCCTTTGGTATCAGTTTATAGTTTAAAATAGTGTTGTTTCCAAGTTCCTAAACATCTCAGATTTTTGCTTGTTTCAGGCACTCTGGGAGCATTCTTTCCTTTTCTAGTTCTCTTCACGAATTCTATGTTCTTATCATGGGATAAACCAGACATTACCTCATCAGGTACAAATAAAACAGAAACGAAAAGTGAAATCTACTTTTCTGGTCATTGAACGCTTTTAAGGGTCTGGAATAGCTAAACATTTCGTTGTGCTCAGCCTCTATGGAAAGGAATGAAAATATACTCTGGGCTTTGATAAGCAATGCTCAAATTGACAAGTGCTACATGTAAGGTTAGTTGCTAGTTTCTTCTTTGTACTTCGTCACAAATAACTTTGAGGTTCAGGGTTGAACTACGGGATTTCAAAATTCGAGAGCTTTTATGATGAATGTGAACGGTTATGAAGATCAACAATCGTATTTTTGCCTCACATCTTAAAATTTTCTGATAACATTCCAAAGTTAAGACGGAATGTCCTGCAAGGTATTCTGTTCGTAATCGCATAAATATGTCGTTTTAGGCTATGGAACAGTAGTCTTTGTAAATAAGCAAAACAGAGACAACACACAATGTGTTTGTAGACAAAACAAACAGCCAAATACGTTGGCAGTAGCATTGTATGTGCTCAGTTAATGGGAACCTTGTTAGAGAATACTTCTTTACTTGTGTAAGATAATGACACATTTCTTGCCGAAGAATTAACGTGGAAACAATTGCTGCCTTTTAAAAAGGAAAAGAAAGGAAAAGAACGAAATGTGGAAGGAACGGTAAAGAGGCTTCGTCAAAAGAAGAAAGTTGCATACCTCAGACGTTTTTAGAGACATGATTTTGTTGCTAAAAGAAGATGGGCTGATGTAGCAGAATTCTGAGAAGTGGGCCATCTGACAAACATGGTTTCACAACGATGAAGGTGGGGTATTAATAAACCTAGCTTTGCTTCAACCTTAGGCTATGATATTGAGAGAAATACGAGTCTAGTTTTAAATGGCGAGAAGATGTCTGTCATTACCATATGTCTGGGAATCAAAATGCAAAGAGAACGAAGGGTGTGTTTGTGTTGAAGAACTGACTGAAGGGTTATCTTTATGATTACTCGGTTGATGTATGGGGACACTGATTTATGGATTGGATAATGTAGAGTATGTTCGAGGACTCAATATCGAAGTCTTTGTGAAAATGTTATTGGTTTTACGTCCACTTTCTACCTTTACGGTATTGGGAGAGGCCTAAGTGCTGGAATTTTCTCCCAGAGGAGTACTTTTTACACTTGTGGAAGCGAGGCTGGCGTATCAAGCACCATTGGACTGAGTCGGAATCGAACCCATCAGCTTGGGCTAAAAATGCGAAATAAAACAAACCGTCAGAGCCACTCAGCCCAGATCAAAGCTTAGTAGAGTTGAATCATAAAAAGTATAGGGGTGTTGAGAAACGGAGGACTAGAGTAATGTATTTCAATTACAGTGATTCTTAACAAAGGAATAGCTAGTCAAGATGATAAAACGCGTGCTCGGTTCACCTGAAAATACGCGGGTTTGATTCACCGTCCGAAACTGAAAGCATATGGAAAAGGCAATTCTCCTTCTGGTCTGGCATAATGTCGTGAGTTACACTCAGCCTACACCAGAAATTAATTTCTGAGGGCTAATGTTAGCGGGCTTAAAGCTAACTTCCCTATTCCACTTTGTATCGAGGTTACCTTTACCTTCTCCGACTCGTTGACTGAATGGTCAGCGTACTGGCCTTCGGTTCAGAGGGTCCCGGGTTCGATTCCTGGCCGGGTCGGGGATTTTAACCTACATTGGTTAATTCCAGTGGCCCGGGGGCTGGGTGTTTGTGCTGTCCCCAACATCCCTGCAACTCACACACCACACATAACACTATCCTCAACCACAATAACACGCAGTTACCTACACAAGGCAGATGCCGCCCACCCTCGTCGGAGGGTCTGCTTACAAGAGCTGCACTCAGCTAGAAATAGCCACACGAAATTATTATTATTATTATTACCTTTACCTTACACTCCTCCAAGGGCCACCATGGCCTGTACAGAGTTGACTTTGCCACTTTGCTTCTTTTGATTCGACAAATATATCGTCATGTATTTATTCTAATTTAAATATACCTATAGCACCATTCGATTATCATAAAAATCAAGTAGGCCTACGTATACATATCAGGACTTGATAGGATGCGCTGAGTACAGTGTAGCTGGATTAACTCGCTTCCTATGCTCGAAGTTGCGGCACCAAATTTCGTTGTTGCCGCTTGGAATTTAAGAGTACATACAGGCGATGGACTCGTGTAAGTAAATTAAGAACCTGTCTCCTGGATGAAGTTCTGTCTCTCTGGCGTCTCTTGAGACAGATCTGATTTGGTAGGACCCACACAACGTCTACTTGTTAACAGCGAGTAATTGAAAAGTTTCCTTTGGTCAAACACAATTTTATAATATAAACAGAAAGTAGCGGCAGGTGATGAAATAAAAATGTTATGTAAACTCAGAATGACACGTTTCGTCTAACCAAGTGGCCATATTCAAAATCTAAATTAATTAGGAACTGCATATTTACATTCGCAAGACCGATGTCAGACTGAAGGATATAAACACATATTATTATTATTTTTTGATTCGTTATGCCCAGCTGTGGAGCGCGTTTGAACTTATTTTGCACAATGTTTCTTCTTCTTTTCTTCCCAATATCTCTTCATTTTTTCACTGTGTTCCTTTCTGCGTGTTTCTGTCCAGCCTGTATTTTTTCTTGTTGGTTTCTCTGCAAATTTATGTTTGTTTACTAAGCTTCTAAATTTCATTCTATCTTGAATGGTTTCGTCCTCGATACCCATTTCTTGTAGATCTTCATGTATTTCTGCTAACCAATTGTTGCGGATTTTCAGGGTTAGAGCTAGATTTAGAATTTTCTTTGTCAGCCTGTTGTTATCCATTCTGTGTAGGTGTCCGTAGAATTTTAGTCGTCTCTTTCTGATGGTATCTGTGATTTTTTCTGTGAATTGAAAAATTTCGTGTGGTTTCTTTTTCATCCAAATTCCATTTTCGAACTTTGGTCCTAGGATTTTTCTGAGAATTTTCCTCTCTTGTTTCTCAATGCTTTTCATTTGTGACCTGCCGCCAATGATCAGTGTTTCAGATGCATAAAGTGCCTCTGGTTTGATGACTGTATTGTAGTGTCGTAATTTTGCATTTTTTGATATACATCTTTTGTTGTATCTGTTCCATGTGATTTTGTAAGCCCTTTGCAGTTTAGCAGTTCTTTCTTTGTTAGCTTCCTGATTTAACCCTGCTGGCTGAATAATTTCACCTAGATACTTGAATTTGTCTACTTGGGAAATTATTCCACAATTGGTGATTAATGGTTGATTGTCGAATCTTGATTTAGTTCCTTCCATAAACTGCGTCTTTTTGCGGCTATTTCATTCAATTTTTCTATGGATTGGATTGCTTCTTGTCTGTTGTTCGAAAGGATCGCAAGGTCATCTGCGAAAGCTAAGCAGTCAAGGTGAATTTTGTCTTTAAGAAGTCTGCCAATGTTTATACCTTTAGTTTCTTTTCTCCATTCACGAATCACTTTTTCCAAAACTAAATTGAATAGTAGTGGGGATAGTCCATCTCCCTGTCGGACGCCAGTTCTGATTTCGAACGGTTCAGAAATTTCTCCCAAGAACTTAACTTTTGATGTTGAGTTGGTCAGAGTTTGTTTAATCAATTCCCTCGTTTTCCTGTCGACTTGAAATTCCTCTAGTATGTTGAACAGGGTCTGCCGATCTATGGAATCATACGCTTTTTTGAAGTCAACAAAGGTGATTACTGTTTGTTTGGTTTTGCGAATCTGTAGTATGGTTTTTAGGTTTAGGATTTGTTCTGCGCAGGATCTCCCTTTTCGGAATCCAGCCTGATAATCTCCGATCAGGTGGTCTGTTTGTTTCTCTAATCTATTAAGTAGAGCTTTAGAGAAGATTTTATATACGAGTGAGAGGAGAGAAATTCCTCTGTAGTTATTAATATCTGATTTGTCCCCTTTCTTGTGAAGTGGGTGAATCAATGCACATTTCCAATCCTCCGGAATTTCTTCAGAAAACCAAATGTCCTGTAAGATTTTTTGAAGTTTGTCACCACCAATTTTCAACATATCAGCGATTATTCCATCTTCTCCTGGTGCTTTGTTGTCTTTTAAATCTCTGATTATTTGTTTGACTTCTTGTAATGTGGGGGGTTCTGAATCTGGATTAGGTGTTGGTTTTTCATAGGTGAATTGTTCCTTTGGAGATTCACAGTTTAAAAGGTCCATGAAATGGTTTGCTAGGAGTTCACAATTTCCCTTATTACTTGTTTCTAAAGTCCCATCTGTACGTTTGAAACAGAGACTAGGTGCCTGGTAATTGGATAATTCTTCTCTGAATGTTCTGTAGAAGTTCCGTGTATTGTTTTTCTTGAAATCTTCTTCTATTTCTACCAGTCTGTTTTGATCATATTTTCGTTTTTCATATCTGATGATTTTTGAGGTTTGTTTCTGTGTTTTGAAGAATTCATCACGATTTTGATCAGTTTTATGGGAACTCCAGTTTAGCCAGGACCTAATTCTGACTTCTATGGCCTTGTCACAGGTGTCATTCCACCACCTGTGTTTGCGTTTCCTTGGGGGATTGCTGATGTTTTGTGAAGCTTTCAAGAGTGTGTCCTTGAGTTCTAGCCGGTTTGAAGGTGCATCGTTGCAGATATTCGCAAGGAAATTGTCTGAGTTCTGTCTCAGAAATTCAGGGTCGATTCTTGGGTTTCTGATTGTTTTGGTTTTCTTCCTGTTGGGTTGAAACTTTACTTTAACAAGAGATAGGTGGTGGTCGGAGTCAATAATTCCCTTTTTGACTTTAACGTTCATAATTTCTTTTTGGTTTTTCTTGGAAATAGCCACATGGTCTAGTTGAAATTCTCCTAAATGCATGTTCGGGGATCTCCATGTCATTTTCTTTTGTGGAAGTGCCAGGAAATGGGTTGACATCAATTTCAGATCGAAATTCTCGCAGAAGCCAATTAAACGTTCTCCATTTTTATTGGTTCTTTTGTGAGCAGGGTAAAGTCCTACAGTGGTCCTAAATTTCTTCTCTTTGCCAATTTGTGCATTGAAGTCCCCCAGCAGAATTTTGACATGATGTTTTGGAACTTTGGCTGTAGTTTCTTCTAGTAATTCCCAGAAGTCATCTACCTTCTGTGGGTCTTTTTGATTGTAATTGTTTGTAGGTGCATGTGCATTGATTAGTGTATAAGCTTTGTTTCCTGATTTGATTGTCATTAGCGAAATTCTTTCAGAAGGAGATGCAAAGTATAATACCGAATTTGTGATATTTTTTCTCACTGCAAAACCAGTGCCAAATTGTAATATTTTGTTAGGGAGGAGGGTAGCTGGTTTACCTTTATAAATTCTATAGTTTCCTGATTCAAAATGATTTTCGTCACTGTACCTAGTTTCTTGGAGTGCCAGAATTTGGATGTTGAGTTGGTCTAATGTGTCTGTTAAGTGCTTCAACTTTCCAATTTTGCGAAGCGTGTTGATGTTTAAAGTGCCAATAAAATGTTTTTCCTTTGGGCGAAGAGATTTGGGAAGCTCCGATACATTCCCGCATGATGTTCTCGGTCCCCCAGAATCCGATGACCGAGAAAACCTAGTATGAATACTAGGGCCTGGGGTAGTAGTATCATTAACTGACGTTGCCATCATGCTAGTAAGTTGAAGATAATGGGGAGATTGATCTTTGTCAATCTCATAGTTACAACTAAGGTATTGAGCCTCAGAGGTTGCCTCAAAATGTTTTCTGGCTGTGCCTGTTTTTGGTCCGCGAGAGGTATTTTATTTCCCTCAAGCCCTCCGGACAAGTCCGGCGAGCCCCCCGATCCGCCACCTGGGACGCGCCCGATAGGGGAACAGGCAAAACCCCCTCAGGACATATTATTATTATTATTATTATTATTATTATTATTATTATTATTATTATTATTAATATTACGGGAGCTAGAAATTAAATATTAGAAATTTAATTTAATATTATCACAAATTAATCCTGAAAAAAAGATTCACCGTTAGTGCACTTCAACTGGTGGATATTTAATGTATTTTTACTGTAAAGTCAAATTTCCCTTGACGTCCACATATTTAATTTAAAGTAATAAAGGCCAATTTATTTCATTCTTCCATCCACGTTATCTTTATTTCCTTTCCTTATTGTTTTCTTAAGTCTGTCTTACACTTTTCTCTCCATATCTCACTTCCTTTCTTCTTTTCTGCCTTCCTTCCTTCCTTCATTTCTTCTTTCGCCAAGCTGAGCAGCTCAGATGGTAGAGCGTTGACCCTCCTTCCTTCCTTCCTTCCTTCCTTCCTTCCTTCCTTCCTTCATGTCTTCTTTCGCCGGGCTGAGCAGCTCAGATGGTAGAGCGTTGACCTTCCTTCCTTCCTTCCTTCCTTCCTTCCTTCCTTCCTTCCTTCTTTCGCCGGGCTGAGCAGCTCAGATGGTAGAGCGTTGACCTTCCTTCCTTCCTTCCTTCCTTCCTTTCTTCCTTCCTTCCTTCCTTTGCCGGGTTTGATTGCAGCTCATATATTATTTGAAGGAACTCTAATACGTCAGTCTCGTGTCCATGGATTTACTGACACGGAAAGGAACACACACGGCACCTCGGAACGTCTGAAGACGATGGAAGTGGTTGGTGGAACGTACAAACAACATTTAACATTCTTTCTTTCTTTCTTTATTCCGTGCTTCATTTTATTTACCAATAGATCTTATTCTTTCCTCTCCACTTGGCCTATGGCTCAATTACTGCCCATTTCTATAAAGTTTGTTACCTCTAGGACAATGAACCATCGGTATATTAGTCAGATAACCCGCCGTATATGACGTTCATTGAACTTGAATCAAATTACTTGGTGAGTTTGGAAACTCTGTATTTATCAATCGTCAATTATAGAATGAGTTCGGGTTTAAATCCTGAACGAAACAGAAAAAAAAAGCACTGAATTCTTCCTTTTTAAAAATCTGTGTTTTATCATTTTGCTAATGCGATAGGCGGCATATAAAGATCAGCTATAGCTTTGGTTACCGGCCGTCACTAACACAACAGATGTAGTTTTAATGACATTCGCGTTAGGTATACTTCCATGTTTGTAATTTGAGATGAATATTTGCAACGTTTCATTTTAATGAGAGCTCCGCCTATGGTCATTACTGATTGAGATATGTGGACTAGCGGACTAGCGGAATTGAGTAATTATTTGTACAGACTGAATGGCCATGCTGATGGAAATGGTGGCATACAGTTACACTCCAGAGATCGTAGGTTCGAACACGTTCGTGTTGTGATATTTAATGGTCGAATAGATGTAATGTAAACACTTCCAGGAAATGTAACAAAGGGAGGGAATGTTTTGAAATGTCACCGGGAACTGATTCTTCTTCATTCATTCAGTTATTCGAAGTTATGAATTGTTGAAGTTGCTATGAATTCAAGTTTGCTTATATGGGATTCACTGAACTGTAGATTGAACTATTGCAATTGTGAATAATAAGAATTTAAAAAAATAAGTAAATAAATAAATAAATAAATAAATAAATAAATAAATAAATAAATAAATAAATAAATAAATAAATAAATAAATAAATAAACCCGTGTGGGGATTTACCGGTTACCTCCATCGGGCGCGTCCCATTGGAATTGGGGAAGCTCGCTGGCTCTGCCGCCAGCAGAGTCAGACGGTAGTAGGGAAATAAAATACCACCGTGAAAAAAAAAACTGGTCCCTTGCCGGGGTTACGGCGAAGACTGGTAAATGACCAGAAGCCAGAAAACATCTTGAGGCAACCTCTAGGGCTAACAACCCTAGTTGTAAAAGGATGGGTACCCGTCCAAAGCAAAGTCAAGTAAAAAAGCATGATGGCACAACATTTCAAGAAACATATCCCAGGGGGTAAATCTTCGGAAAAATCCCTCGTCGTGAACGCCACGGCGTACGAGTCTCATTCGGATTCTGGGGGAGACTCGACATCATGCAAGAGACGAGTCGGAGCGTCTCGGTGTACCCCGAAGAGTCAAAAACTCTGGCCAAAATCTAAAACCTTTCTAGCAACTTTCAACATAAATTCACTTACACAAACTGGCAAGCTGAAAACCCTCACCAAAGCTCTTCACGAAAATCAGATATCCATAATGGCCCTACAGGAAACAAAGTACCCAGATGAAGAGATTTTTGAATCCGAAGGCCACCGATTTTTCAAGAGCAAAGTGCAAAGAGGAATCCTCAATGGAGCTGTGATGCTTGGAACCGCATTTGCTGTTAGAACCAAGATCCATAAAACGGTTGCAAATTTCGAACCTGTGAATGACAGATTGTATATACTCACAATTAAATGCGCGAACAAAACCTATGCCCCAGTTAACGCATATGCTCCTACAAACGATAAGAACAAGTCTGATCCAGACGAAGTTGATAATTTCTGGGACCTACTGGATGAAAAATTAAACAAAATCCCCGAACACCATGTCAAGCTTCTTTTGGGTGACTTCAATGCCCAACTAGGTCGTGAACAGAAGTACAAGAAAGTTATAGGAAATTATCCTGCTCACAAAAGAACCAATCGTAACGGCAAAAGACTGGTGTCCATTTGCGAAAATCACAACCTGCAGGTAATGTCGACCCATTTTCGCCATCTACCCAGAAAGCAAATGACTTGGCGTTCTCCCGTCCAAGCTCTCGGAGAGCTCCAAATTGATCATGTTGCAATCTCCAGGAAAAACAGCCCTGAGAGTATGAATGGCAAGGTAAATAAAGGCATCAATGTGGCCTCATATCATTATATGTCTCTTATCAAATTCAAACCAATTCCCGCAATCACAAGGAAGACAACCAAACAGATCACACGCTTCGACAATGATGAACTTCGGCAAAGGGTCGAGGAGTTCCAGGAGAAGGCTAGACCAAATGACTGTGACTTTAACAACGCCAAAAGTCTCCTTGTTGAGGCCACCAAAGACGTTGCAGAAATCAAGAGAAACAAAAAGCATGCCTGGTGGAATAGTACCTGCGTATCAGTCTTCCAAGAAAGACTCATTGCATGGAAACAGTACTACTCTACGAAATCAGAAAATGATTGGGAAACCTACAAAACCCAACGTGCCCAAGCAGCTAGGGTGTTCAGAACTGAGAAACGTAAATACGAAAAATCTCTCACTGAAAAGATAGAACAAAACTTTAGGAAGAATGAAAGCAGAGAGTACTACAGAGCCTTCAAACGCAAACTCACTGGCTATAAACCACCATCTCTATGCCTTGAGCGAAAGGACGGCACACTGACGACGTCAAATGAAGAAAATTGCAGCATTCTGGCAGATTACTTCAAGAATTTACCTAATTGCTCTAAACCCAAATTCCAGACCACCCAACAGAGATGAAATCAAGCGCCACATTGCCCGTCTCAAAAATAACAAAGCACTGGGGGAAGACTCAGTAGTAGCAGAACTATAGAAATATGCCCCAGAGGAATCACTTGATATCTTGCAAAAGCAAATAGAAGAAATTTGGAACAAGGAGACCCTACCCGAAGATCGGAAAATAGCTTTGATCCATCCATTACACAAAACAGGCAGCATGAAGAATATCAACAACTACAGAGGAATATCTTTGCTACCCGTGACTTACAAAATTCTATCACTTGCCATCCTGGAGCGTTTGGAAGCACAAGTCGAACATCAAATAGGTGAATACCAAGGAGGGTTCAGAAAAGGTCGCTCAACAGCTGAACAGATCAAAAATCTCAAAACGATCATCAGATATTGTACACTAAGGTCCAAGCAGTGTGTGTCTGTCTTTGTGGACTTTAAGAAAGCGTACGACTCCATTGACCGGGAAGTCCTGCTAAACATCTTAAATGAATTTGGAGTTGATTTGAAACTGCTGGCATTAATTAGAGCCACCCTGACAGATACAAAATCCAAGGTGAAGTTCCACGGATGTCTCTCGCATTCCTTTGACATCAAAACAGGTGTCCGTCAAGGTGATGGGCTATCCCCGATACTCTTCAACTGTGTTCTTGAAAAGATCATCAGAACCTGGCGGGTGAGATTACAGGAAACCAACTACAGTCCATTGAGAATAGGAACCAAATCCAAGGGGCTCGCAACAGACTGCTTAGCATTTGCCGATGATATTGCTGTTCTCTCAAACGACATAGAAACCGCTAGAGCTCAAGTTGAAATTTTAAAGGAAATTGCTGAACAAACTGGTTTGCAGATATCGTTTGATAAAACAGAAGTAATGACTAACATCAAAGAGGCTCCACCAAAACTCCATACAAAATACGGGGACATCACCCGAGTAGACAAATTCAAATACCTGGGTGAGATCATCATGAAAAATGGACTGGACAAAGAAGCAATTCAGGAGCGAGTACGCAAACTGGAAATAGCCTACCAAACATCCCGCACAATCTACAACAAAAAATGCCTTTCCCAAAACACCAAGATACGTCACTATGAAACAGTTCTGAAGCTAGTAGTTCTATATGCAGCCGAAACCCTGTCTCTAAATGCCAACAAAATACTCCTTGAAGAACTGGAGAAAAGAGAACGCAAAATTGTGAGAGGAATCTTGGGATCAAAGTACAGAAATGGAATCCATCAAAAGAGATCCAACAAGGAAGTCTACAGCCAAATAGAGAAAATTACTGACACAATCAGAAAAAGACGGGCACGATTTTACGGTCATCTGAAAAGAATGGACGGAAGAAAGTTAATTAAGGAAATCTTTCACTTTTTTTTATTCAAACCCCAAAACCACAATTCCCTGGTTTAGAAATACCAAAGAAGACCTGCAAATGCTACATATCTCAGCTGAAGGCGCCCTTAACGGAGATCTCTTCCGCAAGAAAATATTGACGAACGAGACGAGCAACCGAAGAGAAGACACGGTGTCCCTTGGACAGAGGAGCGTAGGCAGGCCCACTCACAAAGAATGAGGGAAATTTGGGCTCTTAAGAAGGCCAAGTTCAGTGTCAAATGCAACAAGACTTAACGTGGTCCTTGATGGGCCCAGCGAATTATATATATATAAATAAATAAATGCATTGGTTTCCTTATCTGTATAAATAACATGAGTAAATAACTGGAATTATAGTGTACAGAGCAGAAAATAAGTTACAGGATTGTGAGGGACTGCTAAACGACCTCGATAATGTTGTGAGATTGACAGCAGACAATGGTATGATAAAAAATAAATATCTCTTAATTTTCTTTTGGTAGTGGATTTACGTCCCACCGACACAGATAAGTCTTATGGCGACGATGGGATAGGAAAGGTCTAGGAGTTGCAAGGAAGTGGCCGTGGCCTTAATTAAGGTACAGCCCCAGCATTTGCCCGGTGTGAAAATGGGAAACCACAGAAAACCATCTTCAGGGCTGCCGACAGTGGGATTCGAACCCACTATCTCCCGGATGCAAGCTCACTGCCGCGCGCCTCTAACCGCATGGCCAACTCGCCCGGTTCTCTTAATTCTAATTGCTGTGCTTGTGGAGTGTAAGTACCTCAGGTGTTGTTATAAGGAAAGATCTTATTTGGGGTAATCACATTAACGGGGTTGTAAATAAGGGTTACAGATCTCTTCATATGATTACAGTATATGAGTATTTAGGGGTTGTAGTTAAGATGTCCAGAGTTCGAAGTGCCTGCGAAATATTGCCTTTAAACAAGTAATGAAAACTGTGAAGAACGAGGTGGCCTCAAAGTGCATATTCGGTGTGCATGGTGCCAAAAATATTTTTTATCATGCAATGAATGCACCTCATGTATGTTTACCATTGTTCCGTAACAATAAAGTGACCTTGGGGCGTGGCAGCCTGCCAGTTCGTTCTCTCTCTCTCTCTCTCCAGTACAACTGCAACTCCACACCGCTGTGCGCCTCGTGAGGCAGCAAGAAGCAAGGGTTGTCCAGTAAGCTGCGTTGTCACACGGATTTCGTATCAAGATTTCGAAACCTTCTAGTTCGAAATGGCAGCTAAATTTTTGTATATCGCTATTTTATGGGTCTCCTCCTGGTCTCTGCAAAATTTTACTGTCGATTTCGATATGTCAGTATGGACATTTCCCTTGTAAGGCAACGTATATCGCTTCTGTTATTATTACGAACAAGTGGTTGAATCTATAGACTTCGATAAACTCATATAGGCAGTAGATTAAAGACTGTTTATCTGGGAATGAAGATGATTGAGACGACAGGCTGACTAGAAGGGTGGCCTATTTCTGGCAAATGAAGCTCCTTCGGAAGTGAAGAAAAAGATCTGTATTCCCCTTATAAATTTATGTTACTGAATACGTACACATACTATTCGGAGCTCACTTAATTGCTAGGCTGAGGAATTTGACCACCGGAAACGCAGCGCCAGCTGGTCTGACTGAAGCGTAGCGGTATCTGTATTTCTGAAAACATTGTCATAATATACATAGCGCATAAATCACTCATATGAAAACAAATTTATTGAAGTTTTCAGTTAAAGAACAACTATCAAAGGTGTTCGCATAATGGTGCGAAATTCAAAGGTCTGCACGAAGTGGCTGGAGTCCGTTTATTATTATTATTATTATTATTATTATTATTATTATTATTATTATTATTATTATTATTATTATTATTATTATTATTATTATTATTATTACTAGTAGTAGTAGTAGTAGTAGTAGTAGTAGTAGTAGTAGTTACGGTCTGCTAAACGTGTCAAAGGCGTTTGCATAATCAACAAACGTTACATGAAATTTGCATCTTGTATGTCGTCAAGTTTCTTCAATGTCATCGCTAACATATGAACTTGGCAAGGAGACCTTCTTCATCGAGGACCTCCGGATGAAGAGAACGCTACCTTTCACATACGACGGGGAGAAACTAATGCAAGGCAGAGTAAAGAAAATAGACGAAATCTGGATCGAATTTATACAACAGAGTCCATGAAGAATACCGCATGGACAAACACTAATCAAGACCTGCGGCACTTTGTTAACTCAATGGCGGTACATGGATACCACCATAAGATGTGTAATACCAAGATTTTCCGTGATCCTGACGAATCCTGAGTATGTAAATTATGCTGTGTACAATGCAGCTGATACCATGTACTCACTTGTACAAGTCGGAGATCATCTCCTGTGATCTTTCGTGAAAGTGAGTGATGTCCCTAATTCCGGTTTGTTCTCAACTTTATGCATAATTTGTGCGCTGTATCTTCAAATAATTAAAAAAAATACTGTTATTGAAATTGAAGAAAGGAAGGAATGCGAGGAGATGGGATCTAAACAAGTTGAAAGACAATAGTGTGAGGGATTGTTTCAAGGAACATATTGCACAAGAACTAAAAGAAAAGGCTGAATGAAACACAATAGAGGAAGAATGGAAATCGTGTTGAATGAAGTCAGTAGGGCAGCTGAAGGAAGGTTAGGAAGAAAGGTAGATGTTGCATACAGAAACTAGGAAACCTTTGGATAAGAGAAAACTAGGTGTATGAATGTTAAGATCTCAGACGGAAAACCATTTGAGATTCTGAAGGTGATTGGGATCAGATACCGAGAACGAAGAACTATCTACAATATTTATAAAAATCGGTCTGCGGTGATAAGAATTGAGAGGTATGAAAAAGAAACAACAATCCAAAAAGACGTGAAGCAAGGCTGCAGTTCGTTCGCCACCCCAACCCCCTCCTTTTCTTCCTTTACACAGAACAGGTGATAAAGGAAATCAAAGAAGAATTTGGAAAGGGAATCACAGTCCAAGGAGAGGAAATCAAAACCCTGAGATTTGCCTATGACATTGTTATTTCATCTCAGACTGCACAAGATCTGGAGAAATTGCTGGGTAATGAGTACAAGCTGAAAATAAATAAGCCCAAAACAACAGTAAGGAAGTGCAGTCGAACAAAATCTGGTGACGCAGGAAATTTTAGATTACAAAATGAAGTCTTAAGGGTAGTAAA
The DNA here is from genome assembly GCF_040414725.1 of Anabrus simplex. Classification (NCBI taxonomy): domain Eukaryota; kingdom Metazoa; phylum Arthropoda; class Insecta; order Orthoptera; family Tettigoniidae; genus Anabrus; species Anabrus simplex. The sequence goes on from NC_090265.1 coordinate 1,528,871,949, forward strand.
ATAATTTACGGTGGCAGAAGTAAGGTCTTAGAATGCAGACTAGCACAAGCAAGGAAGGTCTTTCTTAAGAAGAGAAAGAATTTGCTCACTTCGAACACTGATATAGAAATTAGAAAGATATTTTTGAAGACTTTCGTCTGGAGCGTGGCATTGTATGGAAGTGAAACATGGACTATAACTACCTGAGAAAGAAATACAATAAGAGTTTTTGAAATATGGTGTTACAGAAGAATGCTGAATAGAACGAATCACGAATGAAATGATACCGAACCGAATTGGTGAGATGAGATTGATTTGGCTAAATTTGACGAGAAGAAGAGACAGGTTGATAGGACACACCTTAAGACACCCGGGACTTATTATTATTATTATTATTATTATTATTATTATTATTATTATTATTATTATTATTATTATTTCTATTATCATTAATTTAATTGTGCTGGTTTAAAAATCAAACAGGTTGACTTGGCAATGATCTGTGTTTTACCTTCTCTAGTTTCCTGGTTACACTGCTTAATTATGTTCCCTATCATTTGCCTACCTTCGCTAGGAATTATTTTCCAATTCTTACGAATAGTAGACATAATGAAGGCAGGAAAGGTATCCACCAAATCATAACAACCTATGCACCTTGAAAGAAAACTCTGTAGAGAAAACCACTTAATAAGTGCACAGCTACGAACTGATCGACACAACTGAGAGACAATGTCTGAAGAGCGGAACGATATTTTACGCTGTCTAGTAGTAAGGTTGTTGCTATGGAAGCGCCATCTAGTCTGGGCGGAGTGAAGAGCATTCCTCCCCGTCTCCACCTCACCCCGCGCTAGTTAACACGTGAGCTCTGAACAGTACAGTGCTGAGGCGGGGCGGTAGGCTCGACAACGCACACCAACTCAAGTTGCTCCATGTGAACAGTTCAGTAATTTTCAGTCTCGACCGTCAACTCGGTCAACATAAATCACTCCATCTGTTTTCAGCCTAACACTGCAAACCTTATAATAAGCGTGTATTTATATATTATCTGCGCACCTTTTCTGGATACATTTACACCCTAGTGCTGAATTGGTCGACCTCGGCAATCTTCGAGATTCGTACTGGGAACCTTTGAAACACAAACTATGAATCGCTTATGCATCGCTGTGCGACATCTGGCTTACACTTTACGTACTAGTACTGTTGTTATTTTCACAGCAAAGCCAAACTATAGAATTCACTCTAGGAATAAGATTCGCATCGAGAAATGTTATATAATGTGTGTGTGACACAGTTGCTGCCTTAAGATAACAAAGGTTTAGCAAAATTCATATCGATCAATCATATTATCGATTCAGTTCAGATTTCATTTCCATTCAGTTGGCAGTACTACTGGAACCGGAACTGCTCCCTCCTTACTCCTCACACCCGTACACAAAAATATCGATAAAAAGTGCGCAGATAATTAGTTCTTTTATATTATCACACAGCAGCAATGCAATGTAGTGGAGATTACTGCTAGGAGAAAGGGAGAGTACAGAGCTCGGCATTCGGGAGGTGTAGCAATGATCCCACTATCGGCTGTTCTGTGAATGTTGTCCACTCTCTTCACCAAGACAAATGCCGGGATAGTTCATTGTATAGGCCACGGCCGTTCCCTTCTCCACCTCACCTCAGATCACCGATACACATCTCCTGGCCAGAAAGTGGACGTCTCCCACTAAGAGGCTCACCGTACCATTCCAGGGTACGGATTTGAAAGCTTAAAAAGTCCACCTCAACTAAGAACAATTTTTCAGTCAGTGTAATATTATAACTTTTAGGCGATATTGTGGCATTCGAGGCATAGTCGGTTAGTCCCAGAGACCTTTTTTCACTCATTCCTTGAGAGGTCGTTCCTTTGCGTTCTTCTCGTATTAACAGCCATCTTCATATCTTCCTGAACAATGAGCACTATTTATAAAAACAACCACAATAACACACTCACCTTCGCCGCTGATGAATTAACCAGTAAATTTTATATTCGGGGAAATCTCCGTTATTAAAGCACGATGGGTAAAATAGTACCAAATATGAAAGATTAGAATTTGAAACGTATACACGTTTTTATTTGCACGTTTTGTATTGAACAAATATTTTCGGAGATATTGGAAATTTATGAAAAGTAATAATCGCGAATATCTCCATTATTATTCTTTGTAAGGTAAAGGCACACACACCATCAAAGGAAATGATATTGAACAAATTTTATTATTTACAGTTCCTCGATACCGCTGAAATTAAGGCATAAATTTGACCTCTCCGATTTAGGTCCCCTTAATACTGCTAACCCACTGTACACTAATCAAATATTATATATCCTACAGCAAAACTCGGCTATCCTTGAACTTAAATACGGAGTTCGAAAAAATCTATTCACTCATTTTCAAATTCTTTGACTGAACCTACTGTAGCCCTTCACATGAGGCTAAAATTTCCGGTGCCGAGCTGAGTGGCTCAGACGGTTAAGGCGCTGGCCTTCTAACCCCAACTTGGCAGGTTCGATCCTGGCTCAGTCCGGTGGTATTTGAAGGTGCTCAAATACGACAGCCTCGTGTCGGTAGAACGTAAAAGAACTCCTGCGGGACTAAATTCCAGTACCTCGGCGTCCCCGAAGACCGTAAAAGTAGTTAGTGGGACGTAAAGCAAATAACATTATTATTAAAATTTGCGGTATAAAATATCATAATTTTATGTACATAGATTGTAGTAGAGCCAATGATCATGATCAGACCTCATGCACCACACAGTAAAAATCCACAGCCTATTTCCGGTCATTCACCCGGGTCAGGAATTAAGCCCCCATCTAGTGGCGAGGATAGCAATTGTGCCGGCAGCCGATGTCTGTCCCACTCCTCTGGAGCAACGATTAATGACTGATAGATAAAATTAAATTTTATTGGAGAGTGTTCCTGGAATGAAAGATGACAGGAAAAACCAGAGTAGCAGGAGAAAAACCTGTCCCGCCTCCACTTGGTCCACCACAAATCTCATATGGAATGACTGGGGTTTGAACCACGGAACCCAGTGGTGAGAGGCCGGCGCGTTGCCGCCTGAACCACGGAGGCTGTCCGTATACCACCCAGTAACCATGAAATTTCAAGCACTGGAATGCCACTGAACTCGTTACGACCGAACGTGCGAACATAGGCCAAAAGGCTAGCTGGCTAAACAGTCCATGAATTATAGCTTTTTAATAGCAATATAACAATAATATCATGTTAATGCTTTAAAGTCCCACTAACTACATTTACGGTTTTCAGAGACGGTGAGGTAATGGAATCTTATCCCGCAAGGTCATTCATGACTGTGTGCGACTTGTTGGCTGAATGGTCAGTGTACTGGCCTTCGATTCAGTGGGTCCTGGGCTCGATTCCCGGCGGGTCGGGGATTTTAACCTTCATTGGTTAATTCCAATGGCTCGGTGGCTGATTACTTGTGCTGTCCCCAACATCCCTGAAACTCACACACCACACATAACACTATCTTCCACCACAATAACACGCAGTTACTTACACATGACAGATGCTGCCCACCCTCATCGGAGGGTCTGCTTTACAAGGGCTGTAACCGGCTAGAAATAGCCACACGGAATTATAATTATTCATGACTGTGTTGCAATATTAAGCTAACAGTAAGCTAAACGTATAGTATTGTAAGGCGTCGTGTTAAGCATTGGAATTACTTAATTTGTGTGTGAAATTGTATATGTTGTCGCTGGATTTAGAAAGTTAGTAAGATTTCTTGTAATATTTTTTCTCCATGGACTTGTTTGTTGTACTCTTGTTGTTGCTGTTGGGTAATTATGTTTTAACTTCACTTTATTATCACACTACTATAAGTGATCATTGCCACCGGGATATTTCCCAATAGTGATGTATTTAATAATAATAATAATAATAATAATAATAATAATAATAATAATAATAATAATAATAATAGAAATTTCATTCTCTCTTTCTTGCTCTATCTGTTTACCCTCCAGGGTTGGATTTTCCCTCGGACTCAGCGAGGGATCCCACCTCTACCGCCTCAAGGGCAGTGTCCTGGAGCTTGAGATATTGGGTCGGGGATACAACTGGGGAGGATGACCAGTACCACGCCCAGGCGCCCTCACCTGCTCTGCTGAACAGGGGTTTTGTGAGGGATGGGAAGATTGTAAGGGATAGACAAGGAAGAGGGAAGGAAGCGGCCGTGGCCTTAAGTTAGGTACCATCCCGGCATTTGCCAGGAAGAGAAGTGGGAAACCACGGAAAACCACTTCGAGGATGGCTGAGGTGGGAATCGTACCCACCTCTACTCAGTTGACCTCCCGAGGCTGAGTGGACCCCGGTCCAGCACTCGTACCACTTTTCAAATTTCGTGGCAGAGCCGGGAATCGAACTCGGGCCTCCGGGGGTGACAGCTAATCACACTAACCACTACACCACAGAGGCGGACAATAATTTAATAATAATAATAATAATAATAATAATAATAATAATAATAATAATGGAAACCCTTTCTTCTGGGGAACAAGTTGTCCCTTATGTTCTGAGGAATGGTGTTTTATGTTGCCCATCGAGGCATGATAAGATGATGAAAGTTGTCGTTCCAGCTGTTCTTGTACCTATGATCTTCAAGTATTATCATGAGACCCCATTAGGAGGGCATCTAGGGGCCGATGACCTAGATGTTAGGCCCCTTTAAACAACAATCATCAATCAATCATCATCAGGAGGGCATCTTGGTATCTTTAAAACTCGTGAAAAGATTCGTGAAAGGTTCATCTGGAAGGGTATGGACGGTGAAATCCGTGAACTAGTAAAAGCTTGTAAATCTTGTTGGCTCAGTAAACCAACCATGTCCACCAAGGTAGGCCTTCTGTCTTCGCATCAAGCGTCGCGCCCCATGGAACGCCTGTATATTGATTATGTAGGACCCTTCCCCCAGTCAAAGGGAAATGCCAACAAGTTCATCTTTGTATGCGTAGATGGTTTCACGAGATTTTCCTGGTTATTTCCGACTAAGCTGGCTACCGCTCAGTCCACCATTACTTGCTTAAATTCTATTTTTGCCTCTTTTGGTCCGTGCCAATATATTGTGTCTGATAATGCTAAGGCGTTCACATAAAATCTTTTTCGTAAATTCTGTTTTGACTTGTCCATCTCTCATGTAACTACTTCTGCTTATTACCCTCAACCATCTCTGGCTGAACGGGTTAACCGTAATCTCAGGTCCGCGCTTATTGCTTATCATCATGAAGATCATTCCAGGTGGGACACGTCCCTGCATTGGTTAGCTTTTGCTTTGAATTCGGCGGTTCATGAATCACATAAATTTACTCCAGCCTCTTTGATGTTCAAGTTTGTTCCCAACACGCCGCTCTCTAACCTCTGGTCCCTGAGTGACATTCTACCTGAAACAATAGATCCGGACAACATTAAAGATCTTTGGAAGAAGGCTAAAGCCAATCTTACAGTGTCTCATGAAAAGGTTAGGGAAAGGTATGATCGTGGACGGAGACCCACCCCTTTGAAGGTAGGTGACCAAGTAATGGTCAAGAATTTTGTTCCCGCGGGCAAGCTTGCCCCCAGATTCCATGGGCCGTGTGTCATTCTCGATTTCCTTACGCCGGTTACGTTGTTATTAAGCAACCCAGCCACCGAGAGGATATTTAGGGTTCACTTGTCGCAGGTGAAACCTGTATAATTTCTGTGCTAACTTGCCTCATATTATCTTGAAAGGAATATGAAGGTTATATATATATATATATATATTTTTTGAGTTTCACTTTTAAGGCTTTCTGCCCCTTCTATAGTATTTTGTTTTATATGTAAGCATTCTTGTGAAACCTGCCCCGAACAGTTAAACTGCCATCCTGTCCTTGCCACGGCCATTACCACGCTCCCGTCTCCTGCTCCACTCTACACAGTGGCTTAATTAATGCCATGGATATCTGCACGCCCCTGGCCCCTCAACCTCTCCACAAGCCTGTGCCCTCAAAAAGGATGATGGTCCAACAAATTCTGCCGCCTAGTTTTAATGTTTCAGTGCCCCCGCAGCCGCGCGGCGCCGTGCCGCGACTGGGATAGAGGAAGGGCCCCCTTGACCCCAGCGAGGACGACATGTGCACGGCGAGCCGGAGCTCTCCTCCCGGCCAAGGTTGATGTGCGGCGCACGACCTACTACTTGCCCGCAGCCTGTATATGTTCACCGCGGGCGCGGCGTGCTTCAACACCACTGCTCCCCTCATAGTGCGGGCGAGCGGTATCTCAGGGTACTTGTGGGGTCCGAGCGGCCGCCTTTGGACGCAAGCCGCAACGGCCGGTCTGGCCATCCAACTTAATCAACATCAACTACATGGACAGTTACTATCAGCAATTACTATACCTGAGAATTCAACAACAATATCTGGTGGACTTAGAAAATTTTTCCTCAACTTTAAAACTTATGAATTCAACTTCTACAAACATAAAGACTTTACTTCGCCAGTCACAACAAAAATTTTGAAACTGAATCAAACCACATTAAGAAAATCCTATAAATACTTCTGCAATTAATCTCCATATCAACATCAAAACTTGGACCTTGTTTCCAAACAAATTGCATGTGTCACCCCTGGAGGAACATTTGGGGGGGGGGGGAGGTCTGTACCGGGCGGTACACCTCCACGCCGCTAATTTAAAATGTGCGCCAGTTGAAACTCCTCTGCTGGAGGAAGTCTGAACTTTATCTACGGTATTAATTTTCTACTTTCTCAGAAGATGTCACTACCTGGAAATTTTGGAGTTTTTGAACTGTGTCATTTTCGACGTATTTTTGTTTTGCTTGTAGTAAGAAGTGTGAACTTTCTCTTCTAGAGGACTCTACTGAAAAACTACAATGGTGCACCCTAGTGCGATGTGAAAGAACTATTTTTTGGAGAAATTTTTATTTCAAAAGTTTGTTTCTTGTTTTTTTCTTTCTGTTATTGTTTAAGTTGGCTGTATACCCCTCTCTTTCCCCTTGTTTTGTATTTAGCCAATCCCGAATTTCTTTAATTAATTTCTGACCAATCTGATGTATCTTCCCCCAACTTGAATATGTTGCTGTACCCTACCCAATAAAGTGATTGTGGGCGGGTGTTTTCTTCCCTAAAACGCCTCGAACTTTTCGCGAGAGTATATAAACTGCTGATTTTTGGGTCTCTGCGCCACTTCTGTACCATCTCTCAGTGTGTAAAGTACATAGCAGGGGGCGGGTAGCGCCTCTTTCTTCGGCAGCGGTCAACAACAAGGTAATGGCCGATTAATAACTTCTTTCCTTGCTAGCTCAGCAGTTTAACTCTCGGGGCGGGTCCGAAGTTTTTCCATAATGTAACCTTCCTTAAAATGTAAAGACCTTTGGTATCTATTCTATCTTTAAACTACATATCGGGATAGAGAGTGCTTAACCCTCTCGAGCTCCCACTCATATTGTTTTGAGGTGAACTTATTTTTCTCAACCTATTCTTCTTTAACGTAATGTAAATTGTTTCTTTCTTAAGTGACCTCTTTAGTATGGGATTAGCCCTTGTATTAACGGCCTAGTGTCAAGTAGGTTTTAAACAAAGAGTATTAGGAGCGCAAGTTCGCCTCCTCTCAAATTGTTATTTTAGAGGTCATGTAATTAATCTTTTCTCACTTAATAGACCTCAGTAGGTTGGGTATTTTACCCCTGTGTCTATGTCCTGAGAGGACAACTTGAAGGTGGAGTTTGGAGTGGCCTTTCAGAGGCTTAAAGTTTGAGAGCGAGTAGCTCTTTCTTGAAAATTGAGTGTTGTATGCCTCGAGGAGGCTTTTCTGTGTAATTTGGAGCAAGTGCTCCTGAGCATGAATGGGGTTTTCTGCCCTCTGTTAAAACTTATTTTGAAGTAAGGTTGGGCTGATTGCCCAAGCATTGTGAAGTCGGGGCGCGAAGCCCAAATCCAGTAAATTGTGTAACTACATTTTGTTGACTTGCTACTCTGTACCTGCCATGCTTGTTATTTTCTTATTTTGAAAAGAAAATATAACCTTATTAATTTTACATGAACTCTAATTTCGTAGCTTGAGACCCGTTCACACCCGCACCTTCTTTCACGCATAACTACCACAAAAACACGGTAACAATAATAATAATAATAATAATAATAATAATAATAATAATAATAATAATAATAATAATAATAATTGTACCGGGCGGTACACCTCTACACCGTTTATTTAAAAGTTGCGCCAGTTGAAACTCCTCTTCTGGAGGAAGGTTGAACTTTATCTATTCTATTAATTCTCTACTTTCTCAGAAGATGTCACCACGTGGAAAATTTTGAGTTTTTGAACTGTGTCACTTTTGATGTGTTTTTGTTTCGCTTGAAGTAAGAAGTGTGAACTTTCTCTTCTAGAGGACACTACTGAAGATCAACAATAGTGCGACCTAGTGCGGAGTCAAAGAACTATTTTGTTGGAGAAATTTTTATTTCAAGAGTTTGTTCTTTGTTAAATTTCCTTCTGTCATTGTTTAAGTTGGCTGTATACCCCTCTTTTTCCCCTTAGTTTGGATCTAGCCAATCCCGAATTTCTTTAATTAATTTTCCACCAATAATGTGTTTCTTTTTCCTCTATGTAGGGGTTTCTTTTCCCGAACCAATAAAGATTTTGTGGGAGGGTGTTTTCTTTCCCCTAACGCCTAGAATCTTCCGCGAGAGGATATAAACTGCTGATTTTGGGGTCTCCGGGCCACTTCTGTTCCATCTTTCAGTGTATTAAGTACATAGCAGGAGGCGGGAAGCGCCTCTTTCTTCTTCAGCCGTTCAACACCAGGTAATGGCCTATTAATAACTTCTTTTCTTGCTAGGTCGGCAGTTTAACACTCGCGGCGGGTTCGAAGCATTTCCATCATGTAACCTTTTCCTAAAATGTAATTACTCTTTTCATCTTTTTCTTGTAAAGCTACATATTGGGATAGAGAGTGCTAACCCTCTCGAGCTCCCACTCACATTTGTTTTGAGGTGAACTTATTTTCTCAAACTATTCTTCGTTTATGTAATGTAAAGTGTTCTTCTCTAAGTCACCTCTGTAGTATGGGATTAGCCCTTGCGTTAGTGGCCCCAGAGCCAGATTAGGTTTTAAAAACAAAGTGTATTAGGAGTGCAAGTTCGCCTCCTCTCAAATTGTTATTTTAGAGGTCATGTAATCAACCTTCTTTTCATGTAATAGACCTCCGTAGTTTGGGGATTTTACCCCTGTAAATACGTCCTTAGAGGACAGCTTGAAGGTAGAGTTTGGTGTGGCCTTGTGATAGGCTTACAATTTTGAGAGCGGATCGCTCTTTGAAATTTGTTTCTGTATGCCTCGTGCAGGCTTTATGTGTAATGTTTGGAGCCAGTGCTCCTGGGCAGGAATGGGGTTTTCTGCCCCTTGGCTAAAATTTTCTTTGGGAGTAAGGCGGGGCTGATTGCCCAAGAGTTATGAAGTAAGGGCACTGAGCCCGAACCCAGTAATATTGTACCTACTTTTTTGCTACTCTGTACCTGTTATGATTGTTATCTCTTGTTTTTGAAAAGAAAATATAACCTAGTTAAATTTTAAATTAATTTTACCTTGCACGTTAATTTCGTAGCTTGAAACCCATTCACACCCGCACCTTCTTTCACCTCTACCTACCACGGATATATCCGTAACAAGTGGTAGCAGAGCGTGGTTGAATGGGTCTCAATTTAGCCCCTTCTGACGGCTAAACATTGCTTTGATTCGAACTCTAACAATTTTCTCAGTTGCTGGAATTTTTTGAGTTTTTCAAAATTGTTCTGTCATCATGCCCGGCCCTCGCGATGTTCTCCTCCTTAACTACTTGCGCAAAGAGGAGTTGATATATGAGTTAACTATCAGAAACGTTCAATCTGGAGGCACGGTTGCAATAGACACTAACAAGCTTAGAGAGTCCCTTGATTTGCCCATTTCCATCCCCAATTTGGGAGAGAAAGAAATTGATGACTCTCTTTCCACGATTGTCGAGAATATTACTGGGCTAGCATCGGTAGTCAGCTTTTTTGATGAAAACGATCCATCTCCTAATCAAATTAAGCGTGTGCAAGGCAGGCTGTATCACTTTGCAAATAGAGTTAATGATCTGTTGTCTCTAAAGGTGAATGACGTTCAGAGGAAGCAAGCTAATACGCTCCTTGAAACTATTTCTGAATTGTCTAATAAGGTCACTCAATTGCTAACCGGCGAAGCTCCTCCCAAAACTGATCAACCCGCCACGGTGAATGTAGGTAACGAGGAAGAGCCTCCTCAGGGAGAAGTCAATAGGATAACCGTTGCTGCTCAAACTATCTCTGCCCCATCGAACAACGAATCTGAACGCC